>NW_026636811.1:310000-1510000 GCF_028554395.1 Pezoporus wallicus
TCCCTCTTTAGATGCAAATGCAGACTATCAGTTCTAGTAACCTGTTTCTGATGGGTAGCATACTGCTTAGTTCTCTAAATTCTTTTTCATAAACTCCTGATTCTGTCTCCCTGTGGAGTGAGGGCCACTTTTTCACCATGTCTTTGATATTTCGGTTGTCTTTTCTAAGCTTTATAAAATGCTCGTCCATTCTTTGGAACGCGTATATTTAAGGAGCTGAGTAACATTTCTTGTCTAAGAAATACTGATACTATTAATTTTTGCATTTGTTTACGTTGTGGTACCACGATATGTTTTGAGATTCTGCTATTTCATCTCATGACTACTTCTGAGGGATAACTTGAAGGAAAATTATACACCCGCCTGTGTCAGTTGCAAGCTGTTTGCTTTAATTCTTTGCGCATTTTAAAGAGCAGGCTATCAATTTCAAGTGCTGCTTCTCTCATAAACTGTAAAGGGTGATTGCGTTGCTGAGTAACTGCCGCATTTTATCTCAAAAATGTCAATTTCAATGAGTTTGCAAGTGCAATGCAATCTTTTACAATGAGGACTTAAAAAGTGAAATTCGTCGCCGGTATAAGACAAGCACCATCAACTAAAATTGCATCAGTTTTTATGAGGAGAATTCGACCCCATTTCAGCGTGAGCTATTGTAATCAACCGTAGTTTTGTGGGAAAGGCTGGTAGCAAATTTTGAGGCTACTGTTAGTAATTCATTCAGTAATAAGTTCTATTGTCATTGGAATTTTAAAGCATATGGAACACCAGCGGAGCGATAGACCTAATTATTTGTCATCTTTTGCTGCTTTCTTCTTTTCCGAGAGATTGACAATGTTTTTAGCTGTTCCTGCTTTGAAACTCATGGACATGATAGTTATTTTTTATAAACATGTCATTTTTAATAAATTCATTAAAAGGAGCAGAGTTTAAAATTAGCAAACAAGGACTGACTGCAAGGACTGCTTCTTCAATTTACCACTTGCACATTGCTTCTAACTTCTGCCTTTATATTGATAGAACCTGCAAATCAAAGTGTGATAGAAATGACCATATGTACAGGGAGGATACATACACCATATATGTTGGTAGGATAGATCAAGGCAGTCCAGATCTCTCAAGTACACACGAGACAGTGTGCTGGTGGAATATATTGTATATATTGTATAACCATTCTACATCTACATGCACAAGAGCTGGATTGGAGGTTTTTGTATCCCAGCGGAGGCAGCAGCAGGAACCACTCGTCTTCCTGTGAGGTTATGGCAAAGTAGAGGTAGTCTTCACTGGAGAAAGTTTTTGCCAGAGCAGCAGTGTCTTGCTTCCTCTCGAGCTCCTAGCTATGGACAGTTGCTAGCCAACAGAGTCACATTACTAGCTAATTCTGAAACAGGCTCTTGCCTCTTTGTGCAGGTATGTAGGTTGTTTACCCTCTTAACTCCTCTGTGTTTGATGCACAGCTGGGCTTTCTTCTATACCGGTTACACATTTTGCTCTGTAATAACAGCACCTTGTGTACATTAAGGTGTACCCAGGTTTTATAGGAGAGAGCTTTTGCTCTCATTTTTAGAGATCTACTCCTGCGATAACTCCCGCTCAACAAGCTGGTTTGAAAATACAGTAAAAAATAGCCTTTGCTGATCAGCTTACACTCAGACAGAGTTTAGCATACATTTGTATCCTTAGTCCTCTTAAAAGTTTTCATTCCCTACACTTTTAGAGCTTCATCATTTGTACCTTCATCAGATACTGTATTGTCACAGAAACGCCTCTGAGTGATGTTTGGTGGAGCAGCCCTGCAGCCCATTTTTGCTTTAGCGGGCAGAGTTCCTCTTTCAGGAGTGCTCACTAAGGGCACAGTTTGGCATAAGGCGCTAGGTGCTGAGGTTCTCGGAGTGCTCAAGGGAGAGACTTCAGATTCAGTTAACAGGAATGGTCTTATTTAGGTGCTCTAACTCACCTTGCAGAAACTAAGATATTTGTTTCAGTGCCAAGATGTTATACAAGGACTACATTTACTTCATGCCCTGCTGAGAGAAGCTAGCAAGAGCTGTTATCAAAGACTCCTTTTCTCCTCAGTCATTTAATAGTAGCAGCTTCTCTTTTGTGCTCTCGGAGAGCAGAATAGGAAGTGATAATCTCCTTGGAATACAGCAGACACCTGTTTGATAAGTGGTAATTGCATTATTCCTGAAAGATTATCACAGTGGTGCTTGTTTCTTTGTAATGAAACTCTGCTATAGAGGCAGAGCAGAGCTTCACTAGAAGGTGTATGAAAATCCATTGCAAAAGATTGAAGGTGTTTGGGACTCTGTAAACAGAGTTTCACTTTAAATGAGTTTATGATAAGTGGGATCACTGTGTAATTGCAGAAGAAAGCTATGAAAAAGAAAAACATCACTTCTGTTGTTTTATATGTGAGGGAGAATGTTTGCTGTTGTTAGAACTTCACCAAGGGTTTGCTCTAGTTTTGTGTAGAGCCTGATACACTAGTCTCAAATGCTTCCTTTAAAAAAAGTGGTCTTTAAATAATATTAAATTGCTCCATAGATAACCTTTAAATGCTTAGAATGGAGCTAATCTGGTCCTCTATTGAAAGTGTCGGTTCAAGTCCTATAAACTGTTGATAAAACATGGAACCAAGAAAGTATTAGTTGATAAATCTATTTTAGACAGATAACTTCCTCTGCCAAACAAGAGGTGATCTCAGTTTTCAATACTGATACTGGATTGAATTCCTTTTCTAAATGGAGCTAGTGCCCAGTGGTCAAAACACAGACCTGAGACAGATTTGTAGCTCTGCAATCTTTCTTATGACATTTAATAAAACACTTAAGCAAGTCAAGCCTTCTGCTTTCTGGGAGCAAGCCGAGATTTAATGCCAAACTTCCGTAAAAGTCAAACAAAAGTAGCTACATGGCTTCCCCTGGATGTCAGTAGAAACTGATCACCGTATTTTTGTTAAATGGCTAAGAAAATCCAGTCTAAAATGCTGGGAATATTTTGTGAGGTCTCCAATTAGAAAGACCCTTTATAAATGTTTCAATTTTTTCTTATTTATGGTCTTTATCTTTTGCTTGTCACACTTGAAACTATCCTACATCAACCAAGCACATTCAATATGTAGTTTTACTGAATGAAATAAATGTGTTTTTAGCTGCAACCATCCCAACCCAACAACTTACCATTTAAGAATACTAAATTAGTTTTTAGCATCAATAGAATTTATTGTTTCTAGTTTTGAGACTTTGTCCTTTAATGAAGAAGGTTATATACTTAGTGCTTTTAATGTACTGATGTAAAGAGTTAAAAGCATTTCCATTTATTCCAGGTAAGAGAAACAAAAATAGAAACAATCATCCTTTTCAGAAGCTCATTTTCAGAAGGCAGTAACACTGTGTTTTCAAAAGGCTAACATTACAAAAATCCTATTCCTTGGATAGTGATATCCAGGAAGAAGAGGCAGCATAAAAAGCCTATCAATGTTTGAGCCATTTGTTGAATTCTGCTTGAACAACTGCTTGAATTCTGCCAGGGAATTATCTAGTGCTGGAAACATATCCAGGCACTCTTCTGTTTGCCATCCAAAGCATTGTATAATGTTGTGAAGTAAATGGCATCCCACCATAGACCAGAAACGTGCCAAGTATTTGGCTGATACTCTTTGTGAATGCAAAGCAGTTTCCAAGATGTATCCGTGAATATCTCTGGGCAATATGTGATCTGGATGAGTGTTATGAGGTTGTTTGTTGGTTAATACTGTTGCTTAGAATTGTTTGTACCTTAAAAATCTGTTTAATTTTTTTTTCTCTTCTGAATAACAAAAAGTAGGCGATTTGTGATCAGACTTAGAACAAACAATGCTGCTGTACCCTCTTCTGTGGCAATTACATAGTTACTTAAAGAAAATATCTGAAACCTACAGACACCATGTTTCAACACAGAAGTCACAAATGAAACAGGACAATGTTAGTGCCTTGATTCCTTTTCAGCCTTTACACTGCGAAGAATTTTGAGGAAAGGAAATATGGGAAGGCAGGTTAACTCTGTTCAGTGCTTTTTGCGGTTGTTAGGAGTCTGAATCTATGTTAAGTGCAGCTGAATTTTTCACAGTTGCCATTTGAGTATCGAAAGTAAGATTTATCAGTATCACAAAATACCATAACCAGACTGCAAAGCATATGACAGAGAACACTCATCCACAGAGAACTGATGGATGAGTGGGGGCTGGTGCTTTCCCACGTTTTCAGGTGCTCTAGAGGGACTCTCATCCTTTTTTCTTACAGACCTTTTCTTTTGTTTACCTTGATCCTCTCATTTGGCAACATGAAATGGATGAATGCTTTGACTCCTGGTATTTGTTGTCACCCAAAGGCAGCCTCTCTATGGCTTGGGAAAGGTTGGGAATCCCAGTTTCTCTATGGATAACACTCTTTTAGATGTAATAGGTATTGTTTTGGTGAGAGAATATTTATTTTTGATTCCTGAGACCTTCAGGAATGTACAGTGAGTTACGACCTGTTCCCGGGCATGTATGCTTTATACATCAGTTCACACAGGTGTACTTATTAATGAACTCACTTAACCAATTTACATGCATAAGTTTTAACCACTGAGTAATTAGTGAAGGCATTGCCGAGGAACTGGAAATTTGGGAAATGTGTCATTATTTGCATATCAGTATAAAGCAATTACTAAATTAAAGAGTGCACGTTGTGACAAACATGAAGCTCCTTTACTGTTGCTTTGTCAGTGCACATTAACATCAACTTGATGTGAAAGCCTGGCTTTCTCTGCATGAACTAAAAATCCTAAGGCAGAAGTACACAATGAATCACCCAGAGTTTGGAGGCTAGCGTGCTGAATTGCCTTGGGGTTCAGACTGAGGAAAGAAAAAACTGATGTAAAAGACCATTGAGAAAACGTATCAGTGGAAAGTAATTAACTCAAGATCCACAATTAGCCTCATGGTCTATACTTAACTGTGTTCCAGGTCTTTCAGCGATCATTTAATTCTGTTACCCTGTGTTTCAAATAGCTGCAAATGGCTTGGCAGATTTTTCATCCTTTTTAATATTTACAGTTTTTGTCTAAGAAGAAGAAAGAGCTCTGTAAGTGATCACGGGTATTTGTTTCACTCTCTCAAGTATATCTCTTTCTTAGTAGAATCAGTTGTACAAGGAAATATTATTTTCCTTTTGTTTCCTTTAAATATATTTATGGTTTGAAGCAACATTAAGTACTACAGTATCGGTCCTTCTGCTTTAATTCCTAGCTAGGCTTAATCAAACGGGAGCTAATCAAAACCGGGGGTGATTTTCTCTTTCATTCAGCTAGCAAATGAGAGTGATAGATTCACAGTAGTACGGCTGGTGATTAACAGCAACCGTAGCAAAAATTGGCATGTGTGTTCAACCAGTGTACCAGAGCTGGGTGTTCCCAGAGGAACAGGCGCAACTTTTTCTCAAGCTTATACAGAAGCTCTCAGCAGTGTTTTGTGAAGCTTGCTTTATCACGGTTGTTGCTGTGAGCCCAGCACCCCTCATCTGGTGCCTGGAAGACGCAAGTGGCCTGTTCACCGTGCCATGGACTCATCTCCAGCCTCCCTCCTCCCACGCGGGGTGCTGTTTATCCACAAGTTAATTCCAGAGCATCTTCACCACGCTGCTGCCTTCAGCACCTTGTGTAAACATCTCCCAGGGTAGTGCCTTTTTACTGCAGCAGAAGGAAAAAGATATGGATGTTTAGTATGCAACCTTTTGGAATAAACTGCAGAATAATTTTTGGGAATTAAGCAAAGCAATCTCGTAAGATTTTCTTTTTTTAAATTTATTAATATTTTGGATACCTTTTTCAGTTCAGATCTTTCTGAACTTTTGGGTTCTCTCTCTTAACTCTATAGCATTCTTTTGTGATCTTAATCTTCATTATAGTTTGAAGCTCTACCATGGGAACATGACTGAAATCCTTGGAATGAATTTCCTACAACCTGTGTTGACAGGTTTAAATTACATACTCTGACACTGTTCTTGTGGCTGGATTAGAAACTTTTTTCCAAGTTAAACCTGCGATAAGTAATTGTCACAGCGCGCTGGCACAATGCTAATTTGAAGTGACGTGTCCAAACTGGCCTCAGTAACATGAAGAACCCTAACAGGTGTGAGGGGTGGATCTTCCCGTGGGCCCTGCTGAACTTCTAACAGGGGAAAAAGAGTAGAAGAAGTGAAATGAACCTTGAATAAAGCTGTCAGCAGTAATTATCTCAACAACACTTTGTGAGGAGTTAAAATAAGCATTGCTGATTTATAACCTGAACACACTCCACCCTAGAGATTTTTTTCATCCAGTTAGTGTTTAAAATGAAACGTTGAATACCTGTCAAGATATTTTTTTGTGTTGAAGATGCAGCAGGAAAATGAAGTTATTTTCCAGAGGAAGTTAATTTCAAGGGCTGTCAAATGTTTTAAACTCTTGTTTTAATTTTAATGTTTGCACAACAGTTTAATAAAACAAACAAACCTAGAGCATACTTGACTCTTTCCCCGCTAATGCTGTTTGATGTCAAAAGATGAAGTGGCTAATGTTGAATTCCGTCCACTTTTTATTGTTGTTCAAGGAGGAATGAGGGTTTACATGGTGGAAGGTGAGCTTTGGTTGGTTCATTTATTTGTTAAAATTAGGTACTGAACTTGCATACTAATATCTTGTTGACCAGTATACACTGAAGAGAGCCCTTCAGTTCCAGATAGTGAATCTTTGAGTCTTGTAATTAATTTCATAGTACAAAAAGCCCTTGTTTCAGTAAATTAAAAAAAAGCATTTGGTAGGCTTTTTTTATGAATTACAATGTACCTTCATTTTATAGTGGGACATTCATACAGTGGTAACACTTGTTTTATGTATACAGTGTATTTCAGTATGGGTATACTGAAAGAATACCTGCTAGCTTTCACAAAAGATAAATGTTAATTCACAGAAAACCTTTGAGCTCTTGAAGTTTTAAACATTACTTTTAAAATGAACATGTGGGAATTCTTAAGTCATGTATAACTTTGACTTTGTGCAGATTACACACTGAAAGCAAGATAGATTGTTTAATGTATACAGCGATAAGTGATGGGATTGGAACGTGTTGAGTGTGTATTTGTTCCCAAGGAATTTAGGAAGTGTTTGAGCACAAGAGGCTGCCCACACATTGTTAATAATGCTTAGTTAAACACTGAGAATTAGAGGCACGGCAAGAACAACCTCATGTGAAGGATCTCTTCTGTCATAGCATCATTTTTCTTGCCATGATGATACTCTGAGTATCCTCAGAAATAGCATGAGTTGTTTGGGAGTCGACCACCTCATTCCTGCATGGGTTGGTCTCCCTGTGTTTGGGTCTCCAACCAAGAGAGTTGAGTGATTCTCCAGAGAGTATCAGATGGCTCCAGGAGTGCCAAAAAATTGCAAAAGACTTCCTGCACTCTTATTTCCCCTGCTTCAATATTCATATTCAAAGGGCTGTGCTGGATGCACTTAGAAACCACTGTTTTCTTCAACTCTGTATAATGGCGAACTTCCCAGTCTTACCTTTCAAGTGGGGAAGTAAAACTTCACCTGCCATCGTTCACTTGCTCTACCTCTCCTCCCTCCCTTTTACAATTGGAATTTTCCCATATGCCACATTAACTGCTACCTCCATTTCACCACACAAATATTCTTTGCTTTATGTTTTGCTCACTTCTTTAATCTTAAAAAGGGTAGGTTACAAAAGGAAAACGGAGATGCTGGAAGCGGCCTTACCTGTGTAGAGTAGCCTGACCAGTCTTGCTCCAAAGGCAAACAGCAAGCAGGATAATTTATTTTCTGGATATTTCCAGTAGATTGCATTTTGATTTGTTCCTGTGTCTTTTGGGAGTGTAAAGTTAGGTTGAACTGGTCTGTAGTTCCCTACATAACCCTGAGGTTCTGGCTTGAAACCTGAGGTCTGAGGCATAGGTCTGTGCCTTCATCCAGCCCTGCTGAAAAAAAGTATTTCTCTCTGATTTCCTGTTCTGCACACTTAGTATGGTAGTATTTTTGAACAGGGAACTTAATTTGTCTGGTGAGAAGAGAGAGATGACGTTTTGGTAGGCTGTGAGAAATTAACTTGTTTGGATTTTTCTGCGATGTGCCCGTCAAGAAGAAGAGATTAGCAATGATGACTGCACCTTGCAGACGTCTAAACTGAAGTCTGTCTAGACTAAAAGCAAGAGAATTTCACATTTATCACAATGTTACCTACCCTGGCTGAAATGACAGAGAATGGACTGAACCTGAAGATATGGAAAACTCCTTTGCAGGAGCCATGTCGTTCAGCCAAGAGGTAGAAAATGGGTTAATTGTTTTGTCTTGTCTATTATGTTACTACTGTTGGTGCACTTTGGCTATGAAAGCATTTGACCCCTACGATGCCTCATATCGGAGCTCAGCTAGTAGTACCGTATGCACATGGAGTATAATAGAAAAACTAGGACAGAAATGTTCCTTTTCAAACTTTTTCTTCCTTCCCAAACTACATGTAGTTGTCAAAAAAAGACGTTTCCCCCAAGCATCAATACAATGCCTACAAACAGACATCTGTAGGGTCATTGTCATTTATCATACTCAGGGAGTTACATTAGGCTATAGTAAAAGGTCATATAACAAAATCATATGTTTAATATGAAAACTGAAATATTTGATAAAGCTCCTCCCTTGCTTCTCTATCCTTATCCCTTCTTTTACCTGATGAGGGGTGAAAAGCATCATAGTAATTACCCCAACAAATAAAAGGATCAAATTATATGATAATCAAATTTTCACAGTGGTGACACCTGCAGTCACTGAGTATTTTGCAGTGGGCACCTCTGTCTTAGGTCATTTTGAATAATTGAGCATGGCGTGTTATGAAATGTACTCAGTCATGTTTGTTTCTTTATACATTAGCCATGTATCAGTGAGTAAACCAGTAAATGAAAAAGCTAAGCAACTCACATTTTGAGCACAGTGAAAGGGCTGTCACATGGAGTATTTGAACCAGGATTAGGTTGCAGTCTGTAGGCAACAGCGCATTCATTTCTGATTAAGAATTTTTTGTATGGTATATATGGATTATAAACCTCCTCATGTGTACTGCAGCCTGGATGCAATCTCTAGAAAGAGTTCTTGTGCAGCTGGTGATCTGCTGATTTATAAATATTTTTGGGGGGACATCATTTCCATGTTTGTTAATCTATTTATTTCTAACATGCAGTAAAATTGTCATGAAACTGCAGCTAGCTAATACTGGCAAGCTAGCTACGGTGAAAGTACTAAACAGCAGCCACAAATGTCTGTTAGGTTTCATAGTTGGTATGTACTGCAATAATAACTATCAAGGGTGGTTAGAAGCTTTTAGTTGTGGTAGAATTCCCTTTGTTAAAACAGCTCTGAATCAGAGGCTCTTCAGGCTTAGCATGAACTTCTGTTCTTAATTAATTAGATAACTTTTTACTTAAAATGGCTTTACAATGTTTGCAGTGAGTGTTGCTCGCATACTGCTGTTGTTTCCAGGGCAAAACAAAGTTTTTTGGTTTTCAAGATGTTTGTATAATCTCTATCAAAATTTGACTTCGCAGGGTGAGTAATAACATTTTGGGCACGTTTTTCTGGAGATAACCTTCTCTTACTTCTTAAGCGGAGCACTCAGCGGTAACAGTGAAGGCATAAACCATTCTCTAATACTGAGAGCTGCTGCAGTTACTGACTTGTAGAGGTTTATCCAGCCAAACTCCATATTGCAACACATGCTGACAGCAGATTTATTTTCAGTACAGGTACTGTGTGGGCTTGATTGTTTTTTTTTTTATCTCATTCTCAAGAAGGGGAAACCAGGCATTGCTAGTTTTCACCAAAATTAAGATACCTATAATGTAAAGTATAGTTCTGGAATTGGTTGAATGTGGTGGTCTAAAGATACTGCTTTACAGAGAGATGTATGGGAAAGGCACTGTGGTGGAGGGAGCATCTCATTGCCTGGGGCTAATAAAAGAGCTATAATAGAGATGCCATCTTGAAAGATTTGGGATAATGTAATCTGAGTGTTCGTTAACTGCTTCAGACGATAAAAAACAAAAGGCTAAATTATGTACTTTGTATGCTAAAGTCACCCACCTCCACATTTGAATATATGCAAGTTTTAATCCTACCTGTTTGACATTATAGAGTCTGAAAGGAGGCATTAGAAAGTGTTTACCTCCTTGGCAGTAACACATGGAGTGACATCTTTGGGAAGTTTTCTTTGTGGCTTCTTCCATCCAGCTGTGCCAGTGAGTACAGCTGGAAAGCTGGAACTATAATTTCACCTACCTTTTTTTCAGGATGCTAGAACTGGAGGGCAGGTTATTAAGGTTATTATTCCTTTCACCTGATATACTACAAGCTGACCTGGAGCAGGACCTGGGAATTAATATTGCTTTTTATGGGAGATTTATAAAGGAGATTCAAGTATCAGAAAGCATGCTCTTTTTTTTTTTTTTGTAAACCAGAATTCTGTTTGCTTACCTTATCTCTGAGTATTAAAGACAGAAAACATGGATTATTTTCCTTTACCTCAGGAGGAAATCACACTATGAGAATTCCTCCATTTAGCTTTCTATTGAAGGAGATTATATACAGCCAAACATAATTCTGTATTACAAGCTAATTCTGTAATACAAGCTGTTACAGCTGATTGAATAATTTGATTCATAGCAGTCAAGTGATACAGGCATTACATTTCTTTTTATGATCTTTCCACTTTTTATTTAAATACAGCCGGAATGTCCGCTGCAAGGTTTTTGTTCTGGGCTAAGTCTGCCATTGTCAGATAATGCCTGTTGCTTCACTTGCTGTGCATGAGCAAGTGAAACCTGGCATCATTGATAGACTCCTCTCCTTTGAGTATGGATCAAGTGTTCTGTGAATTTTTTTCTGATGCTTTGTAAGATTCATAGTTTGACCTTTGAATTTCTGAGAGTAAACGATCAAGGTTTATGTCCCCAAAATGTATTGGAAAATAAAATACTTTGCCATGGAAAAATATCACCCCAGTAAGTTGGAAAGGATTCTTCATACGAGTAGCTCAATCAATAAATATTGTTACCCTGTTACAGGGTAACTGAAATTGTTTCTCATTTTAAGTCGCCTTTTAAACAATCAAAAGCTGTTGGTTTTGTTGTTTTTTTTAAACTGACAAATACCAGGTGATAACTACTAAAGGGCTACTTTTAATAACTTGCCCTGAGTAGCAGGAATACTGCCTGTAAGAGCCTGTATGTTTAGGTAGATGTCTTAATGTACATTAAAGCAAATCAAATAAACAAAACTCCCCCACGTTCCAAAGCCTCAAAACTGTCACTGGCTCGTAGCAATCGAGTACTTAGAGAGCACAAAATACGTCAATATTCCTTCTCTCCTTAAGCATTATCACTTATGCTTGCTTGTTTTCAATGGTTCTTGTTAAAAAAAGTCACATCCTTTTAGAGAAAAGAAATCCCTTGATGACAAGGACCCTGTGAGCAGCACAGCCTCTCACGTTGTGCTGAAGGAAGTCCATTACACATCTGCAGCTCTTGTCTTCTGCAAGGTGACATGGTTTGCAGGCTTGTCTTGCCTATTGCACCTGTGAAACCCTGGAGTTCCTGGAGAAGTTTCCTGCTGTTGACAACAGCAGTAGGGAGTTTAATTTGCTCCAAACCTAGCTGATATGAAAGCTGTTCTACCAAAGATGGTTGACTATCTTGGCAGGTCATCCTCCATCTCATCCCTCTGGAAAGACCATACTTTGCAACAATCCCCAGAGCAGACGAAATGAATAAGTCTGTAAATTATTTGGTTTATGGCCTGCCTGTTTTCCTACCATAATTTATTTCCTAAAGTATGTGCTGTTTTAAATACAGGCAGCTTACTGGCAAGAAGAGTTGTCTTAGTTTTATTCAGATTACTGGATTGCTGTGTCTGTCTTTACATGGAGCAGAGTATTTCCAAGATGACTGTGACAGTTGAGGAAGAGGAAGAAGGTCCAGTTCTTTACAGGTTATTGCTTTCAGCTGGCCACTTTGGATGTTCAAGTACATTCTATAAGGTATTAGAAAGCTCTTGGAGCTTGCCTTCATACTTTCCTCATTAGACATGGTTGCCTTTAGAAGCGTATTTAAAGTGCTGTTTTTCTTCATCAGCGTGTCGCCTAGTACAAGACCAATTTGTCATATCCAGTTACTACTTTCCTGATGCAGTGCACCAAGCTTATAATTTTTGTATCTGCATTTCTCTGCAGCTGCAGTTCTCTGCTGGTATGATTCCTTCATGATCTTACTACTGTTTTATCTTTCTCGTCTTCAGTGTCTTGATTATATATCTCTGGACTGGTACAAGAGGCTGAGTTTGCTCCTTCCTTTGTAGTTTCAGAAGTCTGCAAGAGTGGGAGTTAAGTTGTGCCAGCAAACTCTAGAGGACTGCAAACTTGTGAGGTGGTGGACTTGTAGTTTTTCCTATTACTCTGAGAATGTGCTGGCAGCACTCTGGAGTTACATGTTCTCAATTACTTCTTTCCCTGCTGCAGACATACTTGTATCATGAAATACTTGAAAAAATAGTCTTTTTAGATTGTTCTAAAAGATACTTGTAGAAGCTGCTGCATAAAAATTGTGTTTCCTAACAGGAAGAATAATCTGTTGCTTAAAACAGCTGGTCTTAGTCCAAATTTGGCAAATATTTCTAGGTTGACCTGGAAAGTTCTTGGCGCAGAATCCTGCATGTTCGGATCAGAAATTGCGTAAATTCATCCCCAGTTATTAATGTTGGCAATAGAAATGCAAATCATCTTACACTGAACATTTCCAAATAAATTCAGTGTCTTACTGTTGGAAAGCACCAGTGAGAGTTAGACTCACTTTTTATCTCTCTAAATTGTAAGGTTTGGTAGTGGTCTTTCTTTTAGTTGTTAAAATGTAATTCAAATGTCCTTTGTGCACTTTTAGCCCAGGTTTTACCATTACCTTTTGCATATCAGTAGCAATCTATTCAATATCTCTACTGTCTCCTAATAGGATTGTTCTGCTGCCATTTTCCCTGGAATGTTTCAAGGCTTCATTTTTATTGCCCTCCGTAAAATGCTATAGAAAGCCAAATAGGAGATGACTTAAACTTTCGACAAGCACAAGTAGTCTATACACACTGTTCAGCAGGAGATCTGTTTTTTCAGTAATCACCTTGAGCTACTTGCAAATTGTTTTGCCTATTTCTGATTCTGTTTCACTTTCCAACTCATGTACCTCTCAGCTGTGAGACCTTTGGAGTAGGGATTTGTCCACGTGTACATTTGCTGCCTAGAAAAATGAACTAACCTTACTTATTTTTGCTCTTATGTATATTTATTTCATAATCTATCTCTAGCTCATTATTGATGCCACGTCATCCTTTGTTTAGCATTGATAGTTTTATTATTTCCAAAATAAAGTTTAAACTTCCTGGTACAAGAGTCTCTCTTGAGAGAAGACTCTCTCCTTTATCTTAGAATGAAGGCAACTTAGTTCTAGGGCGATGTTCATGCTGCTAGATGATTTTGAAATGAAAGGCAGAGCTTCTATTTGTCCTAGCCTTTCCTTTACAAAATAAAAAACACCTTAAAAAAAGAAACGCTCAAGGGGAGGGTGATTTCTCACAAAAATGTGCACAAAAACCCCAACATTCCAGCAACTGTCTGGAGAGTAGGATGAAATGTGCTCTGATGTTGAACCCCTTCTGCTGTTAGCTCATTTTTGAGAGACGCTTTGACACTATAATATAGGGTTGCAAATTGGAATTGCAACACCCTGCTATTGGGCCAAGTGATGAAGCAGCATAATAACTGCTTGCTTGATCTTACCACTCTTTCTTTAATGTGTATGTAAAAGATATCGGGAGCCTTTCCAGGCATCTGTCAGGGTATTTGATGCTATTAGATAGAGAACTTCAGTCTGTGTGTGGTTAGTGTGCGTGTGCGTATGTTTTACTAGTGTTTTATATAGTGTGGTAAGTACAGGGCAAAGTTTCAGGTTTTAGAACAGTTGGGGTTTGTTTATTATTAAAAGCTTATAAAAATACTAATTAAACTGGTGGGTTATTCTGTACAGAGAATACAGTTCTTATGCTCTTGTCACAGGAGTTATATAGGTAATTGGTCTTGACCTGTATGTCGTCTTTAATATTTCATTTGCTCCAGAGTATTATTGCTCACTTCCTTCAAGACGATAGATGGGCTTTTTATGCAGCTAAACTTCTGTTTAACCTTGCTATGAGAATGTGACAGTAGGCTAGTTCAGACAGGTTAACATTCATTTGGTAACCAGCCTGCCTAATCAGCCTGCTTCAACCTGCAGCAGATTAAATCTTTGTGAGTTCTAGCAGGCAAGTGATAAAGTCATTCTGAATTATGTATAAAAATAAATGGGGTATTTTCAGTGCTTATGGTAGTAAATGAAATGTAAGGTTTATGATTGATTTGATTTTTGTGGAGGGTGATTGCAATTTATTTTACCTTAATGCTATTGCAGTCTAATTAGGAGGATGCTGTATTTCTCAAATGCATAATGTAAGTCTCTTTATTCTGTGCCCTACAAAGATAGGAACAACTTTTATATCAGCTAGAAAATCTTTTTGTGTCCTCTCAGTGCTTCTTCTGAAGGAACCATTGGAAACAATTTAAGCATACAGACAGAACTGTCTTTCTCCGTGTTGCTAAGAATTGTACAGGATCAAATATTTTGTCATTGCCAAAATGAATCAGCTATTTTATTTAAGAGCTATTCACGTAAATTTAATCCACGTATTATGAAGATAGGGCTTGGGTGCTTCTGAGCATCCTACTTGTGGTCATCATCCTTCTGTGACCAGGCCTGATGGGCTTTCCAGAAGTGGTGGAAGGCTGGGTGTACACTTAGGCTGTGTAAAGAAAGATGTGAGGTGTGCTTGAAATGTAGCGGTGGCACAGACAGTTCTGATCATAGGCTGGGCAATTCTCATTTGTCAACATATTGATAGTACGTTTTTTAAATGCAACGTAAGTTCAGGATCAGATCTTCAAATGTTACTGTTTTGTGTTTGCTGGCATTGAACAGTTTTGTCTTTCAAACCATAGAATGGTTAGTGTTGGAACGGACCTTAAAAATTATCTAGCTCAACCCCCCTAGATGATGCTTTTTTCCATTTTCTGTCTTGTTAGTGTTAAAAAGTTGAGATTTATTCAAGGAGCAACAGGAAAAAGTGCTGCTTCTGGTGGAACTGGTTAACCAGCATGTATCCTGTCTGTTCTGACTGCGATTTCACCAGCGCTGTTGGGTTTGCATGTGTTCTTTTTCATATGTACCTTTGACATTAATGATGACCAAGACAGAGATGAAATGTTTACCCATTGTGATTGTGTCTTGTACATTGTCTGATGATAAAGCATTCTTTCAAAGTAGTATTTTTTGGCAAGGTGAAAACTGGTTTTAATTAGTTGTATCAGTAACTATCATCTTCACTTCAACATTTCCTTATTGATTAGGAAGGAAAAACTTAGGTTCATATCGCTGTAAAAGTTACCACATATAAATAATGTTTCAAAACTGATGTAAAGAAAATAACAAGACAATTTTGAGTTTGCAGTTCCATTTAGCTTGTTTTGATACTGCGTGTATACACATCTGTAAAGTCCGTTGTTTTTTTCTTTGACTTTTTTTATGTAAGAAGTCACTAACTTTTCAGGCCTCTTTTTTCATGTTTGTATGATTACTCCAGTCTTCTGTAGTGCAGTCTGCAGTTCGAATCTCTAAACACCCTTAAAGCAAAAAAATCCCAACCTTCAGTTGAGACGATGGCTTTAATAAATGGTCATTGCTTTGTTTGTAGATGACTCTAGCTGTATCGGGACTGACTTTTCCTTGCCATCGACTTACAGTTGGAAGAAGATCTTCACCTGTACAAACAAGGGAACAGTCAGAGGAGGTAAGAACACTGTCTTTATATTACCAGTGTACTCTAGAAAGAAGCAGGGAAAGCTCGTTTTGCAGTGGTCACTGTCCCTTCTATTGTCAGTAAAATTGCATCATAAAAGAATCAATTTAAAATTCCTGTAACACATAATTGTGACAGAGGAGCTGGGTAAATGAGTCATTGAAGAAAAAAGACAAAACCCAAATTAAACAAACCACAATAAGCATTGAAAAATACTCCAAATTAAATAGCAGGTTGAAACATTTGTTTCTAATCTTACCAGAAAGAGATGTTTGCAGTCTGTATAAACTCCCATTTTGTTGTTTCCAGCTATTGATAGTTTGGGTTAAAGTTTCCAATGCGTTTGTTCTTCCACAAAATGAATTTAATATGAGCAGTTTCCCATTTTCTAAACAGTTTTCGTACCATTTTTATTTAGAAAATTGTAGCACGTAAAGCTTATTTTGCTGCACAAAAGGGATGTTTCAGTCTGTTCAGCTCACTTAAGTTGGCAAGAGATAGCTGTGAGGTACAGTCAGGATGCAAGCCTGGATATGTGCTATTGAGTAGTGTTAAAAGCTAGAGGATGGTCAGATAATAACGTTCTAGTTATACCTGAAGAACTTCCTGGGTTAAATAGACGTTTATTGTTTTCTCCTGGGATCAGCCAGCATTACTATGTATTACTGCTGCTTTTCTTCATTCTTTCAGAACAATCTTGCTGGCTTTGTTTACCTGTAGAATTTTCTTGTTGTCTAGTTCATTCGCTAAATGGTCTTTATTTGAGGTTCTTTATGTGTAGCAGTTTTAGAGAGAGATCCAGCATATTTGGAGCATTTTGCTCCTCTTGTGGTCACTTGCACGCTAGAGATGAAATCATGTGTTCCATAATGCACTTTCAGGGATTCATGTAGATTTGTGTAGTTTACTGTAACTTCTAGGTCAAGTGAAGCTGAAATAGTCATTCATGAAAAGAAGTACAATTGGAAATAAGTTCATGCTGAATAGTTAAATGCAAGGCTTCCCTGAGCTGTTACGTTTCAGAGGACATGAAATCCAAAAGATCTGCTGTTGGGAGTTGGAGGAATAGATTAAAATAGGATAGATAGGTGCCTCTCCAAGGAGCATCCCCCCGCCATGCAAGTATTGCAGAAGCGGATAGTATCTGTATGTCTAAAATTGTTGATAGATTGTGTGGCTTTTCTTACTCTCCCTTATGCAATTAAACAAGCTGTATTAGAGGGGAAAAAACTTTAACTCTGGATAAAGTTGCTCAACTATGGTTATATATTTGAGAGACAGTTCCTTAGTTATTTAGTAACACATTTTGTCACATAATACTGCTCTGTCCACCAGATTTCTGTTAAAAATTAGATCTTATTTATAAGAAGCAATCTCATAATTCTGTATAAAATAGTAAAATAAAATGCAGTATAGCAAGTGTTTTTATAGAAACATATTTTTTCCCTGTAATTTCATGTACTTCATATTTCACTGAAGATGATGTCTGTAATAGATGCATATGGTTGATGCTTTCTGTTTTTATATAGCAATGCACAGATGTTCATATGGTTAGTGACAGTGATGGAGATGACTTTGAAGATGCTACAGAGTTTGGAGTTGATGATGGAGAAATGTTTGGAGTAGCATCATCTGCCTTGAGGAAATCACCAATGAGTAAGAACTAACAGTTACTTTACAATTAACTGGTGATTGTACAGTAATAGTGAAGGCAGAGAGTTATGATCGGTCTGTATAATATGAAACAGGAAAAGTGTCTTTTGATAGGAATGTTAGAATTGTTCCAGTGGATGTATCAAATAATGGTGTTGCAGACATAACTGGCGACTGTGAAAGCATCTCCTAGTGGAGAAAGATTTTTATCCAAATGGAAGGTTCTTTTATAGTTGAAGAACAGTAATTAGAAATTGTGATCTCTAACCAAATGTTCCTGTAGATAACTAAATTTCCACTTCTCTGTTAGGAAAATTCTACAGGTTTTAGCTTTGACCTATTGCAGTGACTAACATTTTTAGTCATTTATATTAAACAAATTTCTCAGTTGTTATTTGCCCTTGAATTATGAAAAGGATTGAACAGGAGTCCTCAGTTACCTCCTATATGCAGTTCTGTGTACTCTGATTCAAACTTGAATTAGTGTTAGATGTTTCTTGATAGCAAATATATGTAATAATATGGGAAAGTTTTGAAAATTACGTATAGGGAGTTTAAAAAGAAAAAAGAAAAGAAACTAGCAATACAGTTGGTCAAGCCTTTTAAGCCAGTCCGTTCGCTCTAATGTATTAAATTACGTCCAGAGTGTTAACTCTGAACAAATGCTGTATCACTTTACACTGGGCCTGAGGATTTTACTGTTTGGAAAGCCTAAATATATTCATGACAGTGTCTGGAAATTTCATGTCTTTCCAAAGGTTCATAATCAATAGTTAGTGAAATTTATACAGTCTCTTGGTAACCACTTCAGTAAGCTGTGAACATAAAAAAACTCTATGAAGCAAATGAGTTTGCATATTAAAACCTGTCTCCATAAGTTTGCATTTATTTTATGGTTTTCCTTGGGTTTTTTTAAGTGCCAGAAAATGCTGAAAATGAAGGAGATGCCTTATTACAATTTACAGCAGAGTTCTCTTCAAGGTAAGCTTAGCCTGTTATCCCTGCAGTTGTTACAAACGAAGTAAAAATTAGTAAATAATGCAAATAAAAATAAACCAAATTTGTGGGTTTTTTGGTGGGCTCATAGCACATTTAGACATCCTAATCTAGCTTGTTTTAAGATTAACTTTGTTAGAACTGTTTCTGAAAAAAATTTTCTCAGTCCAAGTTAGAGTGGCAGTTTCTTGCGTTGTTTAATTTGCCACTAATTAATATCATTAATCATGTAAGGGTCCAGAAAGATAATAAAGACTCATTTTTTATATATATATATATATATATATATATATATATATATATATATATATATAATTTTAAGATAATATACAGGAACAGAATAGCTGAAGCCAGTTAATATTGAAAAAGATATACAAAGTTGCAGGAAAGTTTTCCCAATAATGAAGTGGTTGGATAAATCTCTGCTTTTAAAAAATACGGAAATGCTGCTTTTTAAAAAAAACCCCACCTTTATACCACCAAGTTATACACTGTTAAACAGTTGCCATGTTTCATCAGACAGGTAGAAGCTGCAAACTAACACACTGCAAAGTTTGTGCCTTCTGTTTTAATTTCTCTGTGGTGAAATGTTAGTTTGTAATGTGAGGCATATTAATGTATATATAAGAAAAGCTTCAGTTAACCTTTAAGAATGTACTAAAGAGAAGAAACAAGTCACGATTGAAAAATTATGTAGAACTTGAAGATTGGATTTATGTAAACAAAGTTTTTATGCTCAAATTTGTAAGCTAGTAGTCAGTTACTTAGAGCTTTTGAATGGTGGGAGGCAGATGACTTCGATGTATTTCCCTTCTGTCCTTTAAAAGTGTAGTACTTAATGTTTCTGAAGTTTTAGCCAGTGAATTATATTTGCAGAATACATGAAGAGGTAGAATATTGAAACTGCATATTTTTAAGTTCTTGTATTAATTTGAAAGTTTATCTCAAATAGATACGGTGACTGCCATCCGGTTTATTTTATTGGATCATTAGAGGCTGCTTTTCAAGAAGCCTTCTATGGGAAAGCTAGAGATGTAAGTGTGTATTAAAATTACTTTATTTAATAGGGGAAAAATGGAAATTGCTGTAAATGTTTCATCTTTATTCTTAAAAAGATAACTCTAAAATGTAGTTATCTTTTATTGTTTGTCAAATGTTACACGCATTTAGTTGTCTGACTGAAATACTTGGTTGTTGTTGTTGAAATTACAGTGAATAACTTACCATTCCTAATCATTCAGGCTGTGTTTTTATTGGAATCCTTTAGTCTTCAGGGCTATTCTATTTCTTTTTCTTTTCCCTCAACCCCTTGTCCCTTTTCTTCCTGAAATAATGGTGTCCTAGCACCAGATAACACTGGCTTGCGAGTCTTGTGGTTGATAAGTTCAACACTGTGTGTTGGTAACTCCTTTGAAGGATGACTAATGAAATTGTAAATTTAAATTGAAAGGTCTCTGAAATACAGTGTGCTTTTTTTTTCCCCCTTTGTACAGCCTTTAGCTGCCAAATGAATTCCGGTACTAAGGTTTAGTTATTTAGTTTTTCTGTGCATCCAACCAGACATCTCAAGTTTCTGTTTTTCCATGCACAGTTTTCAAATCAGTATTTTAATAAAGCTAGAATGGGGATAGTTTATTTAAGTTTTGGTGACTTGATTCACTAAGGAGAAACCCAAACCCCTGCATAATCGAGCATAGAGAAAGCTGAAACACAAACAAGAAAATCACGCAGTTTAAATTTACTTTTTGTTGTCTTGATAGATATTTAATTTTAAAATGCAGCATGTTTTGGCTGCCTGTAGTTATGCATGTTGGAAGGTATGGTTATATTAGGGATAAGCGTGCACTGTTACAAATCTACAGTGTAGTATTCTTAAGTTCACACGTGCTTAACCTGTTGTACGTACACTCGAAATCTAGTGAATATTTTCATGTCTCTGTACAGATTTCAGAGCATAAATGGACACGTAATTCAGTGACAAAGTATTAATTTAGAGTAACTCGTTAAAGTAGACCTTAATGCTGGTTTCAAAGAAATCATAATAATTCAACAAGATAAGTGTTTGAGTTAGGAAGCTCATTTTGAGTCATATTACCTTAAATTGTTGACAGCATATCAGTATAATCATGGACAAGAGCCTATTAGGAACTTTCATATGTAATTTTATACCTATAAATCTGAAATTAATGCAGTGCAGTTACTTATCTTTCTAACACTCGAAGTACTACTTACACTGCTAACGTAGCAGATCTGAAATTCATGTCACTTTCTATTTCTGATATTTTCCAATGTAAAAATTGCCTAAGTTTTGAAAGCTCTCCCTCCCAACTACCCTGTGAAATGACATGATTTTTATTGTAACATTCTGACTTTAAACAAAGGTATAAGAATATATAAAATACCATTTAGTTTTACTCCTTTTTTTTCCTGTTACAAAGTTGGAGGTTTTTTCAGTACTGCCTCCTGGAATTCATAAGGGATACATTATTTTTTTTTATAATTGCACTTCATAAAGTAATTCAGTATGTACATCAGTGTAAGAAAAAAACTTAGGAGAAATTGCAACCTGTATGTCTTGTCTTCTAATTTATACTATGGAGGGCACTTAATTTTACCAGGGCAACAGATGAGCTTCAGGCACCAGCATTCTTCACTTGAAGTGAGAAATTGAGTTCCAAGAGTAAATAAAAACAAGATTGAAGGTTTAAATCCTCTGCTAGGCTTTTTGAACTTATATACTCATTAAATGTTTATTGGAGTGGTGGGATTACGAAGGATTTGAGTAGCTTCATCAACTGGTATATACTTAATCACTAAGTAAAACACTACATTTGATAGAGTGTTTCTCACGATGCCACACTCAATCCATCTTAATGAAAACCGCTTCAAACTGATTTAATTTGAGAGCACTTGGCAGCTTGAGTGCTCAGAGATCTTAGCCTTTTCTTGACAAATTCTCAATGCTGTCCAGAGCAGAAGGTGCACTCTACAGTTAGGTCTACCGAGACAGCCATCAGCTATGATTTAATCTATACTGTAAATACTTTTTCCTGCAAAAATATTATATATGAACTTGAAGCATTTTTGCAGAAATAGTTTAATTTGGTTTATTTTAAGAAAATTAATGTGCATCAAAATGTGTGTTTTAAACACAGGTTATGGGTTAAAATTCTTCTGAAGAAAGTTCACCTTGTTCTTTTAAATTTTCATGGCTTTTCATGTATTGCAAAGGATGGTAATTCATCATTTTTTAAGAACAAGTTACTTGAAAAATATATACCTTGTAAAAAAGTTTAGGTGTTTGTTAGCTACGTTTTGCTTAGCTTTTATTACTGTAGTTTTGCATTTTAGATCTTTAGATAGTTAAGACTAACATTCATGATGGGTAGCTTTTTTCCTTTAGAGGAACTGGTACTTTTAGGAGCAATGGAATGATGTTCAGTGTAGCTCCAGTTTGAAACCTGTGTATCTCTTTAGCACAAAAATACAATAGCAAGATACAGAGCTTTACTTTTAACAGCCGGCATCCTTGCCAATGAAATCTCCAGTTACCTCCTGCAGCCTGATAGTTGAGGGCATTGTGTGTTCATTTCCAAGGCTTATTGTATGTATGAAGAAAATATTTTCATTAGTGTTTTTTTAAATTGGGTCAGGGAGAGAGACAGAGGTTTATTAAATTAACAAGTTACTTCATGAAAGTCCTTTTCTACTTATTGTGCCAATTGGAAAGAAACGTTTCTGTGTTACATTAGTTTATGAAGAGCAAGCTTAGCTTGCTCGAGTAGCTGGACTACCATAGAAATAGCTAGACTTGATGCCGGGGAAGAAATCTTACAGTGGACAGTTTTAAGCAAGATGTTTGGGGAGGGTTTCTGTGTGACTGAAAGCAGTTTTTTGGGTGCCTTGTATTCTGAAATATCAGGGGGGTTATCCTAACTTAGGGCAGTACTGTTATTAATACAGGATCTAAATCACTATATTGAATCTCACTGAGCTATTTACTTGAATAATACTCAAGTATTTTCTTTTATTAGAGCTTGTTTGTCTTTTCATTTTTATAAGTGGTTGCTACTCTTTTATTAAGAGAAAGAATAAAGACATCTGCTTTACCTTTTCAGGAGCTCTTCTCTTTATATACCTCTGTCAGATCACCTCCTGCTCCTCTCTCAACCTTTCTGTCCACTGACTTTTAATAAATATGTGAAACATCTCTCTTAGCACAGATTGGTGTTGTCACCTCAATATATATTCCTTCATACTGAAAATGAGCCATGTTTTTCTCCTCCTTGAGTTCTGTCTCTTAGGTTCAATTTAGTGGCAGCACCATCCGTCTCACATATGCGTACTTTATTTCCTGAATATCTAGAAGAAATTTTCCTCCTGCCATGTTCAAATAAAAGCTTTTTTTTATATATAGCAGACTATTCCTTCATACAGAGCTTTCTGTGGTATCATCTGTATCTGTGTAAGTTAGAAAACTGCCCCTTGTAATTATTTCAGTTCATGAAGTTCATGCTGAACTCAATACAGAACAAAGATTCACAGAGATAATTATTCTGATAGAGCACATGGAAACAGCATTGACTACTCTGCAGTTGTCTTGTCTTAGAAATTTGAAGTCTGTCCTTCAGATGCTACCTTGAGGAGAGGAGGGAAGTTGTTCTGAGTCGCAATTGCAGGGTGGGTTTTTGGTTTCGTCTTCGTCATCTTTTTTCCCCCCATTTATTCCCTAAATAATGCAGAGTGATGCCAAGGAGCACAGCTTCACCAGAACCTTGTCCTTTGACTCCAGGCACATTTCAAAGCAAGTCAAATTGCTACTCCTACATTTCATAAGGGGCTTGATCATATTGTGTATCCTGGGTGTGCTTTGAAAATGCATCTGTAGTTGAGCTGAGGGTTGCTAGATGGAGAAATTACTACTTTATAGATTCCAATTAAACAGAACTTGAAAACTAAACTACACGGTCTGCTGGAAACTGTAGAGGACAGGTATACAAGTATAACTAGGTTCCCATGGAGGGTAAAGCAGCTACACTGTACTACATAAATTTGAGTTAAGTCCCATTTTAGTCACCTACATTTTTCTTCCAGTCCTGCCTGATGTGTGGGTTAACAGTTCTGTCCTTTCATTCTTAAATTAATCCTGAACTTGTGGATAACTATTGCTTAGGAAGTTTGCTACAACATACCAGCTCAGTAGTCTCACTGTATGCCTACACACCCTTTGTTCTTCATATCTGAAGAATAGCTTCATCTTTCGTATCTGAAAGGTTAGACCTGGGTATGGGTCTCTTCAGTATTCTTCAGCATCCTCTGTACTTGATATTAAATAGTGGATGTTTTTTGACATTGACTGCCACACTCTACATTTCCTTCTCTTTCAAAGCTTGTGATTTATAGATCTTCTTTGAGTTTGGTTTTAATTACTGGATATTCTTTGCCATTATGTAAGATTTCACTACAAGCTCAATTGATTGAAATAGAGATACAACAGTATAATAGGATCAAATAGTTGGAAGATGAAAGTAGACTAAATCAGGCTTAAAAATAAAATGCACCTTTACCTGGGAGAGTGGTTAGCTGTTTGAACAGCTTACCATGGTTCACATGGATTCTCTGTCACTGATGTTTTTTTGAGGCTAGATGTTTTACTGAAAGATAAAATTACTGAAGATTAAATTAGGAATTAGTTTAGGGGTATTTTATGCCATGTGTAATACGAAAGACCAGATGAGAACATTACTGGGATCATCTCACTCCCACTTCAGGAATCTGTGGGGTACAGTTTAGTTCAGATCCTCTTCTGCAAGGCTAGAGACTGGTTAGTACCCTGTGTCTCTCTGTGTTTGGTGTCTGTCTCCTTTCTTTTGACTCATGCAGGAGAATTTAGTAATGCTTATTTTCAGCAGGTTTTGTTCTGTTCTGTGTAATACACAGACAAAGCTTCCTATGAATCCCCATCTGCACTACTCCTTTGATTCTTTTTCAAAGTGGAGAAAATTTGAAGGTGTATTACTTCAGTGTTAGAGAAGGTTTGCATTCTAGTTAGGGAAAAAAGGGTTGTGCATGATTGAGTAGCTGTGTCCAAGGAGGCTGATCTCCAAGATCACCTTAGATGGGTGGATCAGATTGTACACTTCAAAGGCTTGAAGATGTGCAAATGTGTCCCTTTGTTCATTTGAATTAGCTCTCACTACATAAAACCCAGAGGAAAAATTAAGATCTTGATTCATTAGCCTACCAGCTTGAAAGAACATTCATGTCCCTAGAAGATGTTACATCGTGAACGTTTTTGTCTCAGTCATTACTTGAACTTGTAAACCCGAGATTCGAAAATAACCATTCAGGTCTGTGATTTTCCTGACCCTTATGACTGTATTGCTATTCTAATTCAGGTTCATGTTCTTCTCAGATATTGAAGTCATGTTATTGGGTGATATCCCATTGGATATCCCATTACTCAGGGATTATCAATTCAGTCTCTCAACATGATGAAGATCTGTGTTTCTTTACGCCTCAGTGACAGCTTCTCCTTCATTTCTTCTAATTCTGTACAAAGTGCATTAACTTCTTTGAAGTTCCAAAGAGCAAAAATGGGCAAGTGGATGCCACAGCCATTTTGGTACATAGGACAGGTCTTTAATGTGTTCATCTTCTGTGGGAGTGCATGTTAGATTTCTTGGTCAGGTGTATCAGGATGTCGCTATACTTTGGATGATGTGGCAGAGAGATTTCATAGTGCATGGCTACAGCTGGGAGGACTGTGCCTGTCAGGGGCTGCCCTTCTACAGTACAGTGTCCATCTACAGCCCACGTTTCCTTCCAGGGTGCCATGTGCTGGGCATACTCCATCAACAGAGCAAAATCAGGCTGGAGAGGGCTGCAGTGCTTCATTCCCAACACACAGTGGTCGGTGTGAGGCAAGGGAGCAAAAGTATGGCTGAGTCTCAGGCATTCTGAATACAACAGAGGCTGCAGAAAAGAAATGCTTGAGGTCTGGATTTTTTTAAAGCATTTAGACAGCCCAGATGCTGAAAAAACCCCTCGTTCTCATGGCCCTTTTTCCTCTGAAATCAAATGAAACCTGGAGCTTAGGCTTCAAGCTTTTAAGTCCTTAAGTCTTACTGACATTGATGAGACTTACACTGCCGAGTATGTTTGTAAATCCAGGCCTCTTCTGAAAGTTCCAGTGTATGACTGCCTGGTTTTCAGCATCCACATACTCTGAAAAATACATTTCTTCATCGCTTAAATTCCTAAAGTCCTAAGAGCTTTGGAAGTCCATCAGCTGTTCAGTACTTAGAACCTTTTTAGTATCTGATGCCTTCATAGGGATTAGTTAAAGTTCTTCCCTGTACGAATTTTTTCTTTCTTGGTTAAAATTTTATGTTAATAATATAACCCCTGAGTCGTTTTACTTTTGAGAAATCCAACACAGAACACATTAGTTCTCCATTAAGAGGCTTCTTTTATGGAAGCCAGGACTATTCAACAGTTTCGTGAGCCTATTTTATTAATATTGACTGAAAAGTTCTCAGTGTTAGTCATCACAGAGCCATAGGATATACTCTGATTTTTCAAAGACTTGAAATAAAAGCAACAAAACCCTGCTTGTAAACATATACTACCATGGATTAGTACAAACAATTAAAAATCATTAAGACCCAGTACAAAACAAAACACGAAAAATCCCCGACAGCATCAAATTCCAAGCTGTGAGCCTTTTGCAAGAATGTATTTTTCCAAGGAAAGAATATCCCTGGCTTCCACGAAGATTTTTTCAAAGTCATGTTGCAGCACTTCAGTTCCTCCTGCTACCTCTTTTCGTTTGTAGTATGTCTGTGCCTGACCTTAACATTTTGGATCAATTATTAGACGCAAGTACAGTCTTTTATATGCGATCGAGTTTAGTCTTTGCATGGTGAGATTTGTTGATGCAACAAAAATGTTGATGCACGTGTAAAGTAGCTCAGTGTAAACACCTATTGTGCATGTGCCTGTTCTGTTTACTAAAATTTGTCCCTAAATCTTTAAGCCTAAAACTGTACATATTTTGAAACATTCTGTTGTATGGAATCTCATATTTAACAGTTTCATGGGGTTGTTTCTTTGGAAGTAAAAGTGTTTCTCAAGAGCCTTTTTTTTCTACCCGCTCCCAGTGAAAAGAGGAGAGCAAAGCCATCCGCTTACCACAAAGCAGTGCCACCACAAAGGAAAGATTAAGGGTTTAGAGAGAGGTCAATGTGGGTTTTTCTCTAACTAAACACTTTCCTAAAGTTTCCTTGTGGAAAAAATAATGAAGTCATCTCAGAGTTTTTAAAGAATTTTTATTTCTTTTTCACCGTCTGCATTCGCTTGTCTTCTCAGCATGGATGTTTAATCTTTCTAGGCTTTGTGAATTGGTCCAAATGAATAAGTGGTGAGCTGTCTCTCTAGGAGCTAGAGGCTTATTCTAAGGCCCTAATCACTGAGTAAACACATCTTTGCCCTCCCTCTCTTACAACTGCTATATAATAGTCGAGATTCTAGCACAGTAACCTGGATATTGCAGGGATCGACGCTTTGAAATGCAGAATGGCTGATCCTCAAAAACAGACAGTGCCTGATCTTCCCCTGCCTCTTTCTTCTTTTTAAATTAAATATCACCACAGAAATGCTGTTTTATTGCTTGATATTGTGCATCAGTGCCCTGGATTTTCAAGTTTAGTTTCAGTCAACATTGTTGGCTGCACTTATATGGATCTCTGCATGTTGGGCTTATTAATGGCCCTTCCTGGCACATGTGTACGTGGTTCTGAAGAACAGTGAAATTAAATTAGACAAACATTAATGCAAATTACTAATCCCTTTCCCAAACTCTAATGTTCAAATGTATTCTTCTTTTTATAAACAGTCATTAAGTTTTATCCAAAGGCAGTATATGAGGTGATAGCCATACCGGATTTTTTACAAAGACAGCTTGTCTCAAAATTGCATCCCATCTCAGCAAATATGTTGAAGTAGGATTTTGAAATACGGTAATATATATGGGTATGTGGGAATGGAAAGCTGTGATTTTCTGAATGGTATTTATAATTCACTGAATACCAGATATAGCATCATAGAATGGTTTGGGTTGGAGGGGACCTTAAAGCTCATCCAGTTCCAACCCACTGCTGCTGGCAGGGACACCTTGCACTATAGACCAGGTTGCTCCAAGCCCTGTCCGACCTGGTCTTGAATACTGCCAGGGATGGGGCAGCCACAGCTTCCCTGGGCACCCTGTGCCTCAGCACTCTCACAGTGAAAAACTTCTTACTAATATCTAATCTAAATAAGTTTAAATCCATGCCCCTTTGTCCTGTCAGTACCTGCCCTTGTAAATGGTCCCTCTCCAGGTTTCTTGTCATCACCTTCAGGCACCGGAAGCTGCTCTAAGGTCTCCCTGGAGCCTTCTCTAGGCTGAACAACTGCAACTCTCTCAGCCTGTCTCCATAGCAGAGATGCTATGGAGGTGCTCCAGCCCTCAAGAGCATCTTCATGGCTTCCTCTAGAATCTCCCCAACAGATCCATGTCAGTTGTTCTTCCCGTATCCAGGAACACTGTCGCCCCATCACAGAAGGCCACCAAATTTGTCTGGCACTATTTGATGTTAGTGAAGCCATGTTGGCTGTCACCTCCTTATTTTCCATGTGCCTTAGCATAGTTTCCAGGAGGATCTTCTCTATGATGTTGCTGGGCACAGAGGTGAGACTGTCCAGCCTCTATTTCCCCAATTCCTTCTTTTTTCCCTTCTTACAGTGGGAGTTATGTTTCCCCTTTTCCAGTGGGAACTTCAACACCTAATTTCTCAAATATGATGCATAGTGGATTAACCACTTTACCTGCCAATTGCTTCAACACCTGTGGGTGCATCTCATCACGTCCTGTGGATTTGTGCACCTTCAGGTTCCTTAGATGGTCTTGAACCTGATCTTCTCCTACAGTGGGAGAAGTTGCTAGTGGGAGAACTAGCTGTATTTTTCTCAGTCAGCTGTCTATATTTACGAACATATAGACTTGCTTTCCAAAAGGTTGTCTGAGGTGTCATGGGGACACAGCACACCTCTTTGCTGCTGGCAAAGAAGCTCAGACATTACTTGATAGGGTTTCAGAAGAACTCGGCCCAAAATTATCTTGTTTCAAGAGGCCATAAACACCATCCTCAACATCTGCTCTTTGATAAGATATAAAACGAGATATATCAGCACTCACAAAATCAATGTGGGATTTAATCCACATCTCCTGTGCCATTTCTGTTGTGTCTTACACATTTGCAGCGCTATCATTTTTTCAGGTTGTTTATAATCGTTTCGTATTGTAGATGCTATTGTATCAAGAGGTGTGTTCCTTGCTTGGGGAAATGTTCCAAATGTCTCTATTGGGCAGCAAGCCGAAAAAAGTTCACTCAGTTTCTTAAGCTAAGGCCCTTAATAAGGTTTTTGGCTTTCGGTCAATTGTTATTGTACACGTTCATGCAATATATCGTGTTCTGATACCTGAAATAAAATATTAGGAAGCATTCAGAAGAATTACAGATTTGGAGGGATGGGCCATTTGACTTGAAATCGTCTGGGTTTTTTCCCTGGTGTGTCCGTGTTGAGATACTCTGCAGCCTTGATAAACACCATAGGTTTTACTAATGCACAAATCTGCAGCAGTAATTTGTAATTACTCATTATCTGAGGATGTTTTCACAGATCTTCTTTCATGTCTTTTCAGAGAAAGCTTCTTGCTATCTACCTCCACCATGATGAAAGTGTACTAACCAACGTTTTCTGCTCACAAATGCTTTGTGCTGAATCTATTGTCTCCTATCTGAGTCAGAACTTCATAACCTGGGCATGGGACATGACAAAAGAAGCAAACAGAGCAAGGTAAGACTCTGGACTGTAAGTGGATCAGCTTTTCTTTTAAGAAAGACCCGAATCTCTGTGTATCAAATCTTCTGCTGCTTGAACTAAATCTATTTGAACTAAAAACTTCGTGCTTGTTCTTAGCTGATCAATGAAGATGTGGTGATGTTCACTGAGAATTGGACTGTCCTTGTCTTCATTACAAAGAGACTTCTTATTACTGTGCAGGAAAAAATATTTGAGTAAACCATTTCCTTTTTGTTTTTTTCTTTTGAGTTTATTTTACAAACATAGTTCTAGGAATGCGTCTTTGCAGTTTTACATTGCAGTGCCATAATATTGCGTGACGCTAATTGTATGTGTATAGGTGTAACTGCATTAGAACCATCTGGGGAAATAACTACAGTTCTTAATGAAGACCTTACTTTAAGAATAGCATTCATGTCATAAATGAATATTAAAAAAAAAGGTGCAAAATAAAGATTGCAATTCATATGAACTTTTTTGAACTACAGTTTTCACACAGAATGTTGCTTTGGTAATTTTGATAGGATTTGATATAATAAAAGCCATCCTATGTCTTAGAGGTACCATCAGTTTGCTGATGGATAAATGAATTAAAAAACTCTTTATTCCACCTCTTTCTATGTCTTTTATGTGTTCCTAATGAATTTTCTTATTTTTATGTTAAGACCTCTCGATTAACAATTCTATGATTATAGTTATATTTAGAAATCAGATTTGTTTGGTTTTCTAACTTGGTCCTTATTTCATCACCTTTATTTACGCAGAAGATGACTGCTTGCCAGGATAATGTCTGGCGGATATTACTGTAATGAGAGTTATTATAACTTTTGAACAAAAGATGCAACAGGCATTTGAGCTGGGATAAATTTGTCACTTCTGTTACACAATTCCATTGATTAGTGAACAATTAAAAATACATATTTCTGTTTCATTCTTTTGTGGCTTGCTAGAATAGAGCATTCATCTATTCTTATTCTTAACTATGTAAATTGTAGTTAGTATTTCTTTACTAAAAGTGGAGATGGAGAACCGAACAGTCTCTTTTTTCAATACACTTTATAAATGACACTTGTGTTTCACAGGAATTCCTTGCTTGACCTCCTGCATTTCATCACTGGACGAATCAGCAGCTATGTTTCTAGTTTAAGTTGTTGTAGAGAAGAATTAAAGGTTACGGAAAAAAGCAGTTGCGAAAACAGATTAGAAGTTTTAAAAACAGCAAAGAGAGAGGAAAAAGAAACATCTAGGTTCTTTCATGGGACCAAATACATAGACTGGAAAGTTGCTTAAGTCTTTTGGTATTGCCATTCATGGGCAGTAAGGAGCCTCCTCCTTTTCTTTTATCCCACAAGTTGGTGTAGAAGGAAACACTATTTCTAAACCATCTGTAGTGGCTAAGTTCAGTTGACTACCTGCTGTTCTATTGTTCCCTTTTCTATTTAATTCTCTAGTTTCTTTTATTTTACAATGACAAAAAATTGCAGTGTAGTTTCTTTTGAAAAACTGTGTTTGAGGGGTTTTTTATGACTGACGATCAACAGCCATGTAATTGCTTTGTTGTGTTTTACTAAAGAAATCTATTAAGTAGCACAACTTTGATACACTAGTAATAAGAGTTTGCAGGTTACCGAGACACCTGTGGTGACCAAAGCGACAGAAGCTGCTTATTAGAAAGAGCCTGTACAGCTGTGTCCTATTAACTCCTTATGACACTTCTTAAAACACAAAATAAAGGGCTTGTTTAAGGCTTTATAGCTATTCTCAATGAACCTACTCACCGATTATGCAGTGCGATAGGGTTTTTAAGCCTTCATTTTTTGCTTCCTCTTAACAACAACAAAGAAACTGTCATATTAACAGTGAGGTCAAAAAATAGTAAGGGGTAAGCAAGGCATGCTGGCTCAAATGAGAATAATTTCTTGGTTGTGTTTAGTGTCACATCCTGCTCCTCAGACTGTGATTTCTTTGGAGGAGTCATGATGCTTCCTTCTCCCTTTGGGAAGTGCCAGTGCACTGTGGGCATTCCCATAAATATATACTCAGTACCACCTATTTAATTACTACCCTTCATTATGTGACAGTGGTCTTGGAGCTTATTTTGTTCTATATCCCTATGAATACAGTTCAAAGCTTTTTATTTGAATGGTGGCAACAACAGAGGGAACTGCTTTTTGCATGCTGGTGTAGCCCAAGAGCAACTCATTTGTGCTGTTACAATTGCATTAGTGAAAAAGCAGAGAAATCAGTCCCACTTTATTGACCTCAATCTATAGGGACACCTAGAAGTCAGTAGTAAAAGGCAGGTTTTCACTATTGTAGCATGGCGTGATTAAATTCAAATATAAATACTTTTCTCAATAAGCCAAAAAATCTGGAATGTTCCAATTCTTTTTCTCTGCTGTTCTCTTTCTAACATTTATGGATACCATTCCACTCCAAAAATAGTAGTTTCCGTAGGGGTCCATCCTGAATATTATATGACAAAACCAGCTCCAAAATCTTGTCATCATTTTAATATGTTTCTTGGTGGACACTGATGTAGGGGTGTGCTTTGAACGCTGTGTTACTGTACACTGGCACTTTTCAGCTGGAATCTCTAAACTATGTTCTTCAGCACCCCTTGCAATGGAGCAAAGAGTTCTGTATGTAAGATTAGAATGAAAACACTGTGTGCAAGACCCAGGATAAGTGTTAGAAGTAGTGCAAGAGCATGAAGAGCATAAGCCACCCAGGACTGTTACTGTGTCAAACTGAAGGAGAACTCTAGTTAATACACTTAAGAGGATGATTTGATTTGGCTTCTGTAACTTTTAAGTGCCTCTGATGTAAAGTTCATAGGAAAGGAAGCAATTACCTTGGGTAATGCTGCAAGTTATGAATCTTTTCATTAGTACAGTAAAAAAAAAATCATAAAAAAGGGCACAAAATAATAAATAATTAGCCTTCATTTAGGAAATCAAAGTGTTTTTATAATACTGTTAGGGAATCTATGTGACCACCTATAGTTTAGACTTCAGTTTAGTGAGCAACAGTTTAGAATATTCTTGTGATTTGTGGTGTCCATGGTCAAAGAAAGAAAAAAGCCCACAAATCTACACTATTATCTTTTACTTTTTTGTTATATTTCACTCAATTTGTGGTAAATCATGACTTAAAATACACTGTTCCATTGCTTGCTCTGTATATTTGCTACTGTGCCACCCCAAACAGCAGAAATATACTTAAAGGAGGTGTCGGGGCAGTAGTAATGGTTGAAAATTCTGGCCCTACCTCTTGGTCCAAGCTTGTGGCTGCAGCATCTCACCAGCTTCATTGGGCTATAGCATGGGCTAAATGATTCCTGAGGTTTCTATGGTATAGATAAGCAGGAGAGCTAGATAGAAGCAGCCATAGTTCTGGCACTTTCTGACCAAAAAGAGTTGACTGGTTAGCATCATTCCAATTTAATTACATGTTTGTATTGGAGGTGTGTATATATGTATGCATGCACATGCCTAACTTTTTTTGTTGATTCATTAACATGTATTAATGTATTTGTATCCAGGACAGATATACAGTGAATACATATATATACATGTATATCTTCACATGCTTGCATACCCTTATGTTTGTACACAGCATTTACAAACATAGATTATGCATAATATTAACAGATTTCCAGCGTACATTGTTTGCCAAGTAAAGCAGTGCCAAAACCATAAAACAGTCACTCGAATGCCTGCAAGCAGCCTTTTAGCTTTTCATATCGTTGCCCTTGGGCGCTGTATTTCAAGGTGTTGCCAGCCTTTCTCAGCTCTGATGACAGGTACTTGTTAGTTTTAATGTTCAAATGATAGTTTTTCACATTGCTTAAGCTTAGGAAAGAGTTAATTGACTAAAGCGCTTCTCAGCAGCAGGTTGTCTTCACCTGCAATTTCCGTCATCAAGTAATTAGCCATATTCACAGTTGCTGACCCTTAATACTAACCTACTGAATGCTGCATGCCTGGATGAAGACCAGTTGACCATATTACTCCAGCTCCCCAATCCTATTTGATCCTTCAGCAAATATATTGCAGGTGTGGGGTCTGTGAGCGCTGGACTCAGTGAGTTAATTTCTCACCGCCTCTTGAGCAGTGACCGTAGATCCTGTATATGTTGCTTGAAAAACTGCTGGACGTGTTCCTTAGGCACTAAAGCCTTAACAGGTTTCACAGAACAGTGTGAAAACCTTTCCTATTGTATTTTGTAATACTTTATTTAATTTACTTTAATAGCAATACAGTGCCAGTCAATAAAAACAGGTCAAAAGTCTAATTAATGTTTTAAAAATAAAGGTTCTCAAACACCAAGTGAGTTTGTCATTTTCTGTATGGTTTGTTTTGAGGAGAAAGAGGAAAGAAGGTGAGGAGGGAACCCTTCTGTTCCATGATTACATCCCACCCGCTCATTTTCTCCTTTTCTCCTTTGCTTTTGATTTTAGTGGCGGTCTTAACAGAATGTCAAGATCAATTTGCAGCATGGTTTAACTCAAGGTTTGCATTCTGCCAGCAGTGATTGTCCTAACAAACAATGCGGTGTGTTCTTGTAACTTCAGAAGCTTTTAGAAGGCTCATGGCAAGGGCAGCATCTAATGACTTTATTAGTGTAGGGTTTCAAAATGGGCTCAGTAATTGTTTGCATCTCTTTGTCATCTAGTCATAATTACTGCATAGTATTGTTAGGGGTTGTACTTGTGAATAGTTTCCTAATAGCACTGAAATGAAGAAAAAAGGGAAAAGGATAAAAGGTGATTGTCTCTTTAGATGGGGAACAAAACAGCCTGTATATAGATGATGGTTAAACTGTTTATTATACACCCACCAGAAAAGGTAAACTATCACTGCTTAAATATTTATGTGCTTCAAGGTAATTTCATGTTAGTAGTCTACAAATGTCCAAATTTGGAAAACTAAAAACCAGCAGAGTGCATTTTAGTCTGGTTGTGATTAGTAAAATATGGATGTCTCCATAATATTCAACTATAAATAGAAAGTAGTCTCTCTCTTAATATGATTAAGGTTTACAACGCATTGTTTTATATGCCTGTAGGGATGTTTTAAGGTCATATGAAAAAAATTGTTAAAACCACAAGAATTAACTAAACTTGATACATTTGTAAGCATATATTTTTAAGTCCACACTATAAAACCAAATCCTAAAGCAAGTTCTGTCCCACCGTACTCAAACTACAGCCTAGTTATTAAGCTTGTTGAGCAGAAAAGGTGAAAGAATAAAACTCTGTAGTGCTCTGTGCAAAAAAAAGGTGAAGGCAGAAGAACAAGTAGTCAAGACAGACTTATTGGACTATTTTGAGGAAGGAGGAAGAAGTCATTCACAGGTCTCCATCTAACAACAGAAGTCCCCAACTGCACCAGCGAAGTCTAATGCCAGATTAGAAATGTAGAGAAATTTAGCTGTGTGTATCCATCTAAATCAACCACCAGAAGAAATCATTGAGCTGGCAGAGTCAGAATTGCTTGTACCAAAATGCAGCTGGAAGGCGTGAATGCATCTCCTTGGTACTGCAGGGTGCCAGATCGGGACAAAGAATCCTTGCAGAAGTGCAGATGCCCATCCTCTTCCTTTAGGTTAGGGTGACTGTTGTGACCTCTCGCCTCTCCCTTTTGTTACCATTCTGACTGCCTGTGGGTCTTCAAGAGCTTCAGACAACAGGGTTCAGTCCATGCCTGGCCAGAAGGTTCAACTGTACCTGCATTGCTTCTGACCAGTGGTTGTCTGGTCTCATCTTCTTTGTGAGGGAGGTTTCTCAGCATTTCTCCATAACCAGTGCCAGTACTTTACTTTCCCTTCCTTTAGACAGTTCACACTAATACATATCTGAAGTTTCTCTTGCAGCAATCAATGGCAATTACATCTTGGTACATCCGGTAGGCAATGAGGCAATTCTCTTTCTTTGCTGCTGTGTTCTTTTGACTTACATATCTCATATTTTACTACACTTTCCTTAAACTAAGAAACTGAGTTTCCTTCAATCTTTTCCTTGTAGCTTGTCCTTTTGTAGACATTTTTTATTGCAACCTTCTTATGGTCCTTCTATAATTGGTTTGCATCATCCTTCTGTAATGAGATGCGCTGTGCCTAAAGCTGCCTTCTCAATGCTAAATACAGAAGGAGGATTATTTCAGGTTGTACAAACCATCATTCTGTTTACTCACCCCAATATGATGCTTGTCTTCTTCCCATCATGACTTTTCTTCTTCTCTTACTGCTTGATTCTTATTCTGTATTTGTGCAGTTGTTCCTCCTACTTGGAGACTTTCATGACCTTGTTGAATTGCCTTTTACTTGTCAGGACATTTCTCCAGTTTGTGAAGATTATTCTGAATCCTTTTACTGACCCAAATGTGCTTATAGCTTTCCCCACTTCACTAGCATCTGTAAAATAACAAAACATGCTCTCTTTTCTTATCTAGGTTATTACAGCATCTACCTGTAGCAAGCTTTGGATATTCCTTAGCAAATCATATTACATGCCTTTCTGATATGATAGGCAATAATCAAAACTACCACTGATATGCAAGGGCATTTTGTGTTTTCCATTTTTAGCACAGTATTTTAGCAAGGAGTCTAGGTATATTTTATTTATACTTTTATCAATGTTTTTGTTTGGGGTCCAATGGTAGCCAAAATTAATGAGTTTCTAGAGGGATGTGTTTTGGACCAAATGGGGTTATGAAGTATTCACCTAATCTGTTTGGACCTTCCAGGATGAAATCAGAACTTCCACATTTTATGAAAAGATAGATAACCAACCCATCTAGGGTTTACTTTTGCATAAAGAAGAAGTGGATAAAATTCTGCTTTTTCCATCTGAATCCCTGGATATTTAGCGTGTGGATGCTAAAGAGGGTATCCATAATTTGATTCAGGCTGCTTTATACATCTTTAAACCATGCCTTGTGTCTGTTGCTCATTCTCCCCTCATGTTTGAGTCAACAGTTGTGACCCTACCGATGTGGGTAAGACAGTAACTCTGTATTATGGAGACTATGGATAGCAACCTTATTTTAATATACCATTTCATGACCTCAGCTTTTACTTTTATGTAAAATGTAAATACCTAACACAAAAATGTTATTTTTACATTAACATTTTAATGAGCCTTATGTTGACTTTGCAGTGTATAGAATTATGAGGAAAAAAAAATCAGAAATCTTGCATCTTTGATATTCAGCATTGTTTTCTTCATGCTCAAGAAAGGAGTTACCTTCTTGTCGCACCCATTTCTGAAGCTTTAAAGCTTCTTAAAGCAAGATTGATCTTGGGAAATATCTGGCCATTAATTAATCGCTTTTTTTTTTCAGCCAAAATCATCCCAGTTGTGGACTGAACACCACTTCAGACTGAAAGGGAGTAGATATTTTACAAGAGGTTATCACATTTTGTCCTGTGGCTGCTTTTTGCTTTTTGAGCAGGACTTCAGGCTAAAATGTTGCAGCTAAAAGCGTCTCCAGTGCAGCCTTTCTGCTAAAATGTCCTTTGCAAGAAGCATAGTGGGCTCCATGTGCCAAAGGGCCTCATTTTAGGAGGAATTTTTCCAAAGTTTTCCCACCAGTGTGTAAAAATTAAAAGTAACTAGAGGAGTATTTGTATGAGCAAGACTGTAACATATAATCACATCTCTCTTATGTTGGTACAGAAAATAAGGAAATTTGATGAAAAATCCTATGCAGTTTTTAGTATTTATTTTAATACATTTTATCCATACATTTGAGATCAGAGTTCTCTGTATGGAAGGGAATTTGCCCTTTAGTGTACTAGACAAATTTGCCAGTACAATTATTAATTAACCTGAAGGTGCTGGGGAGAGTTTAAGAAAAGCAAAAGCAAAGGAGAGCTTTCCATTTTTGTTTGAACATACAGAAAACATTCCAAATATAGCATCAGGTGGCCCTCTTTGTGCATTTCAGGGTACACTACAATGTATGATATGCAGCTTGCTCTGCGTTAGTTTCCTTTTGCAGGTTTAATTGATTAATAAGAAAAGAGCTAGAATTTGCATTTTAGGTTTTGTTACTCTTACTGCAACTATATCATGTCATGACTGCTTGACATTTTTTATTCATAATGTCTTGAGAAGGTAGTGTAATTTGGGGATGGATGCAAAGCTATTAATCCCATCAGATCGTATCATCAGTTTGATTCCAGTAGGTAACTAAAAACTGGTACCACAACGGAGGACAGTCATTGAGTAGTTAATACTTAATACACTACTACTACTACTTCAGTCATGACTGGTAGGTAGTGTCCATGTCTTTGAAAGCCATACCAGTCACCACTTTTCTGAGTGGAAAGAGAAGGGAGACTGAATTCCTCTGCTCCTTGAGTGCTTCCTCTAGATCAAGCCAAGAGCAGCAGGTAGCAGTGCTATGATGTACTGTGATTTTGTCATGGAAATACAGAGGACTCTTATTGCTCAGAATCATTGATTCTTTTCTAAGTTCTGCCTTCAAATACTCTTCAATTCTTTTTTTTTTCTTTTTGTAAATTCTTCCTCTACTAACAGTGGGAATCACTTTGAACCAGTTCATATTGGAAAATACAGTATCACAGTGTGGAGCCAGCAGTGCCTCTCTCTTGCGTTCTGTTTGGAGACTGGGCACCAGAGATGCTCTTAGATTACTGAATTATTTAAGTTGAAATATTTAAGGAATGTTTACATTTTTTCTAAAATGTTTAGCATCTTAGTCAAAGTTCAAGACCAGGTTGGACGGGGCTTGGAGCAACCTGCTCTAGCGGAGGGTGTCCCTGAGTGTGGCAGGGGGTTGGAATTAGATGGTCTTTAAGGTCCCTTCCAACCCAAACCATTCTATGATTCTATGATGATAGCTTATTTGCTTGTTCATATCTGTGGTGTGGTAAGGAGGGATCTTGTGTAATCACAGATCTAAACTTGATTACCGATGTAGATCCTGTCCATTTGAGTAACAAAAATGTGAAACAACATAATACATGAACAGGAGATACATAAAGAAACAATGAGATAATCACAGTCGTTGTAATGATGAAACACCTCCCGTCGGGAACAGCTGCCATCTCCCACCTAGGGTTTGGCTTTCTCCTTTGGGCTTCTTCCCCTCAGAAAGGCAATACATATTTTGCAGTGTAAATAGGTATCATATAGATCAAAAGCTTTCCAGGGATCGAAAAATCCTGAGCTTTGAGATCAGCACTTTTGATGATCGCACTTCGGCCAGAGGTGGCCAATTTTGTTGTTAAAAATTAAAAGCTGCATGTTCTCACAGAAACATATTATTGCTAAACCCCAGCATTTACAAAGTTCTACATGGCATCATCTGGCATCGGGAGCTATGCTGGACCACAGATTTAAGTTGTAATAAGTATTGCCTTTGGTTTTGAGACTCAGTAATACTTTAAGCTTTTTTTTCAGTAGAATTTTAAAGCTGTTATTTATTCATAATTGCCTCTGGGAGTCTTTTAAAAGTAGTATTAAATAAATTGCACATTGTGATGAAATTACAAAAAAGTTATGCCAGGAGTGTATTTTAATAGCATGTGTTGCATATTAGCTGGTATGATAGTATTCTTCTCTGGGGACACTAACAACCTACGAATATAGAATCATACAATCATAGAATCATTAGGGTTGGAAAGGACCTTAAGATCATCCAGTTCCAACCTCCCTGCCGTGGGCTGGGACACCTAACAGTAAATCATATCACCCAAGGCCTCATCCAACCTGGCCTTGAGTACTGCCAGGTATGGAGCATTCACAACTTCCCTGGGCAACCCATTCCAGTGCCTCACCACCCTAACAGGAAAGAATTTCCTTCTTATATCCAACCTAAACTTCCCCTGTTTAAGTTTTAACCCATTACCCCTTGTCCTATCACTACAGTCTCTAATGAAGAGTCCCTCCCCAGCATCCCTATAGGCCCCCTTCAGATACTGGAAGGCTGCTATGAGGTCAACTCTTCACACAGGTTATCTTAGAGTGCACATGGAAGGGTAACTGGTGTGCAGTGATCAGCAGCCCTGCGCTTTTAACTACAGAGTGAGCCATGTCTAAGAATTAATACCTATTCAATCTCATTTTTATTTCTTTAGAGATAAATTTGTAATCTTTTTAGGGTTTGTTTCTGCATTTGTCAAACCATGGTCAGTTCTCATGTTTCTTTTGTAGCTTTAATAATTGCTGCTTTTGTTGCTTAGGGACTCATGAAAGAAGTAAGGAAATGATGCTGCCTGCCAAAAAACTGTTACTTTTCTTGATGAACTTTATTCTTTAACTTCTGAGATTACTTTTATTAATGGATTTTTCCTTTGTAAAAATGCTTTTTTTGCCTTTCTCATACTTCTCCCTCCTTGAATATTCTTGTAATTTCAAACTAAAAGGAGTGGTAGGGTGCCATTTGCCCTCCCTTTCTGGCAGTGTTCCTCTATTTCCACTTTTGGTTGGAGATCACAGTAATCCAGCATGTTGTGGAAAACAGTTCTCCCCGGAGGGACATCTGGCTCTTTGATGCACTCCACAGGCAGTTCTCTTGGCAGCACTGGAGATGCCACTGAAAGATCTGGCACACTTCTGTTCAGATGAAAGTAAAAAACATCCCTTGTTAGTGATGAGCAGAGTAAGATACTTGTTGTTGCACCAAATCGTTTTGGTCCTACTTGCATACTTCTGACAGTCAATATTAGCACAGAGGAAGGTTTTTTGGGTTTTGGGGGTTCTTTTTCTGCATATGAATGTGGAAGAAAGTAAGAAAGTCTTCAAATACAGAATCAGTAAAGGCAGAAAATGTGTGGGGGGGAAGCAAAATCAGTTAAGTAGCTGCAAAATTTATTAAGAGGTATGAGAAAAATCTGAATGGGGATCATGAATGAAAATTCAATTCCTACCCATCTAAGAAAATGTAAAGAAGAGATGTGTTACAAGTAATTGCTGAGCACTTACCACTGACCTGGTGAAAAGCATGTGAGTTGTCACTGATGAATAGGAGTTATATGGTGTAGACACTGGAGATTGCTGCTGCTATCTCTTTATCCATTCTTTGACTACCTTAATATTTTTGTTGGCTTTACTGCATTTTAGTTCAGTGGCCAAGTGGAGTCTTGCTTGGTTCCAAATGGCAGGATCTGTTTTGATGGATCATGTTAGTGAGAAGAGTTTCTCATGTGTATTCTCTCTGCTCTGAAGATGGCATTGATAACCAGTGCTGTAATCTAGACATTCATTATTCAAAGTTGGAACTCCTGAGGAGACGGGTTGTTTCTCATTCCTCCCCTCAAGACAAAAGCTGCCTGATGGCAGCAGTGGCAAATCTGTGGCATTCGGGTCAGAATTAACGTGAGCTGCTCTTTTAACTAGTATGTGGGAGAGCTGAGCAGTTTGTGACAGCAGCAGAAGAAAGGAGGTTATTTGAAAGAGAGGGACAGGTGGCACCAGTGGCTGTAAGAAGTGGTCCCAAGAAGAAAAAAAAACCCACCATGATGGAAGATGTTGGCATCTGGCATCTGTTTTGCTGTTACTCAACCAGGAGAGTAAGTGTACACTTACAACAGCTTGGCACGGCATGCCATCTTCTGTAGCCAGGGAGCTGAAACCTGTTCCCAGCCTTGATTATAGAGAACTCAAAGGTATCATAATCTGTTAGGTTCTATATAGTCAGCCAGAATTTCAACATGTAAAAATTCATCTCCTGGAAAAAACTTATTTGGGAAATCTTGGAACATACTGAAATACCACCTTCATTCCGAATTCTCAACGTACAAAGCTCATACCTATAGAAGTGTATTTTGAGGCTGAGTTATAACAATATTTTGTTTTCCCAGAACAACCCTAGTGCTTTTCTTCTGTGGTGCATTGAAGACAGTTGAACCGTTTTAATACACAAATTTCAGGAATTCAGTTCAATTGTCCACAATCTTTATTACCTCCAGGAGTGAAACTTTGAACTCACCTAAGTCATTTTGCAGCAGAAGATCACCACTGACTTCTGTGAGGCCAAGGTTTCCTGGCATTGAACAGCAAACATCAACAACTGTTACTTAGTTTAAGAGTTTATATGTCCAGACTTTGTGGACATTTTATTTTATCTTTATCAGATGGTATTTCTCTACATAGCTATTTTTGATCTAGAAGGCTGTATTTGGTGGTTTCGATGTTGTCTTTGCATGCGATCATTCTGAATCACACAAGACAGAATCAAGGAGGCAAGGAAGAGTGTTTGCCAGTAACATTTATGGCTTTGAAATACTCTCTGGCTACCACTGTTCATGGCCTTTCATCCAACTATGGCTGTAGTTACACTACAAATTGTCTCTGAGGAGAAGGATTTCTTTATACTTCTGGTGCCTTGAACAAGCCCTATGTTGTACTCATCAGGTTTATCAAGTTTTTAGCAATCTTATTAGATACAATATATATTGATTAAGAAAAAAATGACAATTTTGAATCTTTTTGGTATCTTTAGGAGAAATTACTTGGAGTGCTTGACATTTTAATGTAGTTTGTCTTTCCAAATAGATTTGGCTTCTAATGCATGTGACAACAGGACTTTGCTCTTCAGTTACAGCATACATTTCAGAGTAGTTGTTACCTAAAATATTATCATAAGGCATAAGAAAACACACGATTTAAGTTGCCTTTCATGAACATAATTAAGAATTAATAAGCCTACCAGTGGTTAGTCCTCAGAATTTCCACTATTTTGCCTTTTGTGACCTGTGTTATTAAAAGTCCATTATTTTTACAGACTTTATTAAATTGGATCTTATTAAAGCATTCTATATTTGCATTTGGTCTTTCATAATTCATTATTATTATGACATTTACTTTTTACCATCAGATCTGAAAACATATCATAAGCTACCCTTTTCTCTTGAAAGAAATGCTAATTTCAAACAGTCCTCTAATGGAAGAGAAAAGCTTTATCAGTTTTTTCATTTATTCAAGATCGTGTTAAGAATACTAATGCTAGACTTCTGTATGCTAATATCCAACAGCTTTTTTTGGTCAAAAGCTTAGAATTATTGTTTTTTAGACCACACTGCTAAGTATGTCACTTGCAGGGCACTAGTACAAAAGAAAATACAGTTCTGAAGTACCACGTTTTAATTCTATGACTGATAAAAACAATATCTTGCTCTTTTGTTATTATGCTTTCGTATGAAATGATACTATCTTTATAGTTTGCCATGTTTACTAGATCATGGCTCTGCTTAGTTTCTCTTTAGAAGTTTTAACAATTGATTAAGCATGATTTTATAGGAGGAGTTAGTTTTGAATTCTAGGCTGCAGAGCGGTTTCACAGGAAATGGAATTCTCCATCAGATAAAATCACTGTCTCAACTGGTTATTAATTGTTTTCATTTAGACAACCCAGGTCTATCATATTTGTAAATATTCTCATAATCATAAGAAGGGATAAGGAGCTCTCGAATTGAATGCAGAAGCCTAGATGTTGAATAGTGAGGTAACAGTTAAACTGTTGAATTTAGCATAATTATTTATTTAAACACTCTACAATGTTAACTTCCCCTCACCCCCATAGGTTTCTGACGATGTGCACTAGACACTTCGGGAGTGTTGTAGCCCAAACAATTCGGACTCAGAAGACAGACCAGTTTCCACTTTTCCTCATTATTATGGGGAAACGATCATCTAATGAAGTATTGAATGTAATACAAGGTACGGTTCTTTATACTTATTATTAAAAGTATTTATGTGAGTACTGAAACTGTTAGAAGATCTTTGATAACCTTTTCTTTTTTAAGATGTTCAGAATATGAATTTGTTGCACAAAACAAACTTTCAGTTGCCATGACATAAATAGCTACTATTCATAAATGCATTTATTAACATGGTATTAGAGACTGAAGTTGCCATGACTGTAGAAGAATCACAGTTTGGTTTTCATCTTTTTAAATTAGAAGCCGAATTTCCTAAATGAGGAACTATATTTAGTGTTCCAAATTTATATCCAGATACATCCCTAATATCCAGAAGATTTTGGCTGCACTTTTTATGTAGTGCCAGAATGCATTTAGTTCTTTGCGTGTAATTCCTTGTTGATATGTGGACTCTTGCATGTAGTGGGCTAATGTTTGAACATGAGGTGCTTTTTTTCCACACTGCAGACCTGCCTGCAGTGTGGAGACCCCAAATCAAACCTGAATTTAAGTTGCTAATATTATCTCACATGAATGAAGCTTTCTGGCTTAGATGAGCAGTTCTTTCTGGCATAACCATTCCTCTGATTTCTTTGTGACAGCAAGATGACTTAGAAGTGGAGTGGTGCCCTTTGACTGCTGTTCTCAGTAACTCTTCAAATTAAAATACATCAAAGAATGGCTGCCTCTTATTTCTTCTGCTTTCTCCACAAGTTTGCCTGCTTGACATTGTGTCCTTGTTTATTTATTGCTTATATCTAGCAGCCTTTATTCTAACCTTCTTATATTCCTGAGGAAATTTGGCCTCAGGAAATACTGCCTTTTGCAGAGAGCATCACTGTTTCTTTCTGCATATGGAATTAATAATTTTCTTGAGGAATCTGCAGTGCTCCTTTCTGTGCATAAAATCATTAATCTTGCATGGATTTTGTCTCCTTAGTGGGACAAAATCTGTGCATTAATTCATGGTACTTCTGTCACTTACAAAACTTACTTCATACAAACAATCTTATAAATAGATTGTCTTGTTTTTATAACTGCAACATAGTCCAGCACCTGTGTTATCCCACTGAAGCCAGTGGTACTTACTGGCTTAAATTATTTAACTGTTTTAGCAACTTGGTGATTTGAAATCATAATACAATGCAACTTTATATTATAAAATAATCCAAATTATTTCATTGCACTCATTAAGTTTTAATGATTCATCAGCCTTTCTGCAATCTTTTGAACTAAAGTGATCATCTATTACAGCCTTAAATCTATCCTTCAGCAAAAATCAAAGTGTGCTTGTTGTTTTCCCATGAATTGGGATATCTTTTAACAATATGCCCTCAGATGAATGGTTGTCTCTGAAGTCATGCATGTTGTAGCATGCGGGATAACATTTTCTGCTAAGGTAGCAAATGCTAGAAGTGGGAACAATGAGGCCTTTCAGGGCTGGGTGAGAAGGCATGTTTACAGAAGAGATACAGCGATATAGAAACTTAAGTCCCAGTGGTGTTTATTGAAATGCAGACTGAGTTTGCTTTCAATTTTTACTTTTTTTTTTTTCTGGGGTTGGAAACTATGGGGACAGTTTTGGTGTTCTTTAGTGGTACTGTGGCTTTTGATTAGTTTATTCCTTTTAAAATATTGACCAGCATCACCACTATAAATCTAGCTCTTGCTGGTATTGTCCTGCTAAGGTCCGAAGAACGTTTAGGCTGGCAGATGTTGAGTTTATAGTTTTTGACCATTTCTCAAGGTCTTTTAACTACTATGACAAGTGGCTGTAATGGGTAGTCTAGATTTCAGTTTAGGAAGAGAAACCAAAGGCTGAATGCATCTCGGTAGGAAGTTAAACTAATCTTTCAGTCTTACTGAAGACTGGACACACGCTCGTAGAAAAAATGTGAGGCGACACCTGTTTTCCTATGCATGTGCTGTATTTGTGGATATGTATACACAGATACTTACTTTTCTGCTAGTATTAGCTTTGCAAGAAGGAAATACACTGAAAAGAATATATTATAATAGTTGAAATTTTACTACTAGTTATACCTGAATAAAAATGTGTGGGCACAAATCCAGTCAATCCCTGAATCCTGGTTTGTTTTCTTTAAACCAATCCACTTGAATGCTGCCGCCAACATCCTACCTTTTCTTACCTGGCTAAGCAATTGCTTCAGTCTCCTTGATCATTCTAAAACTGATAAATCAACTCCGTGTCACAGAACCCCAGGTACATTTCTCTCCTTCAGTGTTAGGCATTAAAAGCAAAACTGAAGTTATTCCATGCAAGCACAAAAGCAGTTGTTCAGATTTAAACCACCTAAAAATTTAGCCTGTGATCAACATTATCAACATTTGTTTGTAAAAAAAAACGGTTTGAATTTTCAATAAAAAAGGCAAACTAAAAGCATTCTGCTGAGATATTTGCATTTTCTACTCTTTTTTTGTTAATCTGGCTGTTTTTTATGGATTAATTCTAAACTGACTTTTTTTTTTGTTTAATAACTTTAATGATATGAAGTTCAGCTATCTTTCCTTGTTGCTAGGTAACACAACAGTGGATGAGCTAATGATGAGGCTGATTGCTGCAATGGAGATCTTCAGTGCCCAGCAGCAGGAAGACATAAAGGATGAGGTGAGCATTGGAAGTTACTGCAGATACCTGCTGGCTTCCACAAATCACTGGGGATGCAGAATTAACCAGACATTTCTTTAGCCAGTGAATTTGGGTATTATACGTTTTAGTGTCTCTTCCATCATCAGAAATTAAACATATCAAGTCTCCTTTGTGTATTCATTCAGAGGATCTCAAAAAACCCCTCCTTATTGGTCTTGTCATTTTTAATGTTTTTCTTTTTTCTGAATATTAGTCATGAGTTTACATTTACAGTGGTATTACAAAGGTTAATATGCTCATAGAAGGAAACAACAATCCAGTTTTTTCCCAGTGACCAGCTCCAAGTCATAGGTAGAAACAAAACCAGATTGATATATCTTAAGTGTCTACATGTAGAAGGGGATTGAAAAGCAGCCTTCACCAGCACTATGCCAGTACTGAATCACCATTCAGAACAATCCAGAATGGGTACATGACAAGACTTTTCAAAACCAGTGTTTCAATTACACAGAAGCAGACACAGTGAGGTATACAGTTGAAAGATGTTTATCTGTTACTCTGTAAATTGAGAGTGACATTTTGAAGTAATGAAGTACTTAGGAATTTAAAATAATAGGTGTGTTGCCATTCAAGGTTTTTCTTATGCTGTTATGTAGACATTGATTGACAATAATTCACTAAACACATTCTTCACATTTAAACCTTGTATCTCATTAGTATGAGATTTACTGATTATAGTTATAATAATATGAAGGCAGGGTATCTGCACTATAGTTCATTTTCTCTTCTTTATTTATGCTACCTGTAGTTCATTGGTAAATGTAATTGATTTTTTTATTGCATTCTAACAGGAATATGTTAGTTATGGGGGTGGTTTAATGCTTTAGCAAGAAGGTAAAATTTCCATCACAGATTATTTCCAAGAAAGGTTCAGAAGTGAAAGCATAGAAAAGCTCGTAGAAAGGAAGAAAACAGAAGAAAAGCAAAGCATATAAAGGCAGAGGGATAAGAGCAAATGAGGGGAAGGAGAAGGAACTAGAAGCAGGAGTGATAGGATTGGAACAAAGGGAGGAACAGGAGACCAGAACAGTTGTCCAGAGCAGAGGACATCAGTACTTAGGAGACAAGAAGGTGGGGACAAGTGAGATAGTGAAAGAGCGTGTCTAAGAGGATAAAACCAAGTGAGTTTGCAACTGAGGAATGTCTGGGTGGAAAGGAAACAAAGCTTAAAGAAAGAGAAGACTCGGCAGCCTTGAGGCCATGATTGCAGAACCAGGAACTGGCTTCTGTGTCCTGAGCTGCTGTCAGTCCTTCATGGGATGGCCAAGAACAGTGACAGTCCAGTCACAGGTGTCCCCAGAGTGGTGATATGGATGTCTCCTGACTTCTTACTCCAAGTGCTCTACCTGTGTAGGGAGAATGGAAAACGGATTTTTATGCGTTCCTCTAAAATCTACCTTTTTCCAAGTCTTCTGAAGTCTTCGCTCACATTCCCTTTGGTTTTCTGTCACTGAGAGCACCAGTGGCATTTCTTCTCCAAAAGGAGTTTTTTTCTAACACATTTTGACATTCAGAAAACTAATGGAAAATTTCACAAACTTTGAGGGTGCATTTCCGGACATGATGGGTTCTATACACAAATAGGATATTTACTTACACCTTGGCTCCATTTGTAACAAGCACACCGAAAAGGTGATCTGAGACACTTTTGCCTTTGAAGCAGGAAGTTTAAAACCAAAAAATCACCTTGCTTTATGAAGTTACTATTCCAGAAAGGGAGTATTTGGCAAGCAGTCTGTACTCAATAGAGGGCTTCAGCCTGTAAGAAAAACATTGTCTTTTTGTGGTTTGCTGCATAATATGTAGGCTTCTTGCAAGTCTTGTACTTGACAACTTCAAGCGTTCAAACATCAACACCTTTTCTTTTTTAGGATCTTATTGCAGTCGGTGCAATTTTTTTCCCCAAATATTACAATAGCAAACAGGATACAGAGTCCGGTTTCTGTTACTGTTTTCTTAATAGCTACAGTAAGTCATCATAAAACCACAAGAAGATAAGCAGAAAATTCTTTTGTGTTTTCAAAAGAGAAGTCATCTATATAGCTTCGTTGTAAACAGAAGTGTGTGTGAGAGAGAAATAGAACTGGAAACACTTGTAAAGAGCAGCATGAAATCATTAATGAGTCAGTTTATGCAGTTGAACTTCTCCACTGTGGGTTTTTAACTTGCATGCACATGAAAGCTTCCAACACAGCTACTGCATAATTCTGTTTAGCACATGTTTTACAGTGCCCTCTGATGGTTATTTCTGTATAGGATGACTATTACCATTGGCAGCTAATGGTACAGGTGTTTACCATGACGTTGGCTGTAACTGTTCAAGCATCGCTTTACAGTCAGCACCTTGTCACTGATCATTGACTGAGGCATAGGCAGGGTGCTCAGAACAGCATCACCAACATATCTCACCTGAGTGAAGTGAGTCACTTCATCAGCTGGTGGTGTTTATCTAAATCCTGGGCTTTGTATCCATGTAGGAGTAAAATACACTGGTGTAGTCTCATAAAATTCTCATAAAAGTCTACACGTAAATTTGGGGCATATTTCTGCATGATGTCAAGTGCTAAAGTACCATCATTTAACTAGAACTTGGATTTAAGTTTTAGGTTTGTATATTGTGTTTAATATAATCTCAAAAAAAACCCCTGAAAAACATTGAGATGCATCTATGTACTCAGACTAATCCAACATACATGCCTTGAGGTACAGTGGTGTGCAATTTTGGCACTCATTTTCTCTCCCAAGCTTTCTTAAATGGAGATCAATCTGCCATTCTATTCTTTTCCCTGTCCTCCAAGGTTTCAGGGTTGATCACAAATCATTGGGCCTGTTGCTCGCTGCCTGTCAGTGGTGTTACCCCCCAAGTCCTTCTCAGGGCTGCTCTCAACCCATTCTCTGCCCAGCCTGTATCTGTGCTTGGGATTGCCCAGACTCAAGTGCAGGACCTTGCACTTGGCCTTGTTGAATTTCATAAGGCTTGCATGGGCCCACCTCTGCAGCCTGTTAAAGTCCCTCTGCATGGCATCCCTTCCTTCCAGCATGTTGACTGCACTTGCCATCAGCAAGCTTGCTGAGGGTGCACTCAATCTGCTGTCCATGTCACTAACAGAGTGCTGGTCCCAATACTGACCCCTGAGGAATGCCACTTACCACTGGTCTCCACTTAGACACTGAGCCATTGACCACAACTCTGGACTCTACCCTGAGCCAGTAAGTCATTACTGGCTGGAGCAGCAGGAGTTCATTTGTGCTGTTCTTCAGGGGCAGTACTGTTGACGTTCAATCCCTGTCTGACATCAGACTGGTAGGAGTGGGATGAATTGAGGTTCTCTTTTACTAGCAACTTCACTTTAAAGCCCTCTTCATCAGCTTGGCAAACTATGGTCAAAGATGATCTTCCCCTTCTCTGACAGATGGACCCTATCACCCTCCAGTAGAGCAGGTTTCTTGAAGCAGGTCTCATGGTCTAAGTAGCCAAATTGCCATGGTGACAAGCCACAAATAATAAGATATGATCAGCAGCATGTGACGTTGTGCTCATGTGGCACTTACGAAAAGGGACCAATAGATAACTAAATGGTGGGTTTGGTGGCATCAACAGCAGTAAGACCAGTTGGCCAGGATACAATTCCACCCTAGTCAGTGCAGTCAGGTGTATGGTCTGAAGTCCAACCTCAGGCTTTGTATGTAGAATTACTCTGAGGCTACACTTATGATTTCGTACATCTGATGGACATATTTTCCTAACCATGTTTGCTCCTCTGGCCCACACTACAAATACTGTTTAAACTGTGGGAATTGGGGATTTTTGCAAAGAGGAAATAAATGCCATTACAGAGTTTCTCCTATAAGCAAAACGGGGTATCTCGGAGCAGGGGCAGCCAGCCTCAGCCAGTGTTGATCTAGGCGTGAGCTGAGATTTCTCAGGGATTGACTTTGAAAAGAGCATGTATTATCAGTTCCTCTTAAGTGTCAGTGCCTGGTGCTGGACTTAGGAAAACAAATAATAATTGTAAAATACAGTACGCCCTGGAATGTCCATTTTTAAACACCCTGTCAGCTTGCTTACTGTAATTGGGTAGTTAAATAGTCATCTCAGTGTGGCATGATGGGCCCATATAGACCCGCGTTAGTTCCTTTGTGAGATTAATGCGAAGAGATATGTGATTAAGTCCTGGCACTGCAGCACAACACACCTGTTCTGGGCTGATCCTGAACATTTTTTCTTCATTGCCCGAGGAGGAGGCTTCTCAAAGGATTACAGTAACACTTTTTGACAAGCTTATACAGGGTGGAGTTTCCATGTAATGACAGGGCTCATTTGATGGTGTCTCGGTAATGCATTCTTTTTATTTTTGCTGTCAACATGTATTACTGTAGAAGCATTGACTGTTACACAGCTGGTCCAACTTGTCCACATTTCAGTAACAGTAGGTCTCTCGTCATGTTTATTTTTGTTCTTACGCAACACTAGCACTCCTGCTCTCGGATCACGCTTCAAGGTGGAATCGTTAATACCCATAGTTGCTTCAAAAGCCGTCTTATTTTTACAGATACCCATTCAAACCTTCAATTCTCTTTAAGCTATGTCTGCTTGACACACTGTTCTTTAGTGTGAAAGAGAGAGGCTTAATTTTTAAACTGGAAAACTGTTGTAAGCAGACTCTGACTGAAGATAATCTATACAAAAATGCAGACCTGCAGAGTCACCATCACTGCTCTCTAATCTTAGGTGGTATCTCTTCTTCCCCGGTACTGCTGCAGCATGAGGAAAATGTAGGTCCTTCCTGACCAGTATCTGGATGGGGGTTTAAAAAATGCATAAAAGAAAACCAAGAGTCTAAAATGGCAACATAAATTCGCCTCCTTTACCTGCTCTTTGTAAAAGTATGCTTGTGTGTCCATCCCAGCACTTACTGACCAAATGTTTTTATAACTTTGCATATGAAAGCCTGGTATCACCATGTCTTCCTCCTTTTCTGCTTGCTGCTGTCAAATGTAAGGGACTTCCTTAGGTTTTTTTTTATGTTATAACTTAACAGTTTTAGCTTCCAACACAGATGAGGCCCTGTGACATGGTTTAGTGGTGGACTTGGCAGTCCTGGGGTAACAGTTGGACTTGATCTTAAAGGTCTTTTCCAACCTACTTGATTCTGTGCTATATCTCACAGCCACACAGGAAGTTGAAGAGGATAACTGATGGTCTGTTCGTCTTTTCCTCCTTCAAATAGGTTGCTTTTCTCCACTCCTTAACCTGCAGTTGTGTTTTCTGGTTAGAGGATGGCCTAAGCGCTTCCATCAGTTGTGCAGGAGGAGACCCCTGCAATTTCTGTTTAGGCACTGAAGCTCACATTAAAGTCAGTAGAAATTAAGCATCTGAATACCTTTGATAATCTGTGTTCCATCTAACACTGTCATGTGTATCATGGTATATAGTGTTTGCACAACAAGAGGTTATCAGAATAAATACATGAAATCCATTAAATCCCAAAGCACAAAAGCATTCTGCTGATGACAGCCATCCAGTGAAGAACATGATTTAACCCCTCAAAAATCCAATTAGCACGTTTGCTAATTATTACTAGTTATAACTAATTAAACTACAGTAATCAAAATTTATTTGATTAAATTTTCCAATTTTGAATTTGTAATATGATAGCACCCCAAAGAGAAGGCTGCGTGGAGACCTCATAGCAGCCTTCCAGTATCTGAAGGGGGGCTATAGGGATGCTGGGGAGGGACTCTTCATTAGAGACTGTAGTGATAGGACAAGGGGTAACAGGTTAAAACTTAAACAGGGGAAGTTTAGATCAGATATAAGGAGGGAATTCTTTCCTGTTAGGGTGGTGAGGTGCTGGAATGGGTTGCCCAGGGAGGTTGTGAATGCCCCATCCCTGGCAGTGTTCAAGGCCAGGTTGGACAAGGCCTTGGGTGATATGATTTAGGGTAAGGTGTCCCTGCCCACGGCAGGGGGGTTGGAACTTGATGATCTTAAGGTCCTTTCCAACCCTAATTATTCTATGATTCTATTCTATGATTCTATGATCGGTTTCCCATTGAGCACTTCACTGCGCTGACACACCAGCAGGGACGAGTGCTGCCTTCAAGAGCTTATGGCATAGTTTGAACTAAGATAAAATGCAAGGCAACAGCAGATTTAAAAAAGAAGATAAAATTAGAACATCTTTAATTTGTGTGGCTTTTTGGGTATACATGTTGATGGCTCCAGTCACTGAATATTCACTTTGTTTCTCTTAGAAACAACAGCTTTCCCTGTGGTATAGCCCAGATGTTGTAACAGGACCGGCTGGCTTTTTTCCCATGGGAAGTCACTGCAGAACTTTAAAGAAAGTTTTGGGGTTGTTGGGGTTTTTTTGTCACTTGATGTAATTCCCAAAACCCAGTATCTGGAACTGGGCCTTCATCCTTAGATGCAGACGGGCAGGATCTTCCGGTGGTTCTGCGTTGTTTTGCCTCCCCACCTGTAGCTCTGCCACAACAGAAACATTCATTTGCTTTGTCTTCATTGTTCTCCTCTGCCAAACACATTCTGTGTACACTTTTTCCCTCCATGTATTCCCCATCATGTACGTTTAAGTTATACAATGTGCAAGTCTGTCAGTGAGTCAAATTAATGCCTTTCTTGCTCTGGTTTGTTTGGCCAAAGGGGTGTTTCTCTTTAATGCTCCCATGAACAGCCTCAAGCACTCACAGATTTTAATTTCAGGAGTGGCTCGGTGAAATGACCTGTCGTTCAGATAAGCATTAAGCACTTGTAAATACACTCTCTTTGGGGTTTTTTCTTTCTTGTAACAGCCGTTTACTCAGTGATGCTCTGAGAAATGTCTTCTGCTCGTGGTTATCCTCTCAAGTTCTGTCTCGTCTGGTTTTACTTCACAGTAAAACAGATCCCAAGGGGCAATGGGGAATAAAATAGAACACATCTCCCTGAGACAGATCAGGTATAAAACTGATTCCTGGGGTTAAATCATTAAATCCTACCCTCAGAAACAGCAACAATAAATAAAAAATAGCCCATGAGGGCCAATGCTGACTTTTCCAGCAAAACATCCCCTCCAAAAAGCCAAGTGTATGGTGTATTTGGGTTTTTACCCTGTGGAATCTGCAGGAAAAGGGAGCATTGCTGCTGTAAATTCAGTCAGGAATCTGTCTTTTCCATCATCTTGCATCTGAACACACCTGCTATTAGGTGCTTCAGGGGTGACTTTAACAAATGGTTTAGGTGATAATTTTTTGGAGATAAGTGTTCTAAATTTCTTCCTAACCTTCTCTGTTAATTTTTCTTAGTCTCATAGCTCTGAATATTACTCAAGGTTTTTATTACTTAAGGTTTTATCTGGTCCATTGTAACTATCTCATGAATGTAAGTGTTTTCTACTTTTGTTGTGACTTTGCATCTGCAGTATGCATGAAAGCAAAGTTAATTCAAAGCTGAAGAATATATTCTGTGGGTAAATGCAGGGTTTTTTTTTAACTGTAAACTTTCTATCAAATCAGTGTGTCCTCCTGATTGTTACATCCTCAAAATGGGAAAAGGGAGATCAGCAACTTTTTCCCTTTACGGAGCGAAAGAGAATTACCTCCTCATCTCCTGCATAAACCCCATGGGATGTGGATGGTTTACATTCACACCCACCTTCAGTCCCTGCTGTGTAACCCCCATTTCTAATGAAGACTTTTAAGGTGACCTGGGATAAGTCATTGTCTGCTTACAACTTGATTGCTTGAAGAAGGAAGATAGCAAATTTGCCTTCATTGCTAAAGTATTGTGGAGATACATTTAGTGATGGTCAGTAGATGCTGCAGTTTATATAGGGTTTAACAGGAATGATTTCAGCTACCTCAAATTTTGTTGATGGGTAACACGACATTTTTTAAAGTAATTATTAATTATTAATTTTTCTTCATGTATTTTTTCTTAGCGCATTGAAAGATTCTCTGCATAGTATTTTCTTCTGCTCTTCCTGTCACTATTACGAATTTTCTTACTGGTGAACTTGAGTCATCCTCGTACTTCGTATGGTTTCTCTAGAGGAAGAGATGTCTAAAATAACAAACTGCATTCCAAAAAGGAGAACTGCTTTATCTAATGTTTAAAATTTGTCCAAGGTGTAACTCTGAACCGGAGAATGTTACATAGAGGTGGTTCCTGTCAAGTGCGACCAGTATTAACAAAACACAGAAGTAGGTTCAAGGAGACATTTCATAGAATTACATCTGCTTCTTACCTAAAGAAATCTGGATTCCAGATTTGGTTTTAAAGTCAGTTTCAGTAAATGTTTCAATGCATTGTAGAGCTCGGTGGCACAGTCATTTACATTTACATGTGGCTCATATATTTCCATGAGGACCAGTCATGCGTCGTAATTCTTCACATTCCTGACGTCTTTTTCATAATCCACTTTTAGGATGATGATAACTGTGATGAATAGGGAGGAAATAATGTTTGATTTTTTTTAAATGCTTGGAATTCATGTTTTGATTCTAGCTGCAGGATCGATAGCGTCAGTGTTTTTTGCAGTTATCATCTAGGTTATATCATTTAAACCTATTTTAGAAGTTCTTTAGTGCAGCTCTCTGTAGGTAAATGAATCCTGTGCTCATCATGGATAACTTCTAATAACTTCTAGACAGTAAAATGAAAAATAAAAGCCAGTGCTCAGTTTCTCACAACTCTGATTAATGTGTATGTACACTGAGTCCGTTTTAACAATTTTTCTAACATTTGAATTTTTACTTTTTGAGTGTTGGTTTGGGGTTCTTTTTTGTGAACTAAACTATATGTTATGATGAAGGAAAGAGCCTGTAGTTGGAATGGTTGCATCTGATCTTTCAGTTTTCTTTCGGGCTTTAGCTGGACTTGTGTGACCTTTGAAATTCAGTGTGTGAAGTTAGGTGTGATATATGAAGATGCAAAAATGAAAGTTAAATAGGTTCTCTTTGAAATAATGTTTTTTGCAACCTCTCACAGATTACCTGAAGTCCTTTTCCTTTAGAAAGCTGATTTGGGAAGATAGTTTCGGTTCTCACCATTCTAAGATAAATTTATGGTATGCTTGCGGAAAGTCCCAGTATAGATCCTACAAAACTTTTTCCTTTGCCTGTTACATTCCATCTATGAGAAGAGTTGGGAAAACCTTTGTGTATTCAAGGCGCTTTCCTCATACTTTTGATAGCATAAAAATTGAAGCTGTTTGTTATTAAAAACGCTCTTCTCAGACATGGAATATTAGTGTAGGGTAGTTTCAGCTATAAGGTTTGAGTTAACTGTTGAAGATATTCCATGAGCGTAGCACATGAAGCTTATCAAGATCTAGAGAAGCCAAGAAGGGGAACGAGTTATTTGGTGGTTATTGTCCTTTTTACATTATGATTCCCTTATGTGGAATAAACCTTAGAAATGAATGGTAAAATTAATATAATTCTTTAATAAGTAGTAGGTAGTAGACCTTCATTTCTATGAAATCCAGGGTATAGATTACTCCAGTGCAAGTACTGTGTTACTGGTGAATGGTTACTGGTACCACAGGTGAATGTGCTGAGCCCACCAGCAATCTCACAGCTACTAAATCTTACTGATTTTTATAGGGACCAGTGCAGCCTCTGCAGGGCTCTGGGAGGATTATAAGATGTAAGAGGAGTAAGCTTAGGGCAGCAGCCGCTGTCTCTGGCTCCAGAGGCGGAGTATGAAGCTACTGATTGTGTACTTTGCTTTATCAGACATCACCCCAGTTCAGTTATTCCAGCTTTCAGGGATATCCACTTCTTGATCCTCCACTCTGTGGATGATACCTCACTTTGTCTTTCATGTACTTTTAGTAAACCTTTATTTCTTCATGCTGTGATCATTAATAAGATACTTTGCTAGGTTTGCTGGCTTGAAGTTCGCATGCTGACACGCTTCTTGGCAGCCTGCATCTGTCCATCTGAGATGCTTCAGAGCAGTACTTGCTACTTTCCCATTATTGTGTAATATTCAGCACTGTGAATTGAGGCCTCTGAATGATGTTTGACAGTCACAGCCCTGGATGGGTCCTCCTGAGGGCTTTTTTACCAGGATCTGGGAACAGGTCTTCTCTCTCAGGACAAGCTATTACTCGCTGTTAGTCTGAGTGGAGAGCAAATTAAAATTCAGCCTCATCCTCTAAACCACAGTCTGTCCTTCCCTATTACAAGACCATCCAAATTGTCAGCTGCAGGAGTGAAACCCTCCCCAGCACCAGCCCACACATACCCCTCCAGTGGCATGGCTGGGGCTGCACCATTCCTGGGGGCTGCACCAGCCACAGCCCTGATAAAAATGGCAGAGCAAAGAGTCTTGGTACCAGGTCCAGCCCTCAGGACAGGGCTTGGGCACACAGATCTGTTACATGACAATTGAAACATAGCTTTAGGTAAATCATAATTTTTAAAGCAGTGCCACCCCTGAACTCATTCCTCCTAGCAGCAGTCAAGTAATTTGGAGTTACTGGGATTAAAAAGTGCTGCCGAACATAAAGGTATATATCATATTGGTCCACTGTTTGCTGATTTTGTTTTCTTTTCTTTTTTTTTTTACTTTAGGATGAACGTGAAGCCAGAGAAAATGTGAAAAGAGAGCAGGATGAAGCATACCGCATATCATTGGAGGCTGACAGAGCAAAGGTGTGTGCAGGGTGAATGTCAGGATCTCTCCACAGCTGGTGAAGTAGCTCTGGTGCAGGGAACTGCCTGCCTTCCGTTCTGCTCTTGAGATGATATGGTTGCTCTAGGAGCCATTATTGCCCTTAGAGGTTATAAAATGGCACTGGATACAGTCACTAGGAGTAGACTTCACTACATCTTCCCGCTAAAGCAGTCCTGGCCACATAATAGTAGAAGTTGGGAAAGGAATGACTTACCTCTGATAATCAATTTCTACAGAAAGGTTGAGTTTCTTTGCTTTTATTTGGCTAGCGCTCATCATTAAACACAGCTGTGGAAAGCGAGGTAATACATGCTCTTTGTTTCTTAGAGGGAAGCACAAGAGAGAGAAATGGCAGAGCAGTTTCGCTTGGAACAAATTCGGAAAGAACAGGAGGAAGAACGTGAGGTAGGTGGTTTTACCTTCTCTGACAACTGTTTGGGTTCATAAACCTTATGGACATTGCAACTTTCATTCAAAGTATAACTTTTATGTGAATTTTAAAAGTTTAAAAACTTTTAGAAGTTAATTTCTTACCATATATAAAACATAGTGCAGCTAAATCATTTTCATCCACTGCTTAATAGCTTTTTTGTTCCATCATCTGGGTCACAATTACATCATCCGGGTCTGAACTAGAGCCAGATATTAGATAGGCCTGCTCATAGGAGATCCAGGAAACGAGCTCCATAACTGGTGAAATCTTTGGGAACTTCTAACTTTATTTCTGCAGGCACTCCTTTAAACATACAATACCATGGAGCCCTTTCATTTCTCCCAGGAAGTACTAAATTCAGTCCAGCAACAGTATTCACTGGTTTGAGAAAGGTGCTGTCCACTTCTTTCTTAATCCTGCAGTATCTGATGATGTATTTAGCTCCTGTTATTAGTATAAGCCAAGAATGGAAGCTGAAACACTACTGAAGGAGCAATACATAAAACTAGACTGTGAGAATTGTGTCGGGGATAATTGTAAGATGGAATTCTGTGATGTTAATAGTAGTCAAACATGAATCAGTAGCAGTAGCATGGAGCAGTAACGAACTCTTGAGCAGCCAGCTCATAGTCAGATTTAAATAAGATGGTTTGGTTTTGTTTTTTTTAAGTATTTTTTCATGCATAGAAAACAATAATTACTTCTGCTTTATTGTATCTGCTCCTGAGCCATTCCATTGGCCTTTTGGAAATGGTTTTCTTACACAAAGGTTGCAAGACTAGTCCATGTTATCAAAATATACCTGGGCTTCCCTGTTTAACTGTAGAGTGCAGTGATGAAAATAATAGGATCTGTTTGCTTAGTAGAACAAAAGGGATTTTAACAATAATGTTTACTAACACTCCCCATTTTCAAGTATACAGATTACTTATACTGAACTGTTCTGCAACAGTGTTTACTTACAGAAGTGGCTTTGTGTTTAGTTTGTATATTTAAAATCTGACTATTGAGCTGAACATCTTTTTGTCAGCAAACTGAAATTGCTTGTTCAGGTCCAAGAGTTTTTAATGTGATCCATCACGTCATTGTTTTCTGAGTTGCTTTGCTGGTACAGAATATCCATTGTAAATTGCCATTTTATGTTGAAGCCTTGGAGACTAGTTACTTTAGGGAGCGACACACTCTTTGCACAAAGAAAAGAGCTCTAATGAGCTACTGTTGTTTATTTTTCTATAATATAATTGATTGGGTTCAGTAAATAATGTAGCATCTGTTGTTATACTTTGTGGGGAAATGTCAAAACAGAAAGATAGTAAGCAGGTGGTTGAGAATGGAGAGAGAGAAAATTAAAATAGAATCTATTTAAAACATAATCTCATAGTAGATGAGCAAAAATGAACTCAAGTTCTATGTATAAATATTTATACTGAGATATAATTTGCTCAGAGGTTTGTATGTGAGAAGTAGACAATTTAAAAGCCTTCATAAGCCTTGCTTCTGCCCTGTTCTTTCTCTTTGATGGGATCATCCTCCATCAGTTTCTGTTACTAAATGACCTTGGGGAGGTTTTCAAAGGCACAAATAGCAACTGTGTATCTTGAAAGTTCCTAGAAAATCTGGGTAAATCCCTACCTGACTGCCTCTTCAGGTTGGAAAATTGTCTTTTAGGTGTATTTTGGGGCAGGCAGTTTATTCCATTCATTGACATTCTCATTAACTGCTGCCTCAAGTGAGGTGATAGTGTAACAAGACTGCTTTTTAAGTATGATCTGATTTTTAACAGATGACCGTGCCTGTCCATGAGTACCGACAGTGTTCAGTACCCTCCAAATTCAAGCCCACCTTGTTCAGCAATCAAATACTAGGCATCAATTAAAAACCGAAATAACCTGCTCAAGGTGTTAGTGTTGTAGTAGATCCTGGAAGCAGAGGACAGGCTTGGCTCCTGCCCTTAAAATCCTGACATCAGCAACATACACAATGTTAGCAGGAAGACAGTCAGAGCCATTTTCAGGCAGGTAATGTCATTACATTTGAGGCTGATTTCATGCAAATTGTTGCAGAAACTGTGCACGCATGTGCTTGGAACCATCTTCCTGCAAATAATAATAATTGCTTGCTTTAAATCTTAAAGCTTCTGGCTCTGTTCTCCCAGTTTTCTTCTTTGACCATTCCTATTTTTATCTGTCCACTATGTATCTTAATGTACCTCCATGATATTTTTAATGATGTCTTTTTAACAGTGTTTAAATTATTTACAATAAATCTCCTGTATATATTTCTTTTAACTCTGAGCTGCCACTAAGGGTCTTGTCTTTGCTGCAAAAAGTCAGTTACTCTGTGCAAGAGGAAGGCAATTTGATAAGTGCATTTAAAGAAATACTTTTACTGCCTTTTAATTTATACCCTTCAAGGAAGCAATTGGCCACTTGACAATTATTCTCTCATTCGAATTTTTTCCAAGGCATTCTGCCAAATGATTAAATTACTTATCCCTATCGTGCATTAACTGTAGACCTAATAATATGTGTTATAAGGAAGGATTTATTTTAATTAGTTGTCTGGTGGGCTGTTATTAAGGAATGAATAAAAATGATTTTGTCATTGAGATCTAAAGGCTCTGGAGCACTGTGGCACATCTTGAAGTTCTAGAAGAAATAAAAAGAAAAGCTTCCTGTCCTTCTATTGATAGCATTGCAAGCTCAATGGTTATTTTTCCTTCCTCAGGCTATCAGGCTCTCTCTTGAGCAGTCTTTGCCTCCTGAACCAAAGGAGGAGAGCACCGAGTCTGTCAGTAAACTGCGTATTCGGACGCCCAGCGGAGAGTTCTTTGAGCGACGTTTCCTGGCCAGCAGCAAGCTGCAGGTTGTCTTTGATTTTGTAGCTTCCAAGGGATATCCTTGGGAGGAGTACAAGCTGCTGGGCACCTTTCCGAGGAGAGATGTGAGTAAATGTACCTTTCAGGAATACATACCACTACTTCTTTCTCCAGTATGTTAGAGGACCGGTATGTTATAGCATAGAAGGTAAAAGATACGAGTAAGCGTGCTGCCAACTACCATCAGACGTTACATACAAAATTGTGTCTCAAAATCTGTTTCCAGTAACACTGTAAAAAATTCTCCATTTCTGAAACAAACAAATTGTGGACCATATTCAATGAAAACTGCCCAAATATGCTGAGCCAGTACTGATTATATCCTGTTTTGAAGGAAGGCACATTGAAATTAGTACTCTGTTTGCATCTGTTAATAGCTGGTACTTCTCATCTCTTTGGTTTGCCATTTTGATGCAATTTTATGTTATGAACCAGGAAGGCTCAGGATTCAATAGTATGCAGTTATGAGCTAATCAGTAAGTTCTAGTAGATTACTCATTCACCTTTTACATAATATCAGTAAATAATCATCTGTATCTCCTACCTCAAAATTCGAATGATGTACCTGCTGTGACCCATTTTCAGAATCAATACTGCTTGCAAATGCCTATTACATTCTGTTGATTTATCAACAGATATTTATGCACTAGTTACTCGGTTTCTTTGAAAATATACCCATGTGTTTTCTGCTCTATTACAAATTAACTTTAATTTCTTGTTTAGCCATTGTTACAGCAAAGGGATACAACTGTGCAGCAATTACCCAGGGCCTGTATAAAGGACAAAGGTAACAGGCACTACAGAGGTGACAAAACAGAGCTAAGCAAAGATGGGTAAAGCAGTTTTTTGGCCGTACTGCCTCAGTATTAAACAAGTGGGGGCAGCTCTGGATCAGATGTGGTTTTGTTTCCTGGAGGCATCTCCATGTGACTGTTTAAGCCGTTTTTCATCAAAAGAGCTCAGTAAGTTGGGTTGTTTTGCCATTTGTTTCCCATCACTGCCCCTGGAGGAAGTTCACTAGGAATAAGGCTCTGATTAGTGTGTTTACAGTACTATTTTGTAACAGATACCTCTTGCTTTATCGTCTGATTTGTATGTACTCCAAAAGGGAAGAAAATAACGTCCTTAGCAAGAATACAATCTTGAGAGTGGATGTGATTTCTGACCGGTTTTTGCATAACTGTGAACAGGATTGTAGTGCTTGCAGCTTTTCTTCCACCTTGTCTCAAATTGAGAATCCTGATCTGTCAGACTGAAAAGCAGCATTTAAGGAATCTCATTAATCACTAATTAACTTTACTCCTTACGCATGTAATATCATTTCCAGTGGAACCAAGGACTAGAAGTCATCTCTGTTTCCAGGATTACCAATCATTCTGTTTATTTGACAGAAGAAGAACAATGTTTCACAGCCTAAACAATGTTTTTGTGTATTTTAAATATTCTGGAAGTCGTACCTCCTTAACTGTAACATATTTTTATCTTAGTACATATTTAATATAAAACCCCCTGCATGTATATTACTCTATTTACATTTGTTTGCACTTTAGACTGTTTCTGTACTGATGATGTTCACTGTACTGATGATGTTCACTGATGATGTTCACTGTACTGATGATGTTCACATCATCATCATTATTAATTTTAGTCCCCTGTAACAAACTCAGAAATTGATCAGATGACTCATATAAGAACAAGTTAAGAAAGGTGCAGAAAAGAAAAAAGGCCACTAAATTAGATCAGGCTGGTATTTTCAGTGCGTCTGTGAAACTGTCAGGGAGAAAATGCTGAGGCAAAGAAAGAGAATTTAACAGCAGGATACAGAGCCGTTGGTCTGTTGCGTGGGAAGCAAAGACCCTGTCATCTTTTTTTCTATGATTCCAGCTTAATAATGCCATGTATGAGGAGTCACATAAATGATTCATGCCGATTGACTCAGTGGTCGTGTATGAATCTGGTTGCCATTGTGACCACCAGAGCTACAACAGATGAAAAATAATCCCCAGGGGTTTTGCTAACCACTGAGAGCTATAAATGACATCTGCCGTGTTCCCCAGTTTGGGGAAGTTGGAAGTGTGCGACTTCATAGTTGATGAATGACTTGGAAAGATGGTAAAAGTATATATTCATTACGTTAGGCTACTCTTAAAAATATAGTGTAATTTGTCAAGACCCTCCTGCTATGTGATCTGTATCACAAACATCCGTTGAAATCTGTGCAGCAAGAACAGAGCACTTAGGATGCCTGTGCTCCAGAAAACAGTGGCATTTAAAATGCGTAAATTTAAAATATGTATAAACATGTTTATACATAACATATTTTAAAAAATATGTTTGAATATATCAGTTACTTTGCTGGAGTTTTTGCTGCAATAGGATGAAAACATATCTTCTCCAGACTGTATTTTTTATCTCTGTCCTCATTTGTAATTCCATAACACACCCCCTTAAAAGTGTTTCTGTCTTACCAAAACAAGTGGATTCTCTTTAACCAATTCAGCATTCTCTTGTAATAAACTCATTAGAGCATTTTTTCCCTGTTTTTCAAAGCCATCAGTCCTTATACAGTGTTGTTGAAGTATTTCTGTCTTTCGTATATGAAAATTCATTAGTTCTTAGTTCTATGTTCCAGTTGCTTACAGAGATATCCTTAGCTAACTTAAAGTTGGTATCATAACCCTACTGTAAATACAAACTTGTACTCATGAGTAAATACACAGATTAACCTTTTCCAGACACTACTTGTAGATTTTAAAGCAGCAGTGACATTCCAAAGCAGTTAAGCACATGCAGTGGCTTGTTATTGGGTCTTTGTCACTGCCTGTGTTGTTCTTTCTACTAGTGCTGAAATTAGATATTAGCCATGTCCTCTCTCAGTACCTTAAACAAGGCAGCAGCACTACATAACATACCAACAAATGTGTATCACACAGGTGAGCCTGGGTCAGGAGGTAACTTGCACCTCTAACTTTGAAAACGTTTGGCAAGCACATCTTTTGAGTGAAAAGCTGTATTATAAGTTCTTTGTTTTATTCGTAAATGCACCTGCAAAGGCTTTAATGGAAGCAAATGTGTGACCTGTTCAAATGTATGTGCTGATTTTAGAATTATAGTTCCCTTTCTTCCAAGAATTGCCCTAATCTTCAAAATGCATTTAACTATAACAAAAAGAGCTCACCCTAAGCATATTAGTGTGCTCAGTCAACCTTCTCATTCAGTATTTCTTCTGTGTTCATTTCTCTTAAAAGCCTTCCCAAACACTAATTTCAGTAGTCCTCTCAATCTGCCACCTGTATGATCCACCTTCTCCCAGTATCCGGGAGACTTCCCAGTTGATCAGTTCCTTGCTTCCTTCTGTGGAGATCTGAAGAAGTCTTCCTAATACTCTCTTAACGTCTGATGGAGTGGGGGCATTTAACCACACTTTAGGCAAGAAGGTGAAGTGTATCAGGTCTACCTGAAACTATAGGAAAAATGTGCAGAACAAATTTACCCAATCTGGGCTTCAGCCACCCTAGTAGGATTAATGATATGTTGGCAAGTGTTTTATGGTCCTGGCATGCTTTCTCTTTCAAAACACTATTTTTGAAAGACTGAATTTCTTAATTTCTTCTGGAAAATATCAAAATTGCAACCTATCATTTCTTCTGCTCCTTCCTCCTTAAGGTGGAGCATTAGTTGTGTATTTGAGAATATGCCTTTTGCAGACACGGTATTAGAGACTTAAGCTCTTTATTTACTGTATCTGGAGGCCCTGGTAAGCCAAGACTTCTACAGTATTTCACATTTTATTTTTCTGAGCCACAGCTTAGGATCAGGTGGCAGTTAAGTCACTTAAGGTTATTTAAATGCATCTAAAATGTTGCTTAATAATTCAGAACCAGTTTGCTCTGTTTAGAGTATTAAGATTTTTTAAATCCTTTTAATTAACCAATTTCAACAGCAGTTTAAATAAACAGAAACAAAAAATCTGTCTCCCTTGAAAGGGCAGAAATGAGATTTAACTCAACTTGCATGTCAATTTAAATTAGGAATGATCAGCATTTCAGTAAATTTAGAGTCAGGCAATTCTTAATATTATATATATTATATAAATATTATATATATAATATATGTATTTATATATAATATTATATAAATATTAAAATATTCCTCCAAACCCAAATGTGATCATTCCTGTGCTCAGAGTAATCCTCTTTGATGCCCACAGTGGTGAAAATAATGCCACAGGATAGTAAACTAGCTACAGCACTCAGCTGATGTAGTAGGCAGAGTATTTAGCACGCGTGGGTCTGAAAAGTTAACTATGCTCTGTTCTCAGACAGGTAATGTTAAGAGCCTGATCTCCATATTACTATGCCAGGTAGTTTGGCAATTCTGTATATCAGTTCCAGAAGCCATTCTTTGTAAGGATTGTTCTGCATTTCACTCAGTGCAAACTTCTTACTCTACATAACCTACTTTTAAACTCATTAGATAGTGTTTGAACTCATAGTTCCTGAAAGCATTATATGTCCAGGACCATCTCTGGCTTTTAACGTTCTTTCCTCTAATCATCTTCTTGATAGAAAGAAAGATGGGGAGAAAGATCTTAACTGTGAGAAAGGATTCATGCAGTGTCATGGTTATACCTTGTAGCACTTTCAGTAACTTCACATAAATCAGGAAAGTAGCTTGAATATCTGTCTGATGGCAAAGAAGGATTTTGGATGAATTAAATATTTTTCTGAAATGTTAAAAAAGTTTTCAAATGTTTAATAAGTTCAGGAAAAATTTATTATGTGATCCTTGTAATTTTCCCAGTTGTTTCAATTACTGGTGTTTGTATTTCCTACTACATGAGATAGTTCTCATCTGCTTCAATTCACATAATTTAGAATTTTACAGGTCAATACAGCTTTGATGGTGGCATGTGTTTATCAGCTCTGATCTAGTTTGCACAAGGCCATAACCACCTACAAAGTTAGATGTCCCTCCTCTTGTCATTTACAACTGTCCTTAAGTCAATACTATCTGCCCTCGTCTTTCCTCTCTTTTCAGGATATGTTGTTTTATTTATTCAAGCAGTTTAGTTTAGTTAAGACACCAAGAAGTTGCTTAAGCAAATTGGCCATACCAGAGTGGCATATTCCCATGCCTCTTTTAGAAGCATGATTTCTGGTCGTTCTTCCTCATGACTTGCAACAGTAGAACAGTTGGACTGATGAACGTCGAGTGCAAGAGGAAAGGACCACATATCATTGCAGACAGAACACTGAAGCATTTGCAACCCCTAGGATTGCTGTTAATAAGTTTGGTGCTCAGAGAGTAGTATCACAGTCTTTTGGTCTGCACATATAAAAGGGAGCAGGTGATGTTCTTGCCCTACTGAAATCAATGGCACTACTTTAGAGACTATTAGAGAATATTGAGTGGATTTTGCTTCTTGAATGTGATGTTTACTTTTGTGGAAATAAAATTTCCATTTGGTAGTCAAGAATTCTGTAAATATTACAGATTTTTCGTATTTCCTTCCAAGAAAGACAGACTTGATCTGTCTTTCCAGGGCTAGTGTCTCTGCATAAGTAACTATGATATCCAAAGAGAAAGATGAGAGCCTTTCGTGTATAAAGAAATTGGAAGGAGATGGAAGGAATGTCTTCCTCATCACATAAATGTAAGCTTATTCTTTAGAAAATAAAATCACATTCTGTAGGTCAATATAGTTTCTGATCTCTAACAACAGCTCTGAATCTGGGGGATGTTTAACCAATTTCAGGAAATAGATGTGCATTTCAGATGAGCTGTTTTATGTAGGACTCACTAAAGTAAGCAAGCATTCACAACACTCAATGCGGTATGTGAACTCTCAGTTGAGTCATCCTCATTAGTTAACCCACTGACTAATGCCAGCCGTGTGATTAATATATTCCACCCAGGCACATCCCTCCGACCAAAAGTGTTCTTTTATTCAGCACTGCCCCATTTTACAAGACATTTATTTCAGGGGAGGTGCATTAGTGTTCACAGGAAGATGCCTTAGTTAAGCGACAGAGCTTTGCTGTTGCATATGGCCTTATCCAGCATAAACTGGGCCTAAGATATTTTATACTTTTTCCCCGAAATTCAAGCTTAATGTTAATTTTATGGACCTTTTTTCCCCTCGTAGGAGGAAAATGTAATGATAAAATACCCATAAAGAGCCTTTGTAATAGTATGATACTAAGAATGCTGTGTCTGGTTACCAGAAAATTTAATGATCTCCTGCTGTTTTGGTAATTGCATAAGTAATACATCAGACTGAATCACCAAAGCGCTCTTAGGCGCGCTTTTTATTCTATTTACCTATCTACCAATCACAATGTTATACTGTAGATATCATTGTGGCATCTGAACATCTTAATCCTTTGAACTTGTGGTTAAAATCCTTTTGGATTGTTTTTCCATGCAGTTATAATTAAGTGCACATGAATCCAATGCTGGGTCATTCTATGAGTGACTCTGTTCACATCCGTTCCCCTTTGGGATGTATGCAAAGCAAAGATCTTGTAGTTCACTTGGAGCACTAAATGTAGTTACGTGTTTTCAAACTTCCAGCAGATGTGGCTGTTTGCTTCCCTTCAGCCCTTCATCAGTGTCCACAGTGAAAGTTACAGTATTTCTGGTGACATGATCTTGCTTTAGCTAGCACAGTTTAGAATAATTAAATACATGAATAATTGTTAGTTTGATATAAGCATGCTGGCAGCAATGCCCATAAGTAATTAATAGACTGGTTTGCTGCTTGGCACAGTAGAAGTGTATGCTTAACATACAAATGCTGTCATCTGTAAATGCCAGTACTTAAATCTTTTCCCTACTCAGCAAGAAAACTGGAAGTAAGTAATGTGAAGGAGCAGGTTATGGAGCTCTTCTGCCCACAGGTCCTTTGGCAGGAAAAGTCCCATTCCAGTGTATTCTGTTGGCTTCTCTTTCTCCAAGAAATTGCACAAAGAATTCCTAAGTAAATCAACAATTTCAAACCAGAAGGAAGGGAGAAAAGCAGAAAACCTCTGGGGAACTTTACAGCACCTTCCTCTACCCTCAGCATCTGAAGTCATTGTAGAATCATCACAGAATGGTTTGGGTAGGAAGGGACCTTAAAGATCATCCAGTTCCAAGCCCTCTGCCATGGAGTCTAAGTCCTCCAGTCTCAGAGTTGTTGGCACTGTGGAGACCAGCACTGTCTTGTTCAGTACCTGAAAGTAACTGCTCTGATGGATGCTAACTTTGACTTCTTGCTCTCAGTGTGTAAGGCAACTTGTGTAATACTTTAACACCATCAACAGCACATCAACAAAAGTCATACTATTGAAAGAGACTTTAATTAATTTAAATTCTTCTGTGTTTTCACTTCTCCTGCCAAAATGAAAGTGTATGCATTATTTTGTGATTGAAAATGAGCTGTTTGAAAGGCCAGAGGAAGGTGCAGCCTTTTTTGCAGTGTTTTTTTTGGTGAGATGACTTCTTAGAAATAAATACAAAACAGATATTCAGTTATGTTTGTAACTGGATGAATTTTGGCTTTATTTTGGGGGAGTACTGGTCACTAAGTAAAATTTCTGATCTTGGGCTAAAAAGAAGCACAGAACCTACCTCACAGCTACCCAGGTGGATCTGCTGTATACAGCAATTCCTAGTGTCTTTTCTTGAAAGTTAAACTATAGCTACGTATTTCTTTTACTATATCCACTGTTAAGTGATAGGAATTGGGTAAAAATCTGGTATTTTTTTAAACACCGTTAACATTGAGACTTTTCTTTAGTTTTGGTGCACGATCGATTAGTGTTTGTTTGGGGGGGAGGGTTAAGCTTTGTTTTAAAATAAGGGTTTTTTTTCCAATTAAAAAATCAGATTTTCAGGTCAAATCATGAATTCATAATGTTGAACTTTAAAACCCAGGTAGTCCATGTGTTACTAAGCAAATAGAGCAACACTGGGTTTGGTCTTATCCTTCTATTTACACTGCCCTGTCGTTATGCTTAGTGTTTTGAAGAACAGAGGAGAACATGGTTGCTATCTTAATTTACTGGCTAAAAAGACAAGTAATGCAAATAAGGTTTATGAGCCTTCACTGATTAAAATCTATGCAGCAAATTCTTTTCTGATATAAATGAGGTTAAGGCAGTGAAAATATACGCTATGTGCAGATTGGCGGCACTTCAGGTATCTCGGAGAGCTGCACAGCTTTTCTTAGAGTGAAAAGTACGCTCTAAGTAGAGGCTGTAGCATCACATTTTGCTGTTTTATCAACGTCTGTCACTTTGCTTAGTAAATGTATTTTTAATATTTGCTTAATCTAAAATACTGTTTTGATCAAATATCTTCAGAGAAGATAGTAAGTGTGTGACATCTGGATTAAAGCTTTGTACTTAGATCAAGCCTAGAAGTCTTTTACTATGACATATTTTTCCTTGTTTGTGACAGCTTTCTTCAATTCAGATGTAAATTATCTCCCAGTTTATTCAACTAAACCAGATCAAATTGCATGTATTTCTATAAAGTAACCCCACTTTTGTTTGTTGCTCAAGTTGAGCGTATTATCTGTGTAACCCATAGATATTTCAATAGGTAGAAAGTATTCACTTTCACTTGTGTTTGTGTGTCATTCTGAAAATATATTTTTTCAAACAGATCTGGTACTTTACCAGGTGTGCCTTTAAGTAATTTCTATTGCATTTATACTTTAGGAGGATTAGGAAAGAGAGTAAAAGAACTCTTTGTCCGTTAGATTCATTAAATGTATTCATGCGTGTGTAAGTGGTATAGAGGCTGTGCTACTCAGGAATCAGATCCTTGTCCTAGGGCGTAGAGAAAGGTGAAGGGTGTGATATTTACTGCTTGTGTAAGTGTCATAATAATTGTGTATTCGATTCTTTATTTTTAAATTACCTTCCTGGGCATTAAGCCATTTTTTTGGTATTTATCTTTTCCCTGCAGAGTTAGGGAGGGTAAGGAACCACACCTTTGAAATGGTAAAAGTACAGCTGCTCAGGATGTGAAAGCATAATAGAGCAGATATGTCAGCAAAGGTGAAGACATGACTAATACAAAAATCATTCTAGAAGGAAAAAGACTTTGCTATAAAAATGTATTAAGATGTTGTTTCAACTAGTATTGTATTTCATTACTGGGTAATGAAAAAAACAAAGGGATTTATTCAGCATAAAGTGTAAGTAGCTACTATGTTCTTACAGGAGAAATACGAGTTAATGTTACTATCTCTTGGTTTTGCACAGTCTTAAATCATTCAAAGTACCACTGAAGTACTTTAAACCAGCTAGCTAGTGCTTAGCTGAAATAGTTACCACAGAGTTAATTTCAACAAATACCTATGAAACAATAGATTTCCTGTGCCACAAACCAGCATTGGTCACATCGCGAAGCTCTTCAAAAGACGAAGTCTTACACTCCAGTGCAGCAAAGCATAACTTGTATCCATAGTTAGAAGAAAAGTATCATTTTACCAACTTAAACCTAATTCAGTGAAACTGAAACATTTTGCAGCTCAATGGCAAGATCTAACACTGACAGAAACAATGTCCTGTTACCACCTCTGGTCATTTTGCTAGAGAGAGTCTTCCATGAAGAGAGGGCAGTGTTAAAGGTTGCGTAGAAAGTCATTTTCCTGAAGGTGAAAACTACCAGGGTGCTCCTTGCTTTGGCTTTGGGACAGCCCTGAATGCACATACATGTTATTCCAGATTCTGTGAGCTTGAGTATTAATTTTGCTGTCAGTTGAGTTACACTCTCTCAGCATCTGAACGTTGTGTCCTTCCTCTGCCACCCTCCTTGCTAGATAAACTTGGAACAGCTTAGAGTCTCTTTAGGGGGTTTTACTTTACATTTCTTTATAATTAAAGAGCTTACCTTAACAGAACCACACAATATATTTGAAGAATACATTGACCTCATCAGCTGGTTGGTATCACCACGTGACGTATGAGTGGACTCTTAGAGCGCCTGCATACAACTGTTAGAAAGACAGTTATTCTAGGAGCTGAAAATACAGAGAACCACTGTGCTTTCAGCTTTCGTTTAGGCCTTTAACAAATGCTGAGTGCTTAACGCGGTGAATTTTGAAACCTTTATCAAGAAAGTGTTGGTTTGACCACATGGGTGTCTGTGTAATCTCATTAAGTTCAACAGGATCAATTCAGATTCGGTATATAAACACATGCTTAAGTGATTTCATGCCCAATTGCTAATAACATAGAAGATATCTTTAAATAATAAAGGTGTAGGAGTTTGGGACAATGTAACTTATGTAATGTGTGGGGCTGTTTTGAAAAGAGGACCATGCAGTGACATCAGAGCAAAGGGTTGGCAGCACTGAAGTGGACTCCAGAATTTATCCTAATGGTAATTGAAACAAGGTACACAGATACAAATATGCCTGTATTTTATACTTTGAATTATGAAATTATCCACTGAAATTTAAGTCAGTAAAAATCCTTACAGCACTACACTAAACACACCTTTGTGGGCTACAGCTCTTCAGTACTCTATTATACATCATTCTTTGGTTTCTAATTCTGTTTTAAAGGACTAAGTTACAAAGCATCTTAGGTCTTATATTTCATACATATACAAGAGAAACCATTTCTTTTGGTAGGAGGTGTGTTCACTAATAAGGCTTCTATTCTTTGCAGTAAACAACATATTTGCAAACTACAAATAACAAAGTAGAAGCTGCAGAAGGGGTATGGTGTGATAATTAAGTACAATGGCGACCCATATGAACAGAAAATGCCAAGGAGCTAAAACAAAGCAACAACAGCTTTGTTTGTTGACAGATGTAGGAGCCATATTGTTAGTTAATTGGGTAATGGTGTAAACATTTGCAAACTCTGCTGTCCCTCAGTGAATTAAACAGCACACTGAAATGATGGTGAAAAGCTGCACAGTCCTTTTGCTGCAGGTACTCCACAATGCTTTTAGCTAACCTTCTAAGTGTGGAGACCCTGAGGAAGGGACATCATGTGTTGTTATTATTTAAGGTACTTGAGGTTTGCAAACAGTTTAGACTAGGATATGTAGCTTGAATTATACTCCAGTGAATAATAGGTTTCCATATGGTTACAGCCTGGAAGATCATTTCTTTGCCTAGGCTGGCTCTTCAGATTGGTTTGTTTTGCTTTCCCAAATGTAGAAGACACTTGTGCTGGCCTTTGTAGCTTTTCATGCAGAAAAAAAGGTTGCAGGATTTGAAAATAGAGAAGTCTAATTAGGTACTGGCTTGAACAGAAAAGAGGGAAAATCAGTTCTCTCAGGTGGACAATACCTCATCTGCTGTGAATTGCAGAGACCCCGTTATTTACCTCGCTGTCCATGTCGAGGTGCAATAATGGACTGTAGCAGAATACCAGAACATTAAAAAAATGCAACAAGATACTTAATTAGCATAGTTCTGTAATCACAAACTTAAATGCACTACTTTGGCTGTTTTTTACATAACAGGTTTGCTTTCGAAGATAATAACCTTTCAATAATTGAAGCAGCATCTGTGCAGGAATGCATAATTGGACTGTGGGTAATAGGAATCTAAAATTGAGTCTGGTTTTTAGAAATGATTTTTCCCTTCAGACATTTAGCAATAGCTCACCGTGGTACATGAAGTTTTAAGAAATTATGTTTCTGCATTGGAGGTCAAAATAATGTGTGTGTGTTTGGGGTTTTTTCTTCTGCAGTCAGGTGAAATTATATTGATTTCAATGGGTTTAGGAAGTGATACTTTTTAATATTTGGTTAAATAATGAATTTTCTGTAATTGTCCAATAAAACAGTAGAAATACAAATATATTCAAGTTTGCCTGATTTAGCTGGGGGGGGTGGGGGGGAAGAGGAGCAATACCAGTTTTGTTAATTCGTAACGGGATTAGTAAATTATGCTTTTAAGACAAAATACATAGCAGTTTTTCCTTAATTCATAGTGTTTGGTGTGCTTGACTGTTTTAAAAGATAATTTTAGTAGTAGTGTATTAACAGTCATAGATAAAACAAATTGAACTCTGGAAAAAAATGTTTATCCGTATGCATTTGCATTTATATCCATAGCATAAGACTAATAACCTATTATTCACAAGCAAACTTCTGACAACTGGTGTGCTCACACAGCAAAATAAAGTCAAACAGAAATACCAGGGAAAATAGTTTAAAAATGGAAGTCAAATATTTCAAATAATGATAAGATTAAAAGAAACAATGTTCATCTTCCTATATGAAGCTTTGCCTTCATATAAAAGTAGTCTTCTCGCCTTCATAGTTGTCTTCTGAAGCTCATCACAGCATTAACATGTCAACCTGAATGTCTGAAGGACACCAGAATCCTTGTCGTCATATTATATCTATATAAAGAATTGTATTATGTATTTACAATTCAATTTTATTCTCATACAAGATATCCTATAGGCAGCAGTCTGGCTTCTAAATATAATCCTCATCACAAAAGTTTCTTGCTGACTATAAACAGAGAATTGCTTATGTACCTTAAAGTGAAAGTCGGTAACGGGGTAGGCAGCATGTTGAGCAGCTTACAGAGTTTGGTGCTAAGATCCAAATGCAAAAGAATGTGGCAGTAATGGTGGAGATAGTGCCTGTATTGTTATATTCCAAATTGCATGGCATTTAACTCTCACTGGAATTCTCCTGTATGCCCACCTGCAGAAGTGATTGCCTAAATGCCTTTACAAATCCAGTGAGGAGCCCAGATTCCAGGGCACAATCATACAATACAAATGTATGCAGCTAAATGTATACATAAATGACACATAAACATAGTACTTATAATGCATATATGTATACGTGCACCCACATGCATAACTGCACACTTCAGTAGTTGGGCTGAGATGCAGTTTCACCTTATCGTGAGCTGATTTAGCATCTCACTCTCCATGAAAGGAGGAGGGCCCTGCTTCCTTTCTTCTACTTAGTCCTTAGTGCTTTTGCGATGTGCACTGGCTTTGATGTTGACTGGACTTGTGTGTTCACCAGTTAGACTCACTAGCATAACTGAAAAATAGCTAAACAAATAAAAGTGGACAGTTTTCTCCCAGGCTAGTTTCATTAAGGTGGCTGCTAAGCATCAGTTTGAGTGAAAGGTGCTTCACCATGTGACTTGGAGCAAGAAAGGGAGTAGAAAATTAAAGGTAGAATAGTTTTCCCCTTTCAATTGAGAGATCATGTTGGATTTGCTACGCTGCTTGCACCATCAGTTTGATTGAAGTTTTAGGATACTTATGGGGGACTACAGTTTTATTTTATACCTTAACTCGTGTTCTAGCAATCCTTCCAAAAGACCTTGACTTTGGTGAAACCAGATACGTATTCACGCTTTGGTTTATAGTGGAAAACCAAACCTTGGAATTCATGTTGTGGATTCTGTTTATTATTATTCTGTTTAGTTAATAATAATAATATACATAAAACACAGTATGTATTTCTTAGTCTGCATCCTGGGAATGCATACCCACAACTTCAGGTATCACTGACAGAAGACTCAACAGTCTCCCTGGTGAAAATCTGCCCTGTGAAGAGAAACAATTCAAAAAAGTCTACTTACACATCCCTTCTTGTTCTTATCTTTACAGGTGACCCAGCTGGATCCAAATAAATCATTACTGGAGGTAAAACTATACCCTCAAGAAACACTTTTCCTAGAGGCAAAAGAATAAATTTAACAAGATTGTAGGACTGATCACCCTTTGACAAGCCAGAGGCACAGCATCGAAAGGAAGACTTCTATCAACGCCACCTTGTACTGTCATCCAACTCAGTTCAATGTCACAACTTTGCCTCTTAACAAGAATCCTGACAAATTGAAAAAGCATAGCTAACGTTTCACATACATGAATATATGTTTCCAACCTCATTTAAACGAGCAGAGGATAACATTCTGCTATGAACACTGAACATGATGACTCTGTTGCTCACTTATCATCCAGCTTTTGTTATAATTAATGCACTGTTAAAATGTGAGTGATTGTTAGGTAGAATTTTTACTCCTCAAATGCCCCCTTTTCACCAAGAAATCTTGGACATTTCTGCCTGTACTTTTGACACTAGAATGCTGTATATTTGATATCTCACTGAGCCAGTGCTCTCATATATATGCATTTTATTTCTGTGTTTGAATTTCTACTTTGTCAACTAATTTAAAAAGGCAGAAAAAATTAATGGGACATTCTCAGCCATGGAAATTTAACAGTATTATAGTAGAAAGCATATAATTTTTGTTAGTACTTTCTGACTTCTTTGATAAGATGTAAGGTTTTGTTTGAAGAATATAGTTTGACATATATGCAAGATATTTATTTACTGGTTCTGCTTTGGGTCTCAGTTCTGATTCAGTTTAGGAAGTATTTTCCATTACATTGCAGTGCGTGAAACTGCTTATTGCATGATGTGAATATTTAAATAACATTAGAAACGGCCAGTACCAGAAACCTGGTATCTTGCCAACACTTCAGGAATCAGCTGATATTGAATATCAGCTGTTAAAAACCTTTCAAATACCAGATACAAAAGTTCTTTATTTCTCATTGTGAAAGAAAGGGCAGTTCCCATATTAGCGGTTTTCCTTCATTCTGGCATTTGTTTGTATCCTGTTACTCTCCTGTTTTAAAGCACCTTGTTTGTTTCGTCAAACAATGAGCATCTTCAGAGGTGGTGTAAGAAGAAATCTGCCTTATTATTGCACACTTTTGGACATTTTAACAATAGATTACTGATCCCATCTCAAATTAAAGAAATCCTCCTTCTCTTGTCTGACATGTATGCACCAGCTACCTGCCATCCGATGGGGAAAAATCTGGTACTTGAAGTTTCTCAACCATACAGTGAGCATACTGAGGCTAAGACCATAATGTACGTACACCTGGTGCCAAACCAGCATCAAAACTGGTTTGGTTAGTCGTTTGGGGGTTTTGTTTTTTGCTTTTCTTTTTAAGTCTCTGGGCTTACAGGGTAGTGCACAGTGGCACTACAGAATCATCATCTGCTAATCAGACTTCTCTCTTTTTTTTTGGCACATTGTTTTCCACCTATGTTTGTATGTAATTCATAGTGTTTATCATAGCAAAAAGAGCTCTGATTTGAAAATTTTATACTAAGCAAAACCCAGTTGCACACATCTCTTAGGTTTTGGGTTTTTTTCTTTTCTCTTTGGAAGGAGGTTGATATAAAATTAAATGTATGCCTATTATTAGGGTGTTAGTGAAGCTGATCTGTTGTTACCTTTACCAAAAATGCAAATTTCTGAGCGGGGAAAGCCTTATTCTACCTTTTGTAATTCTGTAATTAGTGAGTGCTACATTGGACGCTTTTAGAAGCGAGGCATCTATGGCAGACAAAAGGTTTGGAAGTGTTAAATTCCAATAATTTCCAGTTCACAAATGAAAGAATTCATAGCCAATAGAAAGGTAAATGTATGTGTAATGGAAAGGTGAATGCAGACACCTCATTGTGAACTGCTGTTTCCTTACAAAAAAAAATATCCACTATGTTTAGTAAATAAGAAATTAACATAGGTTGCAAATTGGGGTGATGCTGTTTCTACAAACAATCACAGTAACACATACAGCAAGATTTTAAAGCGATGCATATCTCTTTTTCTTCATATTAGCTTTTCCTTCTAAGCTGGCTATAGAGGAAAGGAGTTGCTGAAATACTGCTACACAAAGCAAAGCGACCTTTCAGCCGACTTGTTTGTATGAATCTGTCCTGTTTAACTTTTGTTTGATCTCATCCGGCTGTTTTCTCTCACTCGACTTTATTTCTGTATTTTGACTTATATATTCTTTACTTTGATACTAGTTTTATAAAGTTATTAAATGTGGCTTGAATATTTGTTGAACTTGTTGAAATCGGTGCTCCCAGGGTTCGCTTGGCCTCTTTTTTTTCCCTAACTCTTTTGTTATATTTTTTTTTCCCTCATTTTGCTCCTATTGCAAAATACCCTGTCATTATCAAAATGTTCTAGTGATAATTAACTGGAAATGTTCAAAGTGGTGGCATTACTGTCCGCTGGTATAATGATATCAAGATCAGTATACAGGGATTATTCTGCCGCAAGAAGTGTATCACTCTTTAAATAAAACATTTATGATTTTTGGTCCTTTAAATACTTTGGGCCTGATTTCAAGAAGCAACCATCTAGAGTCACCTTTCCAAATTACACCCTCGACGCAAACCAATCCCTGTGTGGAAACATTAATATGCTATGCCATCATTTTCTGCTCTCCTAAACCATGGTATTCACCTCATGTGCGTTACTGGCATGGTTAATCCTTTAGTCAAGTCTACAGACTAATTTTGTGATTCAGTATTACCCTGACACTGTAATGCTGTTGCTACAGAGCGTATCCCTGATTCTACCTTTTTATCTTCAGGTCCGTCACATTAATGGATTATCATTAACATGATTAATGCATTAGTTTTAAGTCTTAAGGAATTACTGTTAATGAGTGGAATCCTGAGCGATGTGTCGGCTTTCATTGCTGCCCTTCAGAGCATGATGGTGAAGGTGGGCACACTCTGGCTTTTGAAGAAACTCATGCCTATTGACATTGGTGTTTGGAATCATTTATTGGAGAATACGCAGAACACAAGCATGTGCTCTGTATTCTCTGCATATGCACTCTGAAGTTCAGTGAGAGTGCGGAGGGTGTTTCTAAGGGAGCTATGTTGGGGGGGGTGTTTATTCTTTTTAATGTAGCAGAAAAGGACTTTGGCTTTCATAAACTGTACCTATTCGGTGACATCAGAAACTTAAAATAAATTTTCAATTACAGTAGTGTTTCTACTAAAAAGTTACATGATTTCACTCTTCTGTGTGTGGGGGAAACAAAACCGCCATGAACCAGATCGCAGGACTGAAACACCTCATTACCCAAGCCTCATGTCCTGACTCCCTAAACAAAGCATGGGAAGATTTATGTGCCTTGAAACGGGGCCCACAGCAAGCAGAAAATACGTAAGTAGGTCTCAAGACAAAGCAAAGCAAAAACCTGTGTGTGACGAGTCGCTTCCAGGTAGAACAAGAAGCTGCTTGGAGCTGTCAGGAAATGTTCAAGATGGAGATACCTTGTGCACACCGTTCCTCACTGAAGGCAGGGCTTCCTCCTCTCTGCTGCCTCCCTTCGTGGAGGGTTCACAGCACAGAGACCGTACATCAAGGTAAGCATCAAGTCCTTCCTTCCAACATTTGGCAAAGCAGAGGTTACAGTTTTGTTTCAGAAGAGCAATGATGGCTTTCCTCTGAGATTCCCCTGCATTTTGCTTTACATTGAAGTTTTTCCATATTGTGAGTGACACTCACTCCTCTCTGAGGAGAGACAAGCCCCTGTGTCTGACATATCAGCAGGCTACTTCATCACCATTGTGGTATAGGCTTCTTCCAACATGTCTACTCTCTTTGCTGTCAAAGCTGCTTGACGCCCAAATAACAGAGTCTCTTAAGCTCATTGATAGGGAAGGTATGACAGGAGCAGATGGGGTGCTTTGCCTGGTGTGAGCTGTCTTACAGCCGTGTCCCATGGTGGTTCATTGCAGTCACTGGTCTTCTCAGACAAATGACCTAGGAGGAGAGACTGGATGTTGATGCTGCACCCGGGTTAAATTTTCTTGTATGAAAGAGAAGGCAACAGCAGCAGCCTTCATTATACTGTTTTCTGGACAGGACGCGAAAGAAAGCAGAGATTACTGTATATTTTACACAGCATGAGCCATTGTTCACTACCTGAAACCATTTCCTTACGGATGACAGAGATGGAGGAATACCAAATTTAGCACGAAACATGTCAAGATCCAGACAGTTTTATACTCAATCTGATACAGAGCTGCACTGGTGCCAGAAGAACCACCTCTCCCCCCATCCTGCACTAGAACCAAACTCATGTAGCTAAAAACTAACCTGCTTTTTCCTGGAGCAGTTTTCAGGCTGATCCAGCTCACTGAGTGGCTGTGTGCACACCAGCACTGACAAAAAGCAGGAGAAGGTGAAGCACGTAAGGGGTAAGTGAAGATGCAAGGGAGAGGAAGGCAGGGCTGCTCGTCTGTTAATCATGTTCCTCTTAATACTTTTGAACTCCTTGTGATTTCCTTTACATTTTGCATTAATTTGGCTTTAATTTCAAGCAAATGAAGTGAATGGGATAAAGGTTTTGCTGTCTGATGTTTCCATCAGTTTTGTGAAAGTCAGTAGCTCAGAGTTCAAGAAATAAGAAGCCAGATGGGGGGTCTCTTAAGTGTGTGCAGTGAGGGCAAGGCTCACGCTGCATCTAACTCTTAGCTAGTCACAAGAGACTTGAGTGAGCAGCCTGAGCAACCTACCTGCAGGAAAATATGTTTCAATGGGATTTAATGTCTCGTTAAACACCAGAGAATTCACTCTTGGTTAGGGCTTTTCTCTGTGGATTCTTTTATGTGTAATAAAGACTGAAGTCACACTGCAGCCTTAACATAATTCAATTAAAATATCATTCAGCTGCTGGTTATAGAAGGCACCTTCATTAGTTTCCCTGTGCTCACAAAACCATTGGTTAACACAGTCATTATTTGGTACTTACTACCAATGAGCTTCATTTACTATTTCTGTGTTGTGACAGTCTTCCACAGTCCATTGCTATTTGCTTTCAATCTAGCCATCTTGAATGAGCTTGTATCATTCATTAATATCATCACATCACTACTGATACCTTTCTCCAGATGATGGATGAGTACCTTGGATAACATGGTGTCCTGGTTCCCACGTAGATCCTTGGAAACATGCCAGTATCCTTTCTTGTTGTGAAAACTGTTGCTTACTGCTTCCAGCTATCCATTTCTGAGTAATACTCCTTTTTTTTTCCTCAGGAAAAGCTGTTTCCACTGTAGTAAGCAGCAGTGCAACTGACTAGCTTCATTTTGCTGCAGTTGCCCTACGTTCACCAAGTGCTCCTTTTACACCCTGGGAATATATTAGTCCAAGTATTCCTCTAATGATCTCTTACACCTTTGGTAATTGTTCCTCGAGGTCTGTCCGTTGCTTAGTTCTGGGTTTGTGTCTTCCCAAAGTTAACTTTCCACAGCCGTGTTCTTTACTGTTCTCCTGAGTCTGGCTTTCAATTGCATCCTTCAATGCGCTGGCTCACCTGGCTCAGTTACTGCTGGTGGGCCTTCTGGAGTCTTCTTAAGAAAGATAGGTGTGTACTGTGGGGAGCTCAAACAGTGTCTTCAAATAGTTTTGATAACAATCTTAGCCTTTTGCCTGTGACTTCCCTTTATTACCTTCCTCTTTATGCAGTTTTCTTCTTAAAGCTAAATGCTACTCTGGTGATTTTTTAATGTTATTATTTTAGCAAAATAGTGAATATCAGGATGTTTAAATTTACCTCAAAATGTGTTTTCTATCACTTCATTTGCCTCTATTTTTTATTTAAGCTACTGTCAGTGTCCCCATCAGTTACTATCATTCGTAGGTATTTTCTGCCTTGTAACTAGAGCATCCAGTTCCTCCTGATCTTGCCTTTTTGGAATTCACCAATACACCCCATTTGTTCTCATTTGAAACCTCCCGTTCTGTCTCAGCCATTTTCGGAGGTTTAAAATTACTCTTAATGTGCACGTAGAAACATTTTTGTCTCTTTGCCGGGTTTCTATGCCCTCGTTAATTAGGACTTTTCGTTGGATGAGGAAAAGGCATTTCCGAAATGCAGTGGCAGTTGAGAAGGGGTTTATTTGTTTTAGTGACAAACTCACATCTACAGAGGAACTTTATAGATAATTTTGTGGGTCTAATTTTTTCAAATCCAGGTGTTTTTCAGAGCTGAAGTGCAACCTGTGCGCTGCAGAGATCGTTCCCTTGCCGAGAACGTACTTCTGCTATTTCAAGGTGTAGACGAAGAGAAGACACTGGGTGACTGCTGCACTATCCTCTACTGCAGTAAATAACCCCCCAAAAGCAGAACCGCGGCCCTCAGCACTCTCAGTCGCTGCGGAGAAACCGCCGGCGCAGCGGAAACGGCCGCGGCCGAGCCCCTCACCGCAGCGCCGGGGCGGGCCGCGCCTTCGCACCTCGGGGCGGGCGGGCTGCGCGCCCGAATGCGGGCCCCAAGGGGAGGGTGCGGAAGGAAGACGCCCGTCAGCGGCCTCGGGAGCCGCTGGGATGCGGAGGAGCCGTCGATGGAAACATCCCCACCGGGCCCCGGCGGGGGGGGCAGGAGGGAGCCGCGCACCGAGGGAGCGCTCCCCGGCGTCTCACGTTCCCTTCTGGGCGGACACGGAGCAGGGAGTGGAAAACCCGGGTATTACCGGGCCATAAACAGCCCAAACAAACCCCAGCGCACGGAGCCCGGAGCCGCAGCACTGCGGGGCTGACGGCAACCGGGGCTGCCCGGGGACGGGGGAGGAAGCTGATGGTCCATCATTAAGTGAAAGGGAAGTCTGTGTTTGCGTTACCGATCCCGTTAGCTGTAGGAAGAATATAGGAATTACTCTCCCCCACACTCTTTCCCGAGTACGCCCGGGTTTTGGTGATGCCGTTGAAGCGGCTCCTCTCCCTCCCGTCCGCAATAGGTCTCTTTAACGGCGCAGGTTGTGTTTATCATCTACCGTATTCCGGCAGGACTGGGAAGCTCCCGAGCTCCTAGGGCAACACGCACGGAGAGGGGGTGGGAGAGGGCGCAAACCGCCCTCCGACTGGGGCTGTCATGATCATGAATAAAAATGAAAGGCTCAGTCTTCGGCTGATGAAACCATTTACCCTCCAAAATAAGCGGGGATGAGCTGGGCAGGACAGGAGCGGAGCTAGGGCGGGGGGAACACACACACTGCCCTGCGTATCCGTCCCGCTGTCACGAGTGGGGGCAATTCCCACCCCCGTCAGGAGCGAGGGAGCGCGGGGGTTTTTAATTACCCTCCTTCCCTTTGCTCCCTTCATTTTTTCCCGCACCCTTTTGCAGCGAGACACACTTGGAATCAGAGCGGTTGTGACATTTTGGTGGCAGCTTATTGTGCGGAACACTTAAAGTTTAAAAAACAAGCCCCATAGAAGTTGAGGGGCTTAAAGCAGCCCCCTTTGTGGGGCAAGACATAGAGTTTTGATTCTGGACAATGGTGTTTCTCAAATTTCTTCCAAAAACCTGCACCCCATCTGTGATCTCAATGAAATCGCTTTTCTCTCTCCCTTCAATTCATTTGGCAAAGGCGAAGCAGATGCATGGGACGGGGTCTGAATTTTAATTATTAGGTTTTACCTGAAACAAAACAAGCAAATCCTTTTTACCATGTGTTTGAAGTTAGGGGACGGGTAGGGGAATATAAAATATAATTAAAAAGCTCGCGGATCGTTAGGGAGCTGACAAGAGCCTTTTTAATGAAGCTCTCCGTGCGCCCTATAGTAAATTAGCGGAGCGGAGCTTTCCTGAGTCATTCTGGGGCTGAGCTGCTGCCTCCTCGTTACCTGCATGTGTAAGCGTGCAGGCGAGGCCGCGCACACGCGTGTTTCCCAGCGCCTTTATCACGCTGCTCCCGGTGGAGCCCGCGACCCTCAAGGTGCGGGGTGGGAGGAGGGGGACAGCCGGTACCGATCAGCCCCCCCCCCCTGCCCCGCACCCCCGGCCCGCGGGGGGCTGCAGCGCTCCCGGACCCCTCCTGCCGCCCTCAGCGCATTATCTCGAAGTGCATTTAACCATCAATACGGTGCGAGGGGAAAATTGTCTGTCACTTTAATCCGTGCCCGAGGGGCTGGGAAATAAAAAGGGAGAGAGGAGAAGGAGGGAGCGAGCAAGGGAAAGGCCTTAAAGAGCCCCAAATCCGCTCAGGAGCTGTGGGAATGCGGGGCAAAGCTCCGAGCCCCTCGGCCCAGCACCGAGCACCGCGCAGGTGCAGCCGGTTTGGGGAAGGAGCCGCTCGACGCCCTTGCTCCGCGGTGCGGGAGGGTGCGGGATCCCCCCGCTGCGGGAAAGGGAAATTCCCTCCCCGGTGACTCTGCGTCTATAGGGGCGGTGGGAGAAGGGAAGAGCGAGGGGGGACCCTGCAGCCCCCCCTCCCGTGCACGGGGAGAGGCCGCCTCCCCCCCGCTCCGTTAAAGCGATTGAGATTTCCAGGTTTCCTTCCCCTCCCTTGGGAAGCCGCATCCCGAGCCTGAGCCAAACCCGGGGGACGGAACCCGGACTTTTCCTGTTTAGCTCCCGCACACGGGGTGAGGGGTGTTTTTTGCGTGTGTGCGCTTCCCCCCCATCCCTGTTTCTGTGTGCCCGTGTGCGTGGACGGGCGCAAACTCGCAGAGAAAGGAAATTTTAGAGTAACAAGTCCAGGCTTTCTTGTGCAGTTATTTTAAGGGCTTTGTTCGGTGCCTGAAGGGGGATGCGCCCATTTGTTCGGGAGGGGATTCATCACATGCCCCTTTCATGTGAACCAGAGGTTAACAACCTAATGAGCACTTGGGGAAGAGATGAAGCGTGTAAAGAGCCCGATTTTCCCAAATCCTGGGCTGCTGGCTCGGGGATCTGCTACTCTAACCTCTGCCGGGTTAATGGTCCCAGCGCTTCCAGCGGGGCGGCCCCGGGACGCGGCCGGGTCCAGCGGCCCGACAGCCCCTTCCCAATGCCCCACCGGGGAGCCGGGGGAGGGGGGACGGGGACCGGCCCCACCGCTACATATGTTGGGTCAAGTCTCCCCATTGTGAGCGTGTAAAAAGGTGTAAAAACTCAATCATCTGTAGCTTGTTTTATGTTGTTTTTTTTTTTTTTTAAGGGAGGGCTTACCCCTGGATTTGTTGCATAATGGATTGTTAAAAAAGTGGAGGGCTGAATTAAAACTGTTCCCTAGTCACTTTTAATTAGACCGCTCTATTTAATTAGCAAAGTTGAAACATGCAATTAAAATTAGCTCAGTTTAGCACATATTAAAGGAAATGGGGGAACGCGGCTCCGGTTCGTATTAAAGCGAGTCGGAGGGGAAATGGCGGAGAAGCCTGAGTCGAAGCGAAATGACTCTGTGGAGGTAATTCAGCGACCGGCCATCTGCTGGGGGACCCGCCGCCCTCCCCTTAATTACGAACCGGCTCCTAATGTCTCTGCAATGACCGTGCCCCCGACGCCGAGGCGGCCGGTGCCGCTGGACGGGGCAGAGCACTTCGAGGGGCTGCGTGTGTGTGTTGATGTCTATGTTTATGACCCGGTGTTTTCCCGAGGCCCGGTGCTGTGCCTGGGGTTGGGATTGGGGTTGGGGTCGGGCAGCCCCGGTCCCAGCCGTACCCTCGGTGCAGAGCCGGGCTACTCCTTGTCCCGCGGCCGCTGCGGGGAGAAGTGGAAGGAGCCCACGTAGGAACACGTGGAGCCCCGATTTCCCCTTATTTCCTTCCACAAATCCCTGTTCCCGGTCTCTTTTTCCTCCCCCACTGGGAGCCTGGAAAGCGAGTTAATAATGTTTCAAATACTTGAGGAGTCCGGGCTAACGGGAGCCCCGTCTGCCTCTCCCCGCTCCGGGATCCGAAAGGGTTGCCTGGACTGGGAGGAATATGCCTTTTTCTTGGTGGTGGTGGTGGTGGTGGGGAAGGGTAATTTTCATTCTTGTAATATTGGTTTGGGGATAATTACTTTTAATGTCAAAAAGATTTAGTTTAATATCATCTCTATTAGGCTGCTGGGCGGATAATTAAAAGTGAAGATGATAGCAGCAGGGAAACAGATGGCATTTGCTTACTTTGATTCAGTAGGTAAATAATGAAAAAGTCAATGGCAAACCCCCTAGAACAATTGAAACCTTAAAGAGCACTAACATTAGCAGGTACTTACAAACTGTCTTCCGCTAAGAACGAGATGAAAATACACTAATCAAGAACTATATTTCCCTGGGATGCTCCCGGGTGCTGCGTGTCTGCCTTCCCCAGCCTGACAGCCAATGGACGGGCTCTTTTTAATTAAGATTTTACTACTGTAATTGGGGGAAGATGAGGCAGCACCGGTGCATGCGGCCCCCTCAAACTTTTGCACGGGAGCTGAGATGCATTGCAAGCCTTTAGGGGAAGCGGTGGGAGTGAGGAGAGGAATAAACACCGGGGAGATCGGGGCTTCTTCAATATAAATATATAATAGCCCCCGTCCGGTGCGTTACCGGCTCACCCAGATGGGAGCATCGGCTCCGCGCCTTGCCGGAGGCTGCCACAGCCGAGCACGTCGCGGGATAATTAAGCACCAACCGGGGCACCGCGCAACGAAACGCGCCGTTTCTCCCCCGTTCCCGCAGCGTAGCGACGCCGCTTCCAAACCGGCTGCGCGAACCGGGCCGGCGCCCCGGGATCCCTGACCTGAACCCCCCCATCCCACCGGGGCTCCGCGCCCTGCCCTGGCAGCGCCTCCGCCGCTGGGATTCTCTCGCCACCGGCCCTGGGGCCCGGTCCCAAACCGGGGTCGCTCCCCCGGCGCCCGGCGAGCCCCTGCGGAGGGATGCAAAGAGCCGGGGCCGGCAGCTGGTCCCCGCCGCGGTCTGACGGCGGCGGATGAGGCTCCCCCAGCCCAGCCGGGAGCGGGACGAGTCTTGGGGGTTTTAGAGCAGTTAATGTCTCTTTTCCCTTGTAACCTGGTAGGGTCCCTCTCCGGGTGCACAGCACACCCGCCTTTGCAGCTGGAGAGCGGCTACTCCGGGGGTGCCTAAAGCAAACACCCTCCCTCCCAAAAAGACACCAGAGCGGGGATGTACATGCAGATTTTATCGCGCTTCGCCAAACAGAAATGAATTGCAGCAGAGAGAAAGGGGGGGGGAAGAGGGGACAGAAAGAGCAACCTCCCCGCTGCACCCCGTCCATCCTCGGGCCCAGGCGGGGGGACGTCTATCAAGCCACGGCGAGCCCGGGCCGCAGCTCTGGTCTCCGGGATAACTCGCAGGCAGTTGGGTTTTGTTTGAATGGAAAGATGTGAAATGTGCGCCCTGTTTGTCTTGGTTCACGGTGGAAGCTTCCAAAGGAAAATAAGGGCGGAAGAAAAATTGTTTTTATCGTTTTATTAGACCAGTGCAAAGAGAGGCTCCGGGCTCGGGGTTCTCCAGTTCTAAACGCACTTTGTCAGAGACCGGAGTCCAAAAAAATAGTTGGATCCCGTTTGAAAGTGCCCCTTCAGCGACCGGAGGTGGGGAGAGGCAAGAGAATGGTCTGGTTTTGCTCGGAGGATTGAGCCGAGCCCGGAGCGGAGCCCTCGGCTCTGGGGCCGGGCTGACCCCAGCGAAGAGCGGCCCCTGCCCGGGAGCGGCAGCTTCGTCTGCAGCCCCTTCCCGACGCCCATCCGCCTGCGTCGGGGCGGCAGCCTGCTCCTGTGGGGACAGCGGGTGGGAAAAGTCTACACGCTCGGCATATAGCGGGGGAGCTTTCGACAAATGTCTTTGGTATGGGCTGATACCTGGCGCTGCCTTACATATTCTTGCAATAAACATTTAACTTATTCTTTATTAGTAACCCCGAATATTTCGATATCTGTCTGTTGTATTTTAAAAGCAGTTCGTGGTTGAGTGTTTGAGTGGGGGGTGTCTGTAGTGCCGATTTGGGATGAACATGAGAAGGAGGGACCAGGTCTCTTACGCGCTCCGCACCAGGACGCGGTGCCCAACTCTTCCGACGGTCACTGGGGGATGCGCGGCGGGAGGCTGCGGAAACTGTGAGTAACGCCTCTGGATGCGGACCTAGAGACACTACACATTGCGCGTCCAACTTCTACACCGCCCTGTGCAGTGTCACTGAAGGCATGAGGCTCTGAACACAAACCACCGCTTTTCACTGGCAGGTTAATAACCCACTGTTTGGTTTTATTGTTTTATTTATTATTTTTTTAATTTTCTTTTTCCATGGTTGTTTCCAAAATAAATCGTTTAAACCCGCCATAACGGGCAAGGATAACCCAGCCCTGCAATTTAAATCAAAGCTGAAAGAAAAGGGGAAACCAGTGTAGCCCGTGTCCTGCGTTGTGGCTGATGGCAGGTTGCCTCGGCGGGGAAAGGGAAAGGTCTTCGCAGGAAAAACCCACCCGAAACCCAAACATAAGTGCAGGAAGAAGGGAGACAACATTTTCTCCATGGTAAACTCACGTAAAGCAACAATTTAAATGTTTCTTATTCAGTCCTATCGAGTCCTACAAATTCCCAGTTAAATCAGATAATCTGAGTAATTCTCCCCGGAGAGTAAAATGAGTGGTTGGGAATAAAATTAAATGGGATATATTTTGACTTCGCGGCTTTATTAAATAAAGGTGTTCTAGCACCTAAACCAAGAGGAGTGGGTGGCAGCTGCACACACGGAAACTCGGTTGGGAAAGAGTTCTTTTGATTTAAAAAAACAACCAACCAACCAACCAAACAACCAAACAGAGAGGAGGAACGGAGAGCTATAGAAATATGGGGAAGTTTGGGGGCTCTGCACTTGTGCTTGTCGCAGCCAAAGGGGACAAAAGGGAAGGGGCAGCGTAGCAGCCGCGAGTGCCGTTTGTCCTCCTCGGTCCTGCGCCGTTCCCAGCCACGGGATGGGGGTAACACAGGCCCGGGGCGCTCGGGGCCCTGCCGGGGGGCAGCGCATGGGGAGCAGGTCTGGTAGCGGGGTGCTGGAAGGGAGGAGGGTCCGGCCCCGGGCAGCGGCAGGCGGGGAAGGATTGACGGACACACAAAGACCTTTAAAGAGCGCTGCGGAGGATGGAGATCCCTCGTGGGAAGGAGAGGGGAGAGCCCGCGGAGAGCGGGCGGCGTTGTTTCCCGCCGGGGCTGCCGAAGCTCTGCCTCCTCCCGTTACCAGCGGGGGTGACGTCAAACCCGGGCCGTTAACGCTAAAACAAAAGCTTCGGGGTTAATATACAGTTACCAGCCCCACGGCCTCCTCCTCCCTCTCCAGCACCCGTCCCTATTGTCCCCGCGGGGAAGGCGCCTGTTGAACGCGGATCACGCACAAGGGATGGAGGGAAGGAGAGAGAGCGGACTTGGCGGGGTGCGCGGCCCGGGGATCACACTCACCTCGGGGGTCCCCCGCGGCGCTTCACCTGCGGCTGTGGGGTGGGGGAAAGAGAAGGAAAAAGGGGGGGAGTGAGGGAGATGGAAGGAAAGAATGAAGGAAGGAAGAGGGAAAGAAAGAGGAAGGAGAGATACATCGTTACATCGCGTTATAAACCAAAACCTTGCGGGGACACCATGAAGTGAATTGCCACCTTTCACAGCGCATCGCCCCCACCCTTTTGACAAGCGACACCCACAAAACCAAACTAAACCCGAAACGAACATCCCCCCCTCCCCCCCCAACACCCCCCAACCCCACGTAACCCCCGTCGGAAGCGCGGCTTCCACTGGGTTCTTAGGAGGAGCGAAGCAACGCGCACCCAAAGCAGAGCCAAGCTCTGGGGGCCGCGGGAGGGCGGGACGGGTGCGTGGGGTGGTGGTGGTGGGTGGGTGGGGGGGTGTATTTTGGCGGGCGCAGGCACGCGCGCCCCGCGCACACACGAGCGCGCGCACACACCCGCGGGTCCCGCCCGGTCCCGACGGTCGCGGAGCGTTCGGGCAGGAGCCGTTCCGGCCAATCAGCGCGGCTCTTCCCGCCCCTGGCCAATAGCAGGCGCCACATTGTTGTCAAACGTTGCCTAATGGCAACGCGGGGCGCAACAATAGCGCGAGTGGCTGCGGCGCGCTCTGCCTGCAGCTCCGGCCGCGCGGGCCGCACGCGACAGGCGGCAGCAGCACCAGCACCACCGTCACCACCACCACCACCACCAGCACCATCACCAGCACCATCACCAGCACCAGCAGAAGCAGCGTGTCCCGGGGGGCGCCGGGCCCTGCCGTCGGTTCTGCCCCCTCCAACTGCACCGCCGCCGGTCTCCTGCTCGGGGCTCGCCGCGGCGGGTGAGCCCAGCCCAGGCGGGACTGGGGTGCTCCGGGGTGTCCGCCCGGCTGCGGCGCTGCTGGCAGGGAGCCGGGGTGATCTCGGTTAATTTTCTTTAGGAAAAAATTAATTCTCTTCCTGGATTTTAGCCTCCGCGGCTCGTGGAGAGGGATCCTGCCGCTGAAGGTGCTGGACTGGTCTTTGAAGGGACGCTTTTGGCCTATGACTGTAGTTACTAGGGGGAAAGGGGAGCTGAGTTTAGGGACCAGCGCGGGTGAACTCGGGTTCCCACCGGCGACCCCGCGGGCGCGGACGGTGGAGCTCGGCTTTGAGCCCGGCGCGATGGACTTGGCGCTGCCCGGCCAGATGCGCACGGAGAGCACGGAAGCGCGAGAGATCTAAGTTTGATTGGATTTTCTTGTCTTAGATTTCACTTTTCGGGTGTGTGTGTGGGGGGGGAGGGCTCAGGGGGGTTCTCGCCGGTCTCCTCCTCACTTGAGCCCCACTCCAGTGTGCGGGGGGGCCGGGTCGGCGAGCTGGTAGGCGCTGGGGTTTGCATGCCAGCCGTCGGTGCTCCGCGTGCCCCCCACCCGTGATTGCGCCGGGAGCCTCCTCTCGTGTCCGGGCGCGGGATCTCCGCGGGGTTCCCCCCCACCCCGCGTTGCTCCGTGGGAGACCCGTGAGGGGGGGTCGCTGTTTCGGGGCGGGCTCGCCGCGATGGAGCTGCGGTCGGAGCTGCCCAGCGTGCCCGCCGCTCCCCCTCCGGTGCCCCCCAGCTCGGTGGCGGCGGCGGCCGCAGCGGCGGCTGCCACGCTGCCCGTGAGCGTAGCCGGGAGCTTACTGCGGGCTCCGCCGCTGCTGCTGCGGGCGGCAGAGAAGTACCCGCGGACGCCCAAGTGCGCCCGTTGCCGCAACCACGGCGTGGTGTCCGCGCTGAAGGGGCACAAGCGGTACTGCCGGTGGAAGGACTGCATGTGCGCCAAGTGCACGCTCATCGCCGAGCGGCAGCGCGTCATGGCGGCTCAGGTGGCGCTGCGCCGGCAGCAGGCGCAGGAGGAGAACGAGGCGAGGGAGCTGCAGCTGCTCTACGGCACCGCCGAGGGCCTGGCGCTGGCGGCCGCCAACGGCATCATCCCGCCCCGGCCCGCGTACGAGGTCTTCGGCTCCGTCTGCGCCGGCGGCGGCGGCGAGGGAGGCGCCGGCGCCTCAGGTAAGACCGCGCCCTCAGGGGCGACCGGTGGGATGCGGGGAAGGGAGCGGCAGAGGCGGTAGCGGGGACCGGGGAGGTGTCCCGGCGGGTGGGCCCCACCGCCAGCCGGGGCAGCCGCAGTGACGCTCTCTTTCTCCTTCTCCTCCCGCCCCGCAGAGTCCAAGATGCAGAAGTTTGAGCTGTTCCCCAAGACGCTGCTGCCGAGCCGCGCCGTGACCCCGCAGCAGGCGGGCGGGAAGCCCCTCTCCCCGGACGGCGAGTCCGTGCCCGGCACCTCCTCCCCGGAAGCTCGGCACGGCTCGGGCTCGGAGAACGGGGACGGCGAGTCCTTCCTGAGCTCGCCCGTCTCCAAGGGCCCGAAGGAGGGGGAGGAGAGCCCGGGCTCCATCAGCCCACTGGGCTCGGACTCGGGCTCGGAGGCGGACAAGGACGAGCAGGACCCGTCGCCCTCGGCAGGCGGCCGGCAGCGGACTCCCATCGACATCCTGACGCGCGTCTTCCCGGCGCACAAGCGCAGCGTTCTGGAGCTGGTGCTGCAAGGCTGCGGCGGGGACGTGGTCCAGGCCATCGAGCAGATCCTCAACAACCGCGGCCCGGAGAAGGGCCCCGAGGAGGGCTGGGCCCGGGACGGCTCCTTGCAAGGCCTTCCGCCTACCCCTGCAGCGGCCGCCGGCCACCACCGGCCCTTGATAGCCGGCGCCATGGCCCCCGCCATCGGCACGCTGGGCAGCCGCTCCGCCTTCTCCCCCCTGCAGCCCAACGCCACGCACTTCGGGGCCGAGGCCGGCGGCTACCCGTTGGGCACCCACCTGGGACTCAACCCGCTGCGCCTCGCCTACTCGGCGCACAGCCGGGGACTGGCCTTCATGACCCCTTACTCCACGGCAGGGCTGATGCCTACCCTCGGGTTCCGGCCGCCCGTGGACTACGCCTTCAGCGACCTCATGCGGGACCGCTCCGCCGTGCACAAGGAGCAGGTCTACTCCGGCGGGCTCTACGGGCCCATGGTCAACAACACCCCCGAGAAGCAATAGCGAGGGGCAGCTCCCCAAAGCCCAGCTGTGTAGAAGTAGCTAGGTAGGCACAGGAGGGACGGGCACGGATGACTTTCTGCCCCCTCTTCCCCCCCCCCTACAGGCGATGGTGGCGTGCAGAGCCCGGCGCGGACAGACGTAGGTGTTAAATCGGTGATAAAGGTGCACTTTCATTGTCCAGACATGAGTCACTCTTTGTTGCTTATGGCCATAAGCATGGATATCCTTGGTGCGTCGTGGGGTGTGCACGCACACACACGCTACACACACACTACACACTCTTCCCCCCACACATACATATATATATGTATACTAGCAAGTGTATAATGTTATAAAATGGAAATCTAAGTTATTAATGTAACTCGTAGGTGAACTTGGTATTAACGTTAAGCTAAAGGTTAGACAGCGCATTGTAATACTTACCAGGCATATAGATTAAACATATTGTCAAATTGAAAGCCTTTTCCTTTTCCCACCCCCCCACCCCCAAATGTTACGATCTGTATATAACATTGGAAAGTAGATATATTTGTAACTGTCCGTAGGACCCCGGCGCCAATGGTGTATGACGGTTTAATAAGCCTCCTTCATTTGTGATCTGCAAGGAAATTGCTTTCTTGTTCCAATGTAGCAAACTTCTTGCTGTTTCTAACAGGTAATTCTGTGTTCCCATTTCATAGAAATAAATGTTATTTTCTATTAAAAAAAAAAAGGTCTTATAAATGGCAAGTGATATTTTACCAGATGATGGAAGTGTGCTTTGGGAAATTCACTTGACGAGGACAGTCAATATTTAAAGAAGTTTATGCAATTAGTACATATATGTTTACTACATTTTTATCATGGTCAAACCAGATATCCTTCGGGAAATTTATAAATAAAAACAAACCTACAAACCAGAGCAATTTCCTTACGAACTGAAATTGTCACATACATTTATTGCTGGTTCTGGTCTTTTTATTTATGGTGGGAGGAAAAAATATCAATATCAGAGGGGTGAAAATTTAACGATTTTTTTTTTCCCTTTGGTATCACACTGATTTTTTTGTTATATTTAGGAAACGTGGCATTATCGCATAGAGAAAAGCATGCTTAGAGCAAAAGCCTGCTGTGTAGCAACAGAGAGATCCTTTCCCCTCGTGTCTGAAACTTGAATGTGAGTTTTAATTGTTTCTATGTCAAGACAACCGAAGGGATATACAAATAATGATGGTTTTTCAGAACGCGTGTTTGCGACAGGCGCGAATGAGTTAAGACACCACAACCCCAGTGCTGGGTGGTGGTGGGGATACACACAGGAAATAACCCGCTGGTTTACTTCTGGACCTGTGCATCCTTCCAAATCTTTCCCCTCGGTTCAAGAGCAAAAACTTCACGAGTGGGTTGTGGTTGTTTTTTTTTTTTATTGGTGTGTGTTTATTTCTATTTTATATTTTATTGTTATTTTATTTCTATTTTTATTATTTTTTTGATTTATTGTTTGGGTTTTTTCATCCTTTTTTCCCCCTTCTCTCTCTCTCTTTTTTTTTTTGACAATGGTGCCCCCCTATTCTTCAAGACCAAAAAATCCGAAGGCCTTTCCTACCTCTATATATTTATCATACACTGGGGGTGCAGCGGCCGTGCTCCCCCTGCATCCAGCGATGCGATGCTCCCGAAAGCCGGGGCACGACTTTTACCAGTCCTGGGAGTTTTTGGCCCAAGAAAACTATTACTCACAAAGAACCACTTAAGTGCATGGTTGAATTAAGACTGTAAAAACTCCTAAAGTTCGTTGGTATGGAAACCTAATCCCACGGAACCGCACCGTGGCACAGCTGGACTGTTTACTTTCTCACTTCAAATATAACTGTGTAAACATTGGCTGGGAGCTGACAGCACAGCTCCTACCAACTAGTCATTGGACTGGTGGCTCTGGGAGGGGACCGTCCCGCCGCAGCTATTGTGGGACCCCCCGGGTAAAATCAAAGGACAAGGGCAAGTAAAATGCAATTCTTCCTTCCCTCGGGCGATCGATCAAGCTGGATACAATTTGAAGATTTTTCTTAAATAATAATAATAAAAAGTAAATATTACAGATTCCACCTAGGTAAATACTTGTGACCCTGATCCGTCTTGGGAGCAGCCAAATCAATATCACAAGGGAAACTTTTAAAAGTCTCGTGTTCCAAGAGCGGGTGAAATTTAATATTACTACAATAAAACGGTTTAATAAAGAAGGACTTTAATAGTGAGCTAATTTGATTGAGTTTCCTAATTCCACTTTAATTGGAAAAGGAGTTGTCTGTTTGGTTATAAAGTGCCAGGGTTATGTTAGACTGGAAAAAAAAAGTGCACTTTGAGCATCTGAATAAACTTTTTTCCCCTTTTCCCCTTTTTTTTTCGGTTGGCAGCTGACTTTGTGCGGGATGGGTTTCCATATCTGGGATTATGAATGGGCTACAAAGAGCTGCTACTTAAAGAAATCAGGTCGCCACATTTCTCCCATTCTAGCACTGTTGAGAAGGGCTTAGGAGCTGTTGATTTAACTCAGCTCCCCTTTTAATTATAAAAGCCATTCCTGTGTAGTTAGGCGAGCAGGACAATTTATCAGAGTTGTTGCCGTGTCTTGGAGGTTGGCTTGAGCTCGGATTTATACAGCCGACAATGGGGATCACGACGATTAACTTTCATATGGATAGTTTAGGCTGCTAAATTGGCGGGAGGAGGAGGGGGTAAGAGAATCTGATACATTGTCCCTACTGAGGTAATTCCCGTAGATTAAAAGTGAAAACCCCCTTGGGTTTGGGGCTGCCTGGGAGAGGTTCTCACAACAGAAGCCTCTGGCACAACATGAAATATTCAGGTCCCTTTTAGAGTAAAATAAAATGCTGTCACTTGAATAAAATCCGCGGAGCTGACTATAAATTATTTGTGAAGCAGAGAGGCTGCGGTGAGCGCCAGAGAACTTCCCTCTTAATTAAATCTTAATCCGCGAGTCGCAGGCAGCGGCGGGGCTGCAGCCGCGGCGGCTGTACATACAGCGGGACACGTTCCGGCGCTGTATTAACAGCACTCGTGTTTAATATGAATCAGCCCTAATCCACGGCATAATAAAGATCAAATTAGACTAACCATTTAGTAGCGAAATGACATTCCTTCACCTAAAATGAACCTCTCTGAGCCCTGCTCGCTGCGAGACCGCCTCGGCAGCCCGGAGAGGAGAGCAGTGCCGGGGCCGGAAGGGGAGATGCAGAGGGTGATGTGTCCCTTTCGCCTTTACAGACCGGTTGTTTTATTTGTAAGACGAAGGGGGAAATCTCCGCCACCCCCGTTCCAATCAAGGGCCGCCTCTCCCCAAAACTGCTCTATGAGCTCCCCGCAAACCCGGCTCACTACCGGGGCCCCGGGGACAGAGGGTGTCGGAGCGGAGTGGCTCCTCTCCGGCTCTGCCTCCTTTCCGGCCCCGGCCCGGCCTGTTGCTCCACAGCTGCCCTGATGTGCGCCCCGCTGGCGGCACAGCCTCTCCGCCGGGGCCAGCCAGCGGCGGGGAAGGGCGGCGGTACCGCGGATACGGCGTCCTGGCCCTCAGGCCCTCCAGCGGGCCTTGCTCTGCTGGAGGCCGAGGAACGACACCCGATCCGCTGACCCGGGACGGCTCCGTGCCCCGCCACCGAGGCTGTCCCGGGACCTGATGCCGCGTTTCCCGGCCTTGAAACAGCCCCGCAGCCCCTGAGGGGCGGGGAAGGCCGGGCCGGCCCCGGTGCCCCTCATCGGGGCGGGGCGGCCTCTGGGCCGGTGCCTCCGTCCGTCCCGCCCGCGGGCCGGGGCTGAGCAAACACCGCTGCCGCCGCTGCAGCCGGGCTCCCGGTGGCACCGCTCCGAGGAAAACGGCTTTTAGCCGTCCCACTGAGTAAACCACATCATCGTGATGCCCGGCGGCGGGTACGAGCCAGGGGGATCTCCGTCTCCCGGGGTCTTCTCGACAGTGGGAGAGCAGCTCAGGACAGAGAAGGGACATCTCTGGTGGTGCGGGCATCCTCCCCCCCATGCTGGCATTACGTCCCCATGGCAACCGCAGCAATCACTTCTACTCCCCGACAATAGGAAAGTATTTAATACATTTAAATGTGATTAAGCAGGTGGAACAAACCGAGGAGGAGCGGCTCCGCAGGACGAGCCGGCAACGCGCGGCCGCCGCTGACCGAGAACCTTCACACAGGGATCGGCGGTCGGCCTAGAGCTCAACAGATGGGGCAGAGTGGAGTAGTAGTTAGAACGGGAGAGGAACGGGCTTTTGAAAGGTTTTCCTTTGCTTTTAGTGTCAGTTAAGGGAGCGTGAGAATTCATTCCTTTTTCCACCTCCCGGGTTTCATATACATAATACTGAAAACCTTGTGCAAAAATTGGTTTCGCCTTGTTACCGGTCATTCCCACTTTCCCCTTTGCTTTCCTCTGCCTTTTTCTTAGCAAAAAACCAAACCAACAACAACAGTAAAAAAGTCTGGACCTAAAACAAAACCCAAACCAAACCACGCGCAAAATACCCCAGCCGCCTGCTGGGCTGAAGTTCGAAAGCCAGACATAAACCCCAGAGAAAACAAAACCAAACCCTGAAATTGCACAGCGCTTCTTTACATTTCATCTCCAAAACGAGCTTCTTCGCACCAAAACGAAAATAAATGAATTTTAACAGATGTTTTAATCTTTTTAACAGATGTTTTAATCTAAACCCCTTTCCTTTTCAGCCAGTTCCCTCATTTCTATGTTATTAGGAAATCTAATCATCGATGGCAGCGCTGCTCCTGACCCAAGGCACTGCCGGAGAATGCCCACTACTCCCCATCCTGAACGCCGGGAGCAGCCGAGGCCGGGCCAGCAGAACACCGGGAGCTGGGCAGTCCTTGAATTCGCTATTCAGCTGTGGGGCTGATTGCGGGATTTGGTGGCAATTACTGATGGGAGGGAGGGTGCTGTGCCGGTGCGGGGTGCGTGGTGTTAACGTGAGAGATGGGGCCAGGGTGGAAGAGGTTAAAGGATGGGAGGGATGAGCTGGTACGTTGTTAGGTGATGCAGCTGGAGAAGGCAGGTTTGCAAGGAAGTCTACTGCTGGATAATGGTGAAGGTAAAAGAAGCGGGGTAGATGTTTAAAGGAGTAAATTCCAGCACAGAAGAGCAGGGTGAGGGGGCTGACGTGGTTTTAGGCTTTTAAGAGAACTCAGATTAAGGTCTGTGAGAACACTTAAGAATCCACAAAACAAGATCTAAATGCCTGTATTAGGAAAGTGCAATGAAAATGTTGTGTCACTTAATGGTGTTGAGTTTGAAGGACAGCCATATTCATGAAAAGTGTGAGGCAGCTCCTTGACCTGTACTAAGTCTGTGGTAACATGCCTTTCGTTGCCTTTAGGACTCGATTATACTCTGTGCAGGCTGGGTAAGGTGGTACTATGTGGCAGGATTTACCTTCTCAGGGAAACTACTAGAACCTCTTAATTTCAGTTATATCAGGTGCTGTACAGGAGATTCAACTTCATGTACACCTATAACACCAGCCGAGGCTCGAGCAAGTGGCCATCAGTGTAAAATAGTGATGGGTGTTTTTACAGTGACTCACTGATTGCTCATGTGGAAGCAAGTGCATCAAGGGAGATGAAAATGCTTAAAGACAAGAAGGTATTGCCAATAGTTTTTAACGGCAACAGGCTGTGTGCTAACCATTTCTAACCAAACAAAGTCTGAGGCCTGCTCTATCCAAATGCTAGCATAAACGTGCTCCTCTTCACCCCAGGTGTGAATTTGGCAGATGTGGACAAGGGCATGATGAGACACCCCCCAGGGGATAATTCTGTTTGGAATGCTGTTTTGTGTAGTATTGGATTTACCTGTATGTGGGAGCTAAAGTCTTATCTTAGGTTTTATCTTAACTCCTTGCAAACGCTAGACTATAAGGGGAAAAACATTGCTTCATGACAGCTCTGCTTTGATGGTGTGGAAGAGCAAAATCTTGTCATATTCTGATTTGTGGATTAATTTTCTGTAAGAGATGGTGATATGTGGGATACGTTCTGATTCCTGACTTCACACAGAAGCTCTGCCTAAATAAGCTCTGTAATGCAGGTCTCTGTGAGGGGTAAGGATGGATCCTTTGACATGTTATCAGTGTGAGTATACTTGTAGCTAGTGTGGATTGGGAGGAGGTTTTTCTTGCCTTGCATTTCATCTTTTCTGGTTTTGGATCTTGCTAATGTGCTGTAAAGCTGTAAGAGTTATGCTAAAGGTTGTTTCTGCATAGTTTTTTTCCCGGTTCCCCAAAATTGCTGTGTTATCTCTCCCCCCCCGCCCCGTACATGAATAGATGAAAAAAGACTGGGTAAAAGTGTAGATGAGTTTCAGGAAGAAAAGGATGTAGAAATCCACTGAAAGCAGGTTACCCAAATTTCCTTACCCACCAATAATTACAAATCTGCTGTGTGTATCTTCAGAAAGAAGTTGACTATTTAACTGGGCAAATGTAATAGACGGGCAGGATCTGTGCAAATTTGAGTAGGTTTGTGACAGCAGGGCAGGGTCCTGGGGGGAAGAGGGAAATGGAAAAGAAACCAGAAACAGAGAGTGGATCTTGTCATGTGGTCTGACAGGCAGATGGAAAGCGTGAATTAGAAAGGCTTTTAAAAAGATCTGCTTGGGGTTTCTGTTTACAGAGAGATTTAACAGGACTGGCTGGCCTTAAAATGCTGAGGTCATTGCTAAAATCAGATGTTTGGAAGTGAAATGGGGTACTAGCCCTGGACCAGGATATAGGAGAGGTTCACAGATTCAACAAGACAGAAGCAGGGCAGACAAGGCAGGGCCCTTATAAACTATTTGGCAGATCCAGAAAAAGGCTTGCAGGTCACCAGGATCTGGAGTTAGGAGAGGAAGGAGGGTATAACCGCTGCTAAAGGGAGCTGGATCCAGAGACCACGAGCTTCTAACCAAGGGTAGCATCAGCAGCATGAAAAGAGAGAATGAGCTTGGATTTGCGCAGCAGGGACTTACTGATGAAACAGCTTTATAGGGAACAAAGGTATCAAAATGTTACCTCACTTTCTTGTAAGCAGGATATGGGATATTGATTTCCTTTCATGGCTTGGGGAAGCCCGTGGTTTACCTTGGGTAGAACCTATGGATTTCCTCAGTTTTCTAAATCTCCTGCTTGAAAGGTTAGCCATAGATATTTGCAGCCAAACGAATGGGGCCAGCAGTGGAGATTATACTTTAAAGAGCTTTTGCTTTGTAAGGGGAAGAGTCAGATATCTTGTACTGGTTAGGAGAATCTAATTAAGGACCTGTTCAATAGGAGTAAATGGCAAATGATCAGGCACACAGAAGAGGGACTAAAACTGCAGTGCTCAGTCCAGTGTGGTAGAATGAAGTTACAAGATGCCTGGCTTTTTCCTGCTTAGGGGGATGAATTGCATTTATTTCCTCTAATCATCCTTTTTATCCACATTGTGAAGCTTTACTGTGGCTCAGAGAAAATAATCCTAATGCAGTAGGGCCAAGAGTGGGAAAATGGTCCAGTAGGTTTGGCAGGCAAAACATGGCTCTAGCTCCTTGCTCAAATCTGTACCCTTCTTCAGGAAAGCTTCACCTTGACCAGCAGGGATTAAAGAGGCGCTATTAGGGTCTCTTCTCTACAAGCATTACATTATAGCCACTTTCCTGTTCAATGGGTGGAAAGGATTCCAAAGCACTGGTTGAATTTGATTTTTCAGATCTACTGGAAAGCGTCTTAGAACATAATATTAGTAGTGTATGACTTGATGGATTTTGGGGAGAAATTCATCCATCGTGTGTCTTACAAGCATAAACTGTTGCCCAAATTGCACCAAATGGATGGGTTAAGCCAAGTCTAATGTACTGGGAGTGCAATGGTATCAAAATACTCAGTATGTACCCCACAACCATGGCAGACACTTGGAGAAGCTGGCATTACGATATGTTTCACCATTATCAAGTTATTTCCTAAGTGTTACATGACAGTGCCTGTGAATTTTAGTGCCAGGCTGAAACGTATGTTAACTGGCCCACTGGGATCCTGCGCATGTTTCATTTTGGCTTCCTAATTTCCCTCCTGAGAGAAGGCTTACCTATTTTTCAATGTCTAGTACCTTGGTCACTGAGGGTACAACTTGCTTTATCTTGACAAGCAAGGATATGTACATCTTTGATACAGAAAGAGCTTGAAACTTGTGTGAGATGAAGATGTCTGCATGCTTGGTTAGCAGGATTGTTTCTAACTGTAGGGTAGGGCTGGCAAAATGGTGCACTTGGCTCTTGAGTGGCTAGAAGTCTGAGGTGATGAGTGGTAGGTGTGCCCTTAAAAGCAGGGTCAGGTGGGAGCTAAGGCTGTCATAGAAGCCCTATCTCCCATGTTATTTTATTCCTCATCACTGAAATGTCTAAAGAAAGTTAGTCCTGATTAGATGGGTCTAACTGAATCACAGTAAATGGTGTTTCATAAACCACAGAAAGCTAAGACTGACCTCGTGAAGTCATTGGTAAAATGTCTGGTTCTCTTGGATGCCTCAGCAGGGTAGATGCTGCATCTGATGGATGTCGAGGATATTGGGCAGAGGCACTCTCATTAAGAAATTGCCTGCTGGAACTCTCTCCAGCCATCTGGCATCCAAAATGCAACAGCAAAAAGGATCCTGTTGGTGATTTTCAGTAAATGTTTTGCACAGAGCCATCTTTGTTGACTGTCTCTTGTTTTGCAGATGTTTATGGTATCATGAATCTTTTTTTTTAGCCTTAACTGAAACTAATGCTCCCCCTATCCAAGGGTTATCTTTATTATAACAGAAGTTAAATCTGTATGACTCTGTCTTCAAAGAACGTATTCTTTTCTAGGCAGATCCTCAGCTTGTATATTGAATTTGAGATATTTGCAATTTTAACCACCCAGATTACTGTTGTGCTTTTTATTTATTTGAATTTTGCATAGAGATGACTTTTTTTGACCATTTTGTTTTATGGCTTCTGAATATTGCTTCTCATTTTTGGAAAGAATACGTTGTAGCTATTAAAGCTTTTGAAGGCTTTATGAGCAACAATAACAATGAAAATATTTTATTAGTGTATAGCACTGGTTGGTGGTAACTGAGTTTTATTCTGCCATAAATGACAATGATGTAGCTGTTTTTCTCTCAGCTTAATTTCTGGAATGAGGCTCTTGGATGTTACGCTCATAGATTCTGGACCCACTTGGGCAAGAGCTGCCTTTGTTCCTTCATAGACCCAAGCACAGAATATCATCTTGAAGCAGGATGCACAGCATAGAAGTGCTTCCTGTGGCAGCAACGTGCTGCTGATGCTCAGTGGGTGTGAGGTCCTGCTCTGTTCTGAGATTAACCTTAAAATGAAATGATTCTCGAAATAGGTGCAACTGATGCTTCAGCTGAATGTGGTACACTTGAAGTAAAGCATATTAATTTCTTATATCCAGTTTTTTGGAAGGTACAGTTATCTCTTCGCAGGTTGGTTTGTTTCACTGGGTTATTCTCATGGAATAAGAATGAGATATTGCAGTTGCAGAGGAGCACCAGGACCTTGCAAATGAAGGAAGCTGCAAGGTTTTGTAGTGAAAACTGCACTTGGATCTCAGAAGATTTGGTTTGTGTACTAAATCCTGCTGCTGATTTACCAACACTGTATGACCTTGGGTAACTCAAACCAACTTACCATATTTGGTTTCTAGGAGTGACTACTAATATTGACTGTCTCCAGTTTCAGCATGAGACACATAAGTCTTGAATTGCAGACTTTTGTACTACTTGAGTATTTATTTTTAATAAGGGTCCTAATTAAGTGTGCAATCTCTATTGCAGGAAAGCTCTCCTGGACTCTGTCTTGATTCATTAAAATGTGTCAAATTCCTCAGAGTTTAGAGCAGAGCTCTAACAATGACAGAAGAGGCCCTGTGTCCTGAATATATACTAATATGTGCCAAAGAATATGCTTGTTAATAAGTACTTGTTCGGTGATAAAGTATAGCAACAAGGGGTTATATATTTCCTCACTTTCAGCTACATGAGCGGAGCCCCTGACTTCACTCAGGAAGCTCTACTGTTGTGAGACATGGAAAAGTAAAATACCCTCTGCTTTATAATAAGTCATTCCAGCTCTGTCTAATTAACACTTCTTAGCGTTAATTGTAACCCCCTGTTCTGTGTTTTTCAGGGACAATATTTCCCAAGTACTGCTGATGAAATGTCAGGCAGAGGTAATAATTTTGTTTTCCTTGCTATTATAACATTGTGCCATAGATATAGTTATATACAGAGATACATGCCAATCAACCAACAGAGCAAACAAGATGAAGAAGTAAAAAGCTTCTCCTTAGAGAGCTCCTTAAGCAGACAATGAATTATGAGTTCTCTGTCTAGAGAACGTACAATGAAAACAGCTGCTCCTACTGGCAGACCTTGCTGTGATTGAAAAAAGGAAGAATTTAGGTGGCTTGTTTTATTAAATCAATAGATTTAACAGGATGGAATGCTGGAGTACAAAACCACAAACTATTTCTTTACATAATCTGCAGAATCCTACGGGCTTCTAATGTTAATGCTACAGAAGTACTATTGGCCAGTATTTGCAGAACAGTGTTTAATGAACAATAAAGACATTTGCGTTGTTGGAAGGGGGAAAAAGCCTGTTGGCAGTCTAGTAAACCTACTCATCTTGGTCTTGTAGTCTGAGGAAAATGAAAGATTACTCAAAGAAAGTGAAAACATGAGATTCACTGTTAAAACATCACTCCAGTGCTGGCAACAGCACAGAACTCTTGCAAAAGACAAGTAAGAAAGTAAGGATATGGGGCCATCGTGTGTCACTGATGTTTGAGTAGGACTTTTTATTTGGAATGCAACTTAAGAATTGAAGGTGGAATTTGGACTGTGACAAGACAGTGTAGACCAGTTGCTGTCCCATCCAAACAATTCTGTGTGTGACAGTAGGGGGGAAAAAAGTATCTTTGATGGCTCAATATATTATGACAAGGTGAAAGTGAGAGAGAGAGAGACCTGATGGAAGATAAAAAACCAATGAAACAACCTCCCATGATAAAAAAATGGAATGCCGACTCTAAGATGAAAATACAATGTCCAACAATTTCAGTCACATCCTGTACAGCCAAATTAACAAACACTTTGCCCTCCCTTCCCCCTTTTCTTTATAGGACCCTGTTTCTTTATGGGAACAGTGCCCTAAATTTAGGCCTAGCCCCGGTCTTTCAAACAGTGCAAATTTCTCCATGCCACCTAATGTAACACTAGAACTGGAAGAGCCCGGTGAAATGTCTGGCAGCCCTTTGACATGTTACTCTTAGGAGATCACTGATGTTTACACCGTGGTGGCTATTTTGTAGACTCTTATGCTATATTACTAAACACTGGGGAGGAGGAAGGGGAAAGGCTGAAATTCTTTTTCTCTAGATTGAGACTGATTTGACTAGAGGGAGTATTCTAATAGAATGTTTCTTAACTACATTGAATCACATTGAATTGCTTGTGAAGTGCAGACTACTTCAGAGGATGGCAAAAGAAATTTAAATAATTTGATTTTTTTAAAATTATTATTATTATTTTTTAAATAACCCACTTAACTGTTCCTTTATTATTATAAACTTTTGCTTTATCTCTAAAGAAATTCACTTTTGGATCCCTTTTGGCCTGCCTTCTTGGTTTCTCAGCACTGTGGTTATGCTATGGCCATATTATTTAACAAAATTGCTCATTAAAAAGTTTCCCTATAAGTAGGAAGCAACAGCTGTCCTCTGAAAAAGGAAATCACTATAAAATGCTCAGACATTACAAAAGAATAATAATGTTCAGTCTTCAGTCTTTATACCTCTCAGATCTAGACACTTTGTTATGACCTTTAGATCGGGACGATTTTTTTTTCCTTTCTGATAAGAAATTTGATTCAAACAATTCTGAATGGTTAAAACACCTAAATGGCTTCTTTGTTTGTTTGTCAGAATACTGTCTTAGAATCAGCTAGGTTGGAAAAGACCTTTAAGATCATCATATCCAACTTTTACGCCAGCACTGCCAAGTCCACCACTAAACCATGTAACTACACGTCTCATCTACATGGTTTTCGAGCAGGGTTGGTGGTTCCGCCACTGCCCTGGACAGCCTGTTCCAATGCCTGACCACCCTTTTGGTGAAGATATTGTTCCTAATATCCAGCCTAAACCTCCCGTGGCGCAGCTTGAGGCCATTTCCTCTTGTCCTTGTTAATGGCTGAACTCCATGACCGTAAAGGTCTTTTCCAACCTAAATGATTCTATAATTTCTTCAGTGCTGTGGAAGTGCACTGGGGGTATTTGATGGCAGCTGGGACAGTAGGCACTGCCTGTACCAGGTACAGAGGAGCCGGTAAAAACAAGGTGTGTGGGTATTTTTTCACCTGAGGTTTTGGGATGCCATTTGCATACTGTTGACTTGATACTTTTAGGCACTGCCAGGCGCACCTATTGAATCTAAGATGAGACAGGTTTGGTAACAGGCACTGACTCTCACCATGTGGAATTACATTGCTAATTTTTATTTTCTTTTTCATACTCTATTGTGACAATGGGAACATGAAATGAATATAAAAAGAACTGCAGGAACCTGTATGGGATATTGCCCATTTCCTTATACAATATATTTTTTGAAAGAACCTATAACCAAAGGATAAACTTGTAGATCCTTCAATTGTATGTGAGTAGTCCTGTTTCCATTCAGTGTTGGTAGTCTGTGTGCGTGCGTGTATGTATACACACACACATACATATATCAACGTATGAACATATTTCTATATATCTATCTTACCCTTGTGAATTCATTTGCCATTTGTGGTTTCTTTACCAATTAAATTTTCTAGCACAGCAGTTCACTCTGCATCCTGTCACGCATGCTGACTATGTGCTGATTTCAGGTTGAGGATAATTTAGCAGGGGTGCTGATTATGGCAAACTTACTCTCAGGAGATCGGTGAGGAATGGATGTTTTGTGATGAAGTTTGTTTTGTGCAGATTGGGAAGATAACGACACATGTAAGAGATTAGTATGTGACATTAAGACCAAAATCAACATGTGAACTAGCTCTGTGAAATTCACACTACAAAGGTAAGATAGGAAGTCAGGTAGTAGACCGCATGTTTCTTTGTCTAGGATCCAATATTAAACCTGAAATACCAAAGGCAGTATGCTAGACCTGAGCCTGTGAACTCCTATCTGTGTTATTTTATGTGTGTAAATGGTCTTGGTGCCTTTCATACTGACCCGTTGCCTTTATCTGTGAAGATTTTGCAGTCTATACAATGCAGGACTGCTTTTTTATGTGCTTTGGACAGCTCCAACCATTCACCAAGAATACAGTAACAACAAATTAGAACTTGCTTTGTTTGAAATTTGTTTCATATTGATGTTGAAAAGTAGGTGAATACTAGAATAGTAAATATGCTTCTTGAACATGGAAAGACTAATGCTGTAGCAATTTCAGCACAGTAGAATTGCTAGTCAAGAGGAAAATAACTATAGCTGAGGAAAATAACTATAGTTAAGAAAAATATATCTGACAAAGTGGGTTATTTTTTTGGTGAATAACTCCTCGCTGAGGAAAAATAACAGTTTTGGCAGGGCATGTAATGCATATCTCAGGGTTATCTACCAATAACTTGAAAAGGTCATGTGGCCATGATCAGTACGAAATTATTTGGCATATTTGTTTCCCTTTATCTATTCTGCATTAGGCAAAGTTGAAAGTCATCTCAAATTACATGTTTGTCTCCATCATTATACTTTAATTGTTTTAAAAAGTAATTTTCTGTATTGTTTTTACAAATATCTTTCTTTTTCCTCCCATATGAAAGAATTGCAAAAATAGGAAACTGCTTTCTCAGAAAATACCACCTAAAAAAAGGTCAAAATTAAAGAAAATAATTTCATAGAATACTTTGTGTCGCAAGGGACTTCTATGGATCATCTAGTTCAGACTCCCTGCCAAGGACAGGGACATCCTCAACCGGATCAGGTTTTCAGAGCCCCATTCAGCCTGACATTGAATGGGTCCATAGATGGGGCGTCTACAACCTTTCTGGTCAACATGTTCCAGTGTCTCACCAGCTTCATCGTAAAAAATGTCTTCCTTGTAGCTAGTCTAAATCTACCTTATTCTGGTTTAAAGCCACTACCCCTTGTCTTCTTGCCACAAACCCTATTAAAAAGTTTGTCTCATCTTTCTTATAAGCTCCCTGTAAGACTTCTTTAGGTATTTCACGGTTCTATAGGAATGAGGTCTAAGGGAACCAAACCCACTGAATTTTGGAGGAGCTGGCTCTGAGTTCAGACCTCTCTTATTTTTTTCAATATTATAGTTATTATTCAGTGTTTAGTTTTCTTTTTAAATACTGTTGTCATGAAAATATTCTAGCCAAAATACCTCATGCCATGTATTGGACAGAAAGCTTTTAATGACCAGCTCATAATCTGACCAGAATAAAGGAGTTATTTTTTGTCCTTCTACAGCAATACTATTTCCTCCTCCACGTAGTTTGCACTTTAATTGGCACATCTGTCTTTAACAGAATCTCTTCAGTAACTCTGTCCTTTGCTCTGGCCCTTAAACCTTCAGCCCTTCTCTCTAGGCTCGGTAGCAGATTCCTGTGACTGCATGTGATATGCTTTTCAAAGTGTCTTCTACGTAATTGCTATTAAAATCCCTTTGAAGCAAAAACCCCACTAGGCGCTGTTTCTTCAATGTGTTTTTTTCCTGTGATTTGGTTACCAAGTAGCAGTGCAGGATGCTTGAAAGGGCTCAGGAAGCAGCCTCTCTCCTGAGAGAGACTAAAAAAGACATGATTAGGAGGATGCAGGAGATGGGGTTTGTAAGAGTAGTAGTTTCTCCTAATCCTCTTTGTTTTAGTAATCGTGTCTAAAACTGTAAAGGTGCCTGCCGAGCTCTTGTTCAAATGTCAGCAGTGGAAGTGCAGAGGTTAAGAGCTGTCCCTCCTGCAAGCAAATGCAGAAGAAAATGATGCTGTGGTTTAGGCATCTGATTGCAACTTGTGAGGCTTTGGTTAAACTTCCTGTTCTATCAAAGAGCTCCTGTGGGGTTAAGGGGAGTTACCTGGGGCACAGATGAAGTACCATGTCCTTCTCAGCCCAGGCTTTCCTCATGTACAATAGCTAGTTAGAGTTTGAAAGAGAGAAACAAGAACAGTTATTGCATTCAGCAAACATGAACTACAAGTATTGGCCACAGAGTTAGTGACTTACTGAATATTTTGTAGTACTGAAAGGATTTCTATGTGTTCTGAGTCCTGATATTCCATGAGAACCTCAGATTTTGCTTTGAAGCAAACTTTTGGTCATCTGGTTGAGGAAGGAAAAAATGCCATCTGCCATAAAGGCTTGATAAACTGAAGGGAATGACATAGCTGTTGAAGTGTTAGGTTTAAAGCAGTTCAAGACCAGATCTGACATGTTTAGGACCTCAGGTTGGCAATAGTAGAAGACAGGCTTTGTGCAACTATCAGAACTGGAAGCAGTCAGTGTCTCCTGCTGGCTTCCAGGATCCTTAGTTTTAAGTTTAAATAATGCATGTGGTTAATGAATAATAAATTTAATAGTAATGATTAAGGCAGATGACTCTCTGTTCAGTTAAGTGGTCACAGCCAACTGAAAAATGTTCGTGGTGCATACAGGCTGCTCTCCTCCTCTAAGTCTGCATGCATCCATCCCCTGACAAGCTTGTTTAATGCTGTGGATGATTCACTTCGCCCTTAGTGCTTCAGCGTTTCCTGCCTCACACCTGGCTGCAGCGGTGTGCTTGGTTTGGAGGAGGGCAGCTGGTTAATTTACAGTGTTTTGCTCTCTTGTGCAGTAAAGCCCCAGAAAGCACAGTTTTCCTTCCGAGCTGCTGGGGAAGCTGATGTGCTGTTCCCTGCTGGCTTGTGTGCAGGGTTGCCTGCCCTGTGGCAGTTTTCTAGGCCAGGTTCCTCTGATCCCTCCAAGCTGTTAGCCCCAAAGTCCACCCCAGTGGGAGTCAGAGCAGCGCAGCAGGGGTGTGCGGAGATGGGCAGTGCTGGCTTTGGAGCAGGGTCCCTGCAGGGCTCTGGAACAAGAGGGGAAATTCCCAATCTTTTATCTTGCCCCTCCCTCCAACCCCTGCCATTCAGCCCATTTCCTTAAAGAGGCTTTGTGGAGTCTGCAGAGCTTTTTCTCCATGCTGATCCTCCATTCCATCTGGTGTTTGTTTTCCTGAGTTGCCTCTTGTCTGCTCCATTTGAATACAGTAAGAGTCTTGCACTGGATGTTTTGACAAGTGGATGCTGTGTAGTATGGGCCATGCAGCCTGGGTCTGCAGGCTCTGAAGTATGCTAACTTCTGCTGTTGTACTATGTCTGAGATGTGTTGCTGCCTTGGGTTGAGGTCTTTGCACAAATGGACTCTCTTGGGGTACCACTCCATCATGGAGGACTATCTGATGGTAGGTAGGAGGCTCTGTGACATCTTCCTTCTGATGACAGCCAGGAACAAGACACGGCTGACCTTGCTCCTTTTTGATTCCAAGCTGGTTTGTCATCCCACACTGTCTGTGGGTGGCATAAATAGGAAAGCTGGGACAGTGAGACAGCTGTTCTCGAATTACCCACACAAGTGGGAAGCAGATCAAGCCCTCTACTTATGCTTGTTATTACTGTTTATTAATTAATTTATTAATTTACAGTTGTTGTTTGAGCAAAACTCCCATTAAACCGCAAGAGCCTGGTGCGATTAACTGGGTTGGAATCATTTGCTCCAGAATGTTTGTTGAAGACTTCCAGCATAGTGCTGACTGGATTTGCCTCCTCCTGTGTTTACAGTAGCTTGTGAGGTAGGGAACCTCATTTCATTTTCTTCACCCTTTCTCTGGAGCTCTTAGGAGGCAGTCAGTGGCTGGGCTTGTTCTTTGGCACAGCTTTCAGTCAGGCTTAAACCACACATTGGGTCTTTACAGCAAAATGAGGTATCCCCAAGTAGCGTGCCTCAAGCTGGAGAATGGAGGGCTTAACTTTTGGAAATTCCCTACAGTTCTCAGTTATGCATCTCACCTGATGTGTTTTTTATAGGATTATTTTCCTCGTTCCCTAAACAAGAGCTACTGGAAGTTCGCTCCTCTGACACTTCTGTTGCAAGACTTGTTTGAGCAGTGTCTTGATTCTGCTGCCACTGTGTGGTCAAAGCTGGTCTGGTGCTTCAGGTATTTTTGTTTCTCACCGTAATTCGTGCGGAGCCAGTGGAGTCCTGGCATCCTATATGTGATTCTCCTCCATGTCACTAAATGAGGAGTAACTGCACTGAAATTAATGGACTCTTTATTTGTGTTAGTGGAGCAGCCAGGTGTACCTGCAGCAATAAGGGTCCATTGTGCTGAGTAGGTCTTAGGCTAAGAAAAACCAACAAACAGTCCCTGAGTCAGCTCATAACTTGATATTATGACCATATGGAACAGGTAAATAAAACCAACACAGCAAGGATAAATCTTCTCATAGACGTGCTTGGAGTCAGGGCCTTGATGAATAGCTGCTGTTGACTGAGGCGCTCGAAATAAAAGCAAAAAAGGGGAGGCTGTTAGTGGGCTTTTATTAATCTTGTTTGTGGTACTTTCCACAACTCATACACACTCCAAGATACTGGATTCTCGCTGAGTTTTTAAGGTTTTAAGTTACAGATTTCTTGCAGCCTTGCACATTGTTGGGGTTTCAAGCACACTACAGAAGCTTTGCTATTCGGCAGTAAAGCACTGTAACAAGTAATCAAATACAGGTGTACTTAACAAGGAAAAAAGCTTATATTAGCTTTGCTTTTCAGAAAACAATATACTAATCAATTATGCTTTGCCAGCTCAGTAATATCTAGGAGGTTTCTCAGTCATTAACTCACTTGAGTGAATTAGGAATGTTTTATTGTGGCAATAAACAGTGATACAACTCTTCAGGGACTTTCAAAGCAAGTAAAATAGAAAACGTAAATTACTCTGGGGTTTGGTTCTGCATTCCTTGCTCATTCAGGATTTTCACTGGCTTCAAGGAATGCAGGCGCAAGCCCCAAATATTTGTAAGGAAATCAGGGTGGAAAAAATTTGCCTTGAGCCCAAAGATTAAAAAAAGAAAGTGAAATGTCAGCATTAGAAATTGACAGAGGCAGAAAATTCCAGCTACTAAGGGAGTAGCAGCTGAGAATGTCATGCAATACTTTTATTAACACAGTATGAAGGGCAATTTAAATAAATAACAAGGCCTGTTTTTGCAGTTTTCAAAAGTCCTTATTTAATTTAGTTAAAAACAAATATGCCACAAGTGTTAAACTGACTCACAGTCATCTGATGACCTCGGATCCAATCTCTGCTTTATACTCTGCAGCAAGTCACACATTCTCTCTTCTGCCTCCCACTTTCTGTGTTAGTAAATGCACAGTGCTTTGGGGAAGGGATCATTCTTTGGGTCTGTACAATGTATAGACTAAAACAAACCCAGGCTGAGGTGGGATTCCTGCCTCCTGCTGTGCGGCTACAGACAATACCTGGCCCCCTTTTCATCCCTTTCTCGTCACGTCCCATTTTGTTCTCTTGTTGACCCATTTGTTTTCTCTCGCCACTTGCTTTGAGGTAAAGCATATGTCTTGCTCTCTGTATTTGCCACATAGTAGGGCCCCTAAAAAACCCTAAAAGTATTATTTATTTTGCACTAATATGGATTGTAGACAGAAACACGCAGTGAACTGCAGATCCTGGCTGGAAACTGCATTGGCTGCACTTGGTTATTGTAACACAGGACTTAGCAATAAAGCCCTTAGCCTTAGGTGTAGGTCTTGATGTTGATTGGGAGCTTTGCAGTCAGTGTGATCACTTCCCAACTCTCTTCTATTAGACTTGCTATGTAAACCAAGTTCCTGTGCATTTCTGTCATTTATGAGACTTAGGCTATAGCTGGCTATTTAGGCAGAGTAGCGACAGTGGTGCAGATGACAGACACAACATTTGCACATAGATTGATTGCATAAACCACACTTCCTTTGGAAACTGGGCTAAAAATAGAAACCCTCTCCAGTGCCAAACTTGTCTGCCGTAACTAGTAAAGGCTTTCTGCCCATTCATGAGTGTGCTGAGCGACTCATGCTGCTTCTGTGCTAATGTGTTTACTTGGCACCTTGGTCATTCACAGGATTCTGTGAAATACTTTTATCGTGGTGATGAGGAATATAGGTGGGTAAGTGAATAGAAAAGCCAATTTATCACACAAATCACTTTCTAGTGTTTTTTGTTGTTACTTTTTCTTTGTCTGAGGAAAATTCTGGTCATCTCCTATGTAATATTTCTCATTTCATGGTGGCTTAGTGTAAGGAATAAAATGTTACATTACCCACTGAAAGTGACGCAGGCCTAAGGCATACTGCAACCGAGGTGGGTCTATATATACAGTGATAAAATAAATGTTGTGGTGACCTTGCACAATCTTCTTGCATAGAATCTCTGTGCTTTTCCCCTTTTGATCCTAATCCAGGAACACGAGCTAAAGGGTGAAGAAGAATGAGCCTGTACTTCGGGATATTGAAAACCACACTCCAGGTCTGAATTCTGCTGCTGTGATTACAGGACAAGTAGTCTTAAGAGCAGCTTCTTGTAGTACCATAAGACAACATGATGTGACACTTGCATCCTGCTGTGTTGTACTTATTAGCAAAGCCAGTGATAGACAATTAATTTGGACCATTCCAGGAGCTAAAACCAGTTTGATAGAAATGAAAATTTGAAGACCAGAGTCACCTTTAGAGTTGTATTGGGTAATTTGCTAAGTCTGTTTTGCCTGTGACTAATTGGTGAGTGATCTCTCCCTCTCCTTATCTCAACCCGTGAGCTTCTTATTGAGGCCCTGGGTTGTATTCACTTCTATTGCAGTAGTTTCCAAATAGCTTCATTAGCCCATGATGTTATGTATACTGGAAATGTCCACTAACGGTCTCCTTCAAGAGTTTAGTGGCCTATAAAAATGTTTTAGCATTGCTTTAACTTATGGTAAATAGTACAAAGTAGGAAAAACAGATAAGAGATCTCCTACTCAAAGGGCCATGGAAATAGAATGAGTAGCCTACACGTTTCTGAGTTGTTAATATTTAATAATATACCTTCCTAACTGAGGCTGAGGTGGCACTGAAATAACTATTTCTTCTTCGCAGGAGCCCGTTGTGCTGAGCTAGGTGATTGTTAGGACACTAGAGAGCAGCAGAGACTGCGTTTAAAGCCGGCGCTGGTGGCTCCCAGCCTTCAATGAAGCAGCACTTCTGCGTTGCCTGACCTTCAACTGTCAGATGCTTCTTTTGAGACCCGTTTTTCCTGTTCCTTTGCACAACGCTCAGTTTGACCTGCCGTCAGGTCTGTCTGGCTGCGTTTTCCACATCGTATGTGTGCAACTCAGTGGAAAGTGCACTTTCCTTGGCCAGGTTTTGTTTTGACTGTAAATAGCTTGTTAGGGAAGCAGACCATCATCTAAATATGCAGTGGGGGCATCTGTGATGCAGAACCTAAACCGAATTTCTGTAAAGCATTTCCTTATTGCTTTTACTAGAAATGTTTTGTGTGGTGGCTGGTCCATTCCTTTGTGAGCCAGTCTGTAGTGATACATCAGGGGTTTGTGTCCTTACTGTTGCCTGTATTCACCAGGAAAAGAGCAGAATGAAAGAGCTTGGAAGGAGTAAAACTGTCTGTACTTCTAAAATGCTATTACTTTGATTGCAGTGGCTGCCAGGGCTTTTGTACTGGGCATTTAAAGAGAGACAGCAGGTAGATACATCAGGCAGGTACTGGGAAACAGTCCTTGACTGGCACACTGTGTGTGCGGGAGGGGGAGATGGCCTCAGCTCCTGACCCCAGTCTTACAGAGGCCACTTCACAGGGGACAAACGTGGGGGCTCTTTCATCTTATTGCTCAGTGTGCTGAGAGTGGGAGGTAGAAAGCAGCAGCAGATCATGGATTGTGTGGAAGAACTGAATACTGCTTTAATGGGTTTTGGTGTGGCAAGGAAGATTAGAGTGGGTGAACTGATCAAATCTTGGACAGTATTCAACCAATTAAAATAAGTACTATTATGACAATACAGGAGTACTCAAGGTTTTTGGGTGATAAATCATGGTGATTATTCCCATGGACCAGTGCATTGCTCTACCACTATCCCTGTACCCAGCATTATCAAAGCACTTCTTTATATAGAAGATGATGTGTGACAGCCATTACAATCTGCTGAAGGTGGTGCCACCACAATATATGTTCATAGTTCTGATACTCTGAGGATTAGTTTGCAGTCCTCTTGATTCAGTGGGAGTAGGAGTCTTGGTGTTTCTGGAAAGCCATGTGAGTCTTTGCACTTCAGGTACTTAATAACCTTGAAAATGTACCCTACGGTATCCTGTAACTTGAGATATTCATATTTCAATTTTGGAGAAAACAGGCTCTGAAGTCTGCAGAAGGTAACAGTGGCAGCGTTATTATTGGTGGCATTTATTCTACCTGAGCAGCTGCAGATTGCATTATTTAATATCTATTTTATCTGTGTTTCAGAACTGATTTTGGTGTTACTACAAAGGCAGACTTGTCTTATGAAAATCAAAATTATACTTAATTGAATTCTGCTTTGGGAATTTCTGTCAATCACACAACTGCATGAATCGGGAAAGACACATGACTGCAACTATGATTAACTTCTCTGGAGTCGCTCTGAGCACTGTATATCACATTTCATAAAGAGATGTAGCGTCTTCAGAATAATTATATTGTACTAAAGAGAATCTTTTGAACGTCAAAAATAGCTTCATTTTCTTTGAGGGGACGCATGAGGAGGACGCCTTCTTAAACTCAAGGTTGTGAATATTTCTAAAAGAGGCATTTCCACCTGAAGCAGTCTTGACCTCCTTCCTCCATGGGTAGTTCCTAACAACAACGTAAACGAATGGAGAATTCCCTGCTCTGAGAGCACCCTGCCTTTGATTCCAACCTGCAGGCGAACTACTACACCATCTAGAGGAGGGCGGGTGGTAAATTAGCAGTAGATACATACACCACCAATGAGTAATTAAGAGTGAGCTTTCACAGTGCTGGAATATTTGAGCTGCATATTGTAAACGGATACCAATGCTGTGAGTTTTCCCATGTTTATGTAGTCAGGTAAAGGAAATAAGGTCTTTTTTTTTGCTATGATATTACTAGTTTATTTTTCTGAGTTGAAGCTTAATCTGCCTTTATTCCCGGCTCTTACAAATGACTGACAGGAAATACAGATCACTTTCACTTCAGAATATGAGCCTTTATAAGAGCTTTGAGTACTTTAATTTATATGTATTAAGATTTGTAACTTACAGCACTTAAGAAAGTTAAATTGGTAAGACTGTGTTTTAAGAGCTGTGAACAGGGTTAGTTCAAAGATCCCTGCACTAGCGATCTCTAACTGTGAAGGGTAGACAATAGTTTTTTTGCACCCCAGTAGCTAGTTAGCCAATGTTAATATTCGCTTTGCTTTTATCTCTAAATTGCACCAACTCTCTCCAGTGACATTTAACTTACATATGTGAAGGGATTGGCATTTTTAGATTGTCAGAATGTTATTGGATAAAAAAGCTGATTTTGTCACGGGACATCTGTTTTATTGTTAATTAGATGAAATAGGAAAGACATCAGAAGAGTACACACAGAAACTATTTCATAGTTCCTGCTTAAAATCTTGCTCTGATCTCTTGAAATTAATGATGCTTTACAGATTTTCACATTTTGATGTGAATTTCATTTAGGAAGTTTCAGGAAAAAATGACAGAAAGTTGTTATCCATCTGTGCTTCTGTCTTTACAATTCAATTATTCTCTGCCATTGTACAGTCTCTCCTTTCAAAACTATCAAAAGAGAGAAAACAACCAAGCAGTTCATTTATCATTTAAAAAACCCCAACCACAACAACTTATATCATCATGAGAGCTCATGTTTTGTGCTTATCGAAGTAGAAAGTGCAGTTTACATTGTCCCGTTAGGATGAGTTGTTCTTTTTGACAGTTGTGAACTTGTGGATGCTAAGATCCTGTCTTCTGACTGTTAGCTGGTTCCTTTTTTGCACCCTGCTTTTTAAAATCCAATTCTATTTTGTATTTGGCAAGTTATAGAATAAAACTCGAGTAAAACGGCTTTTCTCTGGTTTTGGTCATCCTTAAGGATCTGTCCTGTTGAGCTGCAGAAAAGGAGGCAGGTATATAATACACTCCCCAGGAGCAAAGAGCAATTGTAATTTCTGGTGACTGCTCATATTATTTCAGGATGAAGGCAAAAGAAATCTCTCATGGGAATAAAGGAGAATAAGTCATTAAGAGCAGTAATTGGGACTATTGTAATGGTATGGAAGATAAGCTGGAGATGGGGGGACATATCAGGTAAGGCTGAGGGGGTTGCATCTTTCTGGCTTACAATAATGCATCTGTAACTTGAGAATTGAGAACTGTATAGATCCAAAAGAACAGGAGATAAAGAAGCAGCTGGAAAAGTAGAATTTGACTAGGGGGAAAGAATGGATTTTAAGTCTTCAAAGCGATGCTACCAAGAAAATGAAGTGACTTCAGAAATGTTGTCCTCAGCTGCTCCTTTTCCATCCTTGGAAATAAAGCCCTCATCTCCTGAAGCAGTTTAGAGGCCCTTTTTCCTTCCTACGTACAGGGAGCATGTATGGTTCTCAGTGGAAGCTGCACTTTGGGAGTTGCTATGTGAGATTAAAGAACCATTCAGTTAGATGAGTACTTTGTGATAAGTGTCAGTAATGGTTACACTGGGGGAATGCAAGAGCCTTGGCAGGGTGGCTGGACTAGATGATCTCCGAAGGTCCCTTCCAACCTTAATGATTCTGTGAAATGCTACAAGAAGGATGTTCGAGTTAACTGTGTCTCCTGGCTTTTAATATATGAAATCCTTCCAATAATAGAAACAAAAAAAATCCCTAACCCCCCCGAAGGCTTTCATAGATGTGGTCGAATAAGAGTTGTTTTCTATGCTGATCTCATGAAAACATTGCAGAGCCATTATATATGCCACTTAGAGGCTCCTGGCCCTTGCTTCAAATACAGAAGTGCACTTTATGATGCTATTCCTAGACCAATAAGGTTCTTAGTTCTTCTAATATGTAATATCCATTAACTAAAAATATAGGTCTGTTATTCTCAATGCTGTAATCTCCTCTTCCTCCACTTTTTGGTCTGGGACTCTTGGGATAACTTGGCAAAATACTTTCATTAGCATGACTAAGGGAAACTTACAACAAGTTTCATTTAGAAGGGAGCAAGGTTGATACCATTTATTAGTGATCTGTGGAGCAATCCCTGCCTTTTCTTCTAAACCAGCTCCACGTCTGTTTGGCTCTGGGGTGCACCGTCTTGATGAATTGTGAGTTAACTTAATGGAGAAGAAAATGTGTGTAGTGTTGTGTGTGGCCAAAAGGGAAAAATACAGAACAAGAATCGATGGAAGCGAGAAGAGGCTTGGTGGCAAATGAAATGGCCTCTTCCCCAAAAAGTTGATGAGGAGAAAATAAACAGTCTGGCAAGAAGGCTCAGAGAGGGAATGAAGTCAAGTCTAAGACCATCACTGAGGGGAGAGGCACAATGTACAGATTTTGATTTTTGGCAAGGAGAAATTGGGGGAGTATTTGGATCAGGGGCCTTGGTTCTGCTCCATCTCTGCTCTAACTAAATAAGAAAAGCTCCAAACAGGAAAAAAGTTATAAAGTTCCTCTCTTTTTTTTTTTTTTGAAGTATCAGATCTAAAATAAACACTGGAAATTTAACTCTGTTGGCAAAATATCTCAGAATATTTTTGAATATTGGTATCTTTTCCTGAGATTCCTGACACAAGCAATTGCTTGTGAATGGCAGCCTTTTATACTGTTACCTGGGTACATTCAGACTTACATTCTGTTACTTAGGTGGATAAATCAATGTTATTACTTCTGCCAGGGCTGTAGGGACAGTCCAGACTGTCCTGATGGCTTATTAACTAACCTCTGATTTCACAGTCTACTGCTACTAATATATAAGCCAGAAAAGACCTTGCTTGGCTCTCAGTTAGGCAATTATCAGGAGTAGCTGTTGGGGGTGAGAGAGGAAACACTTGGAAATTGAGCTGACTTGATGAGGAAATCACTGAGAGACGGAGCGAAAGAGCAGGACCCTAAATACCAATGTGCTCCTGCGGTGCCCTAGGAGAATTTTTTTGTATGAAAATGAGTAAAATGTGAAGATCTCAAACTTCTGGATGCAATAAATCAACCGCCCTTTTTTAATTCTTAATTTAAAGCTGGCTACAGGAAACTAAACCCAAGATCAACAGCTACATGATGTTTAAATTAAGTGTACAAGTAATGAGCATTAACAGCCATTTCCATGTTCCACATGGAAGTTATACACCTCGGGGGGGATATATTTATTTATATAAGGGCGAATGTCTGTCATTACGCTGTGCTGGGCCAGATGTTGGTGTGGCTGTTGTGGCAGCTGTTTCTGAATCAGGATGTTGAGCATTCAAGCTCACTATAAGGATCTGTGTATCCAGTGCTGGCTGGTATGCCTCACTCATGTTAGAAGCCCTGCCACATGTTGACCTTGAGAGATGAGAGTGATTTCTTTGCAGTTTTTATTCTTTTTTTTCCTGTTTTGAAAACAACTTTATGTCTTTCAGCCACATTTTTAAACTCTTCTTTGCAAGCCTGGGAACTAGAAATTGGATGTGGTGAGATTCCCATGCAAATACAGTATGTGAGCACCTGGGATTTTAGGAAAGATACCAAATACCACAAAGCCATAATAAAATCAGTCTTCCGGCAACAAAACTACTGCTCATACTTGGTCTTTGTGCTTGGTTAGAAGCAGCTGCTCCTGAAGCAAGTAACCTTGCAGAAGGTAGCAGACAGTGGGGAGGAGAGCATGTTGTCTTGCACATCTATAATTGCAATATCTATGATATAAGAATTGAACCTACTGTCCTCTTGTAGGCTGTCTTTTTTAATTACAGTTGCTGAGGCTGGGAGAATGTCAGAGCTGAAGTTGTGACCAAAGCATCGAAAGGCATTTAAACTGCTGAACCTGGAGGGTCAGATGAGGCTCAGGAGGGTTGGGAGTGGAGCATGGAGCAGGGATGGGAAGTCACCCAGTGTTTCTGCTGGCTGGTGAGAGGAGCTCTGGAATAGGGATTACAGAGCAGCGGTGGGTGCTTGGTGCCTCTGGACATCACCCAGCCCGGGGCCCCTGCACAGAACAGAGTCAGCTACAGCAGGTTGCTCAAGACTTTGAACAACAGGCAAAAGCTAGCTCTGAGCCCTCCATTGGGCTGAGAAAGGAATCACCCTGCCATTGCAGAGGTGGCCTGTAGGTCTCAATTATAACACCACTAAGATGGATTTCTGATTAGTAGAAAATTGATCCCTGTGTTTGCAAGCCCTTTCATCAGAGAACCGGCAGCTCTCTTTTTAGTAACGCTGTGGGTGCATGGTGTATACGCCTGTGTATAACGCGTTAACATTTAACAAGCTAAGCAACATGGGAAGAAAGAAGCAAACTTAAAGCACCTAACAGAAGGTGCAAAGGTTATAAAAGAAGATGAAAAGGACAAAACCCTCTCCACCTGCCCAAAGCAGTTGAAGAGAAACTAAATCTTTAATGCTAGAGTCTCAGATAAAAGACTGAAACATTTATACCACCTTTTAACCTGAATTCTATAGCAATGAAGTTTAACATATGTCTTCTATTACCTTTGTCAAGTTTATGACTAGCTCTCATTTATGGATCCCTTAAATATGTATAAGACAGTTTTACTTATCTTGTTTACATGGCTTTTCTCTTTGGGCATTTGTCTACACCAGTGCATAGCATGTTTATGGTAATTTACTGTAATACATGTTTATCAGAGGCAGTTTAAATGACACTTAGCCTTGAATATATTTAAGATTTTTTGTTTTTCCTTGCAGTCACCAGGAAGTCAAAAGAGATATGAAAAGCTCTTAATTTTCAAATGATAGTAATGTAAACAATATTAAAACTTGCATTTGCTCTTGGAACAGTGTGAGGGAGGAATATAACAAACAGGGCATCACACAGTTATTAAAGAAGTAAATTAATAAACTCAACTTTCAATCTTTTCACATGTCTAGGATAATCTGGACAGCGGTTTGATTAGAGAGAACAAAATGTGTCTGATTATTTGGGTTGGCTTTAATCACTGACTTTGTTTAAGGCTCCGTATTAAGCATTTCCAGCCCTATGCAAAGGGATTCCCCATGTGTTATCCAGAGTGTGCACTTCAGCTCCTTGTAATATTGCCACTGTGTTTGAAGTATGTGAATGAATTAGCTCTGTGAGAGGGGCTGATGCTGCCTTAGTAGCATGTGCTATGTTTGTGTAGCAAGGAAGAGATTTGTTGCAAAGGTATTTCTGTGAGATTAACCTGGGAGGTTGTGGCTTAGAGTCCTAAACCTGGTTTCCCAGCTGGTGGCTGAGCTGGAGTACTGCATACATATCTGTGTGCTGGTGCCTGGTGCTGGAAAACCTTTAAAAATCTGCTCCCTACTCTTACCCATTTAGAAAATATTGCTATTATGGGAAGACTATTAAAAACTGACACCTTGTTGAGAAATCAAGCTATGTGGCCTTTGATGAAGTGATTGAGAGACTTGCAACTATTAGGGAATACCAGAAAGCCCAGCTGCTAATGGTAACGGAGGTAGGAATCCTTCACTACAGAAATGTCACAAAACCATGCACTACTTCCCCTCCAGCCCAGGCACCTGTGCATGCTGTGATGCTGACAAGGGGAAAGCTTACTGTTAGAAACTATTTTCTTTGAACACATGTTTAGGGAGAAGTGTAATATCTTTGCACTAATAACATGCCGTTTTGTTGTTTGTCAGTAAAGGTGGAGACAGCATCCTTGCCTCATGTATGTGAATGTGAAATTGTGAATCACTGAAATCAGCTATTCTGCAAATGTGGAAAGAGCCATGTTGGAAACAACCTTTTGGAGGAGGAAGCAAAAAATGAAGTTCTTTTTTATTAATAAACTCGAATGATTGTGTGTAAGCATTTGTATTTGCTTTCTTTGTTCTTTGTTCTTCCTTTAGCATTGCATTTGCATGCAGACTGCTAGTGATCAGAATGCAGAGCTCCTTTACAGTGGAGCTGCGTGCTGGCATTGATCTGTGGTCTGTGCCAGCTCAGTGGTGCAAGATTTACTTTAATTTCATCTTCTCTTTTGTTCTTTTGCCTCTGTGCTTTAAATAAAGACTTTTCTTTTATTGCTTCCAGAAATTTTGAGAAGCAGTAGCTATTTTGTATCCAAATAACCATGACCCATTTCTCTGTGAGAGATAATTGCAGAGCTCCTAATCTGGTGGATCCCACACTTACGTACATCTGAAATCCTTACAGTTATTAACTTTGGGGAGGTGTGGGTTTTGGTTAGACAAAATGGAGACTGAGCATTTTGAAGCTGTCGGGGTATGCAGTTGGAAACTGTGCTTATGGGAAGAAACCTCTGATAAAATTTTGTTATAAGGTCCCAAAGCTGAAAAAGGAAGACCAGGAACATGTACTCCTCACTTAGACATCAGAGTTGATCAGGATCATGGAGGAAGTATATAGAAAGGTCCTACAGAATGGGGAAGCATGTGCAGCTTGGCCATCCTCTGTTTTTGCATGTCTAGCATTAGGCAGAGAAGCAATGCACAGCAGAAAACATCTTTAAGGTGGTTTGCCTCCTTTACACAGAAATACTAGCATAGGGACTACCTTTTCCTTTCTAGTTTTCCTTGGCAGGAAGAGCAGAAATGGCTTCATAAAGGAGAAAGACTTCATAAGTGCTGCTATAGTTGGAGTGGTTTTGGTGTCTGTTTTTATTCCCTGTGCTGTAGTTGCACAACTGCAATGGTGCAATATGTATTTACATGGATTGATCCAGGGTCAGGGACTTCAGCCTCTCTGCCTGCTCTCAGCATGGTTTTCTCCAGTGAGGTTATTAGGATTATGTCCTCTTAAAGAATTAGTAGAACTCATCACTTTCTATTCTTCGCTCCTTTAGACAACATACACATATTTTCTGCAGGAGCAGTATGTGTTAGTGGCTTTCATCCATTTGTTTTCCAACTGGATTTCTAAGGCTGCTTAAATGAAATTTCACATAGGAAAAAATATAGAGAACATGTTCTTGGGTTATGGGTTATTTTTGTTCCAATCTCTTCCCACCAAGCTATTTGTAAACCTTAGTTATCTTTGGGCTTCTGTCCTTACATTGCTACTTTCCTTTATATTGAGATGCTGACAAGCTATCTTAATATCCTTGTTGAGAGAGCCGTTCTTGTTGCTTCACAGATATGCAGCAGCTCGCTGAGCAAGGTTGTGCAGAAATCACCCTTCCAGCTTCCTGGAAGGTGGCTTCTACTTGTGGAAGCAGCTCCAAGTTCTGGCAGCCTCACCTGGAGCGTGGCACTTTTTGACCACCTCCTTTGCAGCTGGAATTCCTGAGCTGTTAGCTGGTTCTTGGAGGGGAAGCAGGTTCCTCCTCCAAGCAAGCAAACCCATAAACCAGTGTCTCCTCCCACAGCAATACCTTCCTCAGCATATAGGCTAGGAACTACACATACTACAGCATTACAACCCTGTGTTTAGTTCTGGTTGCTGGCTAAGGCAGTAGTTTTCCTCATTGCAGGATCTAATGAAGATGTAATGGACCATGACTGGAGTTGTGCATCTCAAGGTGTTGTGATGCAGGTGAGCACAGTGAGGAAGGTTACTGGGCAGAGTCTGCAGTGAAGAGGGATGAATGCTGCTTTTAATGAAGAAACTGAGCAGAATTACAAGCAGCAGATTAATTACTTTCCTCAAAAGGAAAATGTGCTTTGTTTCAAACTGGTTGTTCCAGTGAGCCTTGCATTGTATAACACTCACCTGAGACAGAGGCTGCCAGGCTGTCCCAACCTTTAATTGACTAATTAATAGTTATTAATTAGTATTCCCTGCAGTTGTAGTCTCAACCATGAGTTAATTGATTCTGATGGGGAATTAAATGTCCCATGTCAGAGATGAGTGCCCATAACAGCATTCGAGGCAGCTATTTTGTGTGATAGACTAAACCAAACCTGCTTTATATGTGTATGCACACCGACACAAAATTGCACAAACCCTTGGTTTTGTTTATTTAAACTTATTGCTCTGTGCCTGTTGGATCATGTGGTTTGTAAACTCTTAATGGAGACACTTAATTCTTATCTAACAGGGAGAGAGGGGATGCTATTTTGAAACCGTGTACTCCGAGGTGGGATCTGTTTCGCTCTGAAAACTGCTGTAAAAACATCTGCCTTTCCAATTCACTTCTGTCATGAGTTAAAATCCTCTGGAGATAGGAGCTATTTGGTAGATTTGATAGTTAAGTATTGCAGCACTGACAGGCTGCAGTATTTCATAGCAACATAAATATCATTGTGTCTGTTCAGTTTATTAGGTTAAGAGGTTTCGGAAAATAACCTCTAATGGGCAGCGTGATTTGATAGGCAGGTGCAGCTGACAGAACAAACATTAGTTTTCCTGTTCAATTTACACTCTTTTCTACAGTTGAGGCCCTGCTAAGCAGGAGCTGGTGGCTGGCACTGACTTTGGTTAGCCAGTGTTGTGCTGTCTGAATCTTGTGGTGGTGCAGTAAAACTGAGCCTGAAGGAAGCCTTACTCAAGGCTCTTCAGGAGTTTCCTGTAGGCTTGTCACTACTCAGATTCAAGCTGTCAGATTTTATGTTATTATAAGGGCTCCCCGCATCTCTTAGCTCAACATATAAACATAGTAAATATACATTAATATATTAAAATGGGACTCTTCAAACTCTGAAGCAGTGTGGGTCATCGTCGTGTGATGGGCAATATGAAAACCATGCAGGATAAAATCCTGACCCTGTTGAAGCTGATGGGTGTGTGCTAAGTGGTAGAATCAAGATACCACCAAGGTTATGTGAAGAACATCTGATAACCTGGTCTGCAGGAGGTGCCACTTGCTGGGATGTGTTGGGCTTCATGACTGCTGCCAATCTACAAGAGCAGAGTGGAATCCAAGTTGTCTCGCAACTGCGAATGCTAAACCCAGAAGTGAAATTGTGCAGTTCATCTCCAAAAAAAACACCGCCAAACCTTCCTGTCACCTCCTCATGGGATATTTTATATTGCTTAATATCCTTGGTTATTGATTAGGACCCTTGATGGAGGAGAACCAAAGCCAGTTTGATCTTCTCTAAAATGATGATTGAGGGGGGAACGGAGATGAGGGGAAGCTGCTAAATGGTTCTAACTGAGCACTTTAGGCTAAGCCACCAAATGCCTGATTAACATTTAAAAGGAAGAGGGCTGCCCTGCAGGTGAGAAAAAGGGATGCTAAATTATTTTGAGAAATTCAGGTGTCAGGCAGGGATGGGGAAGATTTACATGTTAATGGGATCCTCAGCAGGAGAAGGAACTTTGGAGAGGCGATGGCAGACAAATAGATGCACCCATCTGCACCTTCAGGTGTTATCACATAAGTTCTAGTAGTCTAACACTTTTTTGTGACATAAATAAAAATGAGCAAAGAGTTGTGGTCGGAAGGGGTGGCCTGTGCAAGAACCTCATGTTACTGGTGAAACCTCTTCATAGAAGAGGTTTTCCCACCTGGCCTGACCATATAGTTTAAGTATGCAGTTTAAGTCTTTAATGTGTGTGGGAGTTTGGGTGCCCGCAGCGCAGAGCTGAACACTGGGGAGGATGCTGCTTTCTGTGAACTTGAAAAGAAGAGACAGAGACGGGGAGCATTCCTGATGGGACGTGACATACACAGCTGAGCCCAGCTCCGAGTCTTGCTGAGATCACTGTAACTAAATTGTAAGAGAGTACTTGATGGGGCCAGGTTTTATTTTAGACCTTAAACAAGATGAATTTTCTGTTGTTCTCATTTAATATGGTTTTCTTTCTAATATTTGTACTTATTTTTCCAGCTAGAAGTTTGTAAAGTGAGCCAGGTTTTACAGTGAACCGATGCAGCCTGCCCATACCTTCTCTTGAGAAGGTACATCTTGTCCTGAAACACCCTTTCCAGGCGATGTATGAAATAGTGGCATTTTATAAGCTTATTAAATTTCTGACTCGTGTTTACTTTAATAAACTTTGAGTTAAACTGAGGCTGGTGACAGAAGCAAATAAAGCACTCTGCTGTCATCTGCTTACTGAAAAATATTTTACATGAAGAATCCAATAACCATGGCAATAGGTTGTTTTTCCCCCCCTCCCTGTGTTAATACACAGAAGCCTGATAAGCTTGCTAAACATTTCTGCAGAATTATCTATTACAGCTAATTCAGCCCAGGCAAGGAATTTGGGTCTGTGGAGGAGCTCTTGGAGATGTCAAGCATTTTATAAATCAGATCATTTTCCTTGGTCAGTAAAAGCCATGGAGATCCAGTCTCTGGGCAGATTGCACTCTTTAATTGAGATGTTAAACTTCGCTTCCTTTCAGAAGCAGTGTGAGTCAGCTCCAGGCAAATCTGAGCATTATAGCGGAACTAAAACAAACATAAAGTGGAACCAATCCTAAATATATTTGCATCTAGATTTTGGCAGACATTGTTATGGCTTTCTGTATTTTATATGCCTTTTTCATTTCCATGGGAAATATTTTTTGGTGAACTTATAAGGTTTTTAAACCACTTTAAGTTGTTGACTCTTCCACTTATGCTAAAGATGCCTCTTGCTTAATTTTAAGCAGACAGAATGACTTTAAGCTTTGCTTCTGCCTTGCCTAACTGCATCTGCTAGCAAGTATCTGTGTTCCTGAGAATGCAAAACAGTAAGGAAAGAAAGGAAGAAAAAGTAGAAGATTGTTTTTCTTAGTGCATGAAGATGTATGTAATACCAGAGTGAGGTTTTTGGAGTGACTCAATACTTTTGTGACTGAAGTCTGGCATTTAGCTTCACTGTAACTGGGACAGGACCCCAGCTGAAAATAGAAACCTATCCTGGTCTTGTGCACCTTCTCGCTATAAAAAAATAGATATATATGTAGGAGTTGGTACAGTTTGTATGCATAACATTATAGGCTTTCATTCAAAGGTGAGTTAAGATAGCTGAAGTACTGCTCTGATCTTATCTTTCTCCTTATTTAGCTACCCCGGCAGCAAGGGCAGCAAACTCAATTCGTGGATGGGATTTTAAATGAGTTTGAACTGACGCTAAATTGAAGCTAACCTTTGAATAGGCTCAGAGCTGGCAGGCAGAGTTCCATTCTGTCCTTATTGATGAGTCTAAATGTTTTTATTAGGATGGCTTTGGTGGTGACAGTGCAGCTAAATAATATACTTTCTCTGTTAGCATACCTTTTCAGGTCATGCTATTTTCCTTTAAGTTATGATATCTACAAGAGTGCATTTAGGTAATGCAAAGAAAATAGCTAGAAAAACTCCAACCCTTAAAATAAAGAGGGATTGGGCTTTTTGGCTTATGGGGGCTCTTGATAGCAATAGGAATGGTTTGCAATTACTATGAAGAGTGTGTAAAGAACACTGATCTGGTCGTCTGAGTAGGTGTGTAAAATACCAAATCTACTTCTCTTGTGATGTTAAAGTGTGGTTTTTTTGGCAGTGTATTTTTCTTACATCTTTCAAGGTCAAGCTTAATTAAGAGTTTCAGGTACTTTCACTGTGGGTATTTGTTCTTTCACTTTTTGGAAATACATTGCTAGCCAGATTTTCCATACAATTATAGAATTGTTAATAATGGCTATACCATTCAAAGCTGATCTTTTGTTTTTGAAAGCCATATATACACCAGCTGAATGATTCATCATCAATTATTTAGTTGTATTTCAAAACAGAAGAAATGAATACTATTTCCAGTCAATATTTTAGATCGGCTTTTCAGTCCTACAAGCATTAGATGCACAGTATATGCATTTGATGAATAGCCTTGTTTGACTTTCAGCACTACTTGTATGGGTAAACTCACTTGTACTTGCAGCATAAGAAGAACATAGGATAAAAATGTTGTATAACAAGCCAGTTGTGGAGATGCCTGATGAGCATGCAAATATAATATTTCTCTAATATATACAGCAGTAAGAAACAAGGCATCTTTCCAGTTATAGGTGGTCAATGACAAAGTTTTAAGCAAATATTTTAATACTATGCTGTTATTAGACATAGCCATGCTGTGTTTTTTCTAAAATGAAAGCAAAAGTTCAGGGCCATAATCCATATTTTTAGTTATACCAAGTCTTTGCAAAAAGGAATTAAAAGATGCAGTTACCTAAGTACCTTAGAGTTCTCTGTCAGAGAAGCTCAGGCAAACTGAGCTTTTACTCCATTGGCATGAAGATTTCTGTTTTCATGGTTAGAGCTGGGAATGCAGAGCCCATACTGTTCACCACTGAATACCTCTTAGGAGGCAATAGTTGACACACATAGAGTGATAAAAGTTCAGAGATGCTTGATCTACATGGATACAAAGGCATATTTAAACATCTTTCTGCAGTTTCCTCTCATTATAAAACATATTATACAGTTTCATGCCATTAATGAAGTTCACCCTTAGATAAAACTATTGTGAACATACCAAGTATGATCCATACCACAATGCCTTTTTTTACCATTTCTGCAATATCAACAGATAAGGCTGAATGTAGGTTACTTGTACCCAGTATAGATTCCTTTATGCTGTTAGAATAGTGCAAAGAAGCTGATATAAATGATAATTCAAGTCTAATGCAGTTTGTTCTTTTATATTAGAGAAGCTTTTTGTCCAATAGATATAGTTCTTTATGGACAGAAAAGCTTTAATAATAAAGATCACTCTATTTTGGTGCTAATTTATTATTTTTTGACATTTTAATTATATCCTGCCCCATAAAGTGGTGATTGGTAGTGTCAAGATTCCTAATCTGTGCCCATAAAATACATTTTCCTATGTTTCTTTCCTTCTCAATTTGATTATTGTGTAAAACTCACTCATGCAATCAACATAAAATTGCAGAGAGGAGGGTCCCATCCACCCTTTCCCCTGCCAGGAGCTGCAGAGCAGAGGGATGTAGTGGAAACCTTAGAAATGACTCAGCCTCCAAAAGAGTTATGGGAACAGACTGGAACATTGCTCTGCCCTCTTCTCAGTGGTATAGGGAATAAAAGGCAGTGTACAATGCCATAAGAAATTCTGTACAGGAGTTGGTGTTATTAGATGCTAGTTCAACCATGTCTGGAGTTCTGCTTTATTCCCCAGTGAAAAGTCCTTTACATCTAGGAGAATGTTTTTCAGAATAAAAAGGAGAACAATAAAAATGAGCTTATTATTTTCTTAAAGGCCCTATCCCAAAGCAAAGAAAGATTTTTAAAGAATTTATCTTGTTCCAATGAAGAGCTGCTCTACCGAAGTTTTGCAGATCAAATGTACCAGCCTACAGCTGTACAAATTCTCTTTCACAGAGTATGAATGCTGCAATTTGCTAATGTACATTTTGCTTTTCATAATATTCACAAAACCAGTTTACTGTTCAGAACATGCACAAAGCTGCCATTTTTAAACTTTGCTTCTGAACGCATGGCCTGGTTTTCCCACTTTTAAAAGCAGTTAGGTTGGGTTTTTTCCTTCCCTTGCAGGTGTCTTTTAGATAAACAGAACACTCTTCAGCCTCAAATGAAACAGAAGTCTGAAGGGATGATCCAAATGCCTGAATTCCCTGGCCAGAATGCCAGTGATTCTTTCTATTTACTTAATTTTCATTCAGTATTTTTGGATGCTTCTGGGGCTGTATTTACTGTAACTGCATCCTCTGGGTCAGTCTATGCTCTAATGCAGTTAAGAGTGAATGAAGAGTTCACAGCTAATATCTCAACACCGAGTAAGGATTTCTAGCATCTTCCTTAGGTTACGTTGGTTACAAGTATGATGGTCTCTGTAGACCAAGAAGGAAGTGCTGGTTTGTACTCTTTTAGTTGATTCTGATTTACCAGCATAAATTCCAAGTGTAAATAGCCTTGCACCATGCTGTGAAAATAGCTACAATGCAGAGAAATTTCGCTTGTGAAAACATAGATGAATATTCTCCATAAACCTGTTCTTGCCACCAGGAAAGATGAACAGAACCTCCGTAATAATGCCTAGCAAAAGACTGTGCAGCTTTTGGAGCATTTTGTCCTTATTGTTGCTGCTAACAGCAATAAATAACTACTGCACCTTTTCAGTTCTTCCCTGTAAGTGCTTAGAGGCAGATGACCAAGAGGAGCCTGATTGAGGAAAGAGGCAGAGGAAAGAGTTCCAAAGTAGTATTGCAATACCAGCTGTGTGGATGCCCCATTGCAGGGATTAGTGTATTGTTTTAATGATTTCATGGTTTGGATGCATTTCTTTGAAACACACGCTTGAGCTGCTGTTTACTAAACTGTTGCCAAGGCTTATGCATTCGGGACATTGTGATGGAGGGGAAAAAACACATTGCCACAGATGCAGTGTAGTTTTTTTATGTTTTATTTTATTTTGTCTGCCTGTATTGACTCAGCACCACGGCAGCTGTTCTCTTTTCAAATAGCTTTGTTTTCCTGAGGCATAGTCTATACTTATTTCAGGAAGCTGTAGAGGAAGGAGAGCAAGTAAAGGACTCCAGATGAATTTCTGATCACAACCATTCTCGTACTATTTAGGAGTAAATTTTACATCCATTTGTACTTTTGCAGATGGCCTGAAAAGAAATGGAAACTTGAAAGTTTTAAGACAGAAGAATATTCTGAAAGGATGGGGTGCTAGTATTTTCAACAAGGTGTGCGAGTCAGACCTTTAAGTGCTATGTGTATAGGGCAAGTGTGCCTATTTTACTGGTAAGAAGTAGAGCTGTGGCCTTCAAGTGGTTTGCTCAGTATCTCAAAGTCTGACAAAGCTAAAAACGGGCTAAACTCAGCCTTGCTACTAGAAGAGAATTCCCAGGGAGTGCTTCTGGGGCAAGATCTGCTTTATTCTGTTTCCAAGCCTGAGGCCATCCAGGCAAGGCTCATTAGGTCTGCCGTAGTGATTTGCAGTCCCATTTGGCTGTTTGCTCCCATCTTCCAAAAATGTCGTACTCCCTCACTGAGACAAAAGAATGCAGACCTCGATGAAAGCTAGCATGGTAGGCCCTTCAGGCTGGAAAGATACCTCCTTGTCTGCTACCACACGCTCCAAAGAAAGAACCTGTGTTATCTGTTTAAGAATTAGTTTCCTATGGCACATTTTCTTTCTTTTTGTCATATATTTTGCTGTTCAGTGCTCTTCTTAATTTTTTTTGCTTTCCACTTGAATGCAGAATTCCCAAGAGCTTGTTTTTCTTTCTGCTCTGAGAATATACCATTTGTATACATAAACAGTTGTGAATGCCTGCATGGCACTAAGTTAACTTGCCTTTAGAGATGTCACCAAGACACCTAGTTTTTTCAGTACTTGTAGAAGTTGAGCATCTTAGTGAATCAGGAAAGTGTCAGGGAAATTTCAGAACACTAATGCTGAGCTCTTTGTTTGCAAGTGGGGAGAAATACTATGCAGCCTCTCTTAGGTAATTTGTATTCAGTGGATTCTCCCTCAGTGTCCTGTTATATTAATCCTGAGACACTTGTCACCAGTCAGCCAAAGGATTAAGAAAGAAAACTTTGAGTTGCTCAGAGTTTCCTAGCCATATGCTTGGCCTTAAAGGATGTGTTAAGTATCAGGTGATTCAACTTGAAAACCTCAGCAGCTTCATAATCTCCTGGTTTCTAAAGTCGCTCCAACTACAGATGCCAGAAGAAGCAGCTCCCAGTCTGGCTCGTTGCTGTGCGCATTTGGTACATCTTGCCACTGCTGCTTTAGGAGCAGAGATCCAAAAAGGAAAGCTCTCAGCCATTTCTTTCCTGTCATAGAGTAAGTACCTGAAAATAATTATACCCCTTTACTGGAAATATTTGGCATCGGTGCTGTGGCTCCACCATTAACGTTTTCTACACTTTCTTTCCAGACTGCCAGTTCTTTTTTATTACTGCCTTGTTAGCGTGATGAAATGATGACAATCTTCTATCCTTGCTGTGGACGCAGCCAAATGGCATAAGAACATTTGTCTACAAAAGTAACTGAATAAAAGACTGAAATGGCCAATTAATAACAGCACCTGCTTTACATTATCTGTAGAGCCTGGCCATGCATGCACGCACCACCATCTCTCAAGATTTTGTACATTGAATCTAAGATAGGCTTCTGTTTTAACTAAGTCCAAGTACAGTTCTCCAAAATATTATTTGTTTTTTAAGGCCTCCCACTTCATCCCTTTCCAAAATTGCAAGCAGTTTTGCTGTTTGGATATCAAGTCTTTGGCAAAAGCGTCTGTGCTTAATGGGCCTCTGAATAGAGGACAATTTATCTAATTGAGGGCTGATCTTAAGCCATGTTCTCTTACCGCCATTGCAGAAATGTACAGCAAAGACCCTGGAATTTTGAATGGGCTTGGATCAAAGTCTTGGATAAATGCAAGTCTGGATCTCATTTTTTACAGCTGTTTTTTTAATGTGTATATTGTTTTTACTCAAAAATCCGAAACTGTTCTTGACTTTGGAAAACTCTGTCTACTTCATCTTGGACTTATTTTTCTACTCAAGCTAGGCACAAATGATGGAACATCTCATTTAACACAGCTGTATGTCTCTGCATTAGCTGAATCCGTAGGTGAACAAACACGATGCTATTGAATCACTTTCAGGAAATAAAACGTAATTTTACCATCTAAAATGACGACTCCTGTACAGCTCCCATTTCTGTTGCTAACTCGCTTTTCTGGGCAAAAGCACCTTGAGTAGTAATGTGAAGTTGGGCATTTAATGTCTCTTTGTTTCTATTCTGCGTTGTCTAGCTCTTTATTCTTGCTCTACCACATATACCAATATTAAAAAACAAACTCCCACAAAAAGTGTGTGACTCTGTTAGTTTATACCACTCAACCTCTGTGCGTCCTCTGTTTATCTGCTTCCATGTTCTAGATTTGTCCAATTTAAACTGCAATGTCCTCAGGGCAGGGCATACCTCAGCGTGTATTAATTAGTGTTCAAACCTTTTTCTTCACTGCAGCATGTCAAGCACATCCTCTAGTAGCTGGCTGAGACCTGATGAGCAATAGGAAGGTTATAAAGTACTGTCTGAAATGAGTCTCTGTGTGGTCATTAAAGTGCATTCATTGTCTATCTGCCTATCTTTTCTCTTAGTGTTTTTTCCTTCAGTTCTCCTTGACCCAAAATTACACTCATTTTCCATCAATTTTCAGTCCTCTTTACCTCACCAACTTCCTACTTCAATTCCGCAACAAAATATTTAGAGCCACTTTTACACTCTGCTCTTGAATACAGTCTAGGTCTTTAGAAGGTCAATGCTGACCCTCCCATTTCTTCAACTTTATCTGTTTGTGGATATAAGGAAAAAAGGATGGATTCTTGTGCCAGCTTCTCTTATTTGTGGTCACTTTTGTGACCTATAGGTCTTCTCTTTAAATATTTCTTCTGAAAAAGTGAATTGAGACTGCTGGTCACACTCTTTTACATTCCTGTTGTTGGTACAGGTACTGTGGAACTTGACTTGGGAAGACACTGCCCTGTGTACTTCTGCTAGCTGTCATCATCCTCTGGTCTACCGAAGCTTTCTTCTTCCTCTCAAACACCTGTTTTCATATCTTTCTCTTTGTTGGGTTTTGGTTATACTGTGTTTTCCAGTCATCCCAAACCCTGCTGCATTCCTACTGTTGTCAGTTGCTTTTCTGTTTCCCTATATTAATGTCCTATCCCAAAAGCTTGCTTGAATTGTTGAAAACTACAGCAGTGAAAACTCTTTTTCTGTTTGGAATGCATTTTTGAGAGCCTACACAGGAGTAAGGCTCTTGTAAATCTGAAAGCATAATTGCATTAGCAAAGTAGATGTGTGTTTTGATTTGTGAAGGGGAAAAAGAACCACAGAAAGAGAAGTCCAATTTAGCTGCTTGATACTTTTTGTTAGCTAGGTCTGCTGCTAGTGTTTTGATGTTAGCCCAGTTAAATGTTATCACTGAAGCCTGTGTGCTTTCAATAATGTTTCTTGGAGCAGAATGATATTTTAATTGCCCTCCTGATTGTCACATGCTTTGGCCAGGTATTGGCAATGAGAGTGAAAGTTACTGATTTGCCAGTAGTGATGCAGCTGACAACGGTACAATTCTGGATGTCTGGAGAAGTAAAAACTGGGTTTCCTGCCCTTGTAAAAAGAGAAGGCTTGTTCTGAGATGAAGCCTTAGGATGTGGTGCAGGAAGTTGTCTCTTACATCTACATTTATTGCACGCTAAAATGACTGCTCTTGACCTGTGTCTCCAAACACCCTTGTGTACCTGTCTGCCTCTCTGATTGGCACAGTCTTCATTTTAGAAACATTTTCAAAGCATTCAGAGTTGCTTCCCTGCCTTATAGGTGCCTACAATTTCCTGGGCTGACATCTGCAAAGCTGCTTGTTGTAGTAATGCCATCCTACCACTACCAAGCTACCTTCTGCTCCTGTTCAAGCCAAAGCCCAAGAGCTCTTAAAGTAGGTCTCTGGAATGCAAGATGGAAATGCTTGTCTTGCAAACGTGTGCAACTCCGTAAGTGTGCTTAGAGCAAAGCTGGTGTCCACCATTCTCTGCATTGGAAAGCATAAGGGCAGAATGCTAAGTGCACAGTAACAAGACAGTAATGAGTAAGGCATGTATAAATACAGAGTGGGGATAAGAGGGGTATTTTGTGCATTAAGACATGGTCGCCTGAAACAGCTGACGCAGCTTGCGTATGGAGCTGTGAAAGAGTGGATGCTTGGTGAATGATCCCAAGCAAGGGGCAGGGGGAGCAGGTCTGTTTATAGCCCTTCAATCTGAAATATCAAATCACTTACCGAAGCACTTCAGCCCCACTCTTCTCTACCACACCATCCTTGAGTCCTTGGCATCGCACACACTGCATAGAGAGCCTGAGCACTCAACTTGACACTGGAGCTTCTGAGAAGCAGCCTTGAGGTTCAGAAATGCAGTGCTGAGTGGGAGTTGTGTCTCTTCTGAGAAGGCTGAGGATCCGGGTGCTAATCTTGCACCACATCAGATTTGCACAGTTGTTTGAGAATCTTCAGCACAAAATGTGCAGGTTTTGTGCTGTGCTGGGTGGAGTGGCCTCATGTGAGAACCAGAGGCTGTCTGTGCTTTTGTGTTCAAAGAATTGTTGGTGCCTAGCAGATAGAAATCTAGACTTTCATGTCTGCAAGAAAGCACAGAGAGGAGATGAACTGCTAAATGGGAGAGAATGGGTTTATTTCTGATTATTTCAAGAGAATTGCCTCTTTGCCAGCAGCTGAGAAAGAGACCGGAGCTATTAGATTTTATCTGAGAATAAAAACTATAAATTGAGTATTTTGTAATTTGAGCCAGTAGATGTCAGCAATTCCTTTTGAAATGGCTCTGGAAATGCAGCAGTAAATGGACCAACTTGTTCACATCCAAACTTTTCTGTGATATAAAAGCATTTGCTGAAAAAAATAAATCAGGAACTGTATAAAATATAGCCAGCAGATGAAGATGGACAGCCTCCTCTGAGTTATTGGTGAGAATGGCATGAACAAATGCGGAAACATTTAGTCTTGATAGCAATAAAATAGGTTCTATTTTAAGGGTATAATCTTTGACTGTTGGGCCACTGCATGACATAGGCTTAACATCCATGGAAGCCTGGTATAGTCTTTAAAACGTGATGGCTGTGGTTCTTTATTTGCATATTTACTTTTGCTTAAGTGCTGCACTAATCCAGATGTATGTTACTGCTGATTAAAGAGGTGGTGGCTCTTTGCCTGTAGTTGGGCATGTATTGTTTCATATGTCCATGTCTAAAGTAAAAGCATCACATTCTTGCAAGGATCCAATTTTTTAATGTCTTTTTTTGGTATATGTTTTTTAGAAGTACGAAGATTGTATGAAGTGTTTTTATTTCATTAGTCAGTAGATCAGGAGTGATACCACTGAAATCTGAATTGGTAGCCACAGTAGAACTACCCCAGTGGGATGAAAATAAAACACATAATGTCCTTATTGCTAGTTTTTGGCCTGTGCTGCTAACGATGCTTACATTAATGTTCTTACATTAGTCCATTCCTTTGACCTTGAGCCAATATCAGAAGTGTTTGCAAAAGGAGCTGAAGACAATTCCTTTATTTTGGCTTTAGAGTCAGCAGAGGGAGCTCACACCCGTTTGGTTCAACTTGACAAATATTGGGTATTAAAGATATTTTAAACTAGGCCATTTTATTTACACACATATGCACACACCCACTCACCCTCTTACAGACGTACATGGGATTCCTAAAGCTCATAATCAGTACCTTAGCAGGCTGTTTGACAAGTCTCTCTCTTATCCTCATGCCAGACAGCTCATAAAAAAGAGGGTTCAAATGAACAATTGTTCAAAACAGTCCCCCAAAATGATTCTCTTTTACTTATCTCAGGGCAGGGTGAGGGAAACAACATGGCACTCCATCCTGTGGTCAGGAGTTGGTGCTCAACTGAAGAAATGCAGTGAGCTGTGTGTTAGCCTGGACCTCTAAGGAAGCTGGATGCTTCGGGTGTGCAGTCATTTAAAAAGACATTTAAACCAGGCTATTGTCAATGTTTTAGCATGAGATTAGTAAAATATTTTTTTCCCTTAATTTGATTGGGAAAAGGTATATTCTGATTCATTTGGTTGCATACTAAGCTGCTTCCCTTCTGTTTCACATGAATAAAAATTAGGCTTTTGCCATAGGTCAGCACTATTTTCTGGAATATCATTTGGATCAGTTAGTGCAAGTCAGAGGCAGAGTCTGTGGAAGATCTTTTCTGCTGCAGCCCTGTACTAAGTGTTGTTTCATTATATTTTGTGTATACATCTGATGTTTAGAGAATTCTTAACTAGGTTATAATTACTGGATGTAAGAGAAATACAATTTCTGCATACAGATCTTGAGCCACTTCAGGTGAGGAAGCATTTTTAATTCATTCTGGCAGGGGGCAGTTAAGTGACTTTCCCAAGGTCATGGAGCAGATAGCTGGCATCGCTGGGAATAGACACCATTATCTTCTCAGGTTTCTGGGTGTTGCTCATCTATACTGCCACGTCATTGCCTTGGGCAAATGGAAGGATTTCTATTTTCTGATGGCCTTAAAGTTTTCAGATGTTTGTTAACGCATCATGCATTATTTCCCCAGATACTTTTTCATTGTAACTGAGAATGTTTTAACCTGTTGATTGTATTGATTTTTGATGTGGAAATAGCAGGCTGCTCCATTTCAAACTAAATTTCAAGGGCATGAAGATTGTTAGAATGGAAAAGCCACTTAGCTCAACACAGTTTCTTTTATTTTTATCTCAGTCATGCACAGAAGTCTGTGAAGTCCTAGTCTTATTTTCTCTATCCTGGATGGAAACCTGGTTACTTTAGATGCTAGAACAACTGGGAGGAAAAAGTAAAGCTCATCTACTGTATAGGCAGACATGTAACTGGCTGTGCTTGTGCTAGTGACATCTGATAATATGGCATTTGCATCCAGCCTCCCTGCCTTTGTGTGGTCCTGCTGCACCACTTCTAGGGCAGTGCTGTGAGATGTTCCTCCCTGAACCAGTGACAGATGGTGGCTGTCCTTCTGAGGGTTCAGCTGCAACCTTGTGAAGCAACAACATCCTTACATGGTTTGTATTCTTCTAAACTTTGAATGCGTTTCTGTGTTCTGTCTCCCACCACTGTGATTTTCATTTTTTCCCCCTTTAATTGCAGCCCCAAGATAGGATTACGGCTCTTAGGAATTGTCCCTAAGTCCTTTCCTTTGGCTGCATGCTGCATAATTTTTCCATTTAATATGGTTTTCTTGTTTTGGTCAATTGCTCCTAGTCCTGTTACTTTATAGTGATCTACATTTGATGCACATTTTCCTTTACAGGCCCAGCCATCTCCCTCAGAAAGTCATTCCCTGTGCACGATGGGCCTGAGCCAACATACACGGAACACTGTGGCAATATTCCCATTGTTCGCAACAAATATGAAACCTGAAGCTAAGGATGAACCAGCACTCTCATCAGCCATACAGGTTTGCGAACTGGATTCATGCAGACCTTGGGGATGTGGGTAGAGAAGGAAAGAGCACTTAGTCCAGAGAATTTTTATATCATAGCTCATAATTTCCTGAAGAAACTGCAACTTGTTTTTCCCCCTTCTCTCCAGAGGCTTTTGCAGTTGCCTTTCTACACATGCCTTTTCCGAATCCCTAGGAAGAGCCACTGAAACAGAGCTCTCTTCTGTCTGTTCACTGGTTATTGTGTGTTGCAGAGCTACATTTTCCTGCGCCTCCAGAGCCGTCCACCTGTGGAGGTCAGGGTTTTTGGGCTGCAAAGTTGGTCAAGACATGAAATGTAGAGGTTTCAAATGGGTAACTGGCTCCGGTTCCTATCGATCTCCATCTGCTTTCAGTGAGCTCAGCTCTACCCATGTCAGGAAGGTGAAATCTTATGCTATGATTTTAGGGCATTGAGAAAATAATGTGATGGGAGAAGGAGCAACAGCAGCTAGTCTAGGCGTTATCTTCTAATCCCCTTTCTATTTCTGTAATTTTAGTGTATTCCCTGTGGTATTTTAAAATACAGACTAAAAAACCAAAAAGGGTGTGTGTACTGTTCCTCCCCTGCCCCCCCAGCAGCAAGTTTCTAAAGCACTGAGTCGCTGGCAGCTGCAGCGTGACAAAATGATGCAGTTCAGGGTAGCTCCCTCTTTGGCACAGGCTGGAATGAAATTGGGGAAGACATGAAATTAAAAAGAGCTCGTTTAAAATCGAGTGCTGATTACCCACTTCCATAAATACATTGGAACACAAGAAATTTATTGCGCTTGGCCATATTTGCAAGCTGCTTTTTGGAAAAGGATACAAATACACTGTGGATAATATACTTTAGCTGCTTGACTGGCAGACGATCTCTCTGTGGTTCTACTGAAAAGCAACTTAGGCTAGATCCTTCAGTAGGATGGGTGTCAGGGCTTAGTTTTCATTCTTTCCATGATGCTTAAGAAAATTCGGGAAGTACAAGAGAGCTTGAGAGTGTGATTCTACTGTAAAATGCAAAATCATAGTACTTTTCAACAAATGAGAAGTATAGAAGGTATCGCTCTGGGTGCTAAGTCACAGAGCAGACTAGATTTTCATAAACAGTATGATGAGTCAAAAAATATAGCAATATAGACTAAGATATTCTACATAAAAATGTCTTCTTGGCTGTAGTACTATTAAATCAAAGGAGTAGACGTCTATAAAACAAAGACGTAGCATTTCAAATCTGTTCATAGAAGGCTCTTTCTAGTTTTAGGACTAGATGTTGACATGGGGTCAGTCCAGAATCCTAAGCAGAGATACCAAGATCTTAGCCAAACAAAAACACAGGGTTGGAAGTCTGTGGGTTTAGTGTGTGTATGTGTGTGTTGTGTCTTTAATTTTCCCCCAAAGTGACACTGCTTTTTATGAATGTACCAAACAGAATTTGACAACAAGCAGGAAATTAAACAAGTTATCTCTGAATAGTGCGTATAAAATATTCCAAAAGAAAGGGAGCTAACAGAAACCAAATTGCAGTGTGACACTGAGCCTTTTGATATCGCACAGAAGACATTTAAAAAACATTAGAAGCAGAACATGAGTCTGAGAGACAACACTGTCGTCTGAAAAATCTTCTCTGATTTAGTTGCCTCCAGAGCAGGACCCAAGCCCCAAACTCATGCTTTCCCATACCACGTTTGTTGGATGGACCACTAAAATCTCAGTTTTCTGTTTTTGATTAATGCACTTAATTTCTTTTGTACTTCTATAAAATGATATAAAAATTATCAAGTCATGAATGATAATTCATATTGTGCCTGGAAATCAGGTGTAATCTATATAGGTTTGCTGTACATTGCTAACAGCGATCTGTAAACAAGGGCAAAGACAACTGAGGACAAAGACAACATAACTCGTGCAGGCAATGACAACTGGGACCAGAACAAGTGGAACCGTACACTCAGTCCTTTCACACTTGGAACAAACTGTTCCACTTAAAGACAGGGGAGGGATATGCCACAGAAGTGACTTAGTAGATGTATTATAGATTCTGGTAACAGCAGAAAAAGTTGATATTTTACCTGTTCCCTGCGTGAAGAGGTTTCATCCAGTATCATTTTCTCTGATTTAACCTATGGTTTACTGCTATGATGGGAAGTAAAGGTGGGAATGATATAATGATATGTCTGGTAGCTCTTATGACCATGAAACAAAATTCATTTAATTTTGTTTCATGGTCATAGTTTTTCAAAGTTCTGTTAAAGTACGGATGTAGAGAACATAGAATCACAGAGTCATTGAATAGTTAGGGTTGGAAAGGACCTTAAGGTCATCAAGTTCCAACACCCATTTCTCCAACATGTATTTCTATCAGATTTCAGGGATGTCAGCTGATATTTATTAATGACTTAAAAGTCTGCTTCTTCCCCTGTGTGATTGAAAATGTTTACGAAATTGAAGTTTCAAAGTTTGTTTTAAATCTTCTGCAAATTATGACTGCATCAGCAAATTTGTGTTCACTTTGACCTCTAATGTCAGGTATCATTGCACTGAGTCATATACTGCCTCCAAGCAAGAAGACCGACTCTGGTTTCTTATTTTTCACTGACATGGTATAAATGTAATAATTTTTAGCAGACTCCTGCTGCTTTTTGTAATACTGAATGATATTTGGAAGATAATTCAGCTCCATATCTCACATCCTATTAGATCCCATGTGAATTAAAGCTTCAAATTGTAGTCAAAACAGATGCAGAACTAACACGATGTACTATACAAAAATGCAAGAGAAAACACCAGTTTCAGTCCTGTGATGGGACATAGGTGTGGGTGTAGATATCCACAGTTTACAGGCTGAGAAACCAAGGCACACAGCAATTATTTGTTGACATCATAGTAAGTTAGCCCTAAAGGCCAGGAAAGAACCTGAATCTCCACATCAGTTTGCTTCCTTCAGCAAATTGATACCTATAGCTTTTTGTAATAGGGTAGGCGAATGACAGTTTGATCTTGGAGACTGGAACTGGTCTTTTATTCCTCCTTTGGCAGGCTCTGTGGCATGTGACAAAGATTTTTGATTCTATGGAAGTAGGTTTTTTTTCCTTATCTGCTATAGGTTGCGTTTAATAATGTTACCCAGTGTCTCAAGGTGCTTGAATTGAATGGAAAAAAGTCTGAAACAGATGCCAGGTGGTATTACTGATTGTTAGGCTTTTATTTTAATTATTACTTGGGTACTTCAAGGTAGGGGAAAAAAAAACCCTGTAATAGAATAAAGGAAATGGAAAATTTGACAGATTAAGAGGTGCATTGCTAACAAGGCGTGGTAGCCTGCTTGAGGATAGCATACTGGTACTGCTTAGGAAGGATGATAATGCATGTACAGATGAGACAACATTACAGAAACGTTTGATTTTATATGATCTGCATCTGATCTTCCATTCAAAGGAAGGTGAGACTACAACAGGAAAAAGTTACAGATTTCCTGGATTTCATTGTGTCTACAATAAAACTGAGCCAAAGCTACAAAAACTGTTGCATAGTATCAGTTATATAATATTGAAAACATTAGACAACAGAGAGAAATGGTTCCTTGCTGAAGGGTAAATAGACTTTTGATCTGCCAAGAGAGTGCTTGAACAGCTTTCTAGCCTTAGGAAATGACCCCTGATAGGTGAGATAATTTGAAACCCCTTCCCACGTGATGGACTGTGCTCCATGTATGATTGATTGTATTAGTGATTAAACTGATCAGCACACTTACACTTCTGGGAGAAGCAAAAGAATAGAGCCTGGTAATGGAACTGGAATATTCAGGTTAGGTCAATAGCATGCTATGATCTACACAATGAGGGTGCTATTTATGAGTGCCTAAGTCTTCTGGGACAGGTAGTGATTTCATCGCATGAAAAAGAATCATGTATACAAGTTACTTAACTCAGGGTAATTTACATGCCCAAACATCCTTTGATTTGGATATAGACCACTGGTGCATAGGTCAGCTCTCAGCCCTTCAATGGTACTGCATAAATCAAGTAAGTGACACATTCTTTCTACAGTACTTTGAAAAGCTGAATATTACATTCACATATGCAGGAGCCAGTTTGTTGCATTAGAGGTAAATTGTAGTGATCCTCTGCCTGAGTTATTTCTGGGTGGAAAAAAAAGACTTTTCTCACCTTTCTATAGAAATCTGCCTTTTCCTTCATTGCTTGACTCTGTTGTTTGCATCAAGGAAGAAGGTGCCGAGGCCTCTGGTGGAAGTTCTGCTAGAGAAAATTGCTCAGAATCAGAGGGCAGAGCAACAGTGGACTTGCTTTCTAGAGTGAGCATAAACAGAAGTGAACCCTTGACAGTAATTTGAGAGCAATGGTTAGTGTCTCTGATGATGGTATGAGGCTGGACTTACCAATGTTATAACTGTGTGGCTCTGACCTGTTTCTTGTTATTTTCTAAATGTTGTTAAAGGATAACTGGGTGCCTTGTCATGTCGGTGTTCTGCTGGGAGCTTCTGTGAGATACTTTCTGGGTGAAAGCTTAAAGTTCTTTATTTGTTCTGCTATTGTCTGGAATGCTGGTTGCCTAAATCTGGGACGCTGCACAGGTATAAAAGTAAAACCTCAGAAAAGAGGGCTCAGTGCTTCAGTAAGAGCAGCCTTTCTTAGCAAGGCGAATGAGGGACAAATAGCCCAAAAAAGGAAGCTGAAAAGACAGGGCAGGCAAAATAGTCAAATATGAAAAGGCTTTCAATAGAAAGGTCTCAGTCTGAGCTTTGAAGACAGTCAAAGAAGGGGGTCTGCTGAGCACATGCAATTTCATAGACAGACCTCAATTGATAAATACGTGCTCTCAGCTTTAATTTAACCAGTCTTAATTTCCTTCGCGACAACTAACAAAACAGAAACATATCCAAAGAGATGACAGAAGTGACCTATGCCTGGTATTTTTTACCAGTGCTATCAGGGTTAAAGCCTGCATGAGTTACCAGTCCCGTAAGTTCAGACTTCCTGCAAGAGGCTTTAACTTGCTCACTTGTCCTTTATCTATATGTGTGTATATAGACATGTATGCATATTGATTCACAAATATGTTATGTATACTCAGTGTTTCTTTCTAGGCATTGTGTTTTCCTTGTTGATGTGTCTGATTTTTATATTACCCCCCACCTCTGCACTGTTTCAAGCAGCAAGGTCCTTTGGGACTGTGTTCACCTCACTCACCACATAGTGAAAAGCTTCTCATGTTGTGGTTCCTTGTGCTTGCAGAGGAGTCCGCTGGGCAAGTTTTACTTAACCTAAGGACAGTTTCCTACAACACCTAGTGCATGTTATGAATGACACATTGTCACTCTAGTTTAAGCAAATTTGTGGTAGAATACAACAGTGGGGGAAAAATGAGAAAGATGTCGAAGTGCAGCTCACTCCAAAATAAATTCCCCCTCTATTTCAAGTTGCTTTTGATGTGGTTAATGGTAGTGTTTCAAAGGCAGGAGTTGGTAGCAAATGGGAAGAAAAGCAACAGTGAATTAAAGATTTGAAGAGATAAAAATGGTAATTTATAAGTGAGAAAGACTGATTAGAGTTGTTGTTACTTTTTAGTTAATGGAATGACCTATCTAGTCAAATTGGATATTCCTGTAGTGAGATGTTTTTTCTTTATTGCCAGTTTAGCAGAATATCTCTCTTTTCTTAGTGAAAATGAAATGGCAATTTTAGCATTCTTAATTGGTTTGGTTCTTTTCCATGGTAGCAAGTGAACTGAAAAAATACTGCTTATGAACAGGTTATGAACTTAAGTCTAAACCCCCTGCACTGTCGGCATCAAATAAAAAAGTGGCTAATGAAACAGTCTTCGGTTTCTAATTTCACAGAGAACTGATGTTGCTTTAAGGTGTAGTTCCCACATGGAATGCATGCCGTGAATGAATATTAGTAATGAGAAGTGGAGATAATTTGTGGTTGAATGGTGTGTCTGTACTCAGAGTGACAGAATGCATAGCCAAAACTATATATTATACTGAATTCCATTGAAAGCAACAGTGGAAATTGAAGAAAATGTTAAAATGACTTCTTTTGAATAATCTTTTGTTCCCAGGTAAATCTTTTTGTTCCTAGATAAATGCAGGTGAATTAGAGCTGGTCTATAGCACATTTACACTGATTCTTAAGAAAGTTATACACGCTCCAGAAGAACAAAAAATATTAACAGTAAATTTTTGGTACAGTGACTTAGCTGATGGTGAATGAAGTAAATTAAGCTATAGTTTAATTATATAGATGTATCTTATTGAAGAACAGCTAAAATCTAAAATCTAGTCTAGAATCTAAGATTTTCGTAGCCCAACTGCTTGTCTTGGGGACATGTACTAGTATCTTTGGCTAGAATGGTGTGAGTTTTTCTTTGGCTGTTTTGGCACATAGCTCATTTCTCTCTGTACTAATTCTTAGCAGAAACAATTTCCTCCATCATCTGGAATACTTTGCTCCTGTTGGACTTTTCCTCTCTGCACATGATACAAAATTTTAATCCTCCTACTTCACCTGTCATCCCTGCTAGATCTGCTTCTATCCATTTTACCATTTGTAAAATTCACACAATGGTCTTATAGCTTTGTATTCTAAGTTTCCCCCATTTTTTTTTTATCCCCACACTTCCTTCATTACATTCCTTTCAGTGGATTTCTCATTGTATCCAAAAATACAAGATTTCTAGCAGCTAGGTTCTCCTTACAGCTCCTTTTCTTGGTGTCTTATGAATTTAAACAAATGATTAAAAATTACACTCAAATACAGAAGTTGAGTCTGGGAACTCAGGAAGACAACATGTTTTTCGTGCCTATAAAGCAGATGATGTTTTTTGGGTCAAGACTTCTTTATATTATTTCATTTCTCTTCTCTTTTCTTTCTTTGTAAAGAAGGTGTTAGAATTTGGGATGCTTTTGTCACATAATGTCTCTTTCCATTGTTGTTTTTTAACTCAAACTGTAGTTTGACAGTTCTCCACTGGCTCAGTTTGTAGAGAGCCATAATATGGAATTTAAAAAACAAATTCAGTTTCTGTCAACAGAAGGAATAAATGTGCATCTATGCAGGTAGTCATGGATTATTGCATTGACATAAGCCAGTAAGGCAATGTGAATATGGTAAATTTGAGAGAAAGACCTGTCATCGTGAACTGGAGAAGATCAGATAGGAAGTAGTCACACAGGCATCTCTTGTCTGCAGCACTATGACAGGCCGGCACATTTTGTTTGTGAAAGGAAACCACACTTTCCTAAACTTTACTGCACTTATTTAACGTCAAAATGCTGGTAGGCCAGCTAAGAAGGTGGATTGTTTCTTCCTTAGCCGTAGTGCTGGCTGCATATTCCCAATTCCTTCTGTCTCTGACAATGAGGCTCAGCTCTGTTGTTTCTTTATCCTTTTTGTTTTGCTGCAAGAGGAATAGGTGGATAATAGTGCTTCTTCTGAAATATGTCCCTTGCAGTATTAAAGGGTATTAATTCCACCTTCTTGTTGCCTAAAATATCCATATAGCCATGGGAACTGAAAAGAAAATACTGTTTGTACCAATTCAGTCTTTTTGTAAATGGATTTGTTCTTACTATGATTTGGCAGAGAAGTGTTGTCAAGATATCTGATTTATGGATTTTAGTAACCTAGGGAAGACTCATTACTTTCCTAATTTAACCAGCTGAGAAAAATTTGACCTGCCTGACAAAGAGTGGTTGGTTTTTTGCTTTTTTGGCATGAATTCCTGAAAGCACTGCAGCTTTTCTAGGGCCTGGGTGATAAACTGCTCTGCACAGTGCAGTAGTTACAGAGAAGAAAAGAAATGCACACATCCTTTAAAATACAATTGTTCTTCATTCTGAGTATCTCTTGGCCATATACATGAGTCCATGGCCTTCCCCATAAAAGTGGTTTAACTGATAGATGCTAAATAAAATGCTTTGTAGAGACTGGTGCTGCAATTCCTTCAGATAATTCTTTATTTTTTATTTTTATTAATGAGGAAGTAGACTAAAATCAATTAAAATTATGTGAAAAGATCTTTTTATGTTGTCTGATGCTACCACAGCTCCCACCTCAGGTACTGAAACAAGAGTTGTGTTTGGGCTGCTGCAAATCACACAAACCAAACCAGACTTGGAATGAAAAGTGGTTTCTGTTCTTGTGTGTTCAGTGTAACTTCTGTTATCACTGTGGATCCTAGTAAATAATCTTGGTATTTTTACATTGCTTAACCTCCCAGAAATGTAGAAGTATTTGAAAAGAAATGTTTGAAAGGATACCCGTGTGTTTTGTCACACCTGAGAGCTGGAGATTTTATCAGCCTTGAGGAAATCATGCAGATCTGCATAATGTGTGTGTGTGGAAAAAAATTATTATTAAAGATTCTCTCTATCTTAGGGCAAAATAAAGACCCACAGAAGTAATGACTTTCAGAGTCATGTTGTGACTGGCGCATAAGGTTTTTGGAAAGCCTTGAGTACTACTTAGTTGTTTTTTATGAAGAAACACCAGTAAATAGAGTTAAACATAATAGGAAGGGCTGAGCACTTCGCATTGTTCTCATTAAAAATATTTACCCTGTTAGTGTATAGCACTCCAGCATGCTGCTTTCTCCCTACTTTTTCTTATGTGTTTTAGATTACCTGCTCTTTTGAAAAATGCTGTTCCTACCTGTATTTGAACAGCAGTTACCAAAATGGAGCCAGAGTCCTGAATGTGGTTTTTGTGGATTACTCTAACAAAAAATCAAAGACAATAATCAAAGTTAAGGGATTTCTCCTATGATAGCTGGTCTAATTTCTTGCGGACTTCCCTCTAATTTTGATTTCCAGGGACAGAATATTGTTTCATGCCTATGGTTTGGGTAGGCTTGGGAATACACTGACAAGACAAGATAGGCAGTTATTGTTCTGGTCTCCCAGTGTGGTACCTGTTATGAACAGAGGACATCAGTGCTGTCAGTGGGCACCATTTGCCTGCGCTAAATTTGCTGCTGGAAGAATGAACCCACTATTGATCTGTATAGATCTGTGCTGCAACTGGAGAGCTATACATTCAACATATGAACTTTCCTCGCAGTTTCCTCACTTTGGTAATGATTAGTGATGAGGGGCAAAAAAAGAGCAGTGTGAAGGATGCCTGTGTCTCAGAAGAACCTAACTGAATCAACATCAGTTTTTCTTCTGTTGTCTCACCTGACCTGCAGGCCTATTATGGTAGTGACTGATGCCTGTGAGCTTGGGGTTTTAGCGAAGTCATGGTGTCTGTTAAGTGTGAAGCATTAAATCATGACCTTAAGAGGTAGAACGACCTCTAGTTTACAGTGCTTCTCTAAGCCTGGATGTGCAGCACAGTTATGTATATTGTTAGGCATCTCAGTAAAGCAGGACCCACTTCAAACCGCATTAAATCAGCACTGAGATACCTGTGTGAATAATAATAAATGAAGTGGTTTGTTTCTCATGATACTTCTGGAAAAAAACCAACCACCCAAAACTTCAGCAACCCTCAGCAGTTGGTCAAGAAAAGTAATGACTAAAACTTCATGGGGAGAAAGCAGTCAAGATGTCACCTTGGTGCCTTTGACATTCTTGTTGAAAGCAGAGAATCCGTGAGCGCAGTGTGAGCTATACAAAGAGATGACAATTATCCTGACTTAAATAAGCATGGATACTACTGTGAGGAGATTTGATCAGTCGTGTTCCAGACTTCTGAAGATATCTTTTTTTTTTTTTTTTCAATCTGCAAATTTATACTTTGATAATTATATTTTTTTTGGCTTGGGTGGGAAGAGGGTTGCTATGAATATTTATAACAAATCACTCCTACCAGAGGACACATTAAGTCTTGCAGCATAACAAAACTGAATTACCATGAAATAAACTTTCTTAATTAAACCAATTAAATTTCTTCCCAGTATGTAATTTAGAAACTCTGATAAACCCTGGTTGAAAAGGTTTGTTCTAGCCTTAAGCTGGCCTAAGAAAGAGTGAACATCTGGCCTGTATATGAAAGGCCTATTTAGGCCTTAGGCAGTGTGGAAAACATTAGCTGCTGTCCACGGCATTGAATACTTTGTGTGGCCCCAGGGCTTTGCTAAAGGACAGTGGTATCATTAGGGCACAATCATGTTTATGGAATACGCTGTAGCTAAGATAAGTGAGTCCTCAGACGTCTACCACAGTGCTTATAGCTGAATGAGAAGTATTCCTGCTTGCTCACATTTTTGTTGTAGTTCTACCAAAACAGATGTGTTTTTTGTCTTTTAAATTTAATTTACACTTTCTAAATGTTGATATTGGCAAGCAGCATGAGGCTTTATAAAGGAGCTTTTCACACTCCTTTTCCATATCGCATTTTAATCTTTTTGCAGGAACCAGTATCCATAGGGCATGTGCTTAACACTCTTAAAAGATGACTTTTAAGGCAACTATATAGAAATGATAACAACACCTCACTGCATGACTTCTGTTACAGGAACTATTTGGAATAGTAATGGTAATCAATAGGAAAGAGGTGCTCCAATCATATTATTTATTGTAATTTATTGCAGCTGGAGGAAAAAATAACAAAATCATAATGTGGCAAACCTATGAAAACTGCTCTGATTCCCAAATGGGAAAGCTTGGAAATGATTTTGAGAAGTCTCCCTTTTTTTTTAGTGTTTCAACAGGTAGGGGTTGATGTTTGCAGCACAGTTACTATATTTCATATTTATAACTATAACTATCTTTCAGCACTTCAGAAAGATAGTCCTTTATCAGAGGTGACAACTCTGATACCCCAGAAAAACAATCAACCAAACAAGAACAAAACCCAAAGCAGTGGCAGTGGAATGAAAAGTAAATAGTTGAGTTGGAGACAGACATTAAAGAGAGCTTCTGCTTAAGCTCCAAGTGTGTAACTTTTGTGGTGGTTGAATAACAAGAGGTGTCTTGTTTAGAAGCACATACACTGCTGTTATACATCTGAAAGCGCCGTAACTTCGGCTTTACATCTGGACACAGCTGTAATTACCATCCAGGCCTGTGTCTAAGGCTCTCCTTGTTGCCTCTTGTCTTCTTCCTGCTGTAATAGTAAAGATCTACCAGTCTGTCAGTGACGTGAAGCCACTACAAACTGCATAGGATTCTGTTATTTGGGGGTTTCTGCTTTGAAGTAATGTTCTTGGTCTCTTTTGCTCAGAGTCCTAAATCCATCTTGTGTAAGGGCATGATAAGAAGTGCTTTCTATTTGATTTGTCCACTATTCTTTTTCTTCTGAATTTTCTATGTTCAAACATAAATAAGGTCTGTAAGGTTAGGATACTGTTTCTTTATTAAATAAGCAGAATAAAAATGAAGAAAAGCAAGCAGGGAGATGGAGCTACTCAATCAAGATGTGAAGGAGAGCGCATATCAGGGCCTAGAGGGGCCAGTTTAACTTTCCCTCTCATTTCCCCTCCCTTCCTTCACTAAAGAAGGGGGAAAAAAAAAAAGATCAGAGAGTAAAGAGCTGGTACGGGATTTCAAAAGAAGGCATCATCCATTAGCTGACATTTTCATGTTTGCTTAGGAGCAACTTTGTCAAGAGAGAGGAAACTTTAAGGTAAATACAGGGACACTTGAAAAATATGCTGTCATTGAAGACTGAAACATGATGTGACAACCAGTAGCCTCCTGCCTTAGGAAGAAGCTGAACGTTTCCACTGAGATGCAGTGCCTCAAAAATGAAGTCCTTGTGCCTGGAAAACACAGTGTTCACAACTTACTCTCAGAAGAATCACATACATGTGCACAAAACCTTGCCTGGTAAGTGAGAGAAACAGCTCCTGCAGCAGGCTGCAATCTTGCTCATTAGGATGCAATAGCACTGGGGAAAAAAGGTCTGTCAGCATGCCAGAAACGTTTCAGAGAACTGCTCCAGTGGTCAGTTCTTTGCTAACTGGGACAGCGAAGGGATGAATATCCTCTCAGTAAATCCGTGATAGTTCTGATGAGGAAATAGTCTGCTTTCTGTGAACTTACCTTATGCTGTTCTTGTAACTGTGGAGCTATTGAAATGCAGAAATGCCTGGCACTGCCAAGGCTGATGAATGATTTACAAGTATCTTTCATTAATTCCATCTCCCAGCTTGCACTGAAAAATACTGTCGTCTTCACTGTTTCTCGGGTTGGGAAAATCATCCCCTTGCTCACAAAACCCACACACATATATTTTGAAGAAAATAATAAGTAAATCTCAATTCTTCTGTTGTCTATTTCAGCCTGTTAAGCTTAGCAAATGCCTGAGACAAAATACAGTTGCATAGTCCAAAACTGTGCCTGATGTAACTTGACATGTCTTAATATAAAAAGAGTTTGTATTTCACCAATCTCTCTTTTCCCCATGAAATCTTGTCAATGATTTCCCTCAGCAAAACCAAGGTCAGGTTTTTGTTTTGTTCTTTCTTTTTTTCTTTCTTTCTTTTCCTTTTTTTTTGAGAAAGGCTAGTCCTGCTTTGAGGCAAGCTGAAGAAAATACACCATGAAACAATCTGTGGTTTACATTTTGGTTTCCTGTACAGCTGTATTGGAAGGTCATGTATTAATTTATTACTGTTGTGCCATAATGCTGTTAAAACATTATGAAAGAGTTGCTTTCTCATGGAAAGAAATAATCTAACATGCACTTTATTTCAGTGACCAAAGTATTACAGGCAACCTCATGGATCATTAATTGGGTACTGTCTCATTAAGTAAGCTTTATTGGTTATGATGGCTTTTGATTCCTACTTCTGATCCCTCTCTTTTGCCTTAAGACTCCTGTGAAATACCTTTGATAAAGGAGTTAAAGAAAACTGCATGAAGAAATCTTGAAATAAGGGCAGATACCTGAAATGACAGTGATAGTAATTTTGACGGAAGATAGATTAAAAAGCACAGTTAATATACATAAAAAGAGGGTGAGGAGAATCATAAAAGCAGGCTACACATATAATCCTAACAGGTGCATACTAACATGGCTTGTTTAAACTACTAATGCTCCTTGTCCATTCTAGATGCTCCTGATAATTCTCTCTAGTCTTTCTGCTCACTGCCTTGGGTGCATGTTTCCTTCCCCCTCCTCCCCATCTCTGGCTGCTGCTGACTTCTGTACCCACCATCAACAAATGCATCCTTGACCATTGTCTTTTCTTGAGATGCTTTCACAGCTCTTATATCTTTAGATGGCTCCATTACTGATCACCTCTCCTCCTAATTTGTAGAGAACTACCATGCAGGAAAGGGTTATTTCAGTGATGTAACTGGGGGGTTCAGAGGGAGAGCAGGTGAATCCTCTGATGTACCCGGTCATCCAGCTCCCATTGAGGTGTCTTTTGAGAAGGCCATGGCAAAGCCAGGAACTCTTGCTGTGAATTTCAAGTTACATCCTGGATCAGGTTTGGGTTCTGATGAACTTTTACCAAGGTCTCAAGCGACTAATTCTTGGCCAGACTCCCATACTGAGCCTTCCTGATCTTTTTGTTTAGTTTTTTCTGAAGTCTTCTCACCTTCTTAGCTTCCATTAGAGCTTAATGCTTTGTTTTTCCTGACCTTACTTAGCAACTCTTTTCTTCTTTAGTTCTTATTCTTTGTTTTTCTTTTTGAATTATTTTACCACTTTTTGTGTCTGGTTTCTCTCTGGATGATCTTGTCCAGTTGTATAACTTCACCTGTTATCGTTACACAACTGAGATGCCGCTCTATTTCTGTGCTTCTGACTGGTCTGCATCCAATTCCATCTTCTCGCTTCTCTGTGACAATTGCTTCTGGGTATCACGCCATCAGCTTAAACTTAATTGTATGCCTTTCTTTCTCTATCTTCTCCTTGCATGTCATTGTCGACAATGACAATATTGACACCATCATGGTGACTTACAACCTGAGGCAGGTTGTTTTTTTAGGTTCTGTTTTCTTCTGTGCTGCAATAGACAAGTCCTATAGAGAAACAGCATTAACAAATACATAGAACTATATGAAAAGGGGAGCAAGCTGATGTGATGTAGCAGAGAACAGTGCTGTTATACCACTTCAATTTTAGGAGATTACGCCTGTGGTGACTGTGGTCGAAGAGAGAACTGAAAATGCTTTAAGTATGAGGACTTCAGACAGTTTCATTATTTAATTTAAGACTTTGGGAAAGTGAAGCCAAGTGGTTTGATGTTTCACACAGTGTTCTTCTAAATTAAGCAACATGTAATAACGGAAGAACAGGTCCAAATTTAATTCCAGTAGTTCTTGTCCTTATTAATTCTGAGCATTGCATTAGAAGGGTTAGGGGGTTGTTTTGTTTTAGGCTGTGTCTTGATTTTATGAACACAAACTGTTTTCAGACTACTTGCTTTCTAAACTGTATTTCTGCATACACAACTTCAGCCTCGATGAGCTGGGTGTCTGTTGATAACAAGAGCTGAATTTGTCTTGACATATTGTTTGGAATATTTCTAATCAAATATTAACATTAGCACTGCCACATGTCTCTGTTATTTCCTTTATCTTTTCACTTAGTCCCACAAGCTTTCTCTAGATAAGAATAACACTAATGCATTACTTAAGAGTTCTTTTTTTTTACTGGAAAGCTTAAATAATATAGAGCCCAGTCTGAGTAGCAGCTCCAGATTCCTGCAGAAGAAGTATTCTTAAAACTCCCCCCAAAAAGACAGACCCCATGGAGGCTGACTTCGCTGGCTTACGTATTGCCAGTGTCAGTAGTGACAAGGGAAGGACTCAGCAGTGACAAATAACTTTAACAGATACTGCTAAATCACTGTTTTATAAGGATTACGTGACAAAATTGAAAGTAAAACAGAATGTTTGATGTTGCCATAAATCTTTAATGAATGTTCTGTGTTTTTGTGATGTGTCAAAGGCAGTCAGATGCAGGCCTTCTTTCCTTACACTAATAGGGAAGTAGAGATGAATCTTGCATTTTAACTCTCGAGAAAGAGGAAAAGAAAATAAGGGTTAAATTTACCTTTCATGTAAAGAGACAGGGCTTGATGTGGCTGAAGTACAGATGGAGGGAGGTGAAGGTAATAAGGCTGTATTGCTTAGTAGGAGCCTGATGCTGTAGCCAGTGCCCATGGTATGTATGCTGTGCAACACCAAGCTGGCTGGAAAGATGAGTGCCTTTAGTGTTCCCCTTGCCTCCACTGAGGATGTTGTGTGCAAGATACAAGAGCTAAACATTTCTTGTGTCCTTAGATTCTCCCTTCTTCCTTATTTGAATCAATGTTGTATTTAATTATTTACTGTTCGAATGCCTGCATCTGAAGCGCACAGCCCTGAGTCTGCTTTTTGTAAGATACTATGCTGAAACCACACCGGATCCCATTTTCTCTCTTCCGCAGCAGCAGCGGTCAGATGGTCTGTCTCATCTTGTAGGCTTAACAGCTTCACTGATAAATCTAACTCGATGCTAATGGATGTGCTGTAATACAATATGGAACAGAAGCTAGGACCCTGTGGCCTGCCATGGACCATGTAATTTATGATTGAAATGTCTCAGATATTTATGCTGACAAGAGAAATACTCGACGCTTCCTGCTAATGTGCTGTCCCACTCCTCTGACTAATTCTAGATGCATTTTTGGCTTATTTGCTTCCATCTCTCTTCTTTCCCATTTTTTGCCATCTACCCTGTCACTCACAGCTGCCAGGGTTCTTCTTTTGCCTCTGCTGCTCCATTTAATTTAATAGGAAGAGTAAGTGGATGAATGCAAGAGTTTGCCTGGAAATAAAATGGATCCTCCAATCAGTTAAAGCTAGTGTTGGGATCCTTCTGTAAGCGATGATATAGTCTAACCTCACATGACTGGGCATGGTTCAGAAGTCGCTGAGTGAAATTGTCTGGCCAACATAACATAGGAAACTGCAGTGAGGAATGGATATGGTCCCTGTGTCCCCAGAAGGCTATGAAAACATTGCCTTTTCCTCAGTGTGATCAATTTTACTCACTGTATCTAGTGGAAATACACAGTTAGAAGCTGTGCATTTCCCCTGCCTTGCATTTTTCCAATTTGCATTAATCATAAACAGCCTCTGTAAAAATATTGATTTGCAATTTCTTTCCAATATAGACTGCAAATACTACTTTTTTTTTTCCACTTCTGATTGTACAAAAGTGCCTTCTTGCGTTGTTCTAGCAATGCATAGATGGAATGGATGGAATTGACAAGGCAGCAGTTTTCACTAGATTTTATTTTATTCTTCCAAACAGTGCTCTTAATGTGTCAGTTTAAAAGAACTGAGAACATGACACGATTTTAACCTCTTTAACACATTGTTCCAAGGACAAAAGAAACCAGGGTATGTCACAATACGTATAGCAAACCAGGCAAGCATTATACAAATATTTGTATATTTGATAGTCTTTTCTGAAGTAAATTTTGCCTTTTTTTTCAGACTGAGATAAGGAATACACTGTGTAAAGCTCGGTTGTGCAGGCACCTTAATCTCCCTTTCTTTTAAGTTGTTTGTTGTTGATAAGTCTGAAATTTTTGCTGGTGGCTTTCTTTTTTCATCAATGCTTCCATGGTTTCATAAAGTACAAATCCTCCTTGCCGTTTAACCATCAGCTGTGTACAAAAATCCTTTAATTTTACCCTGCATAGATGCTGAAGTAAAGAGGAAATTACATATTGAAAAATAAAATAGGACAACAGGATTTAAAATTGCATCAGCCTCAATTTGTTTATATGAGCATGAAAGAGAAGAGAAGGGAGACTTATCCTTTGGGACTGTAAATGGCACCTCCTGCTGCGGTATTAAATTCACCATTTGCAACCTCCTGTGCTTCTCTGAGTGTAGAGGGTGGTGCCTGACTTCTTGGCGCCAGAGAGTCAGCAAAGGTGTCTAATAGATGCAGACGCAGAGATGAGGGTTGCTTACTTAACCTTGTTCTAGCTCATGTCCCCATCAGGGACAGCCAGCTGATCCCCCCAGCCTGGCTCAGGAGAGAGAGCAAGGAGGCTCCAGAAGCAGTTTATGGCTTTAATAATTCACATGTCCTCAGTTAATCTCCATTAGCAGCAGCCAATTAGTTGGGGAATATTCATACTGCCTTGATACATATTTTCTTATATTCTGATCACTTCATGGGAAAGTAATGAGGTCACATAATAGCAGGTATGACTATTTGTTCTTCTTGAAGAAAATAAACATCTTGACAAAAAGGAATACAGTGCAGAAAGTGGGTGTCAGTGTTTTCTGATGCTGTTGTTCATTTCCTTAAAAAGCCTTAAACCCAATATCTGATAGCGAGCTTGATCATCGAGACTCTGACCCTACAAGTGTGTGTTAAAGAGGGTTGAAACAGGATTGCTCATGTGAGCAAAGTTATTCACATACATAAATCTTTGCAGGATTGGGGTCCATAGTGATTTAGGACAAAGCACCAGTAGCAAAAAATGTTTATTCTGTTGCACCTGCATGATGCAGCAGATACTGTGAGAGCACCATTAGCTACTTAACGTACCAGCTAATGACTGGCAGACTTAAGGGAATGTAGCTGAATAGCGGGCAGCCTGGTCCATGAGACTTAATGATACCGAATGGCTTAGACAGTCTATGGGAATACTGGAGACAGCTTTGCAGTTGAGCAGAGTTTAAATAGCACCATATCACAAGACCATAGACACGGGAATGACATGATGAGAATTGTTGACTTACCCTTGAATTGATATTAATAGAAGGAGAGAAAAAAAACATCGTCTAGTATATGAAGGATTTTTTTCACCCCTAAGCACATAGCCACAGTGAATCTGCATGTGTTCTGGTGGGTTAATAGTGATATATTTCCACTGTCCATCTAACCCTCCTTTGCATAATTATATTCCTTCTCCTAAATGAGGAGAGAAAACCGATGAAATCTATCACCATGTCACCTACTAGCATGAAACAGAAATCTAGATAAGAGTAGCTGGAAGAAACTGCCTCTGTGAAGACCCAGTAAAATAGGGTGAGAGAATAAAAGAAAAGGAAAAGAAAACAAAAATGATCCGGGAATACATCAAAGATACAGCACAGAAACGTGGCATAGAAAGAAATACTTAAAAAAAATTAAGATCAAATGCCAAGTCTAGTTTTTACCGCAAAGCACCAAGCTGATTTTTCATAAAATAAAAGTCCCTGAATTGAGAAATATGTGTCTCTCTTAGATTGGATTGTGCAGTGAACAGTATCAAGAACTAAGCAATAATAAATCATCAGGCTGTATGTCAGACTGAGCACTACAAGATAAACCCCTGTTGGAATTGTCATGAAGGTGACCTTATGAGTGACTACAGAAATACTAAAAAATAAAATAATAATAAAAGAAAATCAATGCTCTCTTTAAAACTCTGAAGCAAATCTATTCATGCTTTGTCTTTCAGTATATTTGCTATTTTAATTTGCTGTTTATTAAATGAAATATTGCTCTATCTAGGGAGCACTGCATGATAAAATTATTGAAGATGCTGCTGGTGCAAAGCTATTTGTAGCAAATGAAATCCTGCTGTGTGCAATTCAGAACATCATATTGAGCAGTCCAGATAGCAGCATCTGTGGATAGCTCTTAAGACTTTAGACTTGCCTTAGTTAGCTTGTTTGTTTTTACCCTGTGTTATTGATCGGGACTTCATCATATGTTTGTGTGGGGAATGGCTTTTCAGATGCTGGGAACATATTTAGAGGCAGGTCAAGTGAATTGAAGAGAGGCATAAAATCTGCTGATTCGTAGAAGATGTCAGCACATGACAGAAAGAGACTAAAGAGTGGGAGACCTTAAACTGGTATTGACATTGCGCAGAAATTTGCAGCATGAAAGGGAGGAAAAGTGTTTCTGACTTGTGGACAAAGCTTGCACTATCAGCAGTCCCTTTGTGAGCTTTGACAAATAACCTGCTACCCTTGCATGTGCTCTGAGAGGTGCAATTGGTGTTAGTTTTTGAACACTGCAGTTAAAACTAGGGGGTAAATAATGCTACAGGTATGGAATCTTTTACTCATTACATATGTCAAACCTATTAAGAAAAAGAAAGCCCCCATGCTGCCAAGATAATAGATTATTCAGACCGATTCAATTCCCTCTTGACTATAGTAAAAAAGAAATGTTGAAAAGGAAAGAATAAAAGAAAGGAGGGCTATTTTGACTATTTGAGAAGAAGTAGGAATACTGAGAAATACTTTATTCTCTGGTACAGGCCTTTTGTGTGACCTTGGGCAAATCATTTATCTCCCTGTGCCTCAGTCACTCATCTATGATAAACTAGAAGCAGTAGTCACTTTTCCTTTAATAGAGGTTTGGATGCCCAGGATAAATGGACAAACCTGGTTAGTACAGTTATCATGGGACGCACTAAAGAGAATGTTTCAGATGCTAAAGTGGCTCCAATCCACTTAGGAGAGCCTGATCTGGCTCTCTGCACAACAAATTTGGGTACTGCTGCACTTGTGCCATGCCTTATCTATAAACTGGATAAACTGTGTATGGTTTAATTGATCACTGACTGCAGTAGTTTAGCATCTCCAGGGTTGCTTTGAGGCTTGATTAATATTTAAAAAGCTCTTTAGGATTTTGAGATGGAAGGCTTTTATTGAAATAGAAAGAACTTATTGCTACCGCTGCTTGAAGGTATTGTTTTCAAGGTTTGTTTTGATATAGTCTGCAACTAGAATGTCTTATTGGGAGCCTTGCATTATTGCAGGATAGGCTAAAGTCTAAAATCCTTGTACTGTGAAATGTTTTCATTCCTATATTCAATAATAAATGGTTACATGACAAAAAATCTCCTAATCAGGATGAAACAAACTTTGTAGTCTTAATACAGAAGCTGTTAGGAGTGAGCTATTCTTGCACAATAGGCATTTAGTACATATAGGCAGGATCTTGAGAGAAGTCTATGCTACTACAGTCTGTAGTGTGCCACATCTGAGGTAACATCATTGCATTGTCAAGGACTGTTGATTCAACACCTCCTACGGATTCCTCTGTTCACCTATCCAAAATGCCTTATTAAATGGGTATCACAAAGCAGGTTGCATGAATCTTACTGCAGTGTTTCCAGTGGGGCCAAAAGGTAAGGCAGTTGTTTGACAGGTACTGAGGAAATTCAGGTATTTCTTTTATCCTGCGCATTTCTTCTAAGAACGAAGTGTTCTCACAGTGAATAAATCACTTAAACAGTGGATTTGTTGGTATAAATCAATGCAACAGACTTTGCAGGCTTTACATACATAGTTAATATATTATGAGATTTTTCTGCCTGAATAGTAAATGATTGACAATTTTTGCAAGTGAAATGCTCTTTTCTTCAGTCCAGCTGCAGAATAGACATGACTTCTGCAGAACTTCTCCCCAACAAGTGCTTACTGGTCTCATTACTAATAAATACTGTCAGGATGGGGTCTTTTTGCTGTCTCCTAGATGAGAAGAAAAAAGAAGTGGGTATGTTTCAGCTAAATTCTCCTCAAGACCAACTCATTTAGCACTGGACTCACAGAAAAACACTAGAATAGACCAGGTGAGTCAGCTGTCTGTTATTTTCTCCTTCGCTTCTTCCTTCCTTATTCATCCCCTGCCCTGTAGTGGCAACTGAATGAAATCAAACTACTGATTGATTTAGATTAATTGTAGCTAATAAATGAGTCCTCTGGTATGGAGACCGCCTGAGAAAGGCATTAAGAAGGTTACTGCAACAAAATGGTACGTCAAAAAAGTGCCAGTCTTCTGCAAAAACATCATAGCATCAACTTGGAGAGTGATCTGAGTCTGAAAACTCAGGCATTATTTGTAATATATTAGCTATTCGCATGGTCAGGCTATTGCTAGGGTGATGACCCAATTCTCCCTGGCTTGTACACCTGTATTTCTTCCCCATGGAGCCTACAACATGCATAAGGTGAGGAAACAGCATTTGCCCTCTGGTTTGAATAGAGTCAGGAGGTGAATGAAACATTGAGTTGGACTGAGGAACTGGGGAGGGCTCCCAGGTCCTGCAGTTTGTGCATAGCCATGTATCTACAGATAATCCCATCCATGTTTGTCATTATCTCATCAGTAATTAAGAGGGGATTACTTGTTAACTCAGAAATTCCAATGTAAAAAGGCATTCTTCAAATTCAGGAAAGCAAAAGTTTGCAAAGGTCCATGCAAGGCAGTGAAAAACCTAAAAATCTGCATAGTCATCTCACTCTTGCTGGGCAGTGATATCTTAAGTCTTGTATGAGCAATACAAGTCTTGCATGTGTGTCCATTTCTCTTGACTACAAAACATCTGGCTGAGATGCAGCTGTGCAGCTAGGAGAAACAGTGCTTCCCCAGCAACACCTCAGGGGGGCTGAGATGGGCTTCAGCCCCATCCTGTCACTGCTGGCAGGTCTTTGCCAAGCCTGTTCTTAGAGATGTCTACTGAGGGAAGCTCAGCCTGCCGTAAGAACTGTGTTCCAATGCTGCATTGCCCTTTCTGTTGCCCTTTTTACTTGTGTGTTTTTTATTGGTCTAGCTTGACTACTTTATTAGCTGAGTAGATCATATTCTGTTCTCATGCACATAGGGCATAAATGGTTTCTTTCCTGTTTGGAATGTCTTATACCCCTTCTCAGGTATCCCTTCTTCAGCATCAAGCCAACAAAATCCTTTCTGCCTTTTCTACCTGGTCACATTTTTGACTTTGGTCTTTGACATTGTGACCCACTGGGCTCTGCTATGGATTCCTGTTTGTCTGAATGTTTCTGAAGCAAATGGTTACAGTACAATGGGCTGAGAGAGCAAAAAGGTTGTGGGATGGTCTTAGCAGGCCTGACTTTGTACCTTCCTATGCTATGAATGCTTTTTTTGGAGCAGCATGATGATGCTAATTCATCTTTAGCTCATAAATAATTTTAGCCTCTATTTTTTGAAATAGGGCTTAACTTCTCTTAACTAAGTAGTGTTTTTATACCGTAGAGATCTACAGCTTGTTATTCCTAGGTATAGTATCTCACATTATTAATTCCATTTGCTTAACATTTCTCCAGTTTATCACAATCATCTTGGATTGTCCTGTATTTTCCAATAAGCTGGCAGTCCTTCCAAGCTCCTTGTTGTCTGAGGGTGACAGCTACATGTGCTGTAATCATGCCATTAGAAAAAGTATTGAACAAAGCAACACTCAGGACAAATTCTCTGCAGAAACCATGCAATGAATTTGCCGAAGTATGGAAAAACTACACTGATCATTTCTCTGAGTATGATGATCCCAACAGTTGCGTACCTAACCTGCAGCAGTTTCATTCATGCCATGATTTCCTAGCCCTTTGTTTGACTATTGTGTAAGATCATACGGCAAACATTATTAGATTCAAGATACACTGTTAACTGTTCCTTCCTTATCCGCAAAGCCTATTACCGCATTAAAAAATAAATGATGTTTCCTTGGCAAGACTGCTTCCTGACAAAATTTTGTTGCATGTAACCCATTTCTTTATTATCTTGCAGGCACCTATAATGCGTTTGATTATTTAATTCCAGCATTTTTCCAGGAAATGAAGCTAATTAATAATTTTCCAACTCATTTTCAAAGAATGGAAAAAAGAATAATAAATCTAGTCCTTTTTTTTCAACTGATAATCTATCATTAATTTCCAAAGCTAACCATTAATGCTTCCGAGATCGCTTCTAACACAGGTTTAAACAGCCTAGGATACCAGGAGTCATAAATTTGGAAACTCTTAACATACCTAAGTGTTCCATAGCAGAAACTAAGCCAGCGGCTGATATGGCTTCTCTCTGCTACCCACTGTTTGGTTTTTCAAAGTATTCATGAAGTCCTGGGTACAACTGGCAGTCAGGCCAGCTGGATGAGCTTTGGCTGGGCTAGTAAGCCTTTCTAAATCTCTTCTGCTCCCTTTTTTGTAGAAGCACTCAAAGCTATTCTCATGTTTGTTCTAAGGCAGTAGGCTGCTGGTGTTGCACTAACTTGGTAGACCAAGGCAAAAAGTTATTATCCAGTAACACTTCAAAGCCAGTACACAGATCAAAAATCTCTACCTTTGCCGGGGGAATGAAAGGAGTTGACCCAAGAGTAGAATTTTGTTAGCCTTCCTGTATTAGACTTTTCTCCACCGTAGATGTGCAGAAAAGGCACTGTGCTGGACACTGTATTTTTCTGGAAGGTGCTTCACTGTGGCACTGCTGAAGTTAGACTTTGAACTTTATGAACTGAATACAGCTGGCTTCGTATTCATTCACTCATGCGTGACTCTTTGCATCAGAAACTTTCTTTTCTCTCTTAACTTTTTTCAGTGAATTTTATCTTCAGAAAAACAATGCAGTGATCTGTCTTTCACTGGGTGCTTCTAACAGTATTCTGTATTTTAATAACTTTCTTCTGCTATCTCTCAGCCAATAACCGAGGATCTCCTGATCTATTTCTATTCACTTGGTATAAACATAGTAATGATGCCCATGTATCTTCTTAGTCAAGAGCATTATATACCTTTTACATACATAGAAAACAAATTTTCCAGAAAGGCAGTGATAAGGGTCGTTTTGTGCTGTATGCTATTTAATCTTCCCTGTGTCAGCTCTGACCCTTGCTGAGGAATTGAAAAGATGTAAAACAGCAAAAAGTAATTTACCTTCCATTGTTTAGTCCATTCAGCTTTCAGAATCAGATTTAAATGGTTTGCATTAATTACTGTGAAACCTCATGAGACTTAGAGATCTATCTTTATGGGCTTGGAAAAGATAGAGGCTGTCTCAGCAGAATAAGGGTAGAACTTTCTTTTATTTGCCTTTTGGTTACAAACATTTTCTATTAAAATTTTATAAATAAGTAAAATGCTATTTTTTCCAATCAGCAAAAATTGTCTTAAGTAGCAACAGAGATAAAAAAAGGAGAACTGTATTTGAAGTTTTAGTCTAATTCTGGTGAACTTGGAAACAGCTAATGGTTAAAATACAGAGTTTTTGTCTATATTTCTGCACAGACCACATTTTTAGTGCTAGGGAAGAAGTCATAGGCTGAACCCTGATTTCTGTTTCAATGCGTTTACACACAGCTCCATATTTTGGGAAAGTTTTTTGAAGACTAATGGAACTGGCAAGCAGTTCAGCATCGGCAAAGTGATTACATTTTAAATGAAATGGACTTTCGGTGACGTACTGCTCAACGCAGTGGAGACAACTGGCAAATTGAGGGTGGGAGAAGATCAATACACAGAATCTACAGGACTTTGGATCTGTTATCCGAATTATTGATTGAGTGGAGAATTAAAACAGAGATGCAGTGAGTTTAATTCTGCTGTGTGACAGGTGGAAAATGGGTACATTAATTAGGGAGCCCCCGCAGGAACGTTCTCAGCGGGACTTGTGGTTGCTCCAGGGAATCCTTTAGTAATTCTGCCTTGTTTTGTGGTGTGTTTGATGATGTCATTCTAAAGTCTCATTTTTCTGTACACTGCACTTTTTAATCTTTAAACATTCTGTCTCGTAGAGCCAGGAAATAATTGTGTATGGTGGGCATAAGCAGGGAACGTAGGCAGAAAACTTCTGGATGTTTTAGGATGCTTCATTGTTCAAAAATCATGTATTTTGATAAAAGAAAACTGTTACTGTTTGCTGTGCTTAACAAGCAACAGGCAATCTCCTCTGTAAGTCCTTTTTATTGCATTTCAGGGTTGTCTGGCTTTTCCTCTTGCATGGCAATTGAATGTTCACTTACAAAACCTTTGCCACTCTCTTGATTTATTGCTTTCTTAGTCTAAAATAAACATAACGACTTAAATTAGCCTGTTGCTTTTTGGGTAAGGCAAAATACAGAAGTTTACATAAATGAGTACAGGACTCAGGAAGAGGAAGTTGGCAGAACAAGTGCAACCCAAACGTAGCTCACAGATGCACACACTGTATCCTGATTGCTCTCTTCCCTGGTACAGATTATCTAGAGATTTTAGTATGAAGTGTGCCATCTGGGTCTGTGGCAAGTGCTGTGCTTTAAGTTGTGCTTTTCCATGAAAGAGAGGAACCCCCAACACCAATTGTCCGGGTTTCCAACGCATCAGAGGCAAGCTGCCAATGAGGCTCTGGCTTAGGGAGAATTTGGTCCTAACTGGGACAAGAAATGAAGACAAAAATGAAAATTAACACCTAAGACTGTCATGTAATACAAAACTGCCAGAACCAATTCTAAACCCATCAGACTTTACATTGATTTGGACTGTTTCAAGTGCTTTGCTGGTATTTTTTCCTTGACTACATACTTGGTTTCAGTCAGTAAGATTGGTGTCCCAGTTAGGAGACACGGCGAGGTAAACATAAAGACCTTTGAAGTAAATTACTTCCCTGATTTATTTCTGTCTCGCCTCTGCAGGTGGTAATGTTGCTTCTATTTTTCATCATGATGTTTGAAACATTAAAGTCTTAAAGTAGGCATTTAGTTCCCTGTTTTCAAAATGTTTACTCACAGTGGACTGAGGATTCATGTTTGCTGCCTGAACAAGCTAACCTTCTTTCACAGTGTTCAGAAGGTGAGGGGAAGAAAGCTCCCCACCATTCTTGGTGCAGCTCCCATGCAGCCATGCCTAAAGAAAATACTTTTTATTTGAGGCAGGAAGAGTGGGCTACCCAGGTCTGAAGGTGCTTTCAGGATCCATCCTTCCAGGTTTGCTGTTCTGAGGCTGTGAAGGCCATGGCAGCGGCAGTTCTCTGCAAGTTCATGGACAACTTTGTGCAAAGCAGGCATTCAAAGCCTACAAATCTGTGCTTTAATTCTTGACTAGTCCTAGAACCATGTACTCTGGAAATATTATCATAGAACCACAGACTCGTTTGGGTTTGAAGGGACCTTAAAGCTCATCCAGTTCCAACACCCTGCCATGGGCAGGGACACCTTCCATTAGACAAGGTTGCTCAAAGCCCTGTCCAACCTGGTTTTGAATGCTTCCAGGGATGGGGCAGCTTTTCTGGGCAATCTGTTCCAGTGCTTCACCACCGTCACAGTGAAGGATTTTCTTCTGAATTATGATTAAGAATTATGGCAACAGCTTTTGGAGTTGGCCAGTGCGGCTCACATTGGGGTTGATCTAAGCAGTCCCCACACAGTGGGGCTGTTGACAGGTTAGAGATGACAGCATTTCTAGGGCTTGCAGCTCTAGTGCAGCCTTGCAGGGCTTCCAGGAGCCTTGTGCAACATCAGGCATGTGAAAGTAATAGGTGCAGGTGATCCTTAACAAAAGTTTTGTGGAGTGTGGTTACAAATATAAAATGCTGGGTAGAGAAAATAACTGATTTCAGAATGCAATGCAAACCTTTGAAAGATGGGCACAAACAAGCTTTATTTAAAAATTGTCTCTAAAAAACATTTAGAGAAGCAGTTATGCAAGTAAGGAGAGGAGAATGATTAGTGCTAAAGCCCATCATTAATATTATTCCCCTTTGTTCATTGTAATATAATCCCAGCAGTGCCTGCTGCATTGTACAACATAGGACATAGGCTGATATTTTTTGCATTAAAATCATAGAATCATAGAATAGTGAGGATTGGAAAGGACCTTCAGATCATCTAGTGCCAACCCCCCTGCCATGGGCAGGGACATCTCACAGTGAACCATATCACCCAAGGCCTCGTCCAACCTGGTCTTGAACACTGCCAGGGATGGAGCATTCACAACCTTCCTGAGCAACCCATTCCAGTGCCTCACCACCCTAACAGGAAAGAATTTCCTCCTTATATCCAATCTAAACTTCCCCTGTTTAAGTTTTAACCTGTTACCCCTTGTCCTATCACTACAGTCCCTAATGAAGAGTCCATACCCAGCATCCCTATAGTCCCCCTTCAGATACTGGAAGGCTGCTCTGATGTCTCCACGCAGCCTTCTCTTCTCCAGGCTGAACAGCCCCAACTTTCTCAGCCTGTCTTCATACGGGAGGTGCTCCAGTCCCCATGGTGAACATGCTTTAACTGATCACAAATGACCACGAAGTAGAGCAAAAGTCAGCAACAAAGTCAGAGTTACTACAACTTCCAAAGGTTTTCTTATGTCTGCTGGAGTGGACCAAGTATATGTTTTCAAAGATATCTCAGTACCAGCTATTAATTATTTTAAAACAGAACTTTACTGCCTCCAGTGTTCCAGTATGATTTTGTCATGCATGTTATAATCTAGTCCTATGAAATCCCAACATTTCTATGTCTAATTAGGTAATGTGTTGTGATTAGTGACCCTACCCATTTTGGTTTAAATGCTTTGGCTGGAAAGTTACTGTCCCTTTGGAAGAGAGTTTGTTCCTCTATCCTTTATATTTTCGTATAACAGTTTCATATATGAATCACATCAAGCAGAGAGTAAAACTGGATTACATTAAGTGCGACCTAAGTACAAAGGTTCAAATAGGATTTTCTTAAACATTGCATTTGTGATTATGTTCATGATTATTAAGTCTTTTAATAAAATGAAATGACTAGGATATGACATATTCAAGGCAGAGGTCAGGTAATTAATTCACACATCAGACTGTTTTGCTCTTGCAGCTTTCTAAAATTCTTCTGATTTTGGTACATCTAATTCAGTGTAATCTGTACTTTTGTAAAATGGTGTTCATTATGCCTGAATTCTTGTATTCTGTCATACAGATTCCTTTCCAGACTGTATGCACTATGCAGTACATATTTTAGCCGTGGGTTTCTACCTTCAAAGTCTATGGACTTATTCTTCTTTGTGGTAGATGTGCTTCAACAGATGAACCTCAGGACATGCAATAGCTATTACAATTTTACATATAAATTATCCAGAGTCTTTATTAAAGTTTTGATCATGCAGTCAGTTGAAGAAGCCTTTCCTAAAGATCAGGAAAGAACAAGTAGAAAATTGGCGTGATTAAATTCAAAAAGTCTGTGGCTGATAAATGAAAAGAAGATGTCATAGGACAATGGATCCAACACTTTGCTCCCTGGTACAAAACAGGGCATCTATTTGAGGCCCCTTATTTAAACAGGAGGGCAATTTAATCTTTGAGTAACCAACAAACTACAGCAATAAATCCAAGTCCAAACAGAAGCCTGCTTGTCACAGTGGATTATTAGGGCCATCATGAACAGGGCCCCAAAGCACTATGGTATTAGGCATGATACATAAATAATAAGTTAATATATTGTAGCCAGAGTTATTAGATAAGCTTTTATTAGGAAAAAAGATTACTTTCTTTAAGTGATGTGACTGTAAGAAGTAGTGAGATTGTGTGGTCTTTGGTGATCTGTTCTACTCTGAATATTTTCAATATAAAGAAATAATTTTATAAGAAACTGTGGGTCAGTGTAGTATTGAGGATCGTTCTTAAAGGCGGTCTTCTATATAGTGTGGTGGTCATTAAGGTTCAAATAGGAAAAATAAAGTGACCAAAGAACCAAAGCATGCAGCGAATTCACTGACTTTTGGCCTTCTTGCTTCTGTAGAAGAATAATCTCAGTTGCCACATGAAAAAATGCCAGTGTAGCCTACTCTGTGATCAGGAAAGCATTCTGCTGTCAGAAAACTGTCAGTTTTCAGTGTCTAAACAAGGGCTTGTATCAACAAAGTGCACATTCTCATGTTATTATGATGGTACTTCTATTTTTTCAGTGGTGGGTATTATATTGGTGGGTATTATATCAGTATCTCTACTCCTACTCTTACTAATAGCACCCTGGTAGTGTGCTTACTGCCTTTATGATGGTTAAAATTCCTTGCAGAAACCTATTCATAATAACCTACTTGAGGTATTCCTGATAGGTACATCAAGGTCTTCTGTTCTTCTACTGCATTTTTTTGGTTTTTATCACCTTAGATGAGATGTATATGAAAAAGCCAGAGTAATTTCTTTGCCTTGTGTTAAAACTCAATGAAATAATTCCCTTCTGGTCCATTGACCATGTTACTATGAGCGGACACAATGTTACCAATGAAAATGGAAACCTTTATCTCTAATGTTTCAGCATTAAACTTTGTCTGAAAAGGTGCTGTCTTCTTTTCAGCTAACTGTTCATCAACCATTAGGTTTTTCCAATACATTAGACATAGTTTTGGAAAGGCTTGGACTCTCTCCTTCTCTTGTTCTGTTGCTACATATTTGTTTGGTAATTTTCTCTGCAGAAATCACAACCTAAATAAATTTCCCTTAAAACCTGACTTACTTGTATCCTCCTGTATATGTGCAGAATTGTTTTCCAATACCATAGCTGTATCTTCTCCTGCTTCCTTTTCTCCACCCATTAAACTGTTTGATTTTGCTGTACTTCTGCTGCGTGTAGTTTTCAGGAAAGAAATTTAATTAAAAGTGCAAAAATAACACCACGAGTATTTTCCAGGAGCTGAGGATGAAAAGACAAACTTTTTTTTAACCTTATTTTTAACTGCCTGGTTCTGAAATTTTCCAACCTGAGATGAAGTAAATCTATAAGCAGTAGCATTTGGAAAAACACAGGACTATGATGCCAAATCCTTCCTTGCTTGCAGCCACTAAAATCCAGTGCAAAGGAAGACATTTTAGTTAAGGAATACCTGTTTAAAGCTAACCTATGGTTTTAATATATGTTTTTTTGTTATGGTACTTTATCAGTATAACATTTGTATTATTATCAAAATAATCTGACAATTTGGTTTAAAGTGAAATCAAGTTAATGGTCTTAGCATCCTAGCAAAGCTAAAGGTAAAGAACCAATTGTCATCTTAATGGGCTGTACGATTCCCCTCGGCTCTGAAATGGTAAGTGCAATAGATGTGCCACCTCATGTCTGTCTGCCTTGCTAGTACACTTGAGTTGCTTTTTGTTGGTGTGCAGGTTCTTAGAGGAATGTTTATATAATTGATAACTAAAATCATGTGAAAAGGATGATAAGTGGGAACAAAGTAAGTGGAGGCAAAGCAGAAATTTTTGCTATTTCAAGCAGGCCCTGAAGCAGTAAGTATGAGATGAAGTCATGTTTTTTTAGCAAAGGAAGCTATAATTAGTGAACCAGTAGGCATCTTCTCAACAGAGGGCAGCAAGCCTTGTTGATAAAATACACAGGTATTATCTCACAGTTAAATGATTGCTATGTGCATGATGGCCATATTGCTTAGCGCTGTAGTTATTCACAGCCATGTTTATTAGGTGGGATGGTGCTCATTCAAACACATTTAAAATTATTGTAGTTTTGATTCCTGATGGAGTATTCTTGAAGGACCTTGGTAATCACTATTTCCCATCCACCAAAGACTTGCTCTCCAACCTGTATTTTGTAAGGCCTAAATTAAAGTAAAAAGGTTTGCTGATATAGCTATAGTACCAAGCCCTCCTGGTGGACGCATGGCCAATAATATAGTTAAAATAGCTATAAAATAAAAAAGTAGTTTTGTTAAAATAGTTAGCAAAATTACAGATGTGCCAGCATAAGCCAGAACTATATTAGAGCTTTAACTTACCAAAAAATGTAAAAAGAAATTAAAAAAAATAATGGACTTACCTGACATTACATATGACACAGCACAGGTACAGGTTTGTATCCTAGACCTGGCCTGAGGGAAGATGCAGGCTTCATCACTGGCTGTATGTAAACTGTAGTGGAAACAGAAATTCCTCTTATATTTACCAGAAAACTGACCCAGGTGCTCCTTGTGTCTCCTCCCTTGGTCCTGTCTCCACCAGGTCAGCTCTTACCTTTGAACTTTTTGCTTCTTTCATTTTCACTCAAATGTGTGAAGAGTAAATTGTCCAGTAGAGGACAAAAGGGAGCAGAATTTGGTCTAAAAACTTTCCATAGATATACCATGGTTTCACTCTATTCCACAGCTTCATATCACCAATGCCTTTAATGATGCTGAGGAAGGACTGAATTTGACCCTCCTTTTTAGTACTTATCTTTTCAGCAATTTCTTCCTTTTTGTCTATGTAGAGAATTCAGCTGGAAATCTGCAAATCTCAGTCTTTTGTAAATGTGTAGTGATATCATTGACAGTTTCTTCACTTTTTTTGTCATGGTTTTTGTTTGAAATAGTCATCTTCCCAGCCTCCTTTCTCAGCATTATAAAGCCAACAGCAGTTGGGTTTCCAGGGATTAAGACAGTAACTCAGAGGCCTGTCCTCACTCATTTCTGTTCTGCAAGCTCCATGGTCATGGGAAAATAAATTGGACAATAAGTGACATTTCACATCTCCAAGAGATGCAGATTCGTTAAAGATGCTCTGAGACAGTAGAATGACTAAAGTATAAGGTGCAGTGAAGATCTGAGGTTCAAGGGGTATCATGAAAAAAGAAGTCAGAGCTTTGCAATGTATCTGCAGTGAGCAAGAATCAATTAATACATTTGCTGAATCCTAACATGATCGTAGAATCATAGACTGGTTTGGGTTAAGGAAGGGACCTTAGAGCTCATCCAGTTCCAACCCCCTGCATTGGGCAGGGACATCTTCCACTAGACCAGGTAGCTCCAAGCCCCATCCAACCTGGCCTTGAGCACTGCCGGGGATGGGGCCAGCACAACTTTTCTCGACAGCCTGTGTCAGCATCTCACCACTGTGAGGGAAGAACTTCTGCCTCTTCTAAAACTATCTTCTTTCAGTTTAAAGTCACTATTCCCTGTCCTGTTCCTATGTGCCCTTGCAAAAAGTCCCTCTCCAGCTTACTTGTCAGCCCCTTTAGGTACTGGAAGGCTTCTATAATGTCTCCCCATAGCCTTCTCTTCTCCAGGCTGAACAGCTCCACAGTAGAGGTGCTCTAAACCTCTGAGCAAATTCGTGGCCTTGTCTGGACTCCAACAGGTTCACATCCTTCCTATGTTGGAGGCCCCAGAGCTGGATGCAGTTCTGCAGGTGGGGTCTCACAAGAGCAGACGAGAGGGGCAGGATCACCTCCATCAACCTGTTGGCTATGCTCATTTTGATGCAGCCCAGAACACGGTTTCTGGGCTGCGAGTGCACACTGCTGGGTCATGTTGAGCTTCTTGTCAACCAGCATCCTCAAATCCTTCTCCCTGGGGCTCCTCTCAATCCATCCTCCGCCCAGCCTGTAGTTGTGCTCGGTATTGCCCTGACCCATGTGCACTTGAGACCTTGCACTTGGCCTTTGGACAACAGCGCATCCAGCTCCCCCCCCCCCCCCCCCCATCACTTTAGCTTTATGACACAGCCTGGGTGAAAATCAAGAAACCACAGAATTTCTGAGGAAAAGCAAACAATGCTTGGTAATTACTTGTATTAATGTTTCTCTTACAGGCATGACTTTTTTTTGTGTACAGGGTTTTTAAAAAAGCAGAAGTCACAACATGTACTGATCATCCATGCAATTAAAGAGTATTCTGTGCCATGAGATAGACTTTCCTTTGTGATATTTTTATATAGCTGGAGTTAATGCTGAATATAATCTACATCCAATCAATGGTATTGTGCATCATCAGATGAAAAACATATTCAACATAACTGCTGTTAGTTCCTGTTTAAAGCCCTAATCAGAGTCTATGCCAACATGTAATCACATTGCAGAATAAATGGTTATAATATAAAGTATGTGGAACAGATACTAAGACATGCTAAAAGACTGCTTTCCATCTCCAGAAATAATTGCTGAGAGGTTTCCTTGGAAATGCCTCAAACCACATGACCAAGTGACTATAACAGCTATTACAGTAAAGAGCACAGGCTAACAATCTGTCCAGTCTAGGAGCCAATAAATACAGGGAGAGAGATGGTGACCAATGAGGTTGGTATCACATAGTTCCCCTCTGTGCATAGGCCATCATGATGTTTGGGTACCACTGGTATCGTTATAAATTTAAGAAAGACAGAGATTTCCAGCTGAGCTGTCTGCAAGTACATAAATGGCTTCACTATAAAAGCATTTTCAGCGAGGGTAATGATTATTTATGCCTTTAAGCACCTCCTTAACTGTGAATGGTTTAACCCAGGAAACCTGTCTGGTCAGAGATAGCCTTTTGATGCCTAATCCTATCCTTGTTCTGCTCTTGCTCTGCATAGATATTTGCTGGTAGCATTGCCAGTTTTGTCTCAGACAGCCACCTTGTCTCAGTCTGATGCTCAAAGTCTCTCTCCCTCCCACCCCAGATGGAGCTAAGCAGCACTGTAGCTTCTATATCGCATCTCGTTCCTCCAGTCCAGCTTCTGGGTTGTTGATTCAGGTATACAAGAATCTCACTGTTTTCACATATACTCTTCTTGAAGGTATGTCAGTCTCAGAAGTTTCTTTTTACCATAGTACCCAGCTTGTCTTAAATGGGGTAAATAAATAGTACATCTTTGCTAGTCTGGTTCTTCAGGGCTGAAACCGTACTGAGCATAGCCAAGCTGATAAACTGGAAAAGGCAGTAGTGTCTGGTAGAGACTGGTGGGGAAGGCCTGTGAGCTAAGCAGGTTAGAAGAGGTGTGCAGCTCAGCTAGGAACGCACCTCTTTGCATGGACCAGGTGACTGGATGTTGTGTAGCTCCTCTGGTGCTAATGTGGAAAGAGAGGAGTTTCATTCTAGCGCACAGCTTTGTGAACTGCAGGGCAAGGAGGTGATTTACAGAAGAGTTAATTTTATGTGTTACTAATGTGTCCCCTTTCTCTTGTATCTCTCCTAAATCTCCATTGCTCCAAAAGCTCATTCTGGGTGAGATCTTTGTGGCAGCCCAGAAGGCATTAAGCCTGGGAGGGAGTCGAGACAATGAGTGCCACAAACTGTTTCTCAAGACCTGACTGTTCCATATATGCAAACATCTGCGTCCAGCATTTGTAGTGTCTGTGAATGGTACTGCTAAGTGGAACTATTATGTAGTAATTCTTTGGCAATTTTCTTCTTTCAATTGGTGGTGTGTAATTGCCAGGGCCTTGACACTCAGAAGTAGTGAAGTGTGTCTCTGCTGGGTTGTCCTGCCTCAGACCCCTGTCTCCAGAGCCAGGTAGCGGTGTCAGACACAGTTCCTCCCAAGTGTCTACTCTGTCCAAGAGGCTGAAGAGCCTTAAGGCCAGCACTGCTGGTGAGCTGGTAAGGCATAACTTGTCTGAGGACTGTTATCACCCGCTGCTCTGGGGACCTTTTGCTCACCTGCTTCTAGTCCTTTCCTATCACGTTCTGGTTGGCTCAGCCCTCCAAAATTGGAGATGTATGGATCTGTCTTGCTGTTCCCAGAAAGTCTCTGCACTGCTTCAGAGAGAGCTATCAAGCATGTCCAGTGACTGTCACTCTCCCTTGTCTGCTGGAGCCTCTGGACCCATCTAATTAAGATGCTGTGCTTTGCTCTTGGTGTGTGTGCACACAGAGCACTCGACACAAAAGAAATCTGTCTCCCGTTCACTGCTTCTCTCCTATTTGGACAAAATGAAAATCAAATGCTGCAGTATAAACATACGGGGTCCAACAGTGTTTCTCGTTTCTTTGAATGTTGTTACTATGGAATATATAGGCCGCTTACAGAATTATGATTTAAACATTCTCCCCACCATGAATCTGCTGTTGCAGAGTTTTTAATAAAATAATTTGCAGCCTCTCCCAATCAGTTGTGTCAGCAGATTCAGTTCATCTTTGAGGCCCAGCAGGGATGACAGTCTATTTGTTATTAGAGTAATAAATAAACAAGGAACTTGTCAGAGGCAAAACTGGTACGTGTGCCTTTGTAAGATAAATGCTGCCTTTGAATAGACAAATATTTACGGTCTTACAGACCAAAATTGTCATCCTAGCCAAGGCCTTGTATTGTGAAATTAAAGAAATTTTTTTATGGTTTCTGGATCCTTCCAGTGGAGGCAAAGAGGGCTCTACCTAATGAAAATGTACCAGTGAATTTCATGACAACAAGCAGGCCATTTTAGCAAAGCTAGAGCCATGTAACCCTGTATCTTTCTATAGAGAAATTTATGTTGGGTGTTCAAGTTGGCATGCTGTTGACATAGCAAATATTAAGGTTTTTTAACATCGCCTCCAATTTCATGTCCTTAAGACTGCACTACATATGTTCTCTGAGGCTTGTGGCTGGAGGGTTTCTGAAATGCTTTAGGGGAATTAGGAGAAAGGATTTACAGAAAATCAATGTGATTCCTAATTCAAGTGCTGGAGAGCCTTTGAAAATCTTCAGAGGAGAATACAGGAGGCTGGTTTGTTTATTCCAGCCTAGCCAATACAGGTTGTATGTTTGGGGAATAACTGCATTCTACACAGAGACGGAAGGAAATGCTAAGTTTTAAAGTTTATTATACAGCAAGTGCTCTTTTATATGACTGTTCTTCTGCAGTGGTAAACCAGTCACTGCGTCAACAGACAGAAGGAAATGTAGAGTCAAAGGGTCAAAACAAGATTGGCAAGGCTCTTAAGAATGAAAAGACATGAAGCGTGAAACAAAAGGATGCCAGCTGTTATCAACTTTTAGGAGCTAAAGTTCCTGCATTTCATTAAAAATGAGGGAGGAAATAAAAGATGAATCAAAGTGAAGCGAAAATTCTCCTGCTCCTGAAAGAATTCCCAGGAGTTCTCAGAAACTCCCAAGAGGAGTTAACACCTCTTGTCCCGTGCATTATTTTACACTTAATTCAATCTTACACAGAACATGCTAAGCATAGAATGTTCCTTGGGTGTTTATTTGCTTGAGTAAAATGCAGCAACCATGGTAGAAACATAGAAGTTTGAACGGTTCCAGTATGAAACGTAGCCCAGCTTCCAGTTCATTGATACAAACACTGGGTTTTGTTGGAAGCAGGAGTATAAATGATAAATGGCATTACTAGTCATGAATGGTACTGCTTTTTGGAGTGGCGTATGTTAAACAGGAGGTGTTGAGGTATGAAGTGGTACCAGTATTATCTCTCCTTGTGCTTTGATATAAGGAATCTGTAACTCTAGCCAGCAAGTTTCTTTAGAAAATTATGGTTCTCTTAACTCATGCTACCTCTTATGATCTTCACACTATAATTATATATTTAAAAAAGGGTTCAGAGGGAAATCACAGCTGGGGGTTGACTTTAAGTTACTTTGTGAGCTGAACCAAATCTCATTTAGAAGCAGATAAGACTTACAGGGGACTACCTTAGCGTTTCTCTTCAGGCAAAACTTTGATATGTGTCCTGTCTTGTTGCGGTGTGATGACAGCCTACATGTAAGTCCAATTCTGATCTCAGTTACCTTAATAAGTCAGTCTACTGTGACTATAAAATTTACCTTGTTTATACTGATGTAAGTGAATTGAGACTTCCTTTGCATTTCACAGGACCTATAGTGCAGAACTTACTGCTGTTCCTTCAGTAGTATTTTTATAAGCTGGATAGATCTTTTGGTGCTGTCATTATAACAGAGCTTATTATGATCTGCAAGCTAAATAGTCTGAGCAGCAATGAGAAGCAAATTAAAAACCCCAGAGCAGTATGATTTCATTCTTCTTCACTGTGATCTAACTGTAATGTTAAGCTTGGCTTTTTTTTGAAGGGGAAATAAAATTTGCTCTTCCGTCACCTTGTTTCTCTTTTAAGGGAATACCTCATTGCCCAATTCACCCAAAACAATTTCCTAAGCACATTCTTTATGCTGTATCCTGATGTGCACACAATTTGCTGAGATCATTTTTTCTGACTGTCATCCAGCAAGCCACACTACAACTGTGCTTGTGCCCCACATGGGACACAGAGAAGCAAGATTAACCACCATCTAATTTCTACTTTTGTCATAAATGTTGCCTATAACACATGGCAGACAAAGTGTGCTCTCTGAGGAGTTTGACGCAGCCACTGTCTGGCAGTCTGGGTGGTAGAGAATATATTATTTATCATACTCAACGGGATGAGGCGGGCACTGAAGCTACTTATTGGAGCAGCTGTGAACCCCCAATCTCCTTAATTTTCAAAACAGGTAATTAACTGGAAAGTAATTTATAATAACTACTGACATCTCCAGAAATCACAGAATGGGTTGTTAACTCTGCAGCTTTATTGCGCTGATATTTTTATTGACAGTTCAGTACTGAAGTCTGTCAGGAAACTGCATATTCTTTATACTGAAGGAGAAATACATCTTAAAAGTCCTGACATGTCAATATTAGCCTTGGACACCAGAAGAAATGGTTGGAATCTGGGTGATTTGGAGGACAGAGCAGTAGAATGTTCTTGTCTCTGTTTGTTTTTTTAACCACTGTGTGAGAAGACCAGAATCTGGACTACTGGTATTTCGTATAGCGAGAGTTTTGCCACTTACTGTGTTTGGATGCTGAATTGAATCCTAAGATAACAATATGTGTCTATGTAAGGCTGACACATTAGCAAGGGCAGCATACCAGTAGGCATAAGGCTGTTGCAAACAAAAAATCTGCTCTGCTTCACTTTAGCTTAAGTAAAGGGCCAAGGTCCAGGATGCTGTGAAGAATGAATTGGTTCTAACAGGGCTGTCATTCCAGATAAGCAATCAGATATTTAAAGTGGTAATGCGGAGAATCATGTTATGAGTCCATGTATCAAAACTGACTAGTAAATGGAGTCAGTTGTGGCATCTAGGTGCAGTGATAAGGGTCTGGCAAATGCATTAGACAGATGAAATGCATCAGATAGGTGCTCTCACTTCATACTCTGCTTGCCCGTGATAAAACCTTCCATCTTCAGATGACTACCCGGGAGTCTTAAGCTGAATGTTCTGTTCCTATCAAGAAGGTTGTTCAGGGTGAAAGACAGCTGATTTAAGCAAGTGTTTCTGTTCCACATTTCAGAGCTGTGAGGTGTCTTTATTACACAGTTTGATTCTTGTGAACAGAAAACAGAATTCAGCAGGAGCCTGGTCTTTGTTAACTGAACGTTATTCATCAGAATGTGCTTGATAGTAATAAACTGACTACCGAGTGTATAGTAGTAAGCAGCATTATAGGCTATCAGGGTATGTTTTTCTTTAAAACTTGGTGATATTGTACTGGAGTTTGGATTTACCTTAGAAAACTACTGTCTGTGGCTGTTAGACAATGACAGAGGTTCTTTGTAACCTCACAGACTGAAGATTTATGACCCTCACAGTAATAGCAGTTTGTTGGTAAGAGTGATAACAGAAAGAATGGGGCAGGATTTTGCAGGATTTTCAAGACCACTCAGCAATGAATAATTCTGTATCCACTGAAATGCATCCTGTCCTTTAGTGGGAACAGAGTTGGCAAAGGGCGAGTGCGTTGAAAAATTCATCCTGTTGCATAGGGATGAAGCACGTGTATTGAGATGATGTCTTTTGAACAGTATTCCCCAAATACTGTGTTTTGTTTAATTCAAAAACATTCAAGGATGAAAAAAAGTAAGTAGTGAGACAGAGAAATGAAAATACATAGTTTACATAAAATGTCTGTCTGAAAACTTGAATTGTTGAAACAGATTCTCCTGTTGACTGCCCCCATCCTTCATACACGCTGAATACTGTTCCCCAGGATCTCTAACTCATTTCATGAGTGTTATGGACATGGAATGGACAACACGATTCAACTCTGAGATTTTATTTACTAAATCAAATTTTGCTTCTGTGTTTTTACATTTGCCTAATTTAATTGGATTTTGTGTATTGTAGTGGGAAGCACATCCTCCTTCTTTGCTGAACATAAAATTAGCTTTCATTGGTGATTTGGGTTTGTTTGGATCTATATAAGCTTTTCCTCTAAATGAGTTTGTTCTTTCTAAAGCAAATATCACTCTCATATTTTGGAGGTGCAGAAAATATGTAATCTTGTTTCTTCGTTTTCCTTATTATGTTGTGTTAATTTATGTATACATTAACATGCATTTGCATGATTTATTCATTTAAAGCTGTACATGTTTATTTGAAAAGAAGCTCAAAGAGCTTTATCACAGAAATGCTAAGTTCAACACCATTGACAGAGTGCGTGTTTTTTGGACTTTAACCACAAGAATAAAAAATGGGTCTATCATTTTGTTTGATTAAGAAAACTTTCTGAAGCAAGATTTTCATTCTTTTAGTGACTGAGGGTGAAATCCTGCAAGCAATATGAGGATTAGGGAGAAAGTGTTTAGCTCCAAAGCCCTGCTGCATAAGACATCATCTGAAGCATTTTCTTCTGGTCCTTGCGTAAGTCTGGCAGACTTAGAAGAGGCAACGGTAGATCAGGGTAAAGCTAATGGTTGTAAAGTGACAGCAACCACTAATCATCTTGAAAAGGAATTCACAAAATCCATCTGCAGCAAACCAGATTCCTTTAGAAGCCGATGAAAAATAAGATGTCTTCATTTTCATCAACAAAATGAAAACCTACCATTTGTTAATGTTCAAAACCCAAGAAGTTCTTTTCCATAATTCTAACAATTAAATCCTTTTTTTTCTTGGAAAAAAAGTAAACATTCAGAAAGCTTTCACATGGTGCTGGTCCTTCTTCAACCTTGAATGTGTTAGAGTAGAGCTAAGTCAAAGCAAAAAATTAACTCTTTCTGGAATCACTCCTACGATCCGGTCTTCACCCCACAGCAGAGCTATGACCTTGATCTCTCCTTGTCAAGCAATCTTCAAGGTGTAGCATTTACTGCCATCAAGAGACAAATCAGTCCTGGGGTCTCAAATTTGCCACCTCATCACAGGGAGTACAATATAAGGAGTTTGTACTTGTAGCATAAACCCCCTGTATGTCTACATCAGTATAATAAAGCCCTGTCTTGGATTTTCTGTTATGAATATTGACATTCCCCAAGTTAAAATCAAAATCAGAGAGAAAATGGTGCATTATACTTTTTTTTTTATGTAGTTCCTGCTGCTCTAATAGTTAGACCTTTTCAATTATCTTTTGCCAGAGCCAGATGAAATCGCCACTTCAGCCTCTTGTTTCTAATAGTTGAAAATTATTAAACTAAACTAAAAAATAAAAATTACAGAGAAGCTGAGTGGAAAATTGAAAAATCTGTAGCAGTCCGTGGTGCTGTGTAAAATAATTGGCATTAATTGCTGTTTGGAGCAGGAAATAAACGATTTTCATTTGATGTTACGTAGAAAATAACTTAATGACAATTGTTATTAAATGGGTACAGTTGTTAAAAAATGTAGTCAATGAAAAGTAAGGAGCATGGAAAATTTTTCTATGAAGGGGAATTTTTCATTAAATGTCTTGGTATTCAGCATATGGACCATTCATCCTATGTCATCTCACATTTTCTGATAGGTCATCTCAACCCGATTAAAGAGCACTGTTAGAGCACTCCTGCACTTTAGAATTGTATTAACCTGCTCTCACTGAGACAGAGTACCTCAAGCTCTCAGTTAATTGTAGCCAATGCCCACTTTCAAGCCTCACACATTGTGCAGACTGTAAATCTTCACACTTGCACCGAAGAGGCTGCCTAATTTAGCTCCAGGACTCTCTGGAGGAGAGGTGGGGAACAGCTTGACCTTGTTTGCTATGGTAAAGTGGTACTAAGTTCTTCACCATGTCACCAGAGTGGCTAGCCTGAGACAGCTGAGCTTCAGGGCTGGACTGTAACTGACAGTCCTCTTGCTGGCAGACGTTCTTCAGCTCTTTCTCCACACTTGCTTCTGGCTTGCTCTATTGCCTACAGAGTGAATAGGAGATGTTTGGAGTTTTCACCTTGCATCCTGCGGGTTTTTTAAGCAGTGTTCCACCTGTCAGTGGAGGTGAAGCTCACAGAGGCTGGTCAGAACTTCTAAAACACCCTCTTGTTTCAGTTTTGAGATTCTTTGCTTGTAATTGTTCTTCTAGACACCATAACTGTTATTCATTGCAAAGCTAATATAGGCCTTTGCTGTGAACAAAATGCATTTCAAATCCTCACAGTTTTTCTTTCCAAACCACAGTGTTTCTCTGACCACCCGTTATTCCAGGTAAGTATTGAATGAGAGGCTTTCAAATCCCCAGGCTTGCAGAAGCCAGCAGAACTAGACCGGATCAGCTGCATGGGGCTGTGTACTTTAGAGATGTTTCCCTGATAGATGGCTCACAGCATTACCTTTGGAGCTGTGCTTCAGTACAGTCCTTCACACATTTGGTGAAACAGAGGGTGGGCAAGAAATTTAGCAAGTGGAAATCAGACTGACTACAGATAATGCACATACAAAGGATACCCCAACAGCTACAGGGTTGTGGTGCAGAACAATGTTCCTGCTGCCTGTTGGGTTGGGAAAGGAGAACCTGTATCTATAAGCAGCTGATGATCCTCTCCTCTTCAAATTCAGTTTTCTCTGCTTTACCTTGAGGTCAGGATTCAGTCCTGAATAATTTTGAACAGGAAAAGAGTGTTTTTTTGCTCAAGCAATCCAATTTTAAGCTGCTCAGTCTGCAGTTCTTTTCACACATACCCACTCTTCACATGCTCTTGATGATCTGCAAATAAACAAACAAAAAAATCAACAGCCACCAGTTGTGAGTTGGCCAGCCCACTCTGTTGGATTGCACTGGAATTGTGTAGGCACAGGGATATTAAAAGAACTGTGTTGAAAAGGTTTTGTGTATAAGGCTGAACCTAGTACAGAAAACGTATGTGATTGTTATTGCACAGAACTGGATTACACAATTAGCTTAGACAGAAATAACAGAGCCTTTTCAAAATTCACTGCAGGCTCACTTACTTTATTCTATGAATCAGAGGGATCCAAGGCCAAATGATCAAAATGGGAAGGAAGTACCCAGGTCCTGTGATGAGCATCAGGCAGATCAAATTCTTGTCACCACACAGAGCTCCTTCTCCTTACAGACTGAGACAAAACACAGACCTTTAATCTGAAAGCTAAAAATTCAAGGCACTAATTAGAGGCCAGATCTCACTTCCTTAAGTTGTCTTGGCTTAGCCTTGCTGCCTTTGGAGATCTTGAATTCTGCTTACAGTATTGTGGTATGAGGCTTCAGCAGAAGTTCCACTACAGATGTTGGTGTGTAGAGGTGAATTCAGACTATGTTTGGACTGGGATCAGAATTCAAGCTCTGTGAAGCTGAGGTTCGGGTCCAGTGTTGTGGGTTTTAGCCTTCTTTGCCTATGAAACTGATACTGTTGGATTGTAGCTTTTCTGGATAAGCATCCAAATCAGTGCGCACATTTATGATGCAGAAAACATGAAAGAGGTTTTCTAAAGGGCTCTACAGCTACATTTAGAGAGTAGCTGCCTAACCAGAATTGCAAAAGTGCCTGGCCAACCTTTTTTGACTGATTTCCACTGAGCTGTTTGAATTTCATTAAGCACTGGATAACTTGTTGAGGTTGCTGGAGAACTTTAAAAACCAGGCCCTGCTTGAGTTGGGAGGGCGAGTTTTACCCATCTGCATTGGGCATAAATTTGTTAGTCAGATCTGAAAACCTTATATGTGGGTTTTCCTGAGAGATATCTGCGTAGTGCTTGTAGCAACACTGGAGCTGGCTTCAATGCGAGTGAGGATGAAGCTGGAAACAGCACAGTTTAGTGAGCAAGTCTCTACTCTTTGGGTCACATGTAGGCTTGGGTCAAGGCTACACTTGGGATCTCTAGTGCAAATTCTGATGATGAGCAGTGTATGAGTGTGTGTATCTCTTTAGGAGTATGATGAGGTTAATAATATGATAGAAAGTCACTCAAGAAGAGTAGTGGTTGCTACATTTTGAGCAGGGCAGAAACTCTGAAAAATAAATGCTGTGATATTTCTGTTTTCTAGCTGTTCCTTTCAATTATATGTTAGAAGGGCAAGCAGGTTCTGATTTTATTGGAGGCCATTCACCTATTCCTAGGAACTGTTGCCTATTAATTTGGTTGTGGCTAAGATAACTAGCGGACTAAAAACTGTGCTTTCTTTTCTATTTAATTTTCTCTGCATTTTCCTGTGGTGCAGTATCACTGTAATTCACATATGAATGTTAGTTTGAATGGTGTTATTGTTGCAAAAAAGTTTAATAGGAGCCCGAGGGTGTATAATATTATTGAAATGAAAGTTTTTTTTGAAACTCATATTTCAGAGCTCATTAACTTACACAGTTCTGTGGGGGGTAAGGATCAGTAAATGAACAGCAATTATCTGTAATCTGCTGTACATGTGCTGGTGTCTTCCTTAGCCTTGTATCTAGGTCTGTATCTAGATAGATAACCATTTATATATTCCTTTATATGATATAGACAGAGCATTTTTCCTTTGAACCCATTGTTTAACACTGTACAAAAATACAAGGCCAAAAGATCACTGCCTATGTAATCTTTGACTTGAACTCAAAGCCAAGGCAGAGTCAGAATCAAGAGGCTCAAAGCTCAAGAGCTCAGGTTCAAGGGTAACTTTGACTGTGTCCTTTAGTGAACCTGCCGGTGTGGCTGGTGTGCTCTTTGCTTGATCATAGACTCCATGTCTGAGCTGTTGCTACGGGTCTTTATCCATGAGTTCATTAGTTTAGGTCTACATCAACATTTAGCAGTGGCAGTGCAGAGCTTAGCATGATTTGTGAAACCCTTCCAAGGAGTCAAGTGAATTGTCAGGCCTGTCCTGCACCTCATGTTGCCAAGGCTTCACTGTCAGCAATATTCATATTAGCTAATTTAGAGCTGTTTCTGGATGATAACATACGTCACTCTTTGGCTGCTATCCGGAGTTAGCCAGTGGTGGTAAATGGATTCTGCCTTAATGCCTAGTTTTAAAGGGTTAGTAGAATCAGACTAAACGTGTTTATAGTACATTAGGCTTATAACTTGGTCAACTTAAAGTCAGTGTTGGACTGAATACTAAAGACGCTTTTCCCTAGAAAAGTTAATTTTCAGTTCAGAATTCGTGTTTCTTTGGTGATCAGTTTGGTTCCACATCTGTTTGAAAAAACCTAAAGGCTTATATTTTTTTCTTCTTATAGATTCATATATACATTTCTCTCTGTCTTTTCTTAGAAGAACTTGAATCATTTCTGCTGAAGCTTCCAAAACTGGTGACCTTTATGTAGAGACAAACCTCAGAAAACAACAGCTCAGAAAAGGAAAGTTTGAGAAAACTGGGTGGATGAAAACAGGGAGTAAAATAAGAAGTTTGATCCTCTGATACAGGAATAGCTGCTCAGTTTCATTCTGACTTGTGGTGATCCAGATTCCAGTGGTGGGCAGAGTACAAGACCTGATGAACATTGTACATAGACACTGTAGGATACCTAGGCACAGTAGGCTGGCTCTCAACATCAAGAGTGAATCTCAGTTTATGATGGTACTGTAAGTCTGACATACGGAAAAGCCTGCCTTAGAATCTTTTCCTGGTTATGGAAAAGCCTGCCTTAGAATCTTTTCCTGGTTATCAGCTTTGTGTTGTAATTTATTAAATATAACCTTCCCTCAGATTTACTGCATTTATACAATTGTCCTTTTACTGTAATTTTGGTTCTAGCATTTCAAGAACTGTTCACAGACTTGACCCTATGGCTCTGTCACTCTGCTTTCCTCTGCTATATCTCACCTCTCTTGCTCTTCTCTTTTCCCAAAAGACTTTCCCCTTTGCTGTCGTTCTGCTTCCTTAACCCAGAATCTCTTCCTCTGATGTTTTGATCTTCTTGCTCCCTTGGAATTCATCGTCTTCTTGTCCTACAGGACCTCTGCTCCTGTATTTTACCCTGGAGAATTCCTTGCCCCCACTCCAACTCCTGGCAGGATGAGGAAGCACTGTCTGCAAGAATGCCTTCCATCTGCAAGTTTCAGCAGTGTATGCCCAAGGCAGCTTGGAAGGGATTGTTTTTTATTTTAAAACACTATTTAGGAGTACTAAAAATTCCCGATTAAGTTTTTCAAATAAAAAATAGGAGTTGTTACAGGGATAACCCTAGGGTTTCATTATTTCTCTTTTTTTTTTTTTTAACATAGAGTATTTCACAGTGAAGATGTTATACCTACTCAAACTCCACATCACCACGCGCAGAACAGGTAATTCCAGCCAGTCTTATGGGCATCTGCAGTGCAGAGCACAGATCACTCACACTGCTCTGCACTGCACAAGCTGCTGTGAGGGGTGGGGAAGGGAAAAGAAAGGGTGATTTCTGAGACCAGGCTGGCATTTATTCCTATATCTGCCATCCCAGTGGCAATGTTTATAGAAGGTATCTCAGTGGTTTTCTTATGGCACTGGAATTGGGACAATCCATTTGCACTGTTGCAGGGTACAAGAATTTGCTCACTTAAGTGTACTGATGTTAGCGGTATAACTGTGCATACAGGTGTCACTCAACATGCTGGTAACTATGTACGTCCTCTAAACTGAACTAATCTTTCCCTTTTTCTCCTTGACCCTTTGCCCACCCTGAGTTTCCTGTTTTTTCCCCTTCCCTTTCTTATTTTTCTTCCACTGCTGCTAGAAATTTTACAAGGAAATTTCCTTTCTCCAGACTTGCAGTCAACTGTAGCTCTTTGCAATTGCTTTTACTCAGGGCTATGACGACTCTTCACTTTGAATTTTGATTAAAAAAGCTTAAAGTGGGATGGGGAGTTTATACTCCTGATCTAACTTTTAAAAATACAACCGTTCCAGTTCAAAGCCAGGCCGGCTGCCGCTATCTGCCATTCAGAGTGCTGGCTGTCAGTCTGATTTGTAAAATGACTGCTTCCCTCTTCCCGCTGTAATAACTTCACGTTCAACATTGAACCTCAAAGCTGGGATGTCACCCGGGGGCTGTATGTACAGCAAGTGCCGACTTGTACATTACTAGTCTTTTGAAACCAAATAATTGAAAAATCAGTTCCTCCTTGCTTTTCTGTCAGTAAGACAGCAACACCAGCGCTGAAGAAGATCTGCCTGTTGTCAAATCAGTGCCAAGGATGGGAAATTAGGGGCCTTCTTTTCTTTTTTTGCGTGCTATAGTTTCTGGTCTGCTTAAATCCAGTGTAATAAATTCAGATCCAATCTGAGTCAAGTGCTGGAGCCGGTGGCAACTCACCAGTTGCTGTAGGATGGGCACTGATTTCTGGGACTAGGAGGAGAAAAGCCTTTTCTGCCTTTATGTAGGTATAGATTCATAAGCAGTTGCATGCTTATGAACGTACATATCAGGTGTAAAAAACTGCCAAATGTTACAAATTCCAGGCTTGTTACATTACTGATGAGCTTAGCAGTGCTCATAGTAGTTCGAATAATCTCCATGGTATATCGCTTGCGCAAGAGATTTGGTCAGGAATGCAAGCTTCAGACTCAGATTTCCCCAGAAATGATGATGGAGGGAGGCAATGATTAAATTTAGTACTGGAAGCTTGCTTTGAAGTTTTGGTCTGCAGTAGCCTGTAGTGCTCACGACCTTGGGCAGCCCTGAACAGTATAAAGAACCATTCTTGCAAACTTCCATCTTTATAGTGTCAGCCCTCGCCTAGAGCTAATCCGATCACTCTCCTTTTACATGCAGTGGTAAATGAACAGGAGTTTGGTGTTATTTAACCAAGTTTCTCACCCAAATCTTTGAAGAAAATATGGAGTTTTCTTCCTCTGAGACAACGAAAGGGTTAATTTTATTTATTTATTTATCTATTTATTTATTTATTTATTTTGTTTTGTGTCTAATGTTGCTGCTGCTGCTGCAATTATAAAACCAAAGAGTCTCTTTTTGGAGAACTAATAGCATCAGCAATGACATCAAGCACCAATTCATCAAGAGCCACAGTGTCAACTTCAGTTTGGTAGTGCAAAACAAACAGAAAGCCGAGATACTGTTCCGGGGAGAGGAAAGAACCGCTCTGGGGAAGGGATTACATTATGGGCACCTTTTTCTTTTAACAATAACATTTAATAGCCTTTTAAAGAGCATTTTCCCCATTCCCCCAAGTAATTTCTTGGCAGGCGGTAAAGAGAAAGGAAGAAGTTGTGGTTTTTTTCTGAGGGCTTTTATATGATACTAAATAAATCTAGCAGCCTTCTGAGCAACAAACCCCTCCCCTGTGTTGCCCAGACTGTCTCTTACCACCAGCCCTAGAGTGGCCTGATGGTGTCTGACTGGTAAGTGCTGAGAGCATTACCAAACCTCACTGAGGGCTAAGCTCTCCAGTGGATGCCAGATGGAGCCAACATCAAGTTATTATTATTATTTATTAATTATGCACCTGACTAATGTGCAGGGCAATTTAAAGCTGCTAAAATGCATGTTACAAATGGAAAATGGGAGGCCTTTTCTTGAAAAATGTGTCTGCTCTCCAGGGATAGACACCTTCTTCTAAACAGAGAGGTTTTGCCTAAGTCAAGGCAGAAAAGGTGATGGACTCCTGGTCTCCTCAGGAGTGTGTCTCTCCTGTATCCCTCTTTCTACACTGACCTTACAAGCCCTGCTGTCATATATGGCACATGGTGGAGGGTCTGAGACTGCTGAGTTTGCCCTGCTCCTTTACATATCCTGTCCCACATGTATGAGGGACCCCACTGGCTTTTCTTTCTGGATTCCCTTGGTGCACGCAGGGCAGCAGGCAGGATTTGTCATTGAATATGGGATCTGGCTCGACAGCTGGAAGGAGGTGGTAGATGCTGAAGCTGCAGATCACCATTGTGCATATGAACCTGTTTTTTAGGAGCATACCCGACAAAAGAAGAAATATGAGCAGCTTTTCATAGAGTGACTGAGAGGTGACAAAGAAAGAGAAAAGGCCTTTTCTTGCAAGCAGAGGTAGCAATAAACTTGTAGAGATTAAGGGCTAAGATGTGGGTCCTTTTTCCCTCTTCTATCATGTTGTGGTTTGTGTAGCTGTATAATCTGGAACTTCTCATGGTATGGGGCTTAATATTGTTTGTCCCTAAAGTCAGCTTTCCCTGCAAGCTGAGGGTACTCATGTGAGCAAAGAATAAGTAATGGTTACACAGAGAGTTGGGATGAGGAACAAGATGTGCTGGGAGTCCGAAGAAATCAGATCAGAGAAACAAGCAACAGTAGAGACGTGGAACCTCTCCTGACCCCTCTCCCTGAAAATTTCTGCTCTGCTGTTTATTTTCTCCCCCTGAGCCCTTGTATGGGCAGGAGTGCAGTTGCTGAGGGATTTAAAAGGATCTAAGAGTGGCTGGTGTGCAGTAGGAAAGCCAATGCAGAGGTTTGTGGAGCTGTTAGCAGCAGCTTTGGGAAATATGAGTGAGGAGTCAGAAAGAAAGAAGTAAATCTGTTTCTGTGCTCAACATCAGTCTTGGTGAGACAGATGGCTTTATACCGGAGCCAGGATTCTTTGGCCCAGGTTGGACTGACCCTGTTCTGGCTCCTGAAGGTAGTGGGTATTTCTTACTATTTTAATCTCAAATGTTAGCTTGCCTGAGGGGCGCTTTTGATATTAAATTAAAAAAATAAACAGAACCTAATACTATATTCAGCCTGTGAACTGGACTGAATATTGTGCTGACAATCCAGTTCTTGACATTTGCATGCCACGGAGCTATGTAGTGCAATGCAATATATATTATTCATGCTCTCATGTACCTCATTTTCACTCTGTGTGGCAGCACTTCTAGGATCAAGGTTCAGCACACTTCAGTGGACCTGGAGGCTTTATGGTTCTGATGCCTGGAAGCGAAACAGAAAAGAAACATTTGGGATGTGAGGTGTCTTTGCCCAATGGATTTTCTTTGCATTATATCTGTTAAACAGGTATTTGGTTGGCAAATAAAAAATAACCTTGTCTCAAGCATGCACCTTAATTAAAAGCATTCAATTAATGTATATTAATTTAAGGATCGATTTAAAAAGACCTTAGTTGAAGCAATGTGGATAGCTGTGTAGACACTTTGATCTGTCTAAACTAAACTTTTTTAGCTGAGTTTAAGACATTTAGGCCAACGTGAAACGAGGTACTTGCCAATTAGTAACAGGGGCTTAGCTCATCCTAGATAAACTGCTTTAAGTAAATCAGAATAAGCTTGTGGGCAGATAAGGGCTAAATAGGTCAGAGACAACTGGTGTTGACTTAATAGATTTGCATTTCCCTCTGAGTTAGTTTAGAGCTGATGCCCTCACGCTGTAGGGTGCCTTTGCTGATAGTGGTGTTTTTCAGAGGAGCTATAAAGCTGAGTTCCTGGCCAACTATAAACCCCCACAAAATACTCTTTCCTCTTCCTATTCTGAATAAAATGTGTGTTTGGGATGTGTCGATTTTACACCAGTGAATCTGCCTTGTGCTTGTGGCCCTGATCTTGGGTGCTGATGAACAAGCACACACCACGAATCAAGATGATGTTGAAAAGATGGCTTAAAGCTACTTTTGTGGTGCTCTGCCCTACTCTGGGGAAAGCACGGTGTTGACTCCTGCATAACATCCATCCAGGTGGCTCTAAATTATGTAGGCTGCCAACAGCCCTTTGCAGCTAAAGAACATGAATAGCCTCATCCTCTTTAGCAGGCTGAATCTGCCTTAGGGGAGAAATGCACGTAAAGATGCTGTATTAATTCCATACACCCCAACAATTCTCCTGTAGTGGATGATTCCTCATTATTCTGGCTGTGGGGTTGCCCTCACTGCTACTGTAATTGCAGAGCATCCTCAGCGAAGGCCTGTACTGATGGTCACTGGGAGCACTGTGTGGTACTCCTGCCAGTGAGTTTGGGATATTTTCTTGGGGTAAATTGTCCTTAGGTGACAGAGATTCAGATCCCATGTTTTTATCAAGTATTTTGCTGTTCTCTGTTAAGCAGACTCTGGAATGGCTGTTTCAGTGGTGACAAATATGTGCCCAGCAGTTATTTAGTACCTTGTTTTCCAGGAGCGCATGTCAAAGATACTGAGTGAGCGGATGGGCCTTCTTCTGCCTGAGACAGTCTCTTGAAGAAGCCAACCACAGTGTTGCACTGCTGCCCAAATATCTACTCATCATTGATAAGGCTTCTGAAAAGAAATTGTATATCCTTATCTTTGTTGTTCACATGGGAAAACTGAAGCAGAGAGAAGCTAGGTCATTTTCCTAAATCTGCACATTAAGTAACTGTCAGCCAGGGGTGTGAACTCAGAGCTGCTGGGCACAGGAGCCCATGACCTGTCCCTTAGACCATTTTACTTCTGTTGAAAAGGTTATTTGACATTTGTATTCAGCTTGCAAAATGCTTTCCTTCCTGACAGATTTAAACCAGCATGTAAAACATTAGGCTGAGATGTAAACAAGAGATACCAAACCCCTACACCCAGGGCCAAAATGGGCTAATCCGGTTGGCCAAAATAACACATTGCAATAAAAACATACTCTTGACTTTTGGAAACACCAGTTTTTATGATGTGCATATAAGAAAAAAACATCAGGGTCTATAGAAGGGCAGACAGAGATTTGGACTAACTTATTCCTCTCATTGTGATCTACGTACTGCGGTTCTTTGTAGACTGCCATGAAGATGGAAAGCTACACCCAGTGATCATTTTTAATTAAGAATAGTTGCTATTATTTAGCATAGTGACATGGACAGCATATCAGGGGAATTTCTGACTTTGTAAGATAGACAGAATTGATGACAAAAGACTTTCTTGAAAGCTAATTGTCTCAAGCATATCCAAAATTGTGCTTGCTTTGCCTGTGCTATTAATCAGAAGGTGGAAGGCAGTCAAGTAAGAAACGCTGGTTGGAGTGTTCTGAGCTTCAGGGCAGATTTATTAGCCCAAACTGGTTTTCCTGAAATTTTTGGATTGAAGCAGAGCACAAGATTTCACTCTGTTCAGAAGCAGATGAGGCGTTGCATCAGTATCACAGGGACAAGGATCCAGTTCTAAGACATGGGCTCTGTGAGACCTCTTTCATGTTTGTCCCAGACTTGTTCACTGAGGGTCCATGACATACCCCATAGGGCAACTGGATAGCAGCACCTGCCAGGAACTTGGATAATGGGGTGCTCTTGTGCAGAAGGCAGCATTTCTGTTGGTCACTTTATACTGATGGTGATTTACAGGGTGACCGTTGGGAGTTTCTCGCTGCTATGAGCTCAGTCCAAGACATGAGCATGAACTATCAGGTGCTGCTTGTCTGATCCTGGTGAACCACTTGGTTTTCATAGTGAGATGTTCCAATGTGCTGTGTAATTGTGATGCTACTGGCTGCTTTTCCGTTTCGTGTTCCCAGTTCTGACACATCACTGGGTGTCAGGATGAGGCATCTGTATGCTATGTTCTGTTGCATCCAGTTAACTTTGCAGGCTGTGGTGGGCGCCACTGGAATGCCCAAGGCAGTTTTGTGCCTGCAAGTAGGCATGCTGCTTTCTGTGTGATTGTGTGACTAAAGTTATCCTTCAAAGTTACTATCTACAAGCAAAAATTCAGCTACCATATCCATGCCGCATTTGTCAGCTGCTCCAAGCTTTGTCCCTTTCTATCCAACCATCACTTTAAAATCTCAGAAGTTACTTTTTTAGAAGACATTTCTAGCCTTTGAGCCAACACTTCTCCATCTTTTTCTATTTATATCTGTTATAAACTTTGCTTAGAAAGAAAGAATCCGTATTTATGAATAGAGGTTACAGGATGTAAAATAACAGTAGTGAAAAACCACAATAGTAGAAATTCTTGTACGAATCTGGGTGATGCTGATAGTCATGTCACAGGATGCCATTGAAATTGAGTTTATATTTCTTTTCCTTATTACGTGTAACATTAGAATATTTATAGGGATAAAGTATAAGAAAAAAAGCATGTCAATGAGGGGTTAAAAATATTGACTTTTGATCCTTATAATAAGAAGACTTTTCTCAGTTCTGCAGGCAGGCTTGTATCAACTTTGAATTCAATTTAGGGATTGAATTTAACATGCATAACCCACTGGGTTTGAAGCTATAAAGGGACTTAAAAATGTACAACAGATAGGCCCTTAGAAGTCTAAAGGATCCTTCACAAGATGAAAAGTATTTTATGTTGTTTGAGATACAGTAGTCTCTGAATTACACTTCAAAAAACTTAACACATCCTTAAAATACATTCACAAGGGAAGATAATAATGTACAGTTTTAAATTTAGGCAGAGCATGTTCACCAATAAACTTTCATCATCTTGAATAATTTAAGCTGGTGTGGATATTATCACTGAACTTATAGAGAAAACTGAAAAATGTGGAGACCCCTGCTTAGTGCTGATGACTGCGTAATGCTGTGAATGGTTGTAAATTCTTCGGGGAATCCACTGATGCATTCTTCTTGTATATTTATAAGAAAATTGTGGTATTAAAGTTTCATTTTCTTCTGTTTTAAACCTAAGCAAAAACAGGAGTATAAAAGCCATTGAGGAATGCAGGAGTATTACTAATGTTTCAGAAAATGGAATTATTAACCATAACACAATAATGCTCAAGGCCTGCTAGATGTTGCCTACTGATCAGCCCTCCTTGAAATTATGTTTATTTGCTTAAGTGAGTTTTTGGTTTATATTCTGTGAAAGCACGTTTGTTTTTTTCCTGTGTGTGAACCCAAAACTGCTTAGTCTGTGTCCTTTTCCCTCGGATGCGATACCATAGCAGCAGCAGCAGAAGCACACACAGTTGCTAGCTAGGTAGCTTATTATTATGGTCACACTCCAGCACACAGCATACTTGTTGGAAGTTTCCAGAAATATTGCACTGCAGTCATTTTCCTTGCCGTTATGCTAATGGAATCAGGAAAATCAATTGTCCTTAAGGAACAGGGGAATGAGATGTGCTGTAAATGCCACAGGATGAGTGATTGGTTGATTGCAGGGATGGTGATTCAAACACGCCTCATCTCTACATTATCCTGATGAATTTTTATGGCCCTGCCTTTTTTTCTTCTATAGCTGTGGAGGAAGGTTTATGGCTTGCAGCTTTTTAGTTGATTGAATGCAGCTGGCATTGTTGCAGTGCAGAACAAATAGGTACTTTTTCTTTACAGCCTTAAAAGTAGATTGAAGAAATTGCACACCAACATTTTTGCAACAAAAGCATTCTTAAAAATGCAGATATTTTATGAAATTACTTTGCTCTCCTTCTCTACTGTCAGTAATCTTTCTATCAGAATAAAGGGCAAAAATTACTTGAGATTCTAGAGGAACATAGCTCCAATTTTTTATTCTTATCACAAAGAAAGCTAACTAAGGAGTTTCATTAGTATTCATTTTAGCCCAATGTAATTTTCTCCTTCCTAGTAACAAAAAAAAGAAAAAGCTGTGAGCCTGTAACACCACTGAACCAAAGAAGGTCATCCTAAGTATATCAGCATTTTCTGTAACTCTTTCAGATTGTATTCACAAGGTAGTAGAGATAACTGCTTCAGCTCAAATTATAATAGTTCTAGTTACAGGATATAGAACGCTATATAATATAAAGGGTCTTACTGGATTGAGTAAAACAGCACCCAGGATCATCTCTGGGTGCTGAGCTGCTGTCAGCTAAAACCAAGCACCTAAGAGCATTCTATTTATGTCCAATGGATTTGCTGATAATTTATTCTTCCACTATACAATCTCCACATTACACACAATGTTCGTGTTACATAGGGAACCTTTTTCTGAAGTATCTTTTTCATAGTTGAAAACTCAGATGGTTTTCCCTTTTGACTTAGCAATCTTTAAGAGGCATTAAAACTTGGGGTTACAGCATATCCTTACGGAGTTATGCAGTTACACCATCATGACTTTTGGGTTATCTTTCCATTACATTTTGCATCCATTTAATATTTTCAAAAAGAAAAGATCTGTAACAGCTCTCTATGCACTGAGACATCTTTCTGACACAGCCATGCCTATGCATTTCTAGCCTGATTTATAGCAACTTCGTTATTTTTGGGTTGCTCCTAAACAGTGCCTTCCAGCCACATGGTTACTTGGTAATAGTTACAGGAACCCGGGAGAATTTAAGATGAGCAGCCGTGCCTAGATCTGCTGATGGTATCTGTAGGTGAAAGACTGTGCTATTGTTTTAAATACAGAAGGCCTGATTCACCACTGTGTTTAATCTCATATAATAAATTGCATCTGTGCCAAGCGGGTGCAAAATACCACCGCTGATATGATTGGGGAATTGTGATTTGATCGCGTTTTACACTCAGTTTGTACAGGTGTTAATATCAGCATGAGTGTAAGGAGAGGAGGAACACTAAAATGAAAAGAAATCCCCCTGTATGGAGAATTAAATTCAAATTTGTGGTATTGTAAGGTTTCACTTTTACAGCACATCACTGAAAGCATAAAATACCTCTAAGATTTGGATCAAAATCATGTTTAACAAAATACCGATGTTCTAAAGAAACGTCTACCTGTAACAGATTATAGTACACACCCCAAGTAAATGTAGGCTTAAGTAGGACATAAGTAACACGCAGTCCTCGTCTTGTGTATTTCACCTACTGACAACATTATAACGAGAAACAGAGGTGCCAGATCATAGGGCTTACCTTAACAGAGGAAATGAAATATGATTTTTTTAGCATTGTGATGACTCTGTTCGCAGATGTCACGGTTATTGATGACACCATGTTTTAGGTTTTGCCGCCAGGTTACTGGAAGCAATTTTATTTCTATTCTTTTCATCCTGTTACATTTGTTATCAACACTCCCCTACAAAATCTTCACTCGTGTTTTCTTCTCTTTTCAGATACATACTCAGATAAAATTGTGAATTACAAATGCCCGTTGTTGGAAATACACACTTTCTGGGTTTATTGTCTGTCAGATAGATTTGCTAGAATTTAATTTTATATACATAATATTGCTCTTTCCAGTGTCCTGGTTTCACAAAGAAGCAATTTCCTCAAAATAATTTATTGGTAATTCATTAATGTGAAATGGTAATGACCTTCTCTGCTTATTTGCTAGCAATGTTTCTTTTTTTTAATCTGAAACACATAAATGTAGTTTCCTTAACACATTTATAGTTAAAATTGCAAAAGTTATTTGTGTTCTCTTTGGTCATAATGGATTCGATGTGATCTGTGTCAGACACAGGGAAGCAGAAGAGCAATAGCTCTGTCACGAGGGTTCGCCCGAACAGATTCATGTCTTCCGAAGCGCGTGTGGATTCCAAGGCGGCTTACATTGCTAACGCTTTAAGAACGGCTTATTATCGTACTTACACAGGCAGCGAGCCAGAGCCAGCTTTCTCTGACTAATACGGATGGTCTTTCGTGTTTATGTTTTGGTCAACCATCTAAGGAGATGCAAGGAAGTAGAAAGAAACCATTTTGAATGTTAATGAATGAGAGAAAATCACTGCTCATCAGATTACAAAGCCTGCGCTCATTCTGGTGAGCAGCAACCAAGAGATGTTCTTGTGTCTGCTTAGGCAGTAGATAGATATTCCCAGTGGAAGTAAGAAGGCTCTAACAGTCCTGTCTCCTGCGGACGTTCGCATTCTCAGTGCATTTATTTACATTAGGGTTGTTTGTGCTGTATTATGCCTGATTGAACCAAAGTCTCTTGGAGAGCAAAGCGCTTTTATTTTGACATTTTCACATGGAAGTCAGCCATCACCCCTATGAGGAGAGTAAGCAGGATTTATGATGGGATTATTGATTTCCTTTATACTCTGTTATAAAATACATCTAAGCACAAAAGATAAGCTAGACCTCTTTGTTTGCTCCTTCTTGCCATCTGATGTCAGGACTTGCTGGAAGTACCTTGATATTTTAAATCATAATGCAGTGAGAAAGGCAATTTGGGATCGTCTGTACATCTTTATATGTGTTTTTAAAAACCTTAGACAGCAAGAGCTTTAGCAAGACTGAATAGAAATTCCAGCCTGTGGGAATGGGGAGATGCCTTTCCAGTGGTCCTGTGGTACTGGTCTCTAGTCACTCACCCACACCAGCTTTCCAGTCTGCCCTTAACTTGCTGTCTATAACATGGGAGGTGTCCCCAGCAAAGGGAAAACTGTGGTCCTCTGCTCCAGTGCTGGGAGAATGGCTAGATCTGGGGTTTTGAGGATGTTCATGTCTCTCTACTGTATCTGCCATGAGGGAGCTGGAGCAAGGATGAAGGTCTCACCTATTGGTACCAGCCCTATACCCTATCAAGTTGTAGCTGCTCTGAACACTGCATTTGGGCCTCTTCCCAAATGCTTTATGTACATGGCTTGTGTGCAGTATTAGCAGTGGCCACACTAAATCTGTGAGCTGTGTCTGGCTCCTGCTAATGTGGCTGACAAATATCTCTTTGAAATGAGAACACGATCAGCCCAACAGCCAAAGGTAAGTAAATTAAATCTTTCCAGGATCTGAGTCCTGGTAATTCTGTTCTTTCACCTTTCGCTTCATTTATTACAGGTCTGATTTTTTCCAGGGTAAGTTCTTTGAGGTAGGAACAACATGGACACAAAGTCAAATAATGATGTTAATAACACAGTGACTTTTTGCCATTTGCCGATTTGCAAAACCTCACTGAACATGTCCAAGATAACAAGCGTTAATAATGCACAAACCCCACATTTTCTCCTCTCTTTGGATCTCTCCCCTATTACACATATGGCCTGACCTTAAAAGAAAGAATGAGTAATTTTGTCTTGGAGTGGAAAATCTTTCTACTCTTGGTTTAAACTGAAAATAGAACCTAGCACAAACCCCAGAAGCCGAAATTCATGATTGTTTCATGAATGTACTACAGAGTGTATGTACCACAGCGTCTACATGCCTTACTATTACTTATTAGAAGCCATTAACAGAAAACAGAAGTGTCAGTTAACCTTGAAGTAAATTAATTTGGAAACCTAACTACATCCTTTTGTGACTCTCCTTAGTTAACATGTGTACTATGAATAGAAAAATAACAAAATTGGAAGAATCTGATGCTAGGAAGTAATCCCACTAGAGGGTGCAACAGAGTAAATTATTTCTTGCATGCAAATGTGTTAAACTTGCTGAGAATCAGAATTATTCCTTGTAACCCAGCCAGTTCCAAGAGTGACTGAAGCTCCAAATGTGAAGTATCGTCTGACTGCTACTCCTCAGTCATCAAGGCTAAGACATCAAGGCAATACTTTTAGTAACAAGGGACTACCTGAAGTAGAGAGCTTTATTCTGAATTGTTCACTTACAGCCTTTCTAGAGAGGTCTGTATTCTGGGAGACACGGGAAAGGCAGAATTATCCGTGTCTGCTGTGGAATTACATGCATCTGTAGTTTTAATATGGAAATACCTGATAAGTATATTTTTCTGAAACAGACATGGCTTTTCTATGTATTTATTTATTTAATTCGGAGATGCTACGAGTTGCAGACGTGTCAAGTAAGAGTCATCTGATGTTTCAGTTTCTTCCTCTTCTGTTTTTATCATGCTTAATTTCCATGCTATGCTTTGCTGCTGTGCACCCATATTTTAGCTGTAAATTCCCCATCTCGTGTGTATTCCAAAAAAGAAAGAAAGATATACTGGTATCCCATGAGGAAAAAAAAAAAAAGTATTAAAAAATTCAAATATAATTATGCATTGGCATTCTATTTTAATGAAAGTTACAGATGGATACAGCTTCTGCTATCCAAAACCAGCTGATGTGCAGCCAAGGTGCATACTGTACAAACATGCTAACAGTGTTGAACTATTTTGGTAAAAATCAGCTTTTTTTTCCTACAGCAGTTACCTGTAAAGTCAGTCCTTCCTTCTGTTTTTCCTTTTGCTATTATTCTGTGCTTGGAGAAAGTCAAGTCTCATAACCACATAAGGGTTCATATACAATTAAGCCAATATTTTCCGTACATCTGCTGAACAGAGCTATTTTGAAAACAGTGCATTAAAAATCCCCCTTCTCAAAACCCCTCAAAAAGCAATTTGTAAGTGAGGTGACTTGCAATTGCTTGCTGGATTGGCAGAATTATTGACTCTCCTTAATGGTGCAGCGTCAGCCCAATCCAGGTGTTTTAGCTGCATGTTCACTGCCAGGATTCCTTGGTTAGGCGCTGCAAATGGGGGGTCCTGCATGGAAAAGAGCAGTTCTTGCAAGTCTTCCTGAATACAAACATTTAATGAGAGATTGTGCAGATAGTTTTGTAATACAATGATTAGTTGATGTATGTATGTGCTTGTTTATGTGTGTGTGTGTATGAATAAGAGTTTCTTAACCTCTGGCTTTGTATGTTGTCAGGGAAAAGATAAGTTGAAATAACAGAAGGGTCTGGTGTAAATTGAAGAAATGTGGTAAATTCAGTTAAAGGCTGAAATGTCATCTTCAATTCACCCCTGCTGTACTTAGTTATTGCAGCACACTTGGTACATAAGGTCACCTACTGTTCAGAGTCTTGTCTAAGAGAAGGCATTATTATCTGTGATGTGCAGGTACAAGAGAATAAGTGAACAATGAGGTTTCAGCCCAACTCTGGAGTTTTCCTGATTCCACTCAGTTTAAACGAGTCTTTTAATGCAACTTTGGCAGATTTGTCCTGTAACTGAGTCTCTCTTTTGGATTATGTTATTTTTTGTTTACAGGAGTTTGCAAGCTTTTTATTTTGTGTGTTTATTACATCCATATATTTATGAGTCTGGGTTTTCAGGGTCATTCTGATGACCGGCCCAAAGTGCTACAGAGAGGCCATTCTTTCCCAGAAGTACTTTAATGAAGATTTGGAATAACCATGGGCTGGTGTTAAGCATGCAGCTGGGGTTTCACTGCCCTTTAAGCAGGTATTTATTACATTTTTAGAAGGATTTCTTTATTGCGCTGAGTTCGATCCCCACGATGTTAGCTTCTTTGATGTTTGGTCTGTGAAAACACCTTGCAGCCCACTCTGTTCAGTGGCTGCAAAGCCAAGCATGATGTAAGCCAGAGGGAGATTTTGTTTTATCCACAAGTGCATGATGTCTGGCTGGGCCACAGCCCTCTGACAGCATCCTTAAGAGAGAAGTTGCCGGAATCAGTTAAGGTGTTTGGAGAACCTGATTTCATCCTGTATCTTCACACTGGGATATACAGATTCCTTCCTGATTGTATCAGAAAAGACTTCAAAGAACCTTTGCCCTAGCATTCTGGAGGCTCTCAGTGATGGGCAGTTCTGCTTTAAGGGCCAGATTGGGGTGACTGACCTTGTTTCCTTTATTGATGAGAAAGGAAAGGCCAGTGGCTGGGTGTTGTGGTTTAAACCCAGTCAGGCAATTCGTTCACTCACTTCCCCCCCTTTCTTCCCCTCCCCCTGCTCCCGGAGGGACGGAGGGGAAAGTCAAAAAGAATGCAACTCCCACGGGTTGAGGTAAGAACAGTTTAGTAACTAAGGTATAACACAAATCACTACTGCTACCACCAATAATAACAATGATAAAGGAAATAACAAGGGAAGAGAATACGACATCTCATCACCAGTCGAAGGATAACTCGCCCCCCGCAGCCCAACCAAGCTCTGCCCGATACCTCCTCCAACCCCACCGTCTACCAGCCCTTCCGGCTAACTCCCAGTTCCATCCTGGGCATGACGTGCTGTGGTATGGAATACCTCTTTGGTCAGTTTGGGTCAGGTGTCCTCTGTCTGCTTCCTCCTGGCTTCCCCTCCTCCCTGGCAGAGCATGAGGCTCACAAAGTCCTTGGCCAAACCAAAACATCCTTGTTATCAGCTCTGTTCCTGAGCCGAAAGTCAAAACACTGCACTGCACCAGCTACCAAGGAGGAGAAACATGACTGCTACTGCTGAACCCAGGACATTATGGTTTTAAACCACGACACTGGGATAAATGCCTTGCCCTTGCTTATAGTGGGGAGGATCTGAGAAGCCAGAAGCAGCAGTAGAAAGCCCAGCAGCAGCATACAGAACATCTGTGCTCTGCTTTATCATTTATCAATTTCACACTTGACAATTAGTTTATCTTTTCATTTCTGTTTTAAGAAAGCCTGACCTCCCATGTTCCTGGCAGCTTTTGCTCATTCATGCGCTTCCCTGCCCTCTCCCCCACTACTGTCCTTAACTTACAGTGAGGTCAGAGAGGTAGGTTTGGGAGGACATAACCGAGTAGCTAGAAGAGTATAAGATCAGCAATGGAATGGGGAGCTCCTAAAATAGATTTGCTGCTGGTGAAACACAGCCCTTTTTCCTTCATAACATTTGTTTTGGGGCCTTTACTCCCTGTTAAGCTTTGCTGGTTCAGCCGTGGAAAATAGGTTCAGAAGCAAGCCAAACCCAAACAAATACCATGATTACAATTTTTCCCATATTGGTCACAGGTTATGCTGACAACACAAAATTAACACCTCTGCTCCGTAATATAAAAAGGGATCTAGTAAGCTTGTCATTTTTGCATGTTGTGGTTGAGCCAAAGAGTGATTTCAGTGGAAGTTACAGAAATATATGACCTTGAACTACCTGGTATTCTGAGTTTTCAAGCAACTACTACTTCAGATGGCATATTGCTGTGCAGCTATCATGGTCAGGACTGAAAAAAAAATCAGTTTGAAAGCTCTTCCAGCTTTTGGCACCTAAATCCTTTGGCATGTGGATGCATTTAGAATAAATTGACAGTCAGATCAGCAGACCCAATATGTGCTTCATTAAGTGTTTGACAAAGACATGTTAAGCAGTAATCAGTGCATGAGACTGTTGATGTTTTCTCAGTAGTAAGTAGTACAGTGTGGTTCATGATACAGTGTTACTGGGCATTCCAAAAGGTTAACATCTACCATCAGAATTACTCCACAGGATATCCTGCTGTAGATATCGGGGAGGCAGCTGCATTATCTCAGATGTGCCCATGCAGTAACCAAAGGCATAAGCTTACTTTTTAGCAGAGATCTTTGAAACAGAATGGCATGGCATGGAGCCAGCATGTTAGATTTCTGTAGAACTATATTACTCCTATAATAATAGTTCTCTGTGGTTACATAGGAGGTGAACGCAAGTGTTGTGGCACCTCTTTCAAACTGCTTGTTCTTGAGAGAATTTTTCTTTATGCAAATACCTACTGAGGTCATTGAGAGCTTGTTTGCACGTGGTCTGGTTACATACCTCCAGGATTTGACCTTTCTACATCAGTCACCACTGAAATGTGTGTGTCTCCATACGAGTGTATGGCAAGCACCTCTGGAATAGCTCACTTCACAGTGGAAGTGCAGAAGGATCTAAACCCTCTTTCAGTGAGTAAGCAAATCCCACCCTAACCACAGACAAAGGTTATACACCTTTGCCAGCAACTGGGAGTAGTCACATTTGGAAAATGTCTGAATTTTTTGCAGTAATTATTAATGAAATAAAAAGATGGGAAGAAGTTGGATTTTGGCAATGTGAACTGTACAGGTTATATTTCGGATCTACTGGGACATCATCAGTGCAGGTTAGTCACTTGCAGCTATGATCTTGGCTTTGGGGGGGCTTGGCTGTAACTCTGCCAGGCAGCGTGTTCACCTCATAAAGAAGGATGTCTGAAATAGATGTTTAGTGAAGTAATCTGTAAGCACTCTAAATACATGTCAGTAAAGAGGGTGTGTTGATAGGCCACTGTCTAGATAGTGTCCTATGTGATCCATTTCTGCACTGAAACTGCACATAGTATCACTGAAGGACAGGGAAGGGCTATTTATTAGACGTGTAGCATCTAAATAAGAAAACATTACAGATTTGAAGTTCAGTGCCTCGCGCTGCCTGTTATTTGTAGGACAAAGCCAAGGCACAGATGGAAGATAGACTTGCAGGAAAAAATACATGATGGAGAAGCCAGCTTTGTCTTGACTAAACTGCATGAAATGCTGTTTCCTTTGAGATAATGTCTGGGACCAAACGGCTATTTTGCACATCTGAGAACTCCTAGTTTACTTACATTGCAAAATTCCAATAGAATTTAGGATTATTATTATTAATTCTTTCTTTAAAATAAAGAATCCTGGAAGGATTTCGTAGGTGAAGAACTCAGCTGTAGTAATTGGCACTGGATACTCTTCATTAATTAACAGATTTTTTATTTAATTCTTATTTTCCTAAGTATAGTATCAATTTTCAGGGAACACATGGCAATCACTTGTATGTTGACATTTCCTAGAAAAATCAGCTGGGTACAGTGTAAAAGGAACACTGTCTAATACGAAGAACATGATTTTTGATTCTCTAAAATTTTGGCTCATTCTCCCATTGTCCAATCTTTCTTCCTGCTTTTTTATTTTTATTAAAACCCACTATTTAAAATACTCTGATGGTACAGAGTTTATGTGGTCTGTGACAGGATAGAATAGAGATTTGCCCATTGTGGTAATTTTTGTAGTTTCTTCTGGGAGAGTGGCAGATGATATTTTTCCAGTGTGCAAAACTTCTTGATAAGACACATCTGAGGTTCCTGACATATTTGTAACAAGGGAAGAGAACCTCATGCACATGTGCGTGCAAGTAATTGTGTGAAGAGATGCTCAATTTGGTCTGCCAAAAGTGCAGCATGAATTGGCAAGTTTATGGTGCTTGCATAGCAAGTATTTGGTAGTGTGGGGGGCTGAAAGGGTGGCTTCTGTGAGAAGCTGCTGGAAACTTCCCCTATGATGTCTGATAGAGCCAGTGCAGTCAGCTCCAAGACGGACCCACTGCTGGCCAAGGCTGAACACATCAGTGATGGTGGTAGCACCTCTAGGATAACACAGTTAAGAAGGGGAAAACACACCTGTGCAGGAGCAACTGCAGTCAGAGAGAGGAGTGAGAACATGGGAGAGAAGCAGCCTTGCAGACACCCAGGTCAGGGAAGAAGGAGGAGAGGAGGTACTCTGGGCACCTGAGCAGATTCACCTGCAGCCCAGGCAGAAGGGAGGGGTGGAGGAAAGGTGTTTTTAAGATATGGTTTTACTTCTTATTATCTTACTCTGATTTGATTGATAAGAAATTAAACTGATTTCCCCAGGTTGTGTCTGTTTTGCCCATGATGGTAATTAGTGAATGATCTCTCCCTTTCCTTATCATGAACCACAAGCCTTTTGATATATTTTCTCTCCCCTGTTCAGACAAGGAGGGAGAGGGATAGAGCAGCTTTGGTGGGTACATGGCATTCAGCCAGGGTCAACCCATCACAGCAGGTTGAGATAAGGAGAGGATGATTGCATATCTGGATGAGAACACATTGGTTTAGGAAAGCTGGCTTAGTTCAGGGAAATAATTGGCAGGTGTTTTGCCCTGTTTGCTGACTTGAGCAATATAAGAAATGTTGAGAGCATGTGAGATACCTATAAAAAAATATGTATGTCACAGACTGCGTGACTAGGGCTCAATTCAAAGATAAATAAGAAAATGGCTTAGACAGAAAAAGGCTGTACAAGTTAAGGGGCTGTTACGGAATAAAAGCAGTTCATGATGGGAGGAAGAAACTGAAGAAGAAAATGCGAGGCTGTGCTTGAGTACACTAAGATGAAATCAGATGAAATGCCACATGTGAACATTTGCAGGGTGACTGAAAGAAGCCCCATTCAGTCAGGAGTGGCAAGAAGGCTTTGTTCAGTGCCAAGTTCACTTGTTGAAAACCTGTGCTGTGGGAAAATGAATATGAAGAAGAGATGAAGAGATGTTTTGGCCTTGTGATGACAATATGCACATTTTAATTGTTTGACAAATCGCATGTAAATCAAGAGCAGTCAAAGGGATATAGGCTCAGTTTCAAAAACTATCTGCCTCTGAAAATTAGGTCTTCACACCCAGAAATAGAAATCTAAGGCAGAGCCCAGCGAAGCCAGTGCACAGGCTGTCAGCCCCATCGTTCCATTTGGAATGCCTTTGAAAACGGGAAAATTATGGTAGGGAAGCAATAAAGAGCTCAGTGATCCACTGCCTTTCACTTTGTCTTGTTGCCTACACAGATGCAGAATGCCAAATTTCTGCTGTTTCTCAGGCGGTGGTTGCGTGGGTACGCCCGCCGCTTCCTTTTGCCCAGGAGACTGTGGGACAGAGCAAAATTAGGCCCATGCATGCTTTTGGGGTGCGCTGTGCACAGAGGATGCCATGTAGCGAACAGAGACACGTGTCAGCAAAAGGCAGTGTCTGGCGCTCTGTGGAGCTGGGTGTTGTAGCAGAGGAGACCTCATCAAATCAAGGATTTTGTTAAATGAAAGTGTTAAGTGAGCCAAAAGCTACAAGAACGTTGCTGTGGGCCCCATCTGGGAAAATGCCACAGATGAGATATTGTGGGAGTATGTAAGAGGATAAGTGGTAGGAAAAATGATATCTCCACATATATAAATCCTCAAAAATACATGAGGGTATAAAGTCTTAATATTAATTTCAGTGGTATTCAGGGAATTTTTTTAAAGTGGTACCTCTAGGGGCTGAAGTAAATTGTCCCCCTTAGTATAAACGTTTGATTGAATTCCCCGTGTGCCAAAGTCATTGGGTATCAGTAGTAGTCTGGAGTTACATGAACTGAAATAGTGATTAGGGTAATTGAATCCACCCCAGCACTTCAAGGCACGAGCTGATCATTTGTGGACATCAGGAAGGAAATCTTCCATCCCTGCACAGGGTGGCTTAGTGGGTGAGGTACATCATGGTAACTGTTTGTCTGTGTTGTTTCACGTCTTTTGCAGATCACTCAGGGGTGACTACCAAGTCATGGGCTCATCTGTTGAGTGGAGTCATTGCAAACCTCAGGAGATCTCACTAATGAAAGGTTAGTGAAAGAAGGTGAGAAAGATCTCGCCTGTGTTAGTTTCCTAAGAACTAACTAAGGGCACCATTGCAATTTAACCTATATTCCAGGTCAAGGAATAGGGTTGCACTAGAACCTCTCCTACACTTTTGCATGAAGTGCTTATAGAGCAACATCTGGGCATAACATGGGCTAAGCTGTGACGCATCACTTGTGCTGTAGTGACTTTTCCTATTACTCATGTAGGGCAGCTCCACTGGAGCCAGCCAGGAAGTGTGGAGCCATTCTGTGTGCTGAGAGCAGCTGTGCAGGGAGAGTGTGGCCAGCTAATGTACATTCACATCAAGCTTTCCTTTCTACTGATTTTCTCAGAGGGCAAAACCTTGGAAGCTAGTCTTGAAAATGCCGTAGACAGCTCAAGATGCTGACCCAACATGAGAGGTATTTCCTCAGGGTATCATAAAGGAAAAAATAAAACCCTTTTTGAAAGCCTTGGCACGGACATGGAGAAAGATCCAAGAGAAATGTATTTCAAACTCCTAATTTTAACACTGGAGTGTCACGTACATAACCCTGAAGGACATTTCTTCCACTAAAAGGGCTTCTTATTCTTCCTCTTTCAAGGCAACATTCTTAGGTGGGTTATTTACAGCCTTTGCCTCTGTGAGTGACATTATTGACAAGTTCTATGACCACTGCCAGTGAGGAAATGTGTAAGTTAAGAGAAACATTTTACATTGAGCCCTGAAAAACCTAAGTATGAAACTCTTCACTCACCCCCTCTTCTTTTGTTTTTAAACCAGAGGTACAGGATTCCTCAGGCATAGGTCTTCACTGGAATTTTTCCAGCCTGAGCCTCATTATATGGACCATTACTGCATTACTGTAAAATCTCCTATTGATTTCAGTCATTGTGATCTGCTGGGAAAAATACCCTGTTCAAGGTTTTAATCACAGCTGTAACCTCCAAGCAGACCAGAAAGGGACACAGCCAGTGAAGAACACAGATCGTTCACCTAAAATGATCCCATTAGCACTCCTGTAGCAGGCGGGTGGACAGCTATGTTTCCATCCTAGAGCACCTTTGAGGCAGGAGAGAGGGGTTTAAAATGTACAATCCTGAGCCAGCTGGTGATCCGACTTTCAGGAGAGCTGCAGCTTGCTAACACAAGAGGATTGCTGTTCTGGCTCTTCTGGAAGAAGTGTCAGGAAGTGGATGTGTTTTAAAAGTGACTTGCGCTCCTTCCTGAGCCTGTAATGAGAGCAATCAGAAAAGCAAGATGACTCGTCAGAAAACACGTACTGCTAGATACCGAAGGAACAAATCTAAGCCTTGCGTTTATTAATCTCAGTTACATGAGATAGACTAATGGATTAAATGCATTTATAAAGTAGTTGCCAGTTATATTTTTCACTGACTGAAGATGGGAAGTTTTCCAAATCTCCCTTGTTTAAATGTATGTTTAAAGCAAAAATGATGTGTCGGAGGGTAAGAAGCGATGGGCTGGGGACAGATGTGTGTATCATTTCTCAGTATGCACATGTTGAAGGGTTTGTCAGCAGTGAAACCTACAGGATGGAGGGTAGAAAAGCGTACCCTTACCAGTGTAATGTATAGAGTGAAGGGGAGGGATGTTATATCTGACTGGCGATGGACTCTGCTCTCAGCAAGCACTTTTCTCAAGGAGTTTTGGTGCCTGGTTCACAGATTGTAGCTGTCATGGAGCACACATCACAAAGCCATGCATTATGAATGTGTCCGTCTTTTAACTCGAGGCGCAGGAGAAGTACAAAGATAAATTAGGTCCTCCCTAAATGAAGGAAGGCTTGACTTTCTAAGGTCATACAAGACAAAACTCAGACATGCAAAGCACAGGCATAACTTCTGGTGAAAGGCATGTGGCCTTGGTCTCTGCACTTAGCTTATCAGGAAAATCATGGAGTTATACTACAGACCTTTCTGAGAGTTTGACAGCAAAAACTATATACTGGGAAGAAGTGGGGCTATTACATTTCAGATGTATGTAAGGCACCCAGAGCATGTTACTGCTCCTGAAAGATTCCAGAATCCAAACCCACCTGCATTTTTGCTAATGCAGCTTCAGTGTGAGTGCACTGATGATTGAAAGTACCAACCAGAGCAGACCTGGGAGCAAAGGTGCGAGGAGTACTAATATATCTGCAGCAAACAGCAGTTAATTAGCTGACAGTGGTTTCTGCAACTTGTGGTTGCTCCTAACCTGTAGCAATCTTATGAGCCTTTCTCTTATTAAGAGGTGACAAGGCCATCACCCTTGCAGGTATTTAGATGCCTTGATTTCTGTGGGAGTTAGGTGGCTCAACACTTTTGAGGCTCTGAGTCATAGCTCCTTCAGTTAATGGATTTCAGCTGCAAAACTTCCAGTCAGCTGTGAATCAGATGGCTGTGCTGGTATTGGTTATAAATGAAACACCTCATCTTGATCAAGACCAATGTTTTTTGTCATGTGTAATATCTCTAAAATCTACCCATGGCTTATTCCAGTCCTCTTTAGGATATTTCTTCCCTGCTTCAGGGCCTGTCACATGGAGAAACATTCCTACTTCCATTAGTGGCGATGAGGAGTAATTAAGTGTGTAGCACAGAGTAGCACCATTTTTGTGGGATTTTCTTACAAATCTAGGAAAATGGTGACAGATATTCTCCTTTCAAGGTTCAGAACAGGGTCTAGAAATCAGGTAAACTCTCAATTCTGAAAAGTATTCACCTTTGCTTAAACTCTGGATGAGACATCAGTTTTAATAAGGTACTTACAGACCTAAAATGAAAGTAACATTGCTGTGATTGTTGGCTTTTGTCTAAATCTCTGTGGAATCACTCGCATGTGGAAAGATTTCATTATAGTAAAGGACATGTCAGCCATCCTTCTAATTTGTGAAAGCCTGAAAGTGGTATTGACTGGAACCTATGTACAAACAAAGGTGAATCTGTCTAATTAGCTCCATTTTCAAGCCAAGGGAAAATCAAAAAGAAGGCAGCTGATATATTAATATCTTATTTTTAAGATCAGCATTTTATGCATAACTGATTTGATGTAAAAATAAATACATCACTTTTAACTTGAAATACTTCTCTTTGCTTTTCTGTGGCAGGTTCACCCTTTGTAGAACAGAGAGACTATAGACTCGGATGGTTTTTGTTCTGTGCTTGTGTGGCAAAAGTACAATGTAATGTTGGTCTGTGATTAAGGCTGTTGCATATGATGATAATTTAAATACCAGCATTAATCTATTCCTCTTAGAGGACAGTGAACACAATACAGTGAGTATCATTACATGCTCTATCATGTTAACAAAAGTAAGAAGACAACTTTTCACTCCCAGATTTTAGTGAAGCTGTCCTTAAAGCAGAAGTAATCACAGAGGTAAAACTTTCCTCGCAACCACAAGGTTTATTTATAAACCAGAAAACTTGTTGATGTTTAGTATTTCTCAGAAGCTTTCAGTAGTAATTTCTACTAGCTAAAGCCATACAATTGACAAGGAGCAAAACTGAACTCAGCCAACAGGCAATTTATGACTCTATTTTGTGTTCCTGCTTTCTAAGGGTAACAGCAAATGTCAGTGTGGATACATTCAGGAAACTCATCACTTGACACAGGAGAGAAGGGTGACCTGCCCCTTAATGGAAACCCTGTCCTTGAAACTGGAAGTGTTAAAGAAATCACTGGACTTCATCTCGGCATTTCAAACACATTTACCTTTGATCAAATGGTCAGGCCAGGGGAGGGAGAGGGCAGTTGTCACAAGCCACCACCACACAATGCCGTACCTAACATGTTTGAAGGGGGTGGTAAGGTTTTGTTCTTTGGGCAAAGAAGAAGAAAATTCCTTTGGCAGCAATAGAGCTGAAGCTGTACAGTCTTATGGACAATTTACTAGGGCACAAGGTAGGATGAAAATAAAGTGACTTCAGGGGCTTGAGTGCAGACTTTGTTCTCCTGAAGTGAGACTGTTTGATACTGATGGCTCCTGCTGACTGCTGATGCTGTTGGGCCCCAGGCAGAAACTATATTCATAGTATACTCATAACTATATATACTATATTTATACTATATTCATAAAAGAATATGATTTGGATCTTTCAGTATATTCAAGTATTTAACTCACTGTCTGTACCGGTCAAAGTCACAGGCTTGGGCAAGGACTACTTGGAACTGCTGCTTAAAAATGCTTTTGTATAAAAATACCATGAGGAGAGATTGCTCTTGTTGAGAACTTGAGTCTTAGCTACGTTTTTGGTTTGCATGGAAACATTCAGAATCAAGACTGGTCTTGAGTAGCCTTCCACGGGTACGGGATCCAAGCTGGAGTGAAGTTTTAAGTGAGCTAGGCAGTGTTATTTGTGAATAGAAGTTGTTTGAAGTTGTTTTAAGGAGTTACAGGGAGTGCAAGGAAGGGTTAAGCTGTTTGCATACACATAGCTAGAGACAGGATTATGTAGTTCTTGAATGACTGGTTTGATCAGCAGCGCTCTACTCTCATGTTCTTTTGCTTGTCTTTACAGAGAACAGAACAAAGTGCTTTATAAACATTTGCTTAAAATTTCTTACAACATTTTTTAACTTGGCTTTTTCGAGTTTTTTTAACTTAAAAAACGAGTGCACCGAACTATCATTTGGTTATAAACTTCACTGTATCACTTCACTGCTGTGAGAAAATACTCCCTACACATGAATGCCAATCAGTCCACAGTTTATAAAGTGTATTAATGGCTGGAGTAGGTTAACATGTTTAACAAATAAATGAACCAGAATGCAACCTGGCTATAGGGACAGAGAAACCATGACAGTTTAGGTTCTTTATAGAGGCATAAACCCCAGCTCCAACTAAGATAAAAAAAATAATAAACTTTCATTTTCATAAATATGTGCTTTTGGAAAGATAAGAAAGTATGAATTTATGTTAATACTGCTTGTAGCAGACATCAGTATGAATATTAAGGAAGTGCAGCTTATATTTTCATCACGGTTGTAATTTACATTCACAAAATATTTTGTTCCCTATGGTCAATTAGAAGGGTAAACATTTCATTTTAATTTTTCTAAATAAATAACTGAAATGAAACGTTTTTGTAAATTGCCATGCTGCTGATCTTCCTCTAGGAAGTATTACCATTTTCAGGTAATTTGCAGATTCTTGTCTGGAATAGTTATTTAGGCACTCTGACATTCCTCCTGTGCCTGGCCATTGCCTTCCTATCAGGGGAGTATTTTAGATTATGACTACTCAGGTGCTCTGCTGCAAGGCAGTACCTCTCACTCAAATCTTTCTTTATAAAAGAACATTGCTGCTTCATGAAGGGTAAGAGGGAGATGGTGGAAACCCTATAAAACCGGGTCTCTGAATCTTCACCATATCTGCACAAGACATTTTCTTGACAGGCAGTTTCTTGGCATTGACTGGCTGTCAGCAGGAGCAGCAAATCCCCTGGAAATGTGAGAGTCCAGTTCCTCACAAAGAGTGGAGGAGGCTGTTTGGAGACTTCTTGCATGACATATTATAGAAATAGTTATGACTTCATTCTAAGCCTGTTTTTAGTCAAAACATGCTTAGCTTTGTAAAGGGGTGAACACGAAGGTCCAGTTCAACTAAGTATGGGGAAGACACGAAGTCTGTTAAGTCTTTGCTGATCAACTAATCTATTCTTGCCAGTAAACCCTAGTGAAGTTGGTTACTGGCCCAGAAGCTGAAAGCCTGTTCTCTTCTTAGCTTCATGCTTATAATTCTAGAATCTTAATTTGGTTTGTAGTTAGAGAAGAAAAAAAGATAACTGCCAAGCATAACATATATTTTTAAGTTCACCTCATCTCCTATGTTTCTGACCCACTAAAACAAACTAAAATGAACATACCAAGAATGTGCACCACACTTTTTCGTTGTAAAGTCTGTGTGATCTAAATGTTTTCTTAAGCACTTTGTTAAATTTTGACATAAGTATTTTATCCATGCAGTAATTGAAATCATTTTTATAAATGGATACTTTAATCATTATACTGCAGGACCATTCTCTGCTCAGGCCAAACAGCACGCTATTATTTTATGCTATGATGGATTCAGATTTTGCGTTGTCCTATTTAAATGTTCCCTCGATAGGCTGTTAAGAGGAAGGAGATATAGTTATTTAATTGTTATTTTAAAAAGGAGTCTTTTTTTCTGGGTATTTTGTGAGAGACTTAAATTTATAATAAGATTCTGACAATTCCTTCTACAGGCTTAGATGCCCCCAGGTTAACTAAGCAGGGACATGCTTCTTGGGACTAGCAGTGTGTCTGGGGTAGCAAATAAGTGGCTGCCTGAAAGAAGATTTAGCACTTGAGGACAATAACATGCCATATTTATGGCATAGGTCCCAAAAGGGATTAGGGTTCTTGGTGCTCAGTGTTGCAGTACTTGAAGTTCTTAGGTCTGGAAATGGAGTTCTAAAGCAAAAGGCAAGTGCTTTTGTACATGGGCTAAAGAAAGTTAAAACATAGTAATCAGAACTAAAACTAGGCATTAGGCAGTGCTAGTGGGAATATCCAAAACCACATTTTTTCTGTATTTCAGGATGTCTTTGAGGTCTGTATTCAGTGAACTCCATGAACATGAATCCAAAGATGGTAATACTTCCTGTGTTTCAAATGGACAAGGGGCATGGGAGGAAACAGGACAAAGCAGCAAAAGGCTTGTGATGAGAATGTTCTCAGAATGAAGGAATTTAGGTTAAATTTTGCTCCAGCTGAGGGGATTCAAACATCTACCTCCAACCTTCAATGAGAATATTCTTCCTATCTGCAAATTGGCTATTTGACAGTGGTAGCGAGGGATACCTTCTACATCTCAAACTGAAAGTGGGCCAATGTAAACCCAATTATGCAAGAATCATGGGGACAGAGAGAGAACAAGCAGGAGGAGGTCTATGACCTAATGGCTAGAACTGAAACACAGGGAGTAATGACAGTGTTAGTGTTTGAAAGGGTGGCCATATAACTCGTTTGCCACTTGACACGCGGGTGTCTGCAGCTTTGCATTGATATAGTCAAATGAAATTCAGAAAGTATCAGGGTATGAGGGTGCAATAAATGAAGTCATCCAGGCATAATAGAGTTATGTTATTATAGTGATTAGTTTTCTGGACATCAAAAGAGACAACAGTGGAGCATAACAAAAGGGACTTTATTAACCCAAATGTGCAAACATCTCCATAGGAGGACTATGCTCCAGAGTTCTCAACAACCCTAAATATGTATCAGGTAAGGCAAACCTATGCTTTCTGTGTGTCAGGGGAAGTCCAAAAGTTCCTGACCTCATTGCTGGAAGCAAGAACAAATAGGCACTGATTAGGCTCAAGTTACGTGTATTTCACCTGAGGGCTCATTAGCTATAAGAGAAAGGGAATCGGGATGCCTTTTGAATGTAATAAATCACAGTGCTTGTACTGTGAAAAAATACTGCCTTGATGGCAAAAAATGCTTATAATGAGTTTTGTGATAAAATTATAAAGATACAGTTTAAGAAACAAATTTCCAACAAATAACAACTACAAGAGTTGGTGTTAAGAAAGTTTGCAATTACTAATATGGATACCAGAAAACGCAGTACAGAGCAAAAATGTAACAGAGTTCCAATGTATAGTTTAAAGTTATGATATAATTGGTATGATGTTGAATATAATCAGAAGTCTGATTAGCAGATACGGAGACACAAGAAAAAAACCCAGAATGGTAAGGGGGAGATACTGTTAAATAAATATAAATCTTAATATTAATAATAAGTATGAAAAAAGCAAAAAAAAAAAAAAAGGGAGCAAAAGCAAGCTATTAAAAGATACCCTTTATTTAAAAAAACCCAAAACAAATGACAAACAAACAGAAACAATAAAAAATGTGTCTATTGATTCATCAGGAAACTCACCAGAAGGAAAAAAAGTAAGACACCAAAAGGCCATTGGGAGCTCTCCATAGAAGGAGTGTTTTTCTCCTGTTACAAACTATGTGCTTATTAATGCCAACGCAAGTAGTGCAGGACTGTAAGAGGATCAAACTGGATCCAGAAGGAAGATGACTTTGTCACTGATGTTTACCCATATACAATTTTTACTGAAATGAGGAGGATCTTGTCACCTCTAGTGTTTGATAAGTGCATGAAACCACCCTGGATTAGCAGGTAACCTCTGACTCATCAGACCAATACGGAGTACATAAGTGTTCCAGAAAAATACAGCTTAAATGTTAGAATCAGTTTATAAAACCCAGAGTTGATGGACATTGGAAGATTTCTACATTTTAAGGGAATGCGTTTCTCTGAATCTCTCAACCCACAGTTCAGGCGATTTAATTCTGACATCAATAAGTCTATTATGTGAAATTCTTGATTTTACAATTACAACAACAGTATCTCTGACTATGCGCTGATGTTCATCAAAATAAAGCCTGTGTCAGAAGAAAAGATGGAGATGAAGTAACACTGAAAGAAAGTGTGAATAAAACAGAAAATCACACAAAAATCATATGCTGGGCAATCCCTCACATAATTTATCTTCAGAATCTTAGGAGAGAGGCCTTTAATGCACTTATAAAGGGGTATATATTAGCTTGCATGGTGGATTTTGGAAAAACATGACATAGACACAAGCATGTTGACTTAGAGCCACACGTTTGCGGTCTGCAGGAGCACTAATAAGATAGACTTTCACAAGAGGGAAAAGTGAAATGTCCATTCTCAGACAGAGCCACTACTGACAAAAACAAGAGCCAAACCCCAGAAAGCTCTGTTTGTGAACAAATGGTCTTTGGCATATTTTTTCTTCCCAATGGGAAAGGAATTAGACACATTAGCAATCAGATTAATTTTGATAGATGATCTAAGGTAGCCATAAGAACAAGAAGGAGTGCTTAGGAACAAGGTCAAGCAAAATAAAGAGATTCATAAAATGCAAGTGCCATATCTCTGTGAAAATTCATATTAATAAATATGCAAATATGGAAGATCTGCTGATATATTGCAGGGTTTCAAAATATCTGGTTGCGTAATGGAGTTATACAGTCCAGTGTCACAGGCATAGAAATTACAGTTAAAACCAGGGAAGAGTCACATACCCTCTGGATGCCTCTCTGAAATGTTTGGGACCCAAGCATCTTCTTTCTTCAGGAGGGCTCTTCTCTGGCCAGAAACTGAATACACAGAAGACAACTTCTGAATTGTTTTGAAACTCCTTCCGGATAAGGATGAACCAAATCAACCTCCCCCTGAGTCAATAGAAAGCAGCATTTTCCACTAAGTCCTGGTGGAGTTAGATACAAGAAAGCTTACGCTGATGCAAACCTGTGTTTTAGAGAAAGAAGTCCCTTAGGTAAGGAAAAGAAAATTCCTCTGTGATATCTAGCACATCATAAAGCATAAAAAAAGAGGCTTATTCTCAATGTATAGGTACGAGAAAATATTTTGTGGTAGAATCCCCGTGTTTAATTGGGATGTCGGAGAAATATGAAAAATGCTTTCAGAATTGAATTAGCATTTGAAATGACTTTCCTCATACATTGAGTTCAAGTGCTTCAAACACAAGGAACAACACTGTTCATTATAATTTGTTTAATTATTGAACCATTAGTGCCAAAGATTAGGGACACTGAAGAAGTTTAGTAAATAAATGTACTGGGAATAGACATTATATGCTGATTACTTCATGCTGGCTATACAAAATACCAATTTAATGAAATGGAAGCTTTCATTTGGGAACCAGTTTACAGACAGTGCCTACATTTCAAAAGATGATAACTGCCTACTGAATGCAGTGTCAAAAGAGTTGGACATGTAGGTAGAAATACCGAAATAAAAGAGCGGTATAAGGTATCACTGGAGGTTTATGCTACTGAGTTTATCTGTAGTGATGTAAACAGATGGATTTTAACATAGATAGAGATAAGAAACTTTGCTTTAAGACCTACATCCTTTTTCAGGATTTCCAACTTTTTTCTCCAAGGAAAATTAAGATGTTATTATTTATTTTTCTTTTTCTGTCATCAGCATGAGAAACAATAGGGACATTGGAATTGCGTAAGTCATTCATAGATCAGTCAGGAGCTATGATGAATTTTTACTGGAGAGAATCTATTATGGATTAAAGCAGAATAGAGATGGGTACATATTTCATGATAGAATTGTGTATCAGGCTCTATTCCAAAATTATGGTCCCAAGAAACTGCATGTAATAATTAGGGCTTTGAGAGATATAATGAAAAAAAGAATCTTTGTCTGGAAAAAGAATATTTAGAGTACTAAACTAAATAGAAAGATCTCTTCAGGGATGAATGATGCTGAAAATAAGGTATATTACATTGAAATGCATGCACAATAGGTTAATACAGATTACTTGCTTAATTGAAACATTTCTGGAAGAAAATAGCAACAGTAACTGCATAAAAGCATTTCAGACATGGGATAGCATTTTGGTAATTAAGATTATGTCTAGACCATCTAGCTATGACTGCTTTTTTCAGAGGTAAACCACATTAAGCTATTTAGTTATGAAGTGCAGATTGTAAATATGAAACAACAGGAAAGAATAAAGCACAAGGACTGAAATGAGCAGAAGTAGGTGATAAATATTGGCTTTGCTACTTATCAGGTAGTGTAAGTTCTGTGCTGCCTGGTTCACAGACTATTTTTCTCTCTGTATAATAAAGTACATTTTGTTGTGTTGGATGTCTGTCTAAAATGCCAAACAAACTGTCTTTCAGAAAAATTATATGGCACTGTTGCATTTCAATGTGTACTGGAAATCTGACAGGAATAATAAAACCACCCCTAAGACGGGGAACTCAGCTAGATCTTAAAGGTATGCAGTGGGAATTGGAGTGCTAACAAGATTTCAGTTGCCCTTTGTATATAACTTCTTTTAAGCCTGAACCTGTGCCCTTTATTAATAATTTTTACAGTCCACTTAGAAAAAATAGTAAGATACCTTAGAAGAGAGACTTTCAATTGTCTGGATATTATAAAGAAGAGTAAAAGTAATAACACATTTTGCCTAGGAAAACAAGGCATAAAGAAAAGAAGAAATGAAGAAGATGCTATGCTCTGGTACTTAGAAGAAAAATAGTGGAAGTAAATGCACTTGGAAAGTAAGTTCATTTGAATGTCCACCTTTAGTTGTCCGTCCTTGTCCTGTCCCAAATGTCCTGCTCCCTGCCTTCCTGAAAATGTTCAGCTTTTCCTTGAAATCTAAATTCTCGTGATGACGGTGAATATACTAACTGTATAATTAATTCATATTTTAAAATTTATAATAAAGTTTTGGGGTGTTCTCTGACAGTGGAAAATCAATACCTAATATTTTTCTGAGCAAGTCCCAGTCACAGGAGGCTACATTATAGTTTCTGCTAAAAAGATATCGTCAGAGACTGTCTAAACTTGTCAGCACGGGGAAAGGACAGAGAAAACAAAAGTTTCACTGAAACAAGTTTTCATTCAGAACATGTATATACTCATTCTGGGGAGGTCAAAACTTGACTTCTGCCTACATTGGCAGTATCTTTTTAATATCCAGCTGCAAGTGTCTTTTCAGCACTAAAATTATTTTTAATGTAATGTTTCCTACCCTGGATTAAAGTAGTTTTTATAATCTAAAGTGGGACTTGAGCCCAGTATCCCAATATATATGAAGACATTACATTAACCAGCTGAGATGCTCCATCATAAAAAGATAACTACCTTTACATAAATAACTCCTGACTATGCAAGCAGGGCTCATCTTTGAAGGTGAGAGGGAACATTGTAGTTTGTTGTATTATATGAATGATAAAAATGGTATTTATAGACAAGGCTACAATGACCCTCGTTATGAGCACTGAAAGATTTACACTTTAAGGGGAGAAAAACTTTTTAAGAACTGACATCACCATCAAACAATTTGTGTTTCTCGGTGAATCCACAATCTGAGCCTGGTGTTTTAATGACTAGAAATCATGAATATTAAACTGGAGAAAAGTTGACAGTATTTAAATGAGCATCATTAAGAGACACATAAATTAACAGGATTTTTAGTTCTTGTGGAACTGCCGTTTCAATGTTAATTAAACAACTGGAGTGCTCTTGTGCATTCCCAGCAAACTGTCCCTAATGTGTTCTGCTGAATATCATTATGGGTGGCTGCCTTGCTGTTTAATTGTTTTCAAGCTGATTTTTTTCCCCTCTTGCTGCAGTGGTTTTATGCTTGTCTTGCATTCGGGAGGTGATGGGGCTTAATCCCAAAGGAGTCTGTCAGTTTGATCTACATGTGGTGCTTATACTGAAATACCCATTTTTGTAACTAATAAAACATGCACATATAGTGTTGCTGCCTAACCCTGCTGAAAAAGCCCCACTATTGACTGCATTATCTTTGTACGTAACAACCATTTGATGAGTTACTGGAATTTTAGCAGTAGCTCTCTATCACAGTGGTAGTCATTATTTATTCCATTCTGCACACGCAGGTGGTAAAGAATATGAATTTAGATACAGAGATGGGAAGCAAAATAAGCATGAGATCTAGTTATTTTATAAATGTGAAGAGAAATGCTACACTGCATGCTGTATCTGCTTAGCAAATTCACCGTCCAGCTGTTCCTTTACTTCTATCTGCATTATGTATGTGTACAGCAGGAATTAAAGTAGCGTTTCTTTTCAATCTTGAACATTCACCTACTCCTTTTAGGTCTGTAGGGAGGGCAGACTCTGATTCTCCCTTAACAGACCTTGACTTGCCAATCTCCTCTAACTGGTTCTGCATCCTTCCCTTCCTATGGCAGCCAGCACTCTGCCTGCCTCACAGGAGTCCCCACACCATGTTTGAAGAAGACGCTCCCTCAGACTTACATCCATCCAGGCTCCATGTTAGTCTCTCTGTTCACCCAGGCCCTCCACAAGGCTGTATGGACCCTTGGGATCCAAGACCACCTCTCCTGCCTTGGTGTTTATCTATGTTATCTTTTGTCTTCCTAGGTAGTCACCCATGTTGTCTGGTCTCTCCAAGCCCAGGCAGATTTCTACACCTAGCACATACAGGTAAACATCCCAGCTAAGTTTATCAGCTATATTACAGTGTGTGCTCTAATTGTGATGCTAATGGCATCTCTGTAGGCTCCATATAAAGGGACCACTGGGGATTGCTCCAGCTCCAGCCTACACAGTGAAGAGGATGTGGCTATTTACTGCCCTTCCTGGGCTGCCTAGGCAGAACAGAGCAATAAGTCTAAAGTGAGCAAATGACTATTAAGTCATCTGCTATTACCTTGCTTCCTTCCTTGCTACCCTACAGCACCATTAGGACCAGAGGACATTGCCTTCAAGTTATGGTTATGTATTACCGAAACCTGTCAAATGTAAATCTTTCCTTAGAGGCTGTTAATGCATTCCTGCACCATTTAACCTCAATTGACTGACAACCTGGCCCGCAGAATAGAAACTTGGATGGCAACATGACAAATTGCTAGCCAGCCAGCCAAAGTATCAGAAAAGATCCTGTTCAATAATGTGAGCTGAGAGAAGACAGAAAGTAAATCCTAGTTTTCTGTCTGGGAGAAGTCAGAGTGTATTTGGTGACATTTCCGTACTCTGCACTATTATTCTGTAACTAAGGAAGGCCAAGGAATGCAAGTGTTAAAAAACCTTTACCACCCTACACATCTGTAATGACTATGACCTTCTATACGCACCTCTTGCTAGTAGTGACAGTGGCTTTATCCATGGAGTTCAGCAATCCATAGAGATAATATACTTAGTGTTGCTGTGTTGAAGTTATGAGAAATAAAGTAGATGGAAATTAAAAGTCTGACACAATCCTCAGCTTTAGGATTATCTTTCACTCTAAAAAATAACCTTTTTTTGCCAATTTGCTGGGAAATATAACTGAACATTTGTTGATGGGGGAAAAGTTTTTTGCAGTCAGACCTCAATTTAATTAACTAAAAGTTGTGTCTGAATGTTTTTCCTTCCTACCTACTTACTCACAGTTGCTTGTATTAATAGAAACAGTTGATAGATGTCTTCAGGGAAACTTCCTATCTAATTAGGAGGTTTTTTCATACTGCATCTTGCCAATAAAAACAAAATCAAAATAACTAAACAAAGCTAATTATGTGGTGCTTTGAAATACCTGTCATATACTTGAATATACATTTCCTCCTCCCCTTAGTGTACATTACATCAGGCAATAAGCATTTATACATCATGTATTTCACTTTTTGCTGGGATGCTGTTGTAACGTGCTTGTTTAGGAGGTAACATCCAGGTCCTTTATAAACTGTTCCTGACTGGAGCAACAAGAAATGAGGTATTTCTAGTTCACGGAGTAAGCAATCATGTGATGGAAACAAGTCCTTGCCTTTATTCATTAGTCATGGAGATCTCCTCTCTGCCCCAAGCCTCCAAATAGTTGGTGACTGGAGATATGAGTATTCAATATAGATCTGAAATAGCATAGAGTTCTAGGTAACTGGATGTGAGATCTAACCTGGACTAGATGTGCTGCATGACTTGGCCTTACTTTGGTTTGAGACAGTGAGAAATGCTGCTCTTCACATGCCATCTCTTTGAATGTGTAAAATAGTCCTGGGTTTGGAATTTCAGTAAAGATTTAATAAAACGTATTTCCTATATTCTCTCCAAATTTGTCCTATGCTTAATAAAAATGTAACACAATGTGATATTGTTTCAATTTGTTTAATGTACAAGAGTAACAGTTTATTTGGAGGTAGACCAGCTCTTCAATGAGTCACCTACTTAATGAGCTTTTATTAACATTGACCACTCACTTAGGATTTCCTGACTACAGGGAGGTGGTCAGAGGCAGAAGTACTTGAAGTTAGAGTCTATATTGCATTGGGTAATATGAAGCTCTTTGAATACATACTGGATATAAATGCCAAAGTGAGCAATCATATTTATGCAATCTGCATTGTTTCAGTGAGATTATACACTACGAGACACTGGCAGAGTTGCAGACAGTACTGTGTTTCATTATTTTGAGATACTTGTCTTAGGAGGGGTGGGTGTGATAATTCCTATGGCTATTTATACCAGTAGGAAGCTGTAAATGCAGACAGTTGTATAGTGCTGGTAGTGCAAAGACAAACAGAGCTGTACTGGATTAAAATCTTGGCTACAGGTTTCAGGAAGCAGGATGACAAACCTAACCAGAAACAAAAACTACCGTCAGGTTAGGAAGCCAGCAACACCCACAGTAATTCAGTAATCGAAGTAGGAGGCAGGCTTTCACTTAGACAGAAATTCGTAGGAGGAACAATTTAAAGTCCATAAAGTGAAAACAATGTCTCAACGGTCATGCCAAATGCAAATCCCACCACTGTTGAAGTCTGGAACTTATGTTGAAGGGCAACGATCTTCCTCATTTACATACATTACAATGGTCACACTGATATGATTCTGATTCATTAAACCAACTTTTACATTCGCCTCATCTGAATTTATTGGAAATATCTAGTACAGTCTACAAGTTCCTGCCTTTTTTTTGTATGAAAGAAGAAATATGAACCTTCAGAAATGCATTTCCTAAGGAAGACGATTGTGTCACCTTAGTCTTCCTCACTGAGTCCCTTGTGTTCAACTTTCCCAGTAAGTACCACAGAGCACAAACTTACTCCTGAGCACAAGGCTGTACACAAACGAGGTATTTAATTTTGCTGGGCCCTGTAGCCTAGGATCAAGTACTGTTGTTTAGGTGCTAAGTGTTTTACAGAGATTTTCAGAGTGTTTCTGTGTCATTTAAGTGCTGCAAATTGCAACCATTGTCTTGTCAATAAAGCATTATACAGGTGAATGGCTTTGTAAAAGTCATCACAATAACAAAAACATTTACATGCCTCTGTCTCCCTTGCTGTCTTTGAAGCTCCAATTTGCCACCTGCACTTGAAGATCCTTCTGAAGAGCCTGCAAGTCTCCCGGTAGAATTTAGTATCCTAATTCTGGCATCAGCAAAGCTAAACCCAGGTGTGTTTCTACTATTTCCCTTCAATGATATCTTTGCTATCTGTAATCTTTAAGCATTAAGATGTATATAGATCTTAAAAATATTTTCACTGTAGATGGATACTTACAGTACTTTGCTTTGACTGAGGTAGAGGTGTAATGAGCCCTATGTTCAAAATCCTGAGCGCTACTGCATGCAAGGGTCTGGGGATACGTTCAGTAGATTAATCCTTTCTGAGTAGCTTTTAAGACTGGCCTGCTTTCTTGAACCAGCTGCTGACACAAGTTTTGGTTACTGAGCAGGGAAGGTCTGGGCTAGATTATTAGCCCTACAGTGTATGTGTTCATTTGTATCCATATAAATTCTGATTCTATGTCCCGTTTTACATCCTCCATACAGGTATCAGTGATGTCACAAAGTGGTGGAAACCTGGCCTAAACTCATCATCTCTTTTTTTGTGGCCTTCTCCAGCAGGCTTTAACAAGGTAATAAATTTGGGGTTTGGTACTGTTGCTCTTCTGAAAAGATCTGGGGTAGTGTACATCACCTGGACATCACCAGTTGCTCTATGCAGTTTATGATGCACAGGTACAAGCTATGCACACTTACTGTCTCTGGCAAGCCAGGTAAAGTTTTCCTCAGTGTGCAGGAGGAAAGAAGAAGGTTGCAATTTCATTCCTTAGAAAGTCATTGCAGTGCTATAGTGCAGTGAGATGGAAAGCAAGGAATGCACACGAAAGAAAAGCCAGCAAGCAACACAAGGGCTTGAAGACAGCCTAAAGAATATAGAATGTTCTAGGGATGGGGAACTAGAAACTGAGGCAAGAGCTGAACCCTTCCTTTAAAGCCTGGTTTTGCTGATCACTATTTCTGGACACACAAAAAACCGGAATTAAAGCTTAACTAAACTAAATGCCTGCTCAAATCAAACCCGCTTGAGGCCTTTTCCTTTGGCACCTCGCTTCTGAACTTCTTGCACTGATGTGCTAATGACCTTACTCACTAGGCACAGGGGCATTACACCTAGCATACACCTCTGGGGCAGCCTTAGGTGCTTGGCCATGCTGAGTCCTGCGCATTCAGGAGAGCTCTATGTTGTTGCAGGAGGCTCGTAATTACAGTGTTTAGAGACAAAAGGCTCCTGAGCAGGAGCGTGCAGCCGGCTCTCTATCAATTGAAATTCAGGTTTTCAACCAGCAGTAATCTGATGCTCTTTGCTTCTGCGATTCTGAGCTGCTCCAGCACGCACATAAGAGCCGTACACACAAGATCTGATATAAACCAGCTTTTCAACAGTCTTTCTTTGTTCAGAGCTTTTTATGTTTATTTTTCTTGTACACAATGACGATTTTAGCTGAAATAACATTGCATCATTTGACTCAGGTTACTAGATAATTGGGGAGTCTTTAAGGCAGATTTTCAAGTTGAGAGTAATGGAGACAATTTATAGTAGAACAGATGGTTGGCCTTCATTTGCCTGTTGACAGGTAGCGTGTTGTCAGCACTTCAGGTTGTTATCATACAGAGAACAGCAGTTCAGAATCTTAATTGGGACCCAAAAGGATATACTCTACAGCTTTTTCTGGGCATTTACAGGCACAGGAAGATGTACAAAAGAAAACGGGGGGAAGAAAGCGGATGTCTAAATCTGATTCAAATGCAAACACTGGGTTTGTACTTGGCGATTTCAGTGTACAAATCAGTTGAGGAGAATACAGAAGTTGAGAGGATGAAAGAGGTCAAAAACGTGTTCTTCCCATGCAGGAGGTATTGCCAGGGTGTTTGCATCCTCACACAAGTGCTTCCTGCTGTAGCAACAGCAAACAGTTTGTTAAAGCAGGCAGAATAAACTCTGCAAGAGGCTATGCAGAGCACGTGGAAGAAATTTAGGGAAATTGAGAGATTTCTGATTGAATTTTTTTCCACTGGAATCTGGTGTTCACTATATTGAGCAGGAAGCAGCTGAAATCACGTTCTCTGAGACAGCAACACTGTGATTACTTATAATGTCCTAGCAGGAAGATGTACAGCAGAATCTGTAGCACTTTTTAAATAGCAAAGTTAGCATTAAGTTTTACAAATCAATCTCTGGCTTTGTTATCCCCATATTTGATTTTATTATATTCAATTACTTGATTTTATTTGGTGTGCTAAACTCCTCCTGGGAGTCTGTGTTTTCAAAAAGTCAGTGGTTCCAAAGGGTTTGAAGAAGAAATTCTTGTTTGCATAATGGCTGGAAAACTAAACTATGTGCTGGCAGCAAGAAAGCTGGCGGTGTGTTCTGAAGGGGACAAATTCCTCTCATACATGCTGCTTAGAGAGATTCCCCTGAAATCATGCCATTATCCCCAAGAATATTGTCAACCTTTGCTCTTCAAATATTCTTTACCTCCCACATCCAGTTATGAACTCCTTTCACAACTCATTATTATTCTTGAGGGCTAACACTGTGCTTGGCTGGAGTCAGTAAAACGTAATTCCTGCCTAAAGGGCTAACAAGCTATGGTGGACTGCTCTCTTTCAGAAATGAAATCAAACCCTAAAAGCAGGTTACATCCCAGCTGTGACATTTTCCCAAGGAAAACAGCATGGTTAAGCATATAGCCAAAGCGTGATCTCCGTCTGATAGGGATGCTGTAGTATTTAGGAGCGGAGTATTATAAGAAAAAAAACAAAATCAAAATCTCTACCAACTGCCTTTTCAGATCTTGAAATAAAAAAAGGAAAGAAAGCAAATGCTTCTAATGTAGCTTCATTTTTAAGAGTAATGAGACATCGGAGGCGATGCTATTATAGAACTATTTGCGATTCTACACAGCAGTACAACAAACACCTATTGCCGCAGAAATTTCAGGAACATGTGGGAGATGCACACAAGCTGGATTAGAAACAGAATGTCCTCTAGCAAGCTTCATGTTTTTTTCCTTTTCTGCAGCAAGCCATAAATGCTACTTTCATCCTGAAAAAGAAAACGGGGAGAGAAGTTTACATTGGCTGAGAAATGTGAGAAATTCACACTGCTGTACCTTGCCTTGTGGAAAAATAGCTGACCTCTGCTTTGAGCACACTCTGCTTCCTCAGCTGGGCAAAATGAGTGGGCTTTTCTGCATATTCAATTCTACAGCAAGGTTTGGACACTTACTGTTTCACCCTTCCAACAGATTATTTTGGCCAAATTATGATTAAAAGGATATTTTTAGCTAGCTTCTACAGACAAAATGTCAGAGGATTTGCTTTTGAGTCAGAGATATAGCTTCTGCTCAGAGTGTTTCTGGAGCACTTCTGAGTCCCTGAAATATTAAATGCAGTGTTACTGAATTTATTGTTATGCACAAAATGAAGTGGGTGCTAAATATCGGACTGAGAGGCATGGCATCCGTGCACGGGATCAGTGACACCCATCTTTAGGCAGATGAGATGTACCATGAAATTAGCTGGCTTGCTCATGCTGAAAGTTGTGCATGCTTTGGTTATTGAAAGATTGAAACCAGAGCAGTGTTTTGATGCACAGTACAGGTGTAATACACGTAACAATACTAACAATTGGTCTGCTCCTCCCCACTGCTGCATTCCTCTGTGCACCTGGAAGGTCATGAATAGGGCAAAAGCACCATTTATTTACTCTCTTTGCTCATTCAGATCTTGGACACTTTGCTGAACCCAAACTACAGAAAGGAGCTGAGCTAAGGTAATGCAAACACCTTCTCACCAGGAAGCAGACAAAGGCCTCCTGACCATGTCTGTGAAGAATTGGGCCAAGATGAATTTCAAAAGTACTATTGATTTTAGGGCTTTTCTTGGCCTTTGTGCCATTACTGCTTCCAATGAGTGTGCCTGACAATACTAGCCTCCTACACAGTCCTCCCCATCTGACAGAAAACCGTGTACCTTGCAATCTTTGCCAAAAACTTAGGCATCTCTAGCAGCTATATGCACAATGTGATGAGATGAACAGCTGTAGAAGTAAGATGTATGGGGAAAAAGACTAATTTCTCTTTTATGGCCAAGAATAGGATGACGGATCTGTGCTGATACTAAACATAGTTATACTAAACCTCTCTTAGATTTGGCTGCTCTCAAGCAAGTATTCTCTATCTGGTGCTTTATCTTTTAAACTAATCTGCCTCAGCTCCAGAGGTATGAGCAGATGCTTGAAAACTACCTTGCCGAGAGGGATAAAAACACAGAGATGGTGATATTTGACAGGTATTTCACACTTAGCTCACCATTTTCATTTGCGGCTGAACCTCAGGGAGAACCTGGAGTTCACAAGTATTTGAGAGGGGCAGGATTGTAATATCCTGTCTCTAACCTGCCAACCCCTCCCAGCCAGTGTACAAGGGCCCCTGTCTTCCCAGCTTCCTTGAGGAATAACATATGGTATCTTCTGGCGATGTATGGGGTCAGAGAGCCAAAAGCAGTGCTTCATGCATCCTTGTTTCTCATCCTGCATTCCAGGTGAGCCAGGCACATCCTGCCCTAATTATCACCAATTAATAATTAAGCAGTTTTGTTTGTTTCTTTGTTTTCTTTTAGAAGGTTTCTCTTTCCCTTCCATTTTCTTTCCTTACTGTAACATCTTCTTGTAATACTGGAAAGTGTTTCTTCATTGTTTGGACTAATTTCCAAACAGATTAAAAACTGTTGTAGCAGTCAAGCTTCAGTTCCTTCGTTTATTAGATTCAGAAGACAGCAAATTCCTTAAAACACAGATATAAACAATTATGGTAATGCATTCTGATTTTATAATTAGTTTTCAGCACATGAAACATTAAAGTTTGGGCTTCAGATTTTTTCATGTCCTCCTCTCCTCCCAGCTCTGAATTTGAAGTTCATATATTTGTTCCCAACCTGCCATCCACTCCTTGGTGGGCCATGTTGTAAAGGATAGAAACTTTGATTTGAGCAACCTTGTCTAGTGGCAGGTGTCCATTTGAGGTCCCTTCAAACCCAAACCAGACCATGATTCTGTGGTATTTTCCAGTGGCTTTTTTGGGCACAGAATCAAGCTGTCAGAGCTTTGCTGAAAGCAGAATTTGGACCCCATTGTTATTGCATACAACAAGAGCTGCTTAATTTTTGGTTTAATTACTTTTGTCTTGCATATCCAGAAGGACAGGAAATGAGTTTTATTAATACATTGAGAGCGTAATGATCATTAAAGAATAAAGAAAGGATTATAGTATTCTGGTGCAGTCCTCCCACACGGAACCCCGAAACCTAATTGTAGCCCTTGAGGGTTTGAGCATTGCCCTGCTTAATGATAATTTGTGTCACTGCTCCAAAAAAAGAAGTAGCTGTTAGGGCAGAGAAAAAGCTCTCATGAACAATAGGAGAGATTAAATTAACATGAATGGGCAGAAGCCCCATATGTGTTCGCAGGATCCATTAAGAGAGGTATTTCTAGGAGAAAGAGGGAAGTATTAAGACCATTGTACAAAACACTGATGAGTTTTGAACAATCTCATCTGTATAATTCCCCTTACTTACCTTAAAGTCAAGCAGAAACAGGTGCTGTAAAGAACAGTGAGGTGACAAAGGGGAACTGGAGAGCCTGCCTGACAAGTGGGGATGTATCTATTCTGTGTATTGAACTACAGCAAAGAAAGCCTTGAGCTAGCACCTGCCCAAGCTAGTAATCCAGATGGTGCACTCAAATGTGGAAATAGTAGCATCAGGGTAGCCCTGAACCTCAACTGAAGTACCCTGCAATGCAGCAGTGCTTCTTTTCTCAGGTGGAAAGCTGTGATGAAACACCTTTACGGCTTTCTAGCTTCCTGTGGAAGCCACCTTGCATAACTCTTCTCCTTGGGTTGCAGCACATCCTAAAAACTTGCTGAACCTACTCAAGTCAAGATTGAACAGATGTGAATTCTCTCTTCGTAAGGATATATACCGAATTTTGTGTACACATGCTATAGGAAGGGTGAGTGAAGAAGGGAGAGAGGGAACTACTTAAACCTGCAGCAAGAATAAATGTACTTAAACTGGTCATGAAAAAAGTGGGAGCTCTAACTGGCAGAGGAGCCATTTTACAGTGGTTTTACATTAAGAATATTGAATCTGGTTCTTAGCAGATATTTGCTGCTTTCATAAAGAAGTTAAAGGATTCAGTGGCCTGAAGCTGACCTTCCAGTTCTGTACCCTGCATTTGGTCCTTTGCTGGGTGAAATAGTCCACTTGGAGGTAAGAGTTGTGGAAAAGATGTCACATTTTTCAAGTAAATCCATGCCCCAGTGAGTGCCAGAATGGTCAGGAAATTCCTTGGGCCAAGAATTCACAGGGTCTCCTGGGTTGGATAGTGGGGTCTAATATATCTGTTAGTCTTTTTTTAACTAAATAAAATAATACCCAACTCGTTTTTAAGATCTTTTATATCTCAATGCAGCCTAGAAAGAATATCAGCATCTCATAGATAAGAGAAATATATTAGCCAGCAGGGATGGAGAGGTGAAATGCACAGCTGTGGTTGCAGAGCAGGCAGGGGACAAAGCTGGAAAGAGAATCCAAGTTTCTCATGTCCCAGTTATGAGAGGCCAGTTGAAGCCAGTGGCTGAATTACACCAGCTTGTGCTTGAGAGAGTAAATAAGGGCCCTGCATGTGTAGGAGGCAACTATCGTACTGCAAACTACAGCTGTGAAGCCAGCTTCTGTGTGAGAACTCTGAGGTGGAAACCGATTTACAGCACATGGTGACCTCTGTGAAGCCTGGACATGGGGAGTAAAGATTTGCCTAAAACTATAGGGTGTCTTTCAGGCCAGGATCCAGTCACCAGATTGTGGTACAGAGGTTGCCTCACAGTCAATGTACATGGCAAAATATTACAGTGTGAAATTCTAAAAGCTCTGTTGAACTTACTGGATGGATAATGTTGCTACTGGATGATGTCTACAGGTGCCCTGAGAACTGTGCTAGAGCACTGGTTTAGTATAAACTAGATATTTCTTGTATGAGAACGAATTGAACTCCTACCTGCCAGGTTCTCACTGGTCCTGCATCTGATCTCAATTCATTTGTGATGGGTCTGAATAAAAGCCCTGCAAGTATGGAACATGATAGTTCCTTAACTGTGGCAGCAAATAATCCTTCACAAATGGCTGTTGGCGTAACATGGTAAAGAGCTGAAGCTCAGCTGATGTGAAGAACTTTGTATGCATGTGTAGGGCAAGGCTTACAAGGTAAGATGCTGTTGTGCTGATGTACATGGGGCAATGATCAGGTCGCAGGGCAGGACCCATCTGAGATCAGCGTAAAGGTATGGAGAAAATATGCTGTGTATGCTTAAGCAGTACACCAAAGGCAGTATATATGCATTTGTTTATTTCACTCCTCAAGGCAATTTATACAGACCAGAAGAGACAGAAACAGTGGAGGTTAAATATTCAGGGTGGGGATTTAGCTGTGTGGCATCTATTAAGGTTAATGGAAGTTGTACCATTAAGTCCCTTTGCATCACTCAGTGAAGTCAGTAGGCCTTGTACTGTATGCCTTAACAAGAGTTTAGTCATGAACAGCAGCAATGCTAGAAATAGAATTCATTTTAGGAGCTAAATGAAACTATTATTTTAAGGACAGCAAGTTCTGTTGTAGTTGCTATCATGTTCAGAAGCTGAGACAAATGAAGACTCGAGGAAGGGGTTGAGATTTTGTGAGAAGTAACTGCTGTTTTCCTACCTGAGATCCTTTTATAATCCTTATGATGCATTGGCTTTCAGTATTACCCCCATGATGATGTCATCAAATTCTCATCCTGTACTGTTCCAAGTATCTCCTGAGAAATTTGAGCCACCTTATCTACATTGAGAGCTAAGTGTGTCGAGGCCTTGGCACAAATTGGGCTGTAGCCAAAGTGCAGCCAAGGTACGGTTTTAACCTTGGATGTAGAACTCTGAGGTCTCAGATCTGAGGTCCTGCCTCTGTAATATGTGGGTGCAAAAATTTGTGACGTGTACCATTGCACACTGGATTGTCAGATTTCCCTCTGGTGCCTCCCAACAGAAAATGGGGGGCAAGGGACACCTGTGTTTTATGCAGTAAATCAAACCGCACTGGGATGTAGTGAAGTTGCAGACACCCTTGACTGGGCAAATTTGAATCCCCTGACATCAGTGCACCTGTAATTCTCCTGGAGATACTCCACATTATAAAACCCTGGCTTTGGAAGTCACTTTTTTTTCCGGCAACTCTATTCACCTGTGACAAGATAAGGGTTAAAAAGTCTTTCTACCTCTAGGAGAAAACAGTAGATTATCAGCCTTATCCTCCTCAGGAACATCCAGGATAGAGGTCAGCTGAACCTTTATGTGAGTCAGGGCTCATTTTCTCTAATATAATCATGTATTTGGTGATGGATTCAAACAAAATTACCCAGTACTTGCAGGGTTAAATCACTAATAATGATGTTAGCAGTGATCCGGCTGGCAAAGTATAATTCCCCTGAGATCACTTTCTCCAAGAAACACAGCAGTGTGCTGTGGTGTTCTCTGAGCAGAAGGCATTATACCCGGGTTTCCATGTGGATTAGGTGACCACCTTCACATCTAACCCTTTTCTGACACTTCAAGTTCATGTGGCTTATCAGTGAGGTGGTAAGAGGGTGACATTCGCTGTTGTCTGACCATCTTTTGTCTTTATTTGTCTTCATTACCAGTTTTTGGTAACCTTGGAGAAACAAGTTGCAGCAGCTATCAGCCCAGATGACAAATTTGCAAGCAGGCCAGGGTGAGAGCTGAAGAATCTGATCTGAGGTGAGTCCCTGTTCCTCTTGAGTAATGCACCTTCACAGACTCCACTCTTCAGGATGATTTGGTGTAGCAAAAAAGGTGTGAAAGAGGGAAATCCAGACCCAGGTAATTCAGCTCACGTTTAAAAGGAGGTTTTGCTTGCTGATTAGGTAATCCTTCTCTAGGAAATGCACGGCACCAACTGCTTTTCATGCTAGATTAGTGCTCCTGTGGTCAATTTGCTTTTACTAATGTCAGGGCCCCATGGAGCAGGTTCATCTGTCGCATAGCAACTGCTTCAGCAGCAGTGGAGGTAGCCATGCATAAAAGATTACACATGATGGCAGGGCACAAGTGTGAAGATTTTCAAAATTAGATACAATCTCAGCATGAATATGAACTGCAGAATTGACATGGAAGGATTTTTTTCAAGTCATCAAGTTTCCATATTTATCAGAAAAAGTGATTTAACTGCAGTGCATGTCGAACGAAGAAAATGCGGAGGGCAGTAATCTAGAAAAGAAGCAGCAAACAAGCCAGTGTCTGTATACAAATAAATGTAAACAGAAAGCCCCACACAGTCTCTGCCAACTGTGAGGCCACCTTCAGTTTCAGGCTACGGATGCTCCTCAGGAGAGGAGATGAGCTACAGTATTTTACATACGCTTCAATAGGTCACACTCCAAAATGTCCCACAACCACACGTACGAGCAGGTGAGATGGCTTACGGGACTTCATTTACAGGGGACCTCTGAGCAACCTGTAAAGCTCTCACACCCTGCTCTGGGACTCTGCCCTCCTTGTATACCTTGCTCAGAGGAGCAGGGACGTTTTCACCTTTCACTGTTTGCTTTAGATCTGGCTTTTGCTTTGTCACACAGCTGAGCTTTCTTGGACATTCAATCTTTTCTCTTAAAAGATGGACAGAGAGAGAGAGATTGATCGATCAGTTATTTTAAAAGTGGTATGTCAAGGACTGTGTTTTGTTGCTAAACAAGGCTTTTCTCCTCTGTCTCTAAAATAAAACAGAGCAAAAGTGAGGATTTGAAGATCTTTGTATTATTTGAAGTGCCTTGCTAATTGGACAGACTACTTCTGCAGGGAAGGTTTGTTTTTGTTTTGCACTCTTCTTTATTCCCCTTTACAAGGAGCACAAAAGACTCAGCTCCTGCCACAGAATACTGTGGCCGATCTTTTTGTATGCAAGACTAGCAGACTTGCCTGAAACAGGAACCTTGGAGGTAAATCAGGCTAATGAAGCAGCTCAGAGAGGCAATATGCATTATTTTCTATCCCACAATGTTTTTAAAGTCAACACACTTACAGTACCAAGTATTTTGTAGCCTCAGATATCCGTAGGAGATCCAAGAGAAAGCTGTTCATCTAGTTTCCTCTGTGCTTTCTTTTAACTGATAGCAATTAACTCTGTTTTCATAGCAAGGAATGTAGGAACCATTTCACTTTCTGGTTAAATTTTAGCTAGGCAAGAGCTTGTATTATGATAGTTGCTATCCATGACACTAAAATGCTTTTATTAGGACAATTACAGCTCTTTTTACTGTAGGCTGAAAGAGAGAGTGAAGAGGTAGCTTTGCTAGAGAGAAAGCAGTTTGTTAGGAATGGCCTTTTGCTGCAAAGAGATCAGGGTCTTCTGGATTAATCTTCGGATTATATAGATTTTCCAAGGATAAGACATCTAAGTCATCCTCCGTCTCTAAAGAAGACAGCATTGTAGCTGCTTTGGCTAATCTAAGACAACAGCTTTTTCCTTGGAGGGTGTCAGTAATACAGAAGATTGGTAGATAAAATAATTGAAGTTCTCAGGGGTTAAGTTTAGGCACTGCAGCCATTTTTGCAAGAGGAACAGCTTATTAAAGTGACAAAGCCACACTTCAGTACCCACTGGCCCTTCCTCAGCTGCCATCACAGTGTTATTTCCTTGGTATGTGTTTGGGGCGTTCTGAGCAGAAGGGAAGGCAGGAGGAAAGGGTTAGGGCCTTGCAACAATCAAAATTCTTCTTTGGTAGTACTGTGCAGTTCGGCTGTGTTTACCTATTTGAGATATTAAAGCACGCTCTAGGCTGTAATGATGACAGTTATCCCACCCTATGCAACAGGAATGCTTTAGGCTGTAATGATGACGGTTATAACATTGCACAATAGGAATGTTTTACTATCCTTGTTTGTAAGTGGAAACTGAGGCACAGAGTGTTTAGCTGGCATGTTTCTCATTGTGCTACAGCTTAATGGTATGGGAGAGAGGGGAATCTCAAAACCTCACATCCCATTTTAAACTTTAACCAGCTACATTATGTTCTCTTGGACCCAATAAAGACCTCTAAATCCAATAGCTGGTATAACATCATAAGCAAGGCAATATCACAGATATGAATAATTAAGGGTGAGCCTGCACATGTAGTCTGACACACAATGTAAATTCAGCCCATGGACACATGGGTGCTTCATTCCTCCCTGCTTCACTGTCTTTGCAAATGAGTATGCACAATCTTGTCACAACAGTATTTCATGTGATGTCTCTGGTCATAGAATCATAGAATCATAGCATAGTTAGGGTTGGAAAGGACCTTAAGATCATCTAGTCCCAACCCCCCTGCCGTGGGCAGGGACATCTTATGCTAAATCATATCACCCAAGGCCTCGTCCAACCTGGCCTTGAACACTGCCAGGGATGGAGCATTCACAACCTCCCTGGGCAACCTACTCCAGTGCCTCACCACCCTAATAGGAAAGAATTTCCTTCTTGTATCCAACCTAAACTTCCCGTTTAAGTTTTAACCCATTACCCCTTGTCCTGTCACTGCAGTCTGTAATGAAGGGTCCCTCCCCAGCATCCCTATAGGGCCCCTTCAGATACTGGAAGGCTGCTATGAGGTCTCCACGCAGCCTTCTCTTCTCCAGGCTGAACAGCTCCAACTTCCTCAGCCTATCTTCATATGGGAGGTCCCTTCATATGCTCCAGTCCCCTGATCGTCCTCGTGGCCTCCTCTGGACTTGTTCCAACAGTTCCATGTCCTTTTTATGTTGAGGACACCAGAACTGCACACAATACTCCAGGTGAGGTCTCACAAGAGCAGAGTAGAGGGGCAGGATCACCTCCTTTGACCTGCTGGTCAGGCTCCTTTTGATGCAGCCCAGGATACGGTTGGTTTTCTGGGCTGCAAGCACACTGAAGCCGGCTCATGTTCATTTTCTCATTGACCAACACCCCCAAGTCCTTCTCCTCAGGGATGCTCTGAATCTCTTCTCTGCCCAACCTGCAGCTGTGCCTGGGATTGCTCCGACCCAGGTGTAGGACCTTGCACTTGTCATGGTTAAACCTCATGAGGTTGACATCAGCCCACCTCACAAGTGTGTCAAGGTCCCTCTGGATGGCATTCCTTCCCTCCAGCCTATCAACTGAACCACAGTCCTTGCTCCTCCTCTTGGATGTTTCTCCAGAAGGTATAGAACAATTAGGCTGGGGAACAGAAAACATCCTAAATCAACTCTTTGTTCAGGTTTGGTCCTGTGAAGGATGAGAGACTCTCCCCAGGGCCACCCAACCACCATTCTTTTTGTGTCTGAAGAACCCCATCTTTAGCCTCCACTATTTGCAGGTATTTAACACCTTCAGATTACATTTTTGATAAAATACTTAACATAATTTTCAGCCTCTTCTTATGTGGTACTGCCAAGAGCTCATTTTCTATCCTGCACTGGGACTGCTGTTTTTATAAGACCAACCTTAGCTTTACTTGGAGCACATTTGGCAACCATTATTTTTCAAGCACTGAAGTCCTTCCCTGTCAGAATGTGAGCAGAAACATGCTGCCATTTTTCTGGAGCTATTAATAGGAGACAGATCCCCATCTTTCTTCTCTGACTGGAAGGTGAAAGTAGGATAGGAGCCACATCTTTCTGTCTAGATGTATTTAAGTTAATAATAATTCTGTTTCCACAACAAAACCCAAGTGTTTCTTGAATGTGTATACATTGCACAACACACGTGCAATTCTAGTACTTACAATGTGGATGAATTCTTTCATTCCTCTTAAATCATCTTTTATTCTCTTCTAAAAGACACACACAAAGCAGAAAAATAGGAACTGCCCAGCCTGATTCATATATGGATGAATGTTGTCCAGTCCTGCCTGTAGCAACAATCAGTGCTGGTTCTCACAGGTGAAGGTGTTTGTCCTCAAGCTGTGGGATAACTGTTGCCAGTCACCCTTTCCTACCAGTCCTGCCAAATGAAGGTTGGTGCAGGCTCTAAAGCAAGATGCTTCAAAACCATTTAAAAGAAAAAAAAAAGAAAAAGAAAATACAATTAAATATCATTTATAAAATTTTATATACTGTCTATTTACTGCAGTGCATCTTCAGAATCTTGGTTAGACAGCAGGACCAGAGAAAACAGAATTACTGAGTTAATGTTTTTGAATTTGCAACTGTTCAGTCTCATTGTGTCTTCTTTGTACTTATGGAAGGACAAATATAATGACAAAGAACTGAGTAGGGCTGTTAAGCTGCTTTTTTGACTTTTATCATAACCTCTCCTTATCTTTTTAAAATGAAAATAGTCCCAATATCTGCAATTTCGCTGTGCATTCAATTTATGTTTCCACCCAATAAAATCAAAATCAAGCCACTTTATGTTACCTTGGAAAAAAAAAAATCAATAGATTGGGTATGGTGCAGACACTAATATTAATGTTTTCTCTAGTATTTGTGGCTACTTCTGTTTATCTGTGATTTTATGCTTCAGCAAAACTATATTCAGCTTCCAAACTCTTTAGCTGCAATGTGGGCTCTGATAGAATTAATTTTGATTTTATCATCTTTATCTGTTCTTAACTATTTACCAGTACAACATTATCTCTTTTCTGTCAAATACTTTATTCAAGACAGGTTTTTTTAATTTGTTCTATGTACTTTAAATATCTGACTAATAAGAATGCTCCATGGTGCTATTTATTACCTTTTTACCTTACTGTGTTGGGTTTGCATGGCAAGGTTTTGGTAGCGTGCAGGCTACAGGGGTGGCTTCTGTGAGAAGCTGCTGGAAGCTTCCCCTATGTCCAACAGAGCCAATGCAAGGTGGTTCAAGATGGACCTGTGGCTGGCCCAGACCAGGCAAGGAGGAAGAGTGATAGAGCAGCTTTGGTGGGCACCTGGTGTCTGGCCAGGGTCAACCCATACCACTTACAAATATTTCAGATATAATGGTGTGATCATGGAATTTTAACAGCAGGAACTTGTATTTTATTGATGAACCCTGTCGATTCTTTGGAAACAAAGTCCAGGAGAATTATGCTCCTGTTGCACTTCACACAGGTTGTATATGAACCCAATAGGTTCTGAAAGAGAGTGAGTCCATCAGAAAGTATGTTTTTACTACTAATTTTTTCCAATTAATGACAAAGTAGTTTTAAAAGTGTAAAACTTGTTCATTCTGTTTGATATATATATATGTAGTTATCTGCAGATCTATTTATATATTTATCTTCTGTTCTGGACATCTAGGTATTCATATAACTCATTCTGTTTTTTTCCTCCCGTGTTCCCCTTCTCCTTTTTGATCCTGCTTATGTCACTGCTGTGGAATTCATCACTTTTCTACAGGATTTTTGCTGCTTCACTGGATTTCTATGACTTGCCCAAGCCTATATTATTTTTGAAAATGAATGTTGTTCATTTTTAGGTTTCTTAATGCAAAAGTATAATTCAAGCATTATAGGTACTGTATAAAATTTGTTTAGCTACAGAAAAAATAAGTGGCACTTAATTTTTTTATTGATAATAACCTTTTCTTGTTGGAAGGAACAATCAGCCTTTCCATTTTCTCTTGCTTTGTTTTCCTCATTACACCTTTACAGATTAATGGTATTTTGCTATCACCTACTTTCACCTGAGATTCAATGTTTCCATTCCACTGTATACCCAGTCCTACAATTAGCATTTGCTAATTAAAGCCATCATATTTCACTGTTAATAGCCACTGTATCCTCTTCCTTCCTTTGTTCAGGTACAGTTTATTTTTCTTAGTCTGTATTGTTGAAGTACCATGTCAGGAGTGTCTCAATGCAGATTCAGAACCTTCATCCATCAGTGACAAACTGAACTGTGTGTTCATCAAAAATTTTTGCTTAACTCCCAGGCTCCTGAATGGCTGTAAGTGAGCTTGAACTCTTTACCTTTCTTCACCATCTCTCTCACTTTACCCTGGGGACTTAAATCTTGTCTTCAATGCCATCTACGAGGTTTAAAACCTGGCCCGCACCTCTCTGTAGTTTCTGGTTTTATTCTGCATGCTGATGGACTTCAGTACAACTCGTAACTCAAAAGCATCATGGTAATGGTTGCCAAAAAGGTCTAGCACTGGGATTCTAGCTTAGTTAGATGTGAGGCTGCCAGTAGAGACAATGGAAAGAGAAAGTCACCTCCAGAGAGCAATTAATTTTACCTGTCTTAAGCACATGCCTTAGAATGGACATGAACCACTGCACTGGCAGGATCTCTTCCTCTCTCCAGTGACTGCAGTGGGAGCTGAAGTGACTGGCTTAAAGTTACTGGCTTGCCTTAGATGGCTAAAACTAGGCAGAATGAATCCCATCCTCAGATTCAGAGTATGACATCCAAATGTGATGCTGAACAAGTTATCTCATAAATCAGTCTTGTTGGCAGGAACCAGCAGGTCCAGTTGAGAACCAGGCATTTAGCCGCTATGTAGGTCTGGAAAGAAGCAGGCAGCCCCACCTCCAAGTGGCTATGATCTGGATGGAGCCATCTTTACCCACCCAGAAGACTTCTTTTAGTGAGGGAGTTTGCTGCTGATGTTGTAGATGACCAAGTGTTCAGCTCCCACCAGTTATGTCAGGTTATTCAAAGCCTGTGTACCTATATGTTGTAGCACAAAGACTATACTGCAGTTTCCAAATGCAGGCATCTCATGCAGCTCAACTGTGTACCACAACGACCTGTGAGAATAGTGTATTTAATCCTGCATCTCTTATTTCTGGTCTCTCAAGAAACTTCAAATTGATCTTCAAGCTTAATTTTATAATAACCACAGGTAGTTTAAATATTTCAGTCACCTTTCCTTGAGGCTAAATAATTCCCATTTCATCATTTTCTCTTCTACTGTGCTAGCCTTCTCCAGTACATTTGTCATTCTGGTTGCCCTCTGCTGTACTTTCTCCATTTTATTTACATCTGTCTTCCACTCACATGACCAAAATGGGACATTCTATTCCAAATTTGGTCTACCAGTACAGGGTCTTGTAGAGCAAAAATGTAATTATACAGGCTTTGTTACAGATATACCTCTTTCTTAATGTATACTAGCACCTTACTAACCTTCCTCACTGCTGCTGCCTGTTGAACTGGGAGTGCATAAGCTGGATCAGTCAAAAACACCCAGGGCTTTTTCCTCTCCCATGTTAACTACTTCATTTCCAACTCACCTATCTTTTAGTTTTAGTGCATCTCTTTGTTAATACCAGCATTATTTACTATGTATATACTAGATTTCTGTAAAAAGAAAATATGAAGTGAGGATGCTGGCACTAAATCAATAATTTTTTATTTTTTTTTCTCAAAAACCTGGATAACTTAACTGTAATTTGTCTTTTTTTAATCTTCTGCTTTATATTTCATCTTTCCTTTATGTCCTTCATATTTGCACTAGTGCTACCAGAACTATTCTATAAACAGCTGTATCCTTCAAAGTTTCAATGATCAGACCTATTTTAGTGTCATTTGTATTAGTTAATAAATGTAGAGAAAAAGCCTAAAAGGAACTGCCTAAGGAAAACACAGTAGGGATATAGGGAATACCACAAATCCTGACTAAATCATTGGTCTGATTTTCTCAGGAGGTAAAAACTTATCTTTTCCCTAAACACCCAAAACCAAATACTCCCATAACAAAGAAGCAAACAAACAACACCCCCAAACCATCAATCCTGAGTAACTGGAAAGAAATTTTTGTCCAGAAAAATATGTATAATACTTTTTTCTGGGCAAAATCAAGTCGGGTTTTTTCCCCTCAAATATTTTATCATAGAAACTTCCTAGGATTTCATGTAACCTCATATTTAGACAGATTTAGAATTATGAACCTTATGATAAATCAAGACACTTTGGATCAGTGTTTTGTACATTTTAATAACAGAGTAAAGCAACAGAATCAAATATCATATTAGATAAATACAGGGGAGGGTGGCTATAGAATACCATTTTCTTCTGAATTTCTTATTATTTTAGTGACAGATGATTCCAGTAGTTAAGTTGTCAGGTTAGGACTTAGGAAATTTGAGTTCATTTTGAGTTCAATTGAGTTCAGTTTCAGGGCAAGTAATGTAATTTGTCTTTGCCTCAGTTTCTTACTGACGACAGGTTCTGTGTAAATGCTGAAAGTACAGGATACCATGGACAGAGAGACCATATAACAAAATAAAGGTCTAAAATGACAAGCCCATCTTAATCTCATTTTACTGGAAGCAAGGGCAATGCTTTTATGCAGCAGCAAGACTTAAGGTGCTAATGACCAAATCCTGAGATTTGGACATGAGCCCTGACTGGTTTTAAATATGCTGGAGGAAAGGACAGAGATGGTTTCTGGAGCAGCCACACATTATTAAACCAGTTTGCCTCCTGCGCTTACTGGTAAGAATATTGTAACATCCAGATTTCTCAGAATCCTTAGGATAAAAATGCAGCCAGAATGGTACAAAGAGGATTTACAAGCTCTAAAACCATGGTCCAGAATTCTCAGAAGATTTATATTATAACTAGACAGTGTACTCTGAAAAAATATGTCGTGTCATCTGACGATAAAACAGCTACTCACATTTTCAGGGAAAAAAAACCCGAAATGTTTTAATGCCTTTTGCATGGAAATGCTCCAGGTTGTTTGGATAATTTTAGTCACTTAAAAATGTAGGAAAGATGTACATATAAGGTTTTCTATTGTCCATCTAAGGTCTTCCTCTACTCCTTTATGCTGTTCAGACTGCACATACTGTCTTTATTTCAACCTGGGTACCAACACAGTGTCACTGAGAGCTATGGGGGTGTTGGTTGATGAGCAACTGAACATGAGCCTGTGGTATGACATGGGGTAATGGATTCAGACTTAAATGGGGGAAATTCAGGTTAAATGCCAGGAAGAAGTTCTTTACTGTGAGGGTAGTGAGGCACTGAAACAAGCTGCCCAAAGAAGTGGTAAATGCTCCATCCCTGGCAGTGTTCAAGGCCAAGGTTGGACAGAGCCTTGGGTGACATGGTTTAGTGTGAGGTGTCCCTGCCCGTGGCAGGGGTATTGGAACTGGATGCTCTTAAAGTCCTTTCCAACCCAACCCATTCTGTGATTTTTAATGCATATTTGATAGTTATCCGTATTCCATAGTTGAGGACCAATTGATGCAATAAGATGTTTAACCACTTTCAGTTGGTCGAAAATATCCAGAGTCCTGAAATTCTCTCTGCCTACAATATTAGCCAATATTTCAATAGATGTGAACTCAAAAAATGATGCAACTGACTATACATCTGCTCAAGCAATGTTCATTTACCCCAGCTGAGGACTTGACTTCAGTGTTTAGACTGGATACATATGATGGCATTTATTTTTGCCTAGAAGGTAATCAGAGGTAGGATTTCCAAACAGAAATTGTACTGGCATAATCCATTTAGCTGGGATTTAAGGATTAAAAAAAAGAGTAAGAAAATTACTTGGATGCCTGTGATGTAAATAAGATTAGATAATGAATCATTTCCTAATGCACTGAGAAAATAAGATTAGACTGCTGTTGGTCATGTGAACAGTTTTTCACTGATGACCGAATCCAAGCCTCTGAAAATAATCCTTTGCTTGTCCTCATCTCCTACATTGTATCAGGAATGTGTCCTTAATGATGATAATTTTAGACATCAAGTGTGAATGTTGTGGTTTTGTGTGACTCCAGGATATAAGAAGACAAGAACTGGTGGTCGACAGTTTACTACAATTTCTGTTGCTCAATTTATGCAATTAAAGTTATCTCATGAAGGTTAGAAGCAAGCTGAGACATACAGAAAATACTGTGGTTCTTCCACCAGTTTCGATACAGCCAGAGTTTATCGGGGAGTTTTCATGTAGTGTCTGTCTACCATATGAGGAACTGGACTTGAACAAATTTTTTATGGAATAGTAACTCATAGTCCTGGAAAACAGCACTCAGCCATCAGCTAAACCTGGAGAGCAGAAGCAGCAAATGCTTTATTCATTGAGCCTCCATCTCTTATCCTTTTCAGGTTTCAGCTGTCATTAAACCTTTTTTTTCACCAAAGTAGTTTTAAATTACCACATTAATTTCAAAATCAAGCTAAGTTCCTTAGTAAGTGAACCATTTTCATCAGTATCTGAAAGAATCCATTATAAAGTTGATTCACTAAGAGCTCTCAACTTACTACATCAAAAGAACACCACAATTTTCACAATTCATTATGTTCTTACAGTAAAGGTTCAAAATATTTATTGAGCTGCTGCTACTGAGATTCATGTAAAACATTGTAAAAGTATTGCTGATTCCTTTAGTAGGAATTTTTCTTCCCATATATACATATGGGGCCAGTATACCATGGGAGATGCATATCCGGCTGCTGTAAATCAGTACTGGACTATTGACCTCCTCCAAGCTACACTAATTCACAGAGCTCTGACCTATTAAAAATCTTTATTTCTGTTTTTCCATGTTTATATCCTAGTTGATCTTCGGTGATGGGAAAGGTTGAGATGAAGGCGTAGATCAATGTGAGACCAATTGTTAAAACTTTAACTGTGTTCATTGGTAGAAATGATGTTGTGCTACTGCAAGGTTTATATAACACATAACACAGCAGGGTCCATTTATGAGATGAGCTCTTATGTACTAGCACAACATAAATACTTGCTTTTCTCACCTAGCAGTGGCAGGGAATAAAGGTGAAAGACTAACTGTAGAGGGAAGAAGGGAAACAAAGAGTTTGGACAATTGTTTACCCAAATCCTGAGGGTTAGGTTGATATATTTGCATCAACCCTCTTTTGTTGATTATTTTGTATTATTCTTATTTGTAGAGGAGTTTTATTGTAGTTTGAATTAACTGTATTTGGCAAAACCAAAAGAGTATTCTACTGAGTAAATAGGAGATAAATGAGAAGCTGAAGTCCAACCACCTCAAAGGTGTGTATGGCTATGGTGGACCCCTCCTGGGAAACCTGCACACTTGGTTACCTCTCTGAAATGCCTGAACACCAGCGCATGCAGCATAGGGAATAAACAGGAAGAACTGGAGATCTTTGTGTGGTTGCAGGGCCATGATCTCATTGCAATCACAGAGACATGGTGGGGTAGCTTGCATGGCTGGAATGCTGTCATGGATGGTTATGTACTTTTTAGGAAAGACAGGCCAGCAAGACAAGGTGGTGGAGTTGTTTTTTATGTGAGAGAATAACTATAATGTATTGAGCTCTGCCGAGGCGTGAATGAAAAGCGAATTACGGGTAAGGATTAAGGGCAGGTTAGCATGGGTGACACTGCTGTGGGGGTTTATTACAGGAAGAGGAAGTCGGTGAGGCCTTCTACAAGCAGCTGTAAGTAGCCTCATGATCACAGGGGTCACACCAGATCCCTGGTTCTCATGGGAGAGTTCATTCATGCTGATACCTGCTGGGAAGACAACGCAGCTAGGCGCACGTAGTCCAGGAGGTTGCTGCAGAGCACCGATGATAACTTTTTTGGCACAGGTGGTGAAGGACCCAACAAGGAGAGTTGTGATGCTGGACATTTTAGTAACAAACAAAGAAGGTCTGGTTGGAGATGTAAAGGTTGGGGGTTGTCTTGGCTGTGGTGACCATGAGATGGTGATGTTCAGGATCTTGCGTGAAGGACACAGGGCAATAGGTAGGATTATAACCCTGGACTTCAGGAGAGCTAACCTTGGCCTCTTCAAGGATCTACTTGGAGGAATTCTATTGGTTAGGGCTCTAGAAGGTAGGGGGATCCAAAAGAGCTGGTTATTATTCAGTCATCACTTCCTCCAAGCTCAATATTGGTGCATCTCTATGAGTAAGAAATCGAGCAAAGAGGGCAGGAGACTTGCAGGGATCTTACGGCAAAGCTCAAACATAAGAAGGAAGTTTGGAGAATTTGGAAGATGGAATACGGGAAAGGGACAGACCGATAGATAGGAATATAGGAATATCGTCACAGTATGCAGGGATGTGATGAGGAAGGCTAAGGCCCATTTGGAATTAAATCTGGCAAGGGATGTCAAGGACAAGAAGAAGGGCTTCTCCAAGTACACCAGGAGCAAAAGGATGACTAGGGAAAATGTGGGCCTGCTGCTGAATGCCTCCTTTGCTTCAGTCTTTACTGCTATGGCCAGCCCTCAGGAATCCCAGATACCATAGGCCAGAGAGAAAATCTGGAGAAAGGAAGACCTTCCCTTGGTTGAAGAGGATTAAGTTAGAGATCATTTAGGAAAACTTGGCACCTACGAATCCATGGCCTATGATAGGAGATACTCAAAACCTGCCTGGACATGATCCTGTGCTACCTGCTGTAGGTGAACCTGCTTTAGTAGCGGGGATCTCCATAGGTCCTTTCCAACTCCAATCATTCTGTGATTCGATGAAAATCTTTATATGTCTTCTTAGGTAAATGAAATGAAGCATTTCCCTTCAAGATTGTTAGTGTTTTCTACTGCACCTAGCTCCTTGTTAAAATAAACTGAAAGCTAGAAAACTGTGCTCTGGTCTAGTGAGCAGTTTTCAGGGAAATCTGATTTTATGTTTGACATGGCAAAGTGACTTCACCAAAATAACAAAATCACTGTACTGCCTGTCTCACCTGTACTCTAATAGAGCTTTACTGTCCGAGAGCAGATGGGAGATACCAGTCTCAAAGATAGCCTAGAGGCTCCAGGCTGTAAAGATATTGGTTTAGACCTCTGAATATCCCTTTTCATAGGGTTTTATAGTGAGGAACTGTTGTTTGTTTCAGTCTTTATTGGTAGCATGTTCCATATGAATCATTCCTTTGCTTCTGAAAAGCATAGCTTAAGGCAAGTTTGTCAGAGAAGAGTTTTGGAGTTTTTAATTCCTGCAGAAATTCCTCTTCTGGACATTTTCATGGAAAAAGATGCTTGGTTCCAACAACTCCAAAAGCAGATCAATATCTACAAAAGCAATAAAACACCTCAGCAGAACAAGTGCAATTCAAGAGTGATTTTCTTTCCCTGCTAGGAGAGCCTACAGCAACAGAAAACTTGGTGAGGAGCTGTGGATATCAGTGGCACAATATCACACACCCAACACTGACAGAGCACAAAGGATCAGAGAATAGGATACGGTGTAGGATAAAAGGCCTGATTTGCAAAGAGGAGCCAGGTCTAGAGCTATAAATACCTTGCCAAAAGAGGTGTTAAAATAAGAGTTAGAGTCACATAAACCATATGTTTTCTGTAGGGTACTCACTGCTCATGCTCTCCAGAACAGCACTGTATGCTAGCAAAGTAAAGGCTTGGAAGCCAAGTACCCGTGGGGAGAGTTGATATTACTTCACCTAGTTGGCCCTTGAATCACCAGAATAAAGAAGAATACATTTTACCTTCTGGAAGAGCTAACAATCCTAACATTCCTAATTGTCTCCAGCCATGCTGTACACTGAAAACTCTTAGGTAGTAAACAGGGGAGATTTAGGTTAGATGTAAGGAAGAAAACCTTTACCGAGAGTGGTGAGGCACTGGAACGGGTTGCCCAAGGAAGTTGTGCATGCTGTATCCCTGGCAGTGTTCAAGGCCAGGTTGGACAGAGCCTTGAGCAACCTGGTCTAGTGTGAGGTGTCCCTGCCCATGACAGGGGGTTAGAACTAGATGAGACTTAAGGTCCTTTCCAACCCAAACCATTCTGTGATTCTATGATTCTAAATCAGTGGTGTACAGGAGTCTGAATGCTGAAATCTTTCTTCAGTAATGTAGTAATGCACTTTCAGATAGTATATCTATATGCAGGCAATGTATCAATGTGTTATTCTCTGGAAGAGACGACTGGGGGATCTGTTTAACCACTTGATGCCTCTGGGTGCATCACATGTCATTTGGGTGCATTGTGTGTTCTGGCAGTGGGATATAAACTTACAAAAACTTTCAGCTGTGAGAACAGCATTTGCTACTTTGCCTCCGTGAATAACTGAAAGGAAACATGTGAAAGATTGCTATGACGGTGTCAGAGCCTGCTTTTAGAGAAACGATCGAGGAATTTTTGGGTTGTTCAGGCTATAGAGAACAGTTACTCTGTCACAGCACTTTCTGTGGGTAAAGTCACATTGCGCAGCAGGTACGTTACTATTGCTGCAATACATATTTGTGATTGTCCAGACTTAGATTAGTGTGACTGATTTAGGGATTCATCAAAATGAGCTTGTACTTCCGAAGAAGGTTAACTCTTATACAAAATGCATTAAAGACGAACAGTCCTCAGGACTGTGCTCTTCAGAATTTTACAGTGAATGAGCTACATGTCATTGGTTATTTACGGAGCACTCCACACCAGAGTAATTCCAAAGTAATATCAAGATATATGTATCCTGAAGCTTGTTGGAATGGAAAAAATGTTACCAGTGATATTTTGTATAATAAGTACAGTATAAAGGTCATTGTGGGGAGGTGTAAAATTGCAGGATATCTTGGCCATGAAATTCAGTTGAAATAAGTTCAGAAATTATTAATCTGTCCTTAGAGTGAAATGATGCATTGGCAAATCTGCAGTGAACAGAATTTCACTTAGGTTTTTGTTTTAAGTGGAAAACTGAAAGGAAGAGAAACCCCAGCTGCACAAAGATTTTCGATTTCACCATGTTCCCACAGAAGAACTGCAGTTTTGACAGGGCTTCAGCTTCAACTGGCAGCACGTCCCATAAGAGATTTTTTCCTTTCCTTTCTTATACAAAGACAGTGTTTAGTATTGTATCTCTGTGTGTTTGCCTGGAGCAATCCAAGGTACTATAGCTTTTCGAATAGCAATTCGCATTTGATTTTCATATTATGGCTGCTCAAGGTTTCCAGTAGTGTTTTACTTTTAATTTGACAGAAATTAATAAGTATAAGGAGAAAGATATCATACATCAGCACTCTACGGCAGTCGTGTCACACTGCCTAATTCGTTAGACAATAAGAATAATCTACCACTTCCAATTTAGACTCAGTAAAATAAACACATGTATATTAATGATTTTAAAATATTTCTGTTCAGTCAAGCATGTCTTCTTTATGCAGAATAGCATCAGATCAATAATTAGTTGCCATGCATTTTAATAACAGGAGTTTTTGGTTAAGATTGTTTCTCATAATTTTGCATTTATGTTTGACAAGTTCAGGAACTTGTCTTCTTTGAAAGGAAAAAAAATTAATGCAGAAATTACTTCTCATTGTATTATTGCTTGCCAAATCTAATATGTAAATACCCAGTAGAACTCCTGCTTATGTTAATGGAGAGAGGATCATAGAAATCTTGTAGACAGAGTCTATTTGTCCCACTTTGTTCCACACATTAGTATTCTCTATGGTGCTTAATTATTCAGTGTTTTAATTTTAAATTAAAAATAAATACTGTACATAAATGATAATTTGAGTGAAATGATAGGAAAACATTGTTACAATGAAATAAAAGAGAAGTTCCCTTATAGTGTTCTTCTGCCCCAAAAAAGTATCGTGAAGAACTACTCCTTATAGCTCCTAAATTTAACTCCCTGCCATCAGTGTGGATCTGAAGAATACTTATCAGTGACTGGTTATAATGTGGAAAAGAAAGCCAGCTGAAACCACTGTATAGCCGAAGGCATAGTGAACTTATTATTTAATACTGGATTTATTACTTCTGTGCACATTTTGTGGAGTATGAAGATTGTCACCTTTAGTTACAAAATTCATGCCTGGCATAAGAGGTAGTTTTTATATATGGGTTTTCTTTTGTCCTAATGGCTTTTCTCAAAATCAGTCATTAATGGCAAGCTTAGAGCTGACAATTTTGCCAAGGTTTGGCTGACCTAGGAGGTTGCTCTAACTCTAGTTTTGGACATCACAGTGGGCTGTAATACCAGCCTGAAACAAGAGGAAGCTTTTATCTCCTGCACAGAAATGTCTGCAGAAGTGACCTTCCTCTAGAAAATGGCTTTTCCGTTTACACTAAACAGAGTGGTTGACAACAGAAATAATTTTCTAAGGAAAACAAAGTGCCATTGATATGTGAAAGACCTAAAAACTGACTCTTAATTTGATCACACGAATAAGGAGCCAGAAGCATCTGCTTTCTAACGCAGTTTTGATTTCCTGGCACGATTGACAGAGGTGACAGATGCTGATTACTACCATGAGGTTGTTGCACCAATACAACTATCCTAATCATCCTGCTATTACAATTACAGTAACTGAAATATGACATGATCTCAGTAGCAAACTTTCTCATTTTCTATACCAATACAATGAGAGCAGCAGAGCTTTTTCCATCTTTGCTTTGAGCACAGTACTGCGTTAGTTGTAGCCTTCTGTGTCACACTGAAAATAACATTAATTTGGGTCACTTTTTGCTTAGAAATTGTATTTTAAAAGGTATTAATAAATTATTATTTAATATAACAAGTATGCTATAGGTGGGAATGTAGCTGAATGCAACCAGGTGTTAAATTGTATTGAAATATCTTTACTTGCTGCTAGGTTTGAGAGCATTTTAAAAGAATCTTGTCACAGAAAAAAGGCTGGAACTAGAAGGGCCTTTATAGGTCACTCTCATGATTTCAGAACATTCACCTGTAAGTTTAGAAGATAAATGCAGGTGCTGATTCCTTTTCAGAGTTTTCACGTTCTTATTCCACAGAGCCACGCTTGTGCTCAGGTGACAGCACTGTTACCCAAGATACATAGCCACCACACAGAGCTATGAGTAATAATCTAGGTGTTAAACCTCTTGCTTCCATCCTCCTTTAAACTGCAAACCTGTACTCATTTGTAGCAGCAAATCTTATTACACAATTCCACCCTAACAGGAAAGAATTTCCTCCTTATATCCAATCTAAACTTCCCCTGTTTAAGTTTTAACCCGTTACCCCTTGTCCTGTCACTGCAGTCCCTAATGAAGAGTCCCTCCCCAGCATCCTTATAGGCCCCCTTCAGATACTGGAAGGCTGCTATGAGGTCTCCATGCAGCCTTCTCTTCTCCAGGCTGAACAGCCCCAACTTTCTCAGCCTATCTTAAGCAAAGCAAAATCCATGACAGAAAAACGTTACTGCTTGAAGTCACATTATCCAAGCATTATTTTTTATCTAAAGATATTATTCATTTAGTATATAAGGCCTTGTGATTATCTGAATAAAGATTCTTCCTTCTGTGCCGGTAAACGAAACAGAAAGGTTTACTTGAAATGTCGAAGCATGAGATACCGTATTATTTTTTGCCATCTTGTTAATGGTAACAAGGTAATTCTCAGCATAGGAGAACCACATTTCTTCACTTGGAGGAAAATTCAATAAAGAAAGGGATAGAAATAAGTCACTTACCTTAGTAACATATTCCTGTTAGCTGGGGCAGCAAATCAATACCACAGGGCCAGGGATACAGGACATTAATAATCTTTTCTAGAAGTTAAGACAAGAATAGCCTTTTCAGTGGTACAAAACCAGCGATATAGCTGTGTACTAACAGAAAGATGCTTAAAATTAAGATTGGAGCTGTGTTTAGTAGGTTAATTTTTATTTCATGGAGAAAATATGATCTTAATTACCAAGCAGGGTAGGACTTTGGTTAGTTTTAAAATGAGTTACAGAAATACATCATATAGAGCTGTGTGCATGGGACCAATGACCTGGCAGCTATATCTTGATCCTGTCATTAAGTAAATCATTGATCCTGTATGTTTCAATTCCTATACATGAAACCTGGGTATGACACTTACCTTCTGTAAGGTACTAACAGTTACAATCAAGCCTCATCTATGTGTAAGGAATTGAATAGCACATTCTATTATACTCTATGAACTGCAATATTGAAATAGTACACCAAAATAATTTAGTTATGCCCAAATGTGATTTTATTCTGACACCAGTACTCATGTGGAATCTACTGGGGGAGATAATCTTGATAGCTGTCAACATAATCTATAACCACTGACCACAAGTACCATTCCAGTTTTGCTGTGTAGGCATGATCTCTTACCTTTTACATAGCAGGTAATGTAACATATGATAAAGTTTAGTGGGATATTTGCATTTAAGAATAGGCTTAAGACAATTGTTCTACGTTCTACTACAGATGGAATATGGTGGGTTTTTTCATATACAGTCCAGAAGAAAAAGTGGCAAATGATACATCTTCCTAGAGAATCTCTAATATCTCCAGCACTAGAAATAGACTGGATTGATATTGCAAACAAACTATTGAAAATACATATGGTTTTCTATGAAACAAGATCTCTACTGTGGTTGAGACCCCTCAAAAAACTTTGGTTTATCTTTTGTTTTGATATAAATAAGCTGGGAATTCATGAGGTTGCTTGGGAGGCTAAAACTGTTCAACAGGAACAGGGTGGTACTTTCTGCTTTGCGTATGCATTTCCACACCAAAAACCTGTAAAGCTCCAGACCTCTGCAGCTTGTTAGGGATGACTGTATTCAGAGAAAGGGCTATGTGAACGTGAGCCTTGAGGTTTAACATGAATGTTTGAGAAGTGTATATTCTAGAGAGTTGTTTTTCCCTCTGTCAAGAAAAACCCCATTAGACCCCACAATATACTTTTAAGCTCAGAGCCCTGCAAAGTCAAAATTTCTATGGAGGAGTGAATGGATTGCCATATCCCTTCTGCAGTTTCAATTGAAAGGCCTGATCACCAAACAAACTCACACTTTGGGCTCTGCCGTGGGTTCATTCATTCACTTGCTAATTATGCTGTCTGGTGCTGGTGATTAGGGAGGAGGAAATAAAGGCAGAGTTTGACTGCGGATCTCAAAGTGAGCTTTCAAAGGTGACGATTAGAGAAACTGTCTTTTGAATTGCAAACTTGATATAGAGTCAAAGAACGATTAAATCCAGATCCAGGAGCTTTGTTTTGATTGAGGGACATTTCCAGCTGCAGCTACACTTTGCAGGGTTATGTTTTAGCCCAATCAATATGCATAGCGGGTGGGCCATACAGAACCCATCATATCAACTGCTTACAGGGTTTGAAGTTTGCTTTCTGATCGAACATGCATGTTAAACTTCAGAAAATCTGCTGTACCAAATCTGTGAATCAATGCTTTTCAAATATCAGATGTTATTGAAGTCAATAAATATAAAGAAATCGTGTTATACTATATAAAGGATAATAACAAATTTTGGCAATGCTTTAGAATAAATGTTCTTCTGATATTATTCCATTGCAGATATTTTTACTGAGAGGAAACTCTGAAATTTTGAAATGGTAAACTCTTCCAGGAATGGAAAAAGAGTTATCAACAGGAAGCCCAAGATCCAAAATCACAGAGGTAAAATGAGAACTGAAGCCAACTTAGAACTCGCAAAAGAAGTTAAAACAAACAGTGAGGTTTTTAGCCATCAAAAGCAGATGACAGCAAGGAAAAGAACAGTGAGGTTGGCTTGAGGGAGGATGGGTTTAAGGTTGGCATAGACGCTTTCCAAAAATGAGATGATTTTGTGCCTCAGTGTTCAATTTGAACAATGGCTCTGAAATTGGATGGGAGAAAACTGGCTTGATGGGAGTGAATTTGGAAGGATGGAAATGATGCCTTTTGAGGTAGAGGTAAAATTCAAGCAGTGCTCTTTCAGGGGATGTGCGTCACAGTAGTCTGAAGGAATTGGCATTTGAAACTGCATTTCTACTTGAAGGATATTTAGGACTATGTTAAAGTAGGAGTGGTATGAGAAATTTCAGACATGATTCCTATATTTAAGACAGGAAAAAAACTGTAATCTAGTTAAATGTAGGCATATTAGCGTGACATCAGTAGTATGCAAGGCATCAGAGTGCTTTTGGAAAGAAGAGTAATCGAGAGCATAGCAAATGGCAGAAGTAGGATAACATACTGAATAGGTTTACCAAAAGCAGATTTACTAGATTAACTTGATAATCTTTAGATTATCCTGATCCCTTTAGACAAAGAACATGGCAATAGATGTGATGTATATACACTGTGAGAGAAGCATCTGACACAGAGCTACACAGAATTGTTTGACTGGAAAAGATGAAGATTAGACCCGAAATTGTAAAAGAAGCAGAGACTGGCTAAAGGAGATAATAACAGATGATGGTGAAAGAGGATATACAGGTTAGAGGGAGCTAAAAGTGGAGTTTCTGAAGGCACAGTCTGGGGACCAATATCACTTAATATTTCCATTAATCAACTAGGCACAAAAAGAATAAGAACCTGCTAGAAAAATGTGCTGATGGCTGAAGGTGGGGGGGATTGTCGATAGCAAGGAGGCTTACAGCATACAGAAAACCAGGATTTCCTCAGGGACTGGAGAGATATAAATGGGATTACATTCAACAGTTCAAGTAGCAAGGTCAGGTAGCTGGGAACTAATGACAATTTCTAATATAAGGTAAGGCTTGTCAGTTGGGCTGATACAGAAGAATTGGGCATATATTTGGCACTGTATCAAAAGAAGCATTTCCAGTCAAGCTAGGAAAAAGAATCATGCCCTTTAGAAGGCTTTAGTAAGACTTTTTCAGCAATGTGCTGACCAACTGTAGTCACCAGTTGGTTTGAAAGAAAGAAATTCAACCTAGAGCAGGAGCAGAAAAAGGGGGAATAGGAAGCAGAAATAGTTCAGTGAGGGAATAGGGATCAGAAATAGTTCAGTGAGGGAATAGGGATCAGAAATGGTTCAGTGAGGGAATAGGGATCATGCCTTAGCATAGGGAAGGCTGCAAAGAACCACCCGTAAACACAATAGGAGTGAAGAGGGTGGTTTTAAGCTTTGACAGTATTGTTACATGAACAAATAACTGTAAACTACTAATCAATAAGTTACCCTATGTTTTAGAAGAGGGTTTCTAATACACGATATGAACTTCTGGACAAGCCTTCCACAGCAGCAGTGGGGAGAACGCCTGTAACTAGTTCTGTGGTGGAGATGGGTACACGTCTGAGGGATACAGCAGCATGTCTGCATGCTACAGCAGCAGAGCAGGCTCTAGGACCAGCATCCCTTTCTCATTCATTCCCATCGCCCTGTTCTCATTCATTCTGGTCCCCTTTTCACGTAAATCAGTTTCAGCTTTGACCCTGAAGTCCCCTGAGGTGAGCCCTCAGCACTCAGCTATCCAGAACAAGGTTATGACACTTCTGCTGCTTTGGCAGACAGTGGTGGCATGGAGATTCCCCAGCCTTAGGAAACTGGGGGAGGGAGAAATGTTTTGCCTGTACCTACCCCTTCAGAACTGAGAAATGAGGGGGAAGCAGTCAACTTTACTGCATAAAGATCCGAAATGGAGCTGCTGATAAACAGGAGGTGGTTTTCACCAGTTATTCTTTCCTAGACAGGCCATCATTATTTTAATCCAAAGTGTTTAGCTGAAAATATTGACTTCTCATTGGCAAAATGAATACTGTTCCATCCCCCAGCCATTACAGTTTCTGTGTTTCTGCTACTATTTTTTCCATTTCCCATATTGAATTTGTGTAGCAGAATAAAATAAAAACATTCTGGCATTTTCAAGGAAATCAGATACTTCCCATGCAAACTTTGATGGAAGCCCTGAGGCTGAGGAGCTGGCTGCATCCGGGTGTGTCCAGGCTAAATTTGCTGCCTGGATCAGCAGGGACAACGCCTGAGCATCTCAGACCCTCCAGACATTCAGGTGACTACTTCTAAAAGGAAAACGTGTTTTATAGCAAGCCACGTGCTCTGGGTGGCACTGAGTTTGCTCTCGCAGCAGTTCTGGCTGACCTTGATGCAAGTGGTGCAGAACGCTGAGACGTGGCTGCCTCCACCCTCCCTTTCCCCCCCTTGCGCTGCGGAGGCACATGAAAACTGACCACAGCCTAGCCCTAAATGTCTTATTTTTAACTTTTGCCAGACAACACGTGTATCTAAGGCCAAGCAAAAAGAGCCGGCGAATGGGGTGTAAGTGCTTGTCAATGTCAGACCCAATCATTGTCAAATAGGGGCTGGATTCTGCAGCTACGCTGCATGCAGTGCTCCCGTGGTTTCCTTCAGTGGTGCTCTGAAGCCACAGCAAGGAATGCCTAGAGAGATGGGTAAAGGCAGACAGACGTAGATATAGACTGACAGTATAAACCCCCAGATGGAGGTTACTTGAATTTACAGGAAATTAAGATGCTGTACTGCTTAAGAAAGAATTCCATGATCTCATTAAGTCTCTTTTATGTCTCCCTTTTTATTTTATCCTCCACCCTCTTATAAAGAAACACGTTGTGTTCTTCTCAGATCAAATCAGAGGAAAATTGTCTATGGACTAAACGAAATGTTTGCATTCTTTTGTACTAGTGCAGTCCTTCATTGAAGGCTTGTGTTTTTTAAAGGAGAAGCGAATGCAGTAGGACATAACAATGCCATATATTCTAACTTGGTCTTGCAAATCAGGACTTTTTAATATTTTCCTTTTAAATAAAAATGCTGTTTATCATTATCAAATGAAGTGTTAATGGAATCAACTCACGCACAAACTCATGCATATATATATATGATATATACATAAAAATATATCCTTACTGCAGAGAATGATCAAGCACCTTGTCAGCAATCCATATTATATTTGTTAATTTGATTCCTGCCAAAAAAATCACTTAAGTGAGACCTTCTGATTTCTTTCTTTAACGCTTGAGGCTCCTTTCATCTAAGCAGTGTTTATTAGCCTATTTCTGAAAATCAGCATAAGCACAAGCTATATTTAATCTTTTCCTTTCATGTGCTTTGTTCTATTTTTTTTTGTTAATGTGCTTTGTTTTTAATTCCCGTGTAAGAATTAGAAATTAAGCGTTGGTCAGTGTTAAAAACCCCACTGGTTCAGATAGTGACAACTGAAATGATAACAACTAAGGGGTTATTATGTTAATTTATATTCTTTAGTGGAGACTGATTCTTGTTTAATGCCAGGACTGATGGTAATAACAGCAAGAACAGTATACTTACCTGAAGACTGATACTGTGACCTGGTGACTGGGGTTTGGAGTACAGCTTCATAACTCTGAGCTCCACCCCTAGTCTTACCAGTGTTCCCTTCTGCTATCTTGAATAGAAGACTTCTTGCCCCTGGGTCTCCATCAGAAAGGTGGGAGGAAACTTACTGAGCTCCTTAGTTAATTTGAAATCTGCACATTAAATGTGCTATATGACTAAATATTCCTGTAAATACTTTCACACCAAAAATTGAATTAAAACCCCAGTAACCAATAAACTCTGTAGCTCCCAGAAACCAGATCCAGTTTAATTTTATGTCAAATTGGCGTATTTTTCACGAAGCTGGTAGGTACACTGATAGCTACATGGAAGAAATACTGCTTACATTCCTGTCACTGGGATTTTGCCACTAAGATGAATGCGTCCAGGATTTAACTCATACTTTTCAACAGCCAGGCTAGAATAAGGCTGACTGGAATGAGGTAAACTTGCCATTGTGTTCAGTCAGAGACAGGTCAGGACTGCTTATATGAACTGATTTGTGCGTTCAGTTGCAGTGTGCAGATACCTTCATTCATCAAGTGCTTCACCTTTGACAATATTAGAGGCGGATTTTATCAGCTCCAAGGAGTTTCCCCTAACAGGTTATGTGGTGACAGGTCTTGTCATTCTCCCAGTTCTGCAACCAAGGATAAAACACTTGCCGGAACTAAACTGTCATCTCCTGTAGAATTTAATGAGTCTCCTTTAACCTGAGGTAAGGTTGTGGCTACAGATTTATATAGGAAGGAACTGTCCTTGCTGGACACCCCAAAAATTCCTACCAGGAAGGATGAAACTCATTTCAAAGGAAATTGTGGTAGTGAGGTAGTCTTAATAAGAATGATCCTAATCTGAGAGCTGGAGCAGAAAGATACCAAAAAAGGAACAGGTAAGAAAAAGCTATTTTGGGTTTTCTTACCCTTTTTATTTAGAGAGGTGGATAGCCTCCAGTTCAGGACATGACTTTGTCTCCCTTAGAGGAAATCCCTCACCTTCCCCATCAGGCAAGCAAGGAAAGCAGTGGGATAACTTGTTGAAATTTAGAGACTGAATCCACTTCAGATTCTCTGAGAACCCCAAATAAATAAGGTCTGCTTGAGCCACTCAGTTCAAACACATTAATGAAAGATGTTATACCTCACAAGTATCACTTGCATTTGTATACATTGGGAAACAGAGTGGATAGTAAATCTTCTTGCTATTTATTGCTCTGCCAATATGTATCTTGGCAATATTTTAATATATGTGTTCATGATTATGAATTTTATTTCTCTTCAAAGAACCCAGCTCCTTGTACTAACAACCACAGCTATAACTTGATAGACTCCTCTTTACCTGGCCCGCCTATAGAAATCTCTAGGGAATTAGAATTCTCATTAAGTGCACTGGAAAGCAGAATTTAATCAAATGTATGCCAAAGCTCGCTGCTCAAAATATGCAACTATAAATTGCATTTTTGTAGAGTTGCTGAAGTCCTACAGTGACCACTGAAGTCTTTTTTATTTATCATACCATGAATACAGAATGGATAAAATTAAATCCTCCGTAATCAATGGCTCCGATTTACATGTGTTACTTGTCAAAGTGACTTTCTCTGGTCCCTGCAAAACGCTACATAATGTGACATCTCGCAAGGCTTCAGGAACATCCTAAGACGAATCTGAAAGATAAATATTGCAGTTTTGAGTCTTTCTGTCATGACTCAAATAATTTTAAAATTGCAGAGATGTGTTCCTCTAACAATGTTAAAATTGTTCTAATGCAGGATAAAATGGTAGTTTTAGTCTCAGTAATTTTGATAGCAGCTTGTAATTTCCATGCACTCTTTACAATTCTCAGATCAGGAAAGATTGCAGGAGAAAACGTTTTCAATGGAAAATCTGCTCTGCTGCTCATCTTCCCTGTGAAGAATATACCCAATATTTAGAATCCAGGCAGGCTTTTATGAGTTGTTTGGTGTTGTAAGTGTCAAAGTTAAGACCATCAGTTTGGATCGGCATCATTTCTGGAGCCTGTTAAAGGATAACTATGGGCCCACCTCCTGGTTTCTCCCCAGAACATACTTTTACAAACACTGATGTGCTCATTTGTACCTATTCTGTTTGGATCCACTTACCAGCAGGCTGAGAGAAGTTTGAGAAACATGGAAGGGTAGACTGAAAAAATTGTGTTCTTTAGTTCTGCTTTGTATTGTCCCCTAACTGGAAGAGCTATGATTACCACAGAAGGGGTTTTAGAAGAAACACTTGAAAAGTAAAAACCCTCAAAATGCAGGTACCTTAAGTGTACTGAGGCCTGATGGAGTGCTGTTGATGTGTGTGACTGTCATTAAATACACTGCACTGGCCTGTTGGGTGATAGGTACCACTGTGATCCTTCAAGCTGTCTTTGGGTTAGGGTGCTCTTATGACTGTAGCTGTGATGATATGACAGAGGGGAAGAGCAGATATTTTCCAAATAAACAGATCAATAGGGAGAAACAAGACTGTTCTTTGGGCTCACACGCGGGTTGGAGGAGGACCCCTCTGTGTATAAAGACCACTGTGACATCTTTGCAACAAGTCACGTTGAGGTCTCACCATGAAAAAGTGCCTACAAATGTTAATGCCATGTCAGGCCGCACACCTACGGTGGTCTATCAAATCCATGTTTATCCTTTGACTGAGCTTGCAGAGGATACATCTGGGAAGCTACAAGGCAGCCCAGGGGAACCTCTGCATGGGCATTTTGGCACATGTGAAGAATGGTGCACAACAGTACTGCTCCAGGGAAAAGTCGGGGAAGATTCTGAGCAGCTCAGGAAGGAAGAGACCTGCCAACAAACAGGAAAACATTTTGACTTTATATCCAAGGGGACAAACTGGCAAATCATCTGCTTGTCAGAGGTTTGGACTGGCAGCCCTGTGTGTCTCTCTGTACCTTTGGGAATCGCCTGGGTTTCCTGTAAGATGAAGGGACAGTTATGCTTTATGTCAGTGGTACGTAGAGCACGTCTGCACCCCTCTCCCATCTTTTATATCCCCATAGCAGTAGGGAAAATAACCCTGCACTTAGAGACAACAAGGAATTTGTCCACAAAGCAACGAGAGCAGACTCCACAAGGCAGAGTAAAGGACCAAAACCGTCCTTCATCCTTGAGGCTCAAATTATGGGGAAATGCAGTATCAGTGCCTACACCTGGAGGGAACTGGAACTGGGGAGTGAGGATGTTTTTCACATTGGTAAGGGGATGAGTAATTAACACTAATTACTTATGTTTGACATTGAGAAATGTTTTGTACCTGTGAAGCAGATTTTGAGAGACTTTTTTATGGGAGGTTTTTTCCCCCTTCTATTCAGTGAACATCCTGTGTGCTAAACCCTCTGGTGACTGAGTGAGGCTGGTGGGAGACGGGGTTAAGATCAGACTCCCCCTTTCTTTGGCCCTTTCTCATTCTCTGGCTGCCAGGACTGGCTCTGAGACACAGGGCTCTAAATCAACAAGCCTAGAAAGGAATAAATCTGGCCTAAAGCTGCCTGTGCCTTTACACCCTCAACCCTGTTTGAAGCAAAGCCCAAATAAACACCTTCATTTTTCAAAGGCAAATCACTGGAGCACCAGTACTGTAGTATCCCAGGGGCCAGCTGGACTGAGTGCACAGTGCTAAACCCAGCTTTTCTGCATGAGATCATGTCTTTTTAACTCATTCTCTCAATTCTTAATGTCTGAAATTCTATAATTAAAAATCAAGACAAGTGGAGAACACAGACATTTGAGCTAGAAACTGATAAGCCTCCCTCCCCACTTAAAACTGGCATATATATTTTGTTCTGATAAAGAGCTGTTGGATACAGCATCACCTCAATTATAATGAAACAGCAAAGAAATTCCACATTGGGAAAGGTTTTCTGAGGGTATATTCTCACTTACTGCTGAAGATTAAAAATAACCTTCTCAAGCAATAAATTGGTTGAGACAGTAACAGGACCAAAATCATACTGGAATCTATGTAATGAAATATTAATGCAACCATGTTAAGCTGGGAAAATAATAAAAATTCATTTTGCAGAGCTGCATAGATCATATTATGGTGTCCTGAGCTAGCTAGATTTTAATGTGCAGTGCCTTTGACTTGTGTCCTGCTCCTATATACGGTTCCTATTAGCAGAAAAAATGACCAAATTCTCAAGCCATGTAGCTGCTTCAGGAAAGCAAAGAAACCCTGTTGGAGTACATGGCAGTAGCTCTCCAGAATTAGAAGGCGTGTTGCGAGTGACACAAAGAGAGCTGTCAAGTACCTGGTGCTTTGCTTTCCTGCTCCACTAAATGGCCATTGTAGAGCTGCAGCAGACATATGGGGAAATTTTATTTCTAGGGCAACATTATTTTGCGTGAAACTGGAATTAGATAAAACCTAGGCGTAAAGGTATGTTTGAATTTCTGTTAGTGCTTGATCTTTGTATGCCAAAAGGACCTCCCTTGGATACTCGAGTCTAGCTGCGGGCTTTCTTTCAGGTCCTGGAACCTGCAGCTTTCAGAAGTCGGGCCAATTTAAATTGTGTAGATTTTGCTGCTTTACATAACCTACTTGAATTGGGGAGGTTTAAAAACCCGCAAGGTAAATAGGTACGTTCTGCATACACCTGTCCTACTGGCTGAGGCGGTAGCTTTAATGTCACACAATCAAACAAATTGAGAAGAGGAAGCCTAGCAAGGTCTGGCCAGGTGGCATTAACCACACAGTGCTTTCCAGAGCAGAAGGGGTTGCTGATTCACTGTCCAATCAAGGTAACTCCATTTTACCGGTGTCCCTCATTGTCCAGCTTGTGTCAGCTTCCTGACACACCACAAAGCAGCTCCTGCATTATTAGCAGTGGCCATAACTCAGCTGGAGGTGGCTGCATTAAGCTCACAGATGTAACAAGGACTTTATATGTTCCATTTCGTGCAGCAGGTTGTAAGGGGGGTTATGATCCTTGCAGTCAGATGGGCTTCCTGTGACCAAGAAAAATTACTCCTAGAGACACACTTGGGCACACTGAGGCACTGAACAAAAGACCACTGAACCGAAGAGCACAGATAGCTTTCCTTGGGAAGAGATGGGCATCTCCAGGGTGAAATGGCAGTCACAAGGCTGGAGCAAGAGCAGCTGGAGCAGCAGACCTTGCCACAGAGTCCACAGCTGGTGCAGCTGGTGGAGAGGCAGAGGCACAGTACCTCCAGAAAGTCAACGCTAGAAGCAAGGCGCTGAGCTGGAGATGGGGTCTTCAAAGGTGCAATGAAACCCACAGGGACTGGCCTCATGCCATGAAGAGAAGTGAAGGACCTGTAACCAAGCTGCTCTATAATGAAGGAATGTAAATACCAAGGGCTTGTTCTAACGGCCTGAAGAAGTCCTGCTCCTCGCCTCGGGCTGGGGTCTTTCTTAATGCTGGGTGGCCACTGAGTTTTGAGGCTGAATTAACTCTGGGTGTCACTACTATGCACTTTTTCTTTCCCTAAGGCCTGAATACTCTAGGTGTTTGCTCCCCTTGAAGTGTCCGCGGAAGGCTCAGTCAAATCAAATGCAGAGCTGCTTTGCTGCCTCTGTGCCAAGGATAAGAAAGCTAAAACATATCACAGCAGCTTCCTGGGCTAGCCTGCCTGTAAGCATCACCTCACAGCCGAGCTCCCTCGCTGCACAGACCTCGTTGGCCCCAACTGTGCCTGTCCCTTTGCTATATAAGCCTTGCAGACCTGCCAAGGGGACACTCCAGGGTGACTCTGCAGAGTACTGGGTGCGTGTGCCCTGGGGCAGCGCCTGGGCAGGCTGATCCCGCAGGATAAGTACAGAAACAGAGCAAAGAGCATAATCTGTTTTAATGGATCCTTCTGCTGCTGCTGAACAGCTCCCTAGTTTGGATTACTTTTGCTGCAAGCACGATTAGTCAGCAATTGACAGGGTAGGGGGTCTCAGTGGGGAGTCTGTAGCTAGCTAAGAATATGAGCCAAACAAACATCATTTTACAGCTTATTGGGAGAAAAACCTGCAGAGAGCAGAAAGTTTGTCCCTCACTGTTTTCCTGGGTAGGGGTGCAGTCTTGAAGGTGATGAGACAAACACTTGAGGATGGCTGATAGCACTGGAGTGCAGCATAAACAAGGAAATGAGGCTGGATCCCAAGGCATAGGGAGAAAAAAAAGAGACCTGCTAAAGACAGCTCAATATCAGAGAGACGAAAAGCTTCCTGAAGCCATGTGAAGCCACTAAAACAAGTGTCTGAAATGCTACACAAATGGCTCTCGCCTCCTTCCACCTGAAACAACCAGGCATGTTCACAAAATGCTTTTTCAGTGTCTGCCTTTGAATAATGAAACAGATTACAATGGTCAGTAAAGTTAAGCCATTAAGAGTAAATCAGTTCTGTTTCCATCGGAAAGCAGCCTGGATTACCCTGTAACGCTGAAGCCATCTGTAGTTCCCACATTGATTTTCTTCTCTGCGGCACCGAACATACAAAATCAGCAGGTGCCTTTGAGTGCTCTTTCAGCCACATGGAGAAAATAGATAAAAGCCCTCTGGGCCTCCTGTATGTCTGTGTGCAACCTCACCTGTGTGACACCTGGCTGTGCCCAGCACAGAAATAAGCACAGGCGAGCTTGGCAGCCTGCTGAATCGGCATATTAGCCGTGGAGGAGAAAACACTGCCAGGAAGCAGTGCCCTGCCTCTTTTCTGCAGCGCACCGGTGTGCAGCATCCCAACAGCAGTGGCTTTGTTTTGTGCCAGGCACCTCTGAGACAGAAGAGACTGTGCCCAATTTGGTGGGAATAAAAAGCAACCTCTTCTTTTTGTTATTGCTGTTCTTGTGGAAGCGCTGCTTCCCCTCATCCACCTCAAAATGCTATTTTTGCTTTTCAGGCAGATACAATTTTGTCCTTTTCAAGAGAAAATACCTGTTTAAGTGCCTCTGAAGGCACCGCAGCTTCTTCACTGTGCCTGATGTTTCATTGCCCCTGACCCTGCCTTGAGCAGACAACAGCACAGAGCTGGTTCCATCTGAGGCTGGCTGTGGCACCTTCAGCAGCTGGAAAACCCACTGGCTCCATTTTCTCAATTGAGCCAAGTGGCTGAACAGCACATGGCAGTTCCTGTGTCCCTCCTTTAATTAGACACTCTAAGAAGTGAGAACAGCATCAAATAGGGTGAGGTCCCACTATTAATAACTAGCAAGTGACTGTATATTTAGATACTTAAAAAAAAATCCAAATAAAAACCTGTGAGCTTAAGATCAGAGACAAAAAGAGCCTTTTATCTTTCTGAGCACATCTGAACTCTCAAGTCAGGGAAGGAGTCCACTTCACAAGACCTCAGAGTCATGCCAAAGCCACGTCCAGCCTTTGCATTCAGCATTGCTGCCACCGGTCACAGTATAAGCAGCAGAGACCTAGACAGTCACGATCTGCCCATCCCACAGTGCAACGGTGTCCCCTTTGAGAAGTCAGTGCTTTTGTCAGGCAGACAGGATATGGCACTGGGTCTGTGTGCACCCACCTTGCCCATAAAGCAGCCTGCAGAAGAGCAGGTGCCCCCTTCTTTGATGGAGCATTTGCTGTGTTGGTTGGTGTAAGGAAAGAAGGGCAGCGCTGCTGCTGCTGAGCCCCTGGGACTGCCCAGGAGCTGCAGCCCCGGTGTCCTGCAGAAAGGCACAAATGTCAGGGGAAGATGATGAAGTATGAATTCAAAGGTTAGTCTGATTTCCCCCCTAAGCTCTAAAGGAGGGAATCGCCACCTTCTGAGACGCACAGTATCATTAATCAGACACTGAGAGTTCAGTCCCTTGTACAACGCCAAATCATCTGGACTTTTATCTTCCTAGCCCTACACAGCAGACAAATCCAGACCTGCTGGTGCTTGGGAAGGGAGCTGAGGAAGAAGTTATTCGGGGGAAACTTCTGAAGCATAAACAAAATATCAGTAGAAGGTTGTTCCTGCCATGACGTGATTATAAATGAGATGATCAGCCACAAAGAGCACTTTTCTGTGGCTTTAGCCAAATTATGCGTCTGTTTTAATGCTGGAAGTAAAAAATGTAAAGGAGGAAGGAGAAGGCTCCTTTAAAAATTCCAGATATTTTAATTAATGCCAATAGCATTAAAATATTATGGCTTGAGATGCTGATGAAAAGTCTCTTTTATTCATTAAATTTCCCAGACCCAACATAAGTAGAATTCTTAACATTCATGATCTCTCAGCATTGGCTTCCAAAATTAATGGTCTGAGTAATTTCTTACAGCAGATGAACTGAGTTTCAAACTAAATGCATTGCAGTAGTAAACATCAGCTTTCTGTAAAGGCAGGATGCACCATTCAAAGACAACTTCCGAGAATGAAAACACCCTCCATTTTCTCTCTCCTCGATTTCTGTATTCAAAGGACATGAGGAAAGATTGTAAATTCCTATACTTGAATTTAGGGAATCCCTGAACAGAAGCTGCCTGCATCACTTGTGTGTGCAAATCACATTGCAGTTTTAGTGTCACACGTTCTTTCTGCCACGCTTGGTACAGGAGGGGCTGGTGCTCAGGATGGTTTAGGAGGACAGGTTAGTAAGGGATGCTGATTTCTGGTGCCTGCTTTGCTCGCTGTAGAAGTTGAGAGGGCTGTGATGAATGCTGCTGGGCACGGGATGCTGTCCTGGTTCATCTGAATGGTGCCTTGCAGACCTGGGTTCTGCCAAAAGCCTGCTCTGCGAGCCTGGGGGGGCTGTTTAACCCAGACATTTTGCATGGGGTTGCTAAATGTGTGCTGCTCATTCTGGCATCTGATTTCCAGAGTGCGGAGCGTTTCCAGCTGCAACTCCTGCTGGCGGGCTGTGAACCCAGCAAGAGCCACGCCGCGCTAGGAGCTGTAAAGCCTGCCATTTCCAACTGGGAATGATGGGATCTCAGCGCTCTTTTTGGCAGCCTCTTGACAGTGAGACTCAGGATCCTGGATCCCATTCCCAGTCCTGGGAAGCTGGCAGCTCTGGTGGGTGCAAATCACTTTGCCCATTCCCCTCCATCTCATCCTTGTTCCAGTTCCGCCTTTTCTCAGCCTACCTCTTTGCCTAGATAATCCAGATCCTCTCTGTCTGGGATAATTTCCTGAGGCTCAATCCCCTTCTGTGCTCAGCATCGGGCTTCCCACACCCACACTGCTGCTCAGTCCCACTGTCTTCACTCAGACCATGGGAATTGTCTAAATGTCCCTATCTCTCCTTATTGCAGCAGCTACTCCAGGATCCTGGCCCAAGTCTCCATTCTCCCGTGCTAGCATGGTTGGCTTTATTCCCTTTGTAGTCTGAATGCCAGGAAACAGGTGATATTTGCATGCCAGGAAACAGGTGATCTTTGGACCCACACCATAGCGATGAGGAGCTGTGACTATAGGTGGTATCTTGCTCTGATTCCTTAACCAGGCATTAACATGTATGAGGTGTGGCAAGTGGTGGTGAGTCCGTGAGCCTGTGCTGTGGTGAGTACTGCAAAGGGATTTAGCTGCTCCATGCTGTGGGTTGGGTGGGACGGGGCTACTCTATTCTGGACAAGCTGAAGGGTAAGACAAGCCCAGCAAGACAAGATTCTCAATGGTTTTAGGATTCCCACTGAACAAAGTCTTTGCAGAGGAACTTGGATTGAATTGTTTTCAAATGCTTTCACCCGACCACACTTGCACAGATTTTCACAGCAGTATTGAAAAGGCACCTCCTTAATACAAAGGTCACAAGTCGACTAAATTTCTACTCCCCTATCCAAACTGTGAGGAGACACGGTGCATCTTAAAGAAGAGCATGTCAGTTCTTTTTCTCTTTTACCATTGCAAAACAGCGCATTGTTCCCTGGCCTTGCCCTTGGGAATAGCTATATTGTTTGGGCTGAAGCTTTCCAAAAAAATTCAGCCTGAGGCAGATGCCCAGGATGGAAAATGACAAGTTACTGCTCAAAATATGACAGTTATAAGCAGCTGAAAGTAGAGTCTTGTAATTGGAAATGTCAGACGGTCTTGACAGTAGGCAGTGCTACCAGCCCACCAACCTCAGGAAGTTTGCTCAGGATTTCATGTGTAGGTAGAGGCAGCACACGCGCCTCCTAGCAGCCTCAGTAATTTTATACATGGCACACAAAGGAGTAGCAAAGTTTTCTGGGTGTTAAAGCGTGACATGAATCGCACTGATGCTGCTGGCAGCTTTGTCTTCTATTTGGACAACTATGGTGGCTTAGCACAACCCTGCCACTACCTCCTGCCTCTGAGGCCAGGGAAAGGCTCTGGAAACAGGGCAAGGATTGAATGTCCATCCACACCTGAGCTTTCCTCTAGCTGTCACTGAGTGGAGTTGGATTCCCCAGCACCTCAGTTGCTAAACTGAAGAATTCTGGGGCAGTTTTGTGGGGAGGGATGGCAGGTTTATGGTCCCCAGCCCCTGTGAGCACTGCTTGTGCCTTCAGCATCCATCATGTGGAGGTGTGGTGGGTGTGTTCAAAGTGCTCTGCATTCCTGTTCCTTTCTTGGTCTGATACGTGTGCAGTGACTGGGGTTGATTCTTACAGCTTCTTGTCCTTAGCCGTTTGACTTCAGCTAAGGAAAACTTCAGAAGGGTCCAGCCACCACTTGCACATGATCCAGCCAGTCACTATCTGCCCTTCAGACACCTTCCCAGGAGAGAAATTCGCCTTTCCCTGGTGCAGGGCAACCATCCAGCCCTGTAGTCCGTCACTGCAGTTTCATTAAGTTTTATATTTAACTTTCCCTCAGCAGCTGGGACCAGAAGGAGTGTGTTAGTGTCTCGGAGCTGGAACACTACATTGAATTACCTTGTTGGTTTATCTGGTCATAACAGCAAGAGAGATCCCAGTGCTATAGTTAGGAATCTGTCAGCATAACCATTATAAACCTCTTATTCTCAAGAGGTTTTAACTTAGCTTTAAAAACCTGTTCCATCGCATAAACTTAGTTTATAACATGGAAAAGAACAGTATTTTATCTTTTAATATTGCAAATACACACTCACATAGTCAGTTCATATTGAAATATATATGTGTGTAGTCAAAGACATGCTGGTTTTAGGTAGTGAATGACCTGTTTAGCATCTTTTCTTTTTAATTTAGCTGACATTATACTATTACCTTGGATATTTTACTAGATAAGATACTGTGCTTTGACAATCTCTTCCATTACTAGCACATGAACTCCTCTAATATATGTTAATATGATCATTTACAAGTGCAGTAGAGTCACACTGTGGAGGAAACGTAAAAGGTTTGGCACCAAGGCTGCCCTCCTTTTCCTTTTACGCTAGACACTCATTCAAGGACACTTTGCTCACGCTCTGAAAAAGCAAAGCAAAAGCTGCCTGGCAGTTAAAGACCGGCCAAATGTGTAATCACAGTTCCCTCTGGTGTGATCTGCTGGGCAAGAAGGCACCAGCAACTGAGCAATGGTCTCCTCCAGGGACACCTCTCCTGCCTGATCTGTTCCCCTAAGGCCTTTCCTCCCCACCACATCCTTGTTCTGCTGGGAAATGCGGGCAGGTGGGAGAAATAAATTCATTTAATCAATCTTTCCTTGATTTCCTAACAGAAAGCAGCTGGGTCAGTGTCCTGCAGAGGAACAGTGGTTGTTAATCCCAACTGAAGACCCAACCAAAGGATTCATCCAATAGCATTGGATGGGAGGGGTTGATCTCAGTGACAAAAAGCACCATTCCCATGTGGTTGTTATAGGGTGGGTTTTGTAGGGTACAGTGATTTGTTTCTGAGGTTTCCTGTGTCTTCTCTTCAAGCACAGGCTGGCACAGAAAGTAAGTTTCTTCTCTCAAAGCTTCCAGCCCTCCTGAGAAGAGGTGAAGCGTGCAGGATGCTGGGAAGGATGAGCCATGCAGAGAGCCTCTACAGTGCGTGTCAAATGAAGCATTCCCTAGAAACTCATCTTTTATCTGCAAAAAAATGTTTTTATGTACTAAGGAAAAGCATTTTTCCCCCTAGCCTCCCTGCCTTTTGAAAGCTCATGGCAAAGCAGTTCATGCCCCAGATGCCCAGAAATGCTCCTCTGTTTTTTGCAGTTTTCTGTTAGACTGCCTTCCTGCTTTTGCTTTCCATTGCTACCAGCTCATGTTCCTCGTTTCTTCCTGCTCTTTCCTTGGTGATGCTGCTGAATTTCAGATGTGGTCTGCTCAAGCTGGGATACACCTTCAGCTGCTCGGTGTGGCCACACAGCATGGAGCCTTAGCCTGTGCTTGTTTGGAAGTGTCTTCCAAGTGGATTCAGGGTTTTCTTGCTCACAGCTTTCCTACCTCTTATTCCAAGATCTGCTTCCCTTTTGACACTTACCTTTGGACTCCCTTCTCCCATACACACTTAGACCCTTTCGACAAGGCTCATTTTTCAAGACAGAGATTCTATTCCTCATAAAGACACTGACAAAGATAAGGGCTGTACAGGTCTGTGGGCCATCTTAGGTGATAGAAATTCATCTAAATCCCATGCTGATGGTTTCCTGTCGATAGCCAAGGCTTCGCAGGCACGGCTGCAAGCCCATGATTCAGCAACTTGAACTGATTAATCAAGTCACTCGATTCTTTATGCATGCAAGCGTGCCCAAGGCAGCTGTGTTAGAGTCGGCTTCTAGTCAGAGTGTTAGCAGTGCTGAGGATGTCAAAGGGTTTCGTGATATTGATATAAATACATATATATGCGTAGCTTTCTGATTAGGTTTTGGTTTTAAATAGTCTTTAGCGGCATTCGTTCAGTTGATAGAACCCTTTCTGCAAATTTACATGCACGCTATACCTCTGATGCTGCGTTTCTTAATTACAGATACACTTTATCAGAGTTAAACATGTAACAGGCCCTTAGCATAAATTATACTCGGTGTGTGTGTACCAAGAGCACTTCCCAGGTGTGCGGGAGGATAAGTGCACGTTAAAAAAGCCTGTGCATGCGGAAAAGCTTTAAGAAATCTCATTTTCTAAAAGAACCCTGCTAAAATCCACAAGAACACCAAACCAGAGCAATTTGGGGCTGTGGCAGAGGAATGTTGTACCTTGTGTTTCATATGTACCCTCATGGTTTTGGTTTTGGGGATGTGCAGGTAAAATTCCGGATGCTGATGGGCTTGGTAGCATCGTAAGTGTGTGCTTTGTGTTTATAGCTCTTTTACTGATAAAATGAAGTGGTAACCAGGGAAAACGACAGCACTTTTTCTTGGCACCCTATTTAAAAACGTTAAGAGAGGGGCATCTGTATTTGAGGGATCACTGGCAGGGCTTCAGTCATCCTAATGCTGCAAAAGACTACTTTTTTTTATGTATACAGTAGTGAGAGTGTGAGGAGCAGGTCCTAGGTTCATTTAGAGCCCATGGCTGCCAATGGGTGCTCAATTGTCTCACCTGTCTGGAGGGTTAATGCTAAGCATGGAAAAGGCAGGGGCAGCAACTCTACAAAGAGCTCGCTTTCAGTCTGCTCCAGCATGCTCAGACAGAGCCACGTGTTTTACTGGCATGTATTAGGTCAAGGGACTTCATTGCCTTTCTTGGCTATGAAGATCCATTGCCATCTCCTCAGTAGAGAGTATCAGCAAACACGGCTTGGTATCCTCTGCTTCTACTAGACGTAAAACAAAGAGCACATTTCGAAAGGGTGTGTTAGAAGAAAACGAGACAAAGTGAGAAAACGAACACTTGGCTTCAGGGGAGTCAAAGGGATGCAGATATCTGTTTGTTGTTAGAGTTTTTGCATGGCAGCAGTAGTTGTTGATATTTATTTTTCCTCACTTCAGCAGAACAGTGTTTGTTAATAATTCTAACAATAAAACATCCACAACAATTGCCAGATTTGCCAACTTTTTAAAAAATGGTGGCTAAACTGAATATTCAAAACCAGGAATTCCTTGTGGGTTTTGGGGTTCTTTTCCTGCCCCCTAAACATAGAAAACCTGCTGTAATGTGATGGATCCTGTTGGGAGCCCCTCTGTGGGCGACTTCGTCCTGGCCAGGAGAAGAGCCCAAACTCACCTTAGACACAACTTGCACTGTGAGCTGCAATGATGACTGCAAATACACCAAATCGAAACAAAAGCAAAACAACCGCTCAACCCCTCTAGAACTGACTCACAGATGGAAAAATTTGTTATTGTTTTCATGCTCTTTCGCAATGTGTTTGCAGGTTTCCACAGCCTTGTTTAAATTCAAGCAAGGACCTTTTTGCACCAACTTTGCAGGATTTCATTTGTGAGTTGTACATTTAATTCTCCGCAGCAGATGGTGGTGTGTGGGTGTGCTGCTGTATATTTGCAACGGATTCCGTATCCTACAAAATTAATTGTTCCATGTGCCGATTTAAAAATCAGAATTGTATTGTTCGTAAGAAGCTAATTCCTGCCTATCGTTTTGCCGGGACCCGTGCAATTCCGACAAAGTGTAAGGGAAGAAAAGCCTTAAGTGCTGCTTTAAAGCAAATGGATCGTGGCAGCTCTAGTCAGTCCTGACACGCAGACTGAAGAGCTAATGATCTTGTGTGTTTAAAAGTCACTTAAGTAAAATTAACTATTTTGGGCCTCAGTGTCAAGTTCCCCAGATGTCCCTATCAAAAAGGGTGCTGTGTTCCGTGATACACAGCACAGACAAGGCCTCCGAATTAGGCCCCTTTTCCTTTGGTGGGTTTCTTTCCTTATTGGGGATTTCCTTTCCGATTATTGCTCTTTCAATGGCATTGCTTATGTTTGTTTGGGAAGTTTAGAGGATTTATATAGAATCATAGAATAATTAGGGTTGGAAAGGACCTTAAGATCATCTATTTCCAACCCCCCTGTTTCCTCCGAATGTGATAAAGGTCTGGTGTCTCTGTTAAGCTGCCACTGGTGGCTTGCCCCCATGCCTCGTCCATGCTGTCATCCCAGGCTGCACATCTGGGTCTTGGAGGAGAAAGAGGAAACATGAGGCTAAGCAGAGGAATTCAGTGGAGGTCAGGCACTTCCAGGCCCATATAACTGAGCACTCTGTCAGCCTTGTGTGGCACAGAAGCTAGAGCTTTGTCTAGGACAGGGTCCACACTGGTGTCCTTGGAAACGGGGGGAACCCAGGGCCTTAATGGTAAGCAGGTGGTCAGGATGGGTAAAATAGGGCAGAGATGGTTATTTCACCTGTTCCACCTTCCTTAGTGGATAACACTGCGCCAGTGCTCATCAGAAATGAAATTTTCTGTGTTTTGAGAAAAGGATTACCTGCACCACCTTACCTGCACCACCTGGGCCAGGTAAGACAATGGCCTCGATAGAGGGTCCCCGGTGTGCTTCCCTGTGCCATTGGGGTATTCACAAAGAACTAAATAAACTCCATCCCTCTTGCCTTCAGATGCTGGAGCAAGGCAGGGCAAGGCAGAATCACCCCCGAGACCCCAGGGCTGGCTACGAGCTGTTCTAGCTACTCTGGTAAGGATGTTGCACCAGACAAATGGGGCTGGAGGCTACCACCTAAAGTGGGTGTGCACGGTACCATCAGGAATGTTGAAGCTGGTGGCTGAAGTGTTTGGGGACAAGCCACCTACTTTGGTTCCAAAGCCCTCCCATCCATCCCAAAGCAATGTGTTATTGTTGGGTGCTAGTGTGAGGTGTCCCTGCCCATGGCAGGCGGTTGGAACTGGATGATCTTAAGGTCCTTTCCAACCCAACCCATTCTATGATCCTATGATGGTGGCACACCAATGTTCCATTATCACATTGGTTGCTTTGTATCGGGGGTGGGGGGAGTATGAACCAGCCTTGGGTTGTAAGTAGTAATAGTTCCATTCACTGGCAGCTCCAAGCCCCACTGATTTAAGACCGGGATTGAGGTTTTCGTTTTCTGCTACTGCACCAGAAACCATTTGCAACCCCGTAACATTTGAAATCTGAATGAAATTCAACATGTTTTAAGTCCCTTAAAATATGCTGTTGTTTACAGATAGCAGTGATATCTTAGGGGTGTGGTAGACAGTACTTCAAACCTTGTCTGAAAAGCAGCTGTTTTGTGTGTGTATACATCCATGTTCCCATCTTCCCTGTTATTCCTACTGAGTATCAGAAATCCGATAGAAAGACCCAGACTGATTTCATGTCTTCAATAGTGTGTGAGTCAAATCAGTTTGCTTTTGTGTGACCCATCCTTTTGGTTGCTTTCCTTCCTATGGCCTGTTCTAATGCTCCTCTCTGGTAGGTTTACTGGGAACAGGCTTTCTGAAACCCAGGTTTCAGGTTTATGGGAAACCATTTAAACTCAGTGACTCTTCTGCAGAGTAAGTTTCTGTTCTCCTGATCCCCCTGGCATTGCAATGCCCTTGATCCCATTTGAATTTCTCCAGCACACCACCATAGCATGCAGTGTTTCTGTGAAAGGCCTCAGATGTGCCGTTGCACGAGCATACGTGATCTCCTGGGTATTGAAGGTAGCACTCCAATGAAGGTGATTTCCTTAGCACAGGGCTGTGGGGCTGCATGCAGCAATGCCCTGGATTGGCAGCCAATGGGGTACATGTATGGGTGCATCTTTGTATGTGTGATTTTGCTTTTTGTTTCCTTCCTGCAGAGGTTCCTGTTGGTCCCCAAGTGATTTGCCCCCTCATGAGTTACTGATGCTCAGCTGGATTGGCTCCATCACATCTTCTGGGTTTAAGAAGTCAGTTATTTTTAGAAGAGATATGGATTAGCTGGAGATGTCAGAGCTTTCGTACAGTTATGCTGGATTTGATCTCCTTTCATTTAGCTCTGTATGCACAATGAATTACTTCTGTGCAGTGAGCTCAGTCTGCAACATCTCCAGGGCAGGGAGAAAATCTTTCGTGTCATCACACGCTGACCTGGCTTTACCTCACCTATCTGCGGTCATGTAAGTGAGATGTGTAAGTTAACAGCCACCCCTGGCTCTTGTTGATGGAGAAAGGGGTTCCACGTGTGCTTCTCCCTATTGGCCCTATCCTTAGGCCAATTCAAGTAACAAGGCAGCAGCCTCTCCTAGGTGCAGGGCACCCAAGCCCCCCTGCCCAACCCTCCCAATGGCAACCACCAATGGTGCTGGTGTATTTATGTCCATTTAGTTGTGACGAATTCAGTCTCAGGAGCCAAAGTGACTTCCCACAGTAAAAGTTTAAGAGCAGCTCACTGTGATCTTGACTATCACCAGCCGTCATTTTCAACGCACCCTCCCCTCTCTGTTCATTCAAAGCCCAGTACCGTGCCCAAGGTAGGCTGAAGTAGAATGCAAAGTGAATGCACTTGAAACACCCTCCCCCAGGTGATTTTCCATTTATGCAGCAGGCTTGCTAATTGCAGAAAGAGTGATTACCCTTTCAGGAAAGAAATATAAAACTTGATTACTCTGAATGAGTGTTACTGAAATTTGGTTCTGATCCCAGCTGGGCAGAAATTGTGTTCCAATAAGGCTTTCTAAAACCACTCACACAGCATCAGCGTAGCAAGCCCACGTGTGACTGATTTTATCCAGCGCACATTTGTGATACTCTTGGATAGGGGAAACTGAACTTAACATACCAGGTCCTTAAAACTGGCAGAGTCCTTTCTCTTGTGTTACAGGCGTATGTGAGTTTTGATGCAGCTCACATGAGTACCTTACACGAATGAGATGGAGGAGAGCAGTAGCCAACCGGTGGGGGAATAATCTGTATCCAAACTGGCCTGAAGTCAACAGCAAAATGCCAGCATGCAGTGTCACATTTCTGTCTTAAGAGAACCTAGAATACACGGTGAATTTTGTGTCAGTGCTTTTCTGACAGTGTAAGGTACACAGAAGAAAGGACAGGAAAACAGTAGGCGATGAACCTGACAAATGCTGTAACACAGATAGTGTTATAGCAAACACTAGTTAGCTACTATGGGTCTGTCTTAAACGTCAAGTGCTGCCTTTCTAAAATGGGCTGGTGCACGTTACATTATGTATATATGTATATCATCAAAAGCGGTGTATATACATATATACAGATAGATGGAAGGATGACTTTTTAAGAGCCAAGTCTTTATAAATAGTGCAAATTGATAACTTCTGCATTTTAGTGGGGCACACTCTGGCTGATTTAAGGATGAATTAAGCAAGCTGTACATTTAAGAACAAACTCATGCTGTGGCCTGTAATTAATTATTATAACCAACATGGTAGCTTAATCGCACAAAAACACGAGTTTATTAATAGGTGATGGAGCTGAGGAACCACACGGTCCATCCAGCCCTCTGATATAGTTTTCCTAATCTCAGTTACGAAATTCAATGCTGCAGTTTTACAAGTTACACATTCTCAATTAGTGGATGTTACAGAACAGAAACATGAAGTGAATATTTGTATTAATGGGATTCAAACAAGTCAACTGAAAGAAGCATCAACTCTTGTTATAACACATGGCGAAAAGAATTCAAATGTGGAATGTGATCATATATTGTTGTACAGTAGATATGTACACTGTTTCATACCGCATGACATTTGTTGCATATTCATAGAAAAGTCAAACTAAATGATGGTTTAAAACCTGTATTAATGCTGAAATTTGCTTGCTGCTTTTGTTAAGTGTTGAATATTGACTGAGTTAATATTTTCATTGTGTAAAAATACTGTATATAGTAGAAACCCTTCAATATCTTCCACATTCAAATAAATGAAGTTACAGTTTGGTATTTGGAGTTCAACATCTTAAATTAAATGACCGATTCTTTCTAACCTCGAGAAGGAAAAACAAACAACGAATATGCTCTGTCTGGTTTGACGAGCACGTTCCTTGAAGACCTTGCTTCTGAAATCAAGACTCTAACATCTACCTCAACTGAGGTGTGCTGGGATTACTAAAACATCTGAACACGGTTAAAAAGGTGGAAAGTCCATAGCCATTCTACACACTTTCATTTATTGTCTGGACAATTAAAGTACAAATAATTCAAACACAACAAGGTTATGAAAAAAACATTTACAATACTTTCCCTCAGAAATGATCTAAACTAGCAAGGTTAACATGAAGTCATTCATTATAACTAAAGTATACAACTGCCTGGTCCTAAGAAAGATTTTTTAAATTATTATTATTATTCAGATAGTAAAACACATCGTAGAGAAAAGATTCTGACATGCCTTCCCCACTAATGCTTAGCAAATGCATCAAAACTTTCCCAGCAAACTGCGCTCATTCATAGCAGATGATGTATAAAGGTTTCCCTGAACATTGAATGAGTGTTCCTTTAAACTAAAATCTAACATTGTTAAAGTAAAAAACTGATAAAATTATGATGCAGCCTTTGCTTTAGTTATTTGTCTACTACAAAAGTTTGCCTCTTCAGTGTGAAAAAACAATACTTAGTCTACATGCAGTTAGTGGGTATAGCATGGAAAAAATGCACAAAATAAGCACAAGTTATAAATAACCATAACGTTTTATTACCATTAAGACTAAACTTGTATTGAAAAGATTTTATATAACAAGACAAGAAAAGCAATAGCAAATTTAACTATCAACTAGATTATGCATAGCGAGTAACTGTTTCTAGTACTCAGGGAAGAGCATGACCCTTTTTTGTTTTAAATATATAACCGTACAAAGCACAAACATACTAAAATGATCAGTGCACTGGACATGGGAGAGCACCCCCTCAGTCATTTTGTTCCCTTAGCTCTGTTTTCCCCAATCTGAATTACATTAAAATAAAGACCCAGTTGTTTTCTTTTCTACTGTGCAGTAAGAAAAAATATTCACAACAAACATGACAATATATCAAACAATATTTCTACACAAGTTACCTTGATACCTCTGTCACTTAAGTATCATAAGAAAACATTTTAAGACATATACAAACAAAACTAGCAAAGTGTTACAACTTATAATAAATTAACCAAAAGAAAAAATAACTTTATATATATATATATTTATATTATATATACACATACACACACAACAAAATGACACAATAATATGCTTCTTCCCATAGTTTAAGTAAACAAATAAGTAGACTAGCCAAACTAGCTATATTTGATTTTGGCCATATGCATCACATCGGCAATTAAATAAATAAGTGTTTCAAGCAACATAAACAGTGTTCCAAATGTGCCAACACAGCCCAATTATATTAGCTTGGGCTATAAAGTGAATTTGAAAATTCTTAACAAATTTAAAGCAAATGTATTTTTTTCTAAACACATTACATTTAACTATGATACTAAGATATGTAAATAATTTTGTAGCACCTACTGCTCAAACCAAGGAAGTTTTTGATCAAAAAATTAATTTTTTTAACTTTTGTTCTGCTGATATCCCATACTGATGACTTAAAGAAAAACCGTCTTGCAACTCATCTCCTTGCTTTTGGGTTTTGACTGTGGGTAACTGCGTGCCTGGGAAGAACACTCTCCCGTACTGTATTTAATATTTTTATTACATGCTATGAAAAGATACGAAGATCATCTGTTTGTAGCCCATCCTTCAAAAAACAATCTACTAATCCAGTTTAAAACACACATCTTGATCTCTAAAAAGTTACCAGTGCAGTATGAACATGACAAAGTTGTCAATTTCCCCTAAATTAGCCAGTCAAAATATTTTTTTCTCAAATCCAGATTCTCTTGTAAAAATTCTTTATATTTTATAAAAATAGATTTTTCTTGAAACCCATTTTCAGCAAAGAGACCACCTCTTTGGCAACATTGTTAATGTTATTTAAATTGTTATGTCATCAGGTATCCCCCTTTACCCCATTCCCTAACAGAAGACTGTTTAGTTCACATGATACAAAAGAAAAAAGGAAAAATAAAAAAAGTTGCAAAATTATGTTTTTTTTGCAATTTTTATTGTTCCTCTTTAATTTGTGTGGGGGGTTTACCAATCTGATTCAATCGATGTTGTTTCCTTTGTTTTTTTTTGAAAAGAAGAAAAGAAAAGAAAAATCTTTTGTTCTCGCTTTTTAATCCCATTAGTTCGTAAAAACTGTTTTTGTTTTCTTATTTTTTTCAAATGAGTGAATGGTCATCTTAAAAAGACCCACCTTCAAGGAAGGTAGTAAAACTAGCTGGCCGGGTAAAAATCCCTGCACATTGTTATCTATGTATATTATATTCAACAACGACAGCTATGAAAGAACATTCAATGCATCAAAGGTTTTTTTTGTTTTTTTTTTCTAAGCATTATAAAATCCTTTCCTGTTCCTCACAGGATATCCAATGTTTTAATACTTAGGCAACACTGGCTTATAAAGTCCATGGTTGAATATAAGCCTTGAAGAGTTTTTATTTTTTTTTTGTTTTGTTTTGTTCGTATATATATTTATATATATATATTTTAGTAAGTAAGGATATGAAATTCAGGATTTGTGGGTTTTATTGGTTTTAAAGGAAACTTGCAATACTCTGTCTCCTAAACGGTATCCATTAAGGCTGGCAATCGCCATGGCAGCTTCGTCGTAGTTGGTCATGGTGACAAAGCCAAATCCCTTGCACTTGTTGGTGTTGAAATCACGGATCACCTTCACGTTATTGACTGCTCCAAAGGGACCAAACAACTGCCACAGCACGCTCTCGTCGGAGTCGGGAGACAAGTTGTAGACAAAGATACACCATCCAGTCCCAGTGTGACCAGGGATATTCATTCCGACAAGGCTCGTCATACCATCAATTGTGATCGGAGAAAACCTACCAAGTAAAAAGACGGGTCTATTCTAAATATATCTCTTGGCACAAGCTACATGGAACCAAGACTCTAAAGTAAGTAAGCCAATGGTAATGAAGGTTCTTGATCCTATCCCTGGAAGATGACTACACTGCTACTTTTGGTCTCTACTTAAGTGGAGGGGGGCTGTACCAGACCAAACCTGGGCATCAATGAGTCTCCCTTCAAGGATAAGGCCTACTTCGATGTATACTAAGATCTAATAAAAGAAATGCTTAAGGACAATCTAAGCCCAAAAGGGCCTGTAAATGCTGCTATAAACACAAGTTCATTTAAAGAAGCCTGTAGGAATTGGCTACCTATTTCCACCACTAAAATAATGTAGTTTCAGGGAAATGGAGATCCTAAACTTTACCTCTTACTAGCTGGTAGTGAAAAAAAAAAAAAACCCTAACAAATTTACGACTTTAAAAGATTATAATATGAAATGCCACTGCCATGTGGCCTCTCTAGCTAAAATTACTAAATACCAGATTTAGAGAGATGTCTAACTGGTAGCTTTTAATTCCCCTCCTAACATAGCCCTTAACTGACATACACTGGGAAAAGAAATCCAGGTAATAAAGAAGTCCTAAAGCTGGCCACATATTCAAGGAGATTTATGCAGCAATTGTAGGGTAAGTAAAACAGTGCACAAATATAATTAATGAGCATGTCAACTAATACCTTCATACTGTTGAGACTTCGTGACAGGCTCTTAGGTTCTTCGGGTGGTCAATGCAGAGACAAGCTCCTAGAAATCTAATACAGAACCCTAACTTTTCTCTCCCTATCGACTTTTGGGACCAGTTTCCTCTAGCTTGAACATCTGAACTGGGAAGCTAAAGCCAGGTAGCATGTTTATGAACACGGAACCATCACACAGTAACACAGGCTGGGCAGGATCTGTGTAGCTCATCTGATCAACCTCCGGCTCAAAGCGAGGATGACTTCTCAGTTTACATCAGATGCTCATGGCCTTACAGAGGGAAGTCTGGAAGTCTTCAAGGACGGGAACTCCACCCCTGCAGCCCCTGCTCCAGGGCTCCACCATCCTCACTGTAAATGATTTTCCCTTATACTCAGTTGAATTTCCCCCGTTCCTGCTACCTCTTGTCCTTTTGCAGTTGAGCTCCAAGAAGAGATCAGCTTCATCTTTCTAGTGCCCCTTGTAGGTAGCTAAGGACAGCAGCCAAGGGCTCAACTCTCCATTTGCCTTTCCTGAATTTCACCATGTTCCTCCAGCTTGTCAAGGTCTCCCCGATGGCACCCGTGGCCAAGAGCACAGTGACTGCCCCTGTTCCCTCACCAATTTAGTGTCACCAGCTAATGCAAGGAGGGCGCGCTGCAGCCCGTGACTCAGGTTATTAATGAAGATGTTAAGCGGTATCAGCCCTCAGGATCAACATAATTTTCCTTTCATCAGTTTAAAAAAAAAAAGTGACATGCTTTCTGAAGCTACACTTTGGGATAGGTTTTAAAATAACAACTGCACAGAGGAAACGTCTTAATAAAAAAAAAAAATCCAGTTTCCCATGTACCTTCAATATGATGAGTTTTAATACCAGAACTGAATAATAATTCCTCAGGAGTTTGAGTGATGACTGAGGGAGTGGAGGGGGGAAACTCAGCGTTGCTGAGTAAGCTCTTGCACTCTCCAAAACTTATCCTTTTACGCTTGTAATATTTCCACACACATTTAGCAGTCTGCACAATATTATGCCGTGTATATTAAATAGCCATAAAAGAAACTACACACCTGATGGCTGCCCACCATTCTGTCGATTCCTGATGGCACTTTATATGCACATTCAAGGAAAAAAGGCACTTGGAATATATATCTTATGCTGAGGAAAGTCACTGGGGTGTAGCTACAGTATAAATGAGCAGCTCAGAAACGCTCACAGTACTGGATCCTCAGACCTCCGTACAGGCTTGCAGACAGTTTATTAAAGGTATGTGGCAATTTTCCAACTGAACTTCACTTTTGCAATTCCTACTCTCATCATCTTTTTAGTTTCTCTCCCACATCCTGAAACTAATAACATTATCATAATGGTTCAGCACGGCTCTAACCCACGGTATTTCCCCAGCTGCTGAAAAGCAAGGCAGAAGGTGGACAAGGCCGATTTATACTGTTCCTTCCACCTTATGTGGAATCATAAATAGAGCAGCCAAGACCAAGACCAAGTCAACAGCTTTAACTTCTTCTGAGATTTGGAAGATAGGACTTTAAGCCCATTGTTGACAAGTGCCAGCTGTGCTAGTAACACACATGAACCAGAAAATGCTTCTCTTCTGCCATGTTTAATTTAACATGAAGTACAAAACTAATGCATATGCTACCCTGAAAGTGATGTTTATTGTAAAATCTGGACATCCCAAAGCTGTGCGTATCACAGAGTATGTTACGGAGTTTTGCAGGAATGCTGCACTGAGGTGGAAAGGGTTAAGGTTTCATGCAATTTACTGGAGAGCAGCTTTTCCCTGGAAACTTTTAGGGAAGCAGTTTTCAGCTGCTTTCAGCTGTTTATGTACCATGAGCACAGGAGCTGCCTTAAATCCAAGAAAGCATGCACAAAACTAGTGCAAGTGTACTGACACAAATACAAGATACCCTATTGCGTAAGTAGTTCTGCTACTAGCAAGTGACCTGGAATTAGCGTCAGTAAAACCTTTGTTCCACGTCAACACATCTCCTTTTCCATCAGTACCAGATACTTGATAAAGGGAAAGAAAGAACTGACCCCCAAACCCAGGAATGCCACAATACAGAGACAGTTTCAGAAGTTTTTATCAATACATTGTTTTTTTTTTGTGACCCTATAAATTACAGGGTTTGCTAGTCCAAGTTTTCAAGATTTTCAAGATATGAACTAATTTAAGACGCCTACAAAACACTGTTGTGATTTAAGACTAATACTATAGCCTCTGAATATTACAAAAGCAGATGCATAACTTATAAAGGCACGTAACTCACTCTCCTTCCCTCTGTAGGTCTTATGACATCCAAATTCAAACCCTCACTAGTTCAGACTAAGCCCTGTTTGTTCAGCACCACATACCAGTGCAATTCCAGGGAAGCAGAAGCAGCAAAAACCAAGGGAAAATTCCTGGAACAAACCCGTCCTTCTGACACTGATTTGTGCCTGACAGGTACTTGACACTGAGAGCTTTGCCATGTTTTTGGCAATGTACCAAGAAACAAATGAGATGGGAGAACGCAGGAAAAGCGGTGTGTGATAAGATTAGGTGGTGAGTTCTGACTCATCACATCACCACTAAGGATACTGCAGATGTAACAAATGTACTAATGAACACCAGAAGCAGTGCTTCTGGGAAGACATGCTGCCTCTGCTCTGGCTATTCCCTTTGTGAGTAGTCTTAAGATTTGCATAATAGCTACTGTGGCAGTAGTTAAAACCCATGTTACTGCCCACTACTCGCTAGTGTAAAGATATACTTACCATACCACTTTTACAGGATGAGCTTTAAAAAACAAATCCCAAATAATTGTCACATTTTGTGAGCAGACCATTTCAGAAGATTAAGAAGTATTTTCTCATCTTAAATGTGGGTCACGGCTGGACATCTTATGGTAAACACCAGGAATAAAACTATACCGTTACTGTGCCGTAAGGTTCGCTTGCACGGATGCGTGCCATCAGAAGAAACACTAACAACACGTCAACTCATTTTAGCTATCAAACACTGAACATACTCATGAAACAGCATAAAAGTCTATCACACATGCGTGCACATACATACGGACACACAGAGCTATTTTAAACAAAAACAAAATCTCAAGCACCAATATTAAACCTGTAACAAAAGAAATTCAGGGCTGATTAAGGTGCAGACAGCTGTATTTTCAAGTCAATCTTAAACCAGATGTAAGAGAAAGACAGTCTTAACTGTGAGATTTAGACAACAGCAGCACAATTCTGGTTGAGACTATTAAGATTTCTATTATCAAATCAGAGATTACTTAAAAACTTAATAGTTCTGGGGCTAAATGGGTGCTGGAAAAAGCACCATGTAAGCAGGGCGACTGCAGTCTGAATGCTGGGAGCTGCTGCACCTAAACCATTTGAGAAGCCCACCTGTAAATAAAAATAAAAGGTGAAACAAAAAACCCCAAAGAATCTGCATGTGTGGCCTTTAAAGTAACAAAACCAACTGAAGTCCAAACTTAAAAAGAATTTGACATGCTGGTGGAAGAAAAGAAGGAATTAAACAAAAAAAAAAAAGAAAATAAAGTTAGTGCATTAAAAAAAATAAATTGTAGCACCAATCTGTGCCAACACGGACATCTGGCAATCTGTGGAATTCTAATTACCTCTTTACGCCATAGGCCATATTAAGCAAATTGTCCAGCCTGAAAAGAGAAGGAGGGTCTTTGGGTTAATGTCTCACAGATGGCAAGATCGCTCAATGGAACTATTATTAATAGCGTTCCATTTTCAAAGAAGAAACGTTCAACAAGTTTCCCACACATCTAAGGAGCCTAACAACTCCCGGCCTGCTTTGTTAAGTCTGAGGTTGTGCTTAAATCTCCACCACAGCATTTATTTTTAACTTGTCTATGCTATTTTTGTGAAAAATCTTCATTTCCAGGGTTTGGTTTTAAAAAAAAATCCACTTCTGATGTATCCTTTTTGGACAGTGTTAGTATGAAATCTGTGCAAACAGTTCAACTGTTCACCTTGCAGTTAACTTGGGAATAAAATGTTACAGTCCAAAATTGCTGGAATTGGGAAAATTCTTGATTCTAACTGCTTTAACGTAATACTCTCCACACTATATTACATGTATTTAGCATTAATCCTCCATGATACGTCAATCTAAACGACCACCAAATTTTATACAGAATATAATCATCTGCTTTCTGTGAGAGTACAATAAAGACCTTCTGTCCATGGAAGGATTCAGTGACAATCTCAATGGACACAGCTGCGTGCCAAAGACAAAAACGAGTGTAAATTTAATGCATCTGAAGACTTTTTTAATGATCTTGAATTCATTAGCACTTTTCATCACTGAAAACCTAAATTTACTTTTGAAAAACCCTCTAAAGCCAGGATGCAACTCAGTTCTGTGAGTACGTCCAAGTTTCTTTTTTGAAGGCAGACCCTTTATTTTAATGCTAGGTTGCCTGAAAATTACTAAATATAAAAGTAATGAGGACATCATGTATTGCTAACTCTGGCTTATGTATCAGATGGAAACAGTATATTCAGAATGCAAAGCATAAAACATCCCCGAAAGCATCTGAAGACTCACACCAAAGACTAATGCAAGGTCTCTGTACTAGGAGCAGATATCTCAGGCTAATAAATTTAATGATACTGCTGCTGACTGGAACAGACTCAGCTTTTTTCCTGCTACCAATCCACTGTCATTAACATCAAAGTCTAAGCTGCATCAAAACTGTAATAATACAGCAGAAACTAAAAGCATTACCAAAAAAAAAAGAGAGAGAACAGGGTAGTTGCTACTCATTTGATTATCAGTGTAACTCTTATTCTGTCCTCCCTTTTTCTATGAGCCTTCACGAGATCTGATTGTACAGTACTTCAGCTGTTTTAGTAAATACAACATGACTACTGCTGTCAGCAGATTTTCCTCCTCATTCTCCAGGAAAGAATATTTAATTTTACAAAGAAAATCAGGTCAGCCTACGCAACTAAAGCATATTTTCCTGCATAGCACCTGCCCCACACTGTCATAGCTGGTGGAACTTCAGGTCTTTTCCAGGTAATTACCTGAATCTCTGAGCCTGGTGGTGAAGTGGTCCAGGGTAGCGTCTGTTGGGAGACTGATACAGCTGTGAAAGGAGTGCCTGGCTTGTTTTCTGGCTGGGGTTATTGGCAAACTTCACAGTAATTGGTTCTGTAGCACCACTAGGCTTCTGGCCATTTAGTCCCTTTATGGCTTCTTCTGCCTCTATTCTCTTATCAAAACGGATAAATCCCACACCTCGAGAAACCCCTGGGAAGTAAAGACATGTGAACAGATGAATATTTGTAGGAACAGCCTTATCTATGTTAACAAACATGAACTGAATATTTGTTGTCACTGCACAGAATGCATGGCTTGCAAATCAAGGGAAATCCTATAAAGACAAACACTCTTCCCCATCTGTATTCTCCAGAATCAGCCCCTACCATATTTAATATAACGCTTTGAAGTAACCATTTTGCATTTTGAGATCCCTCATTAAAGAGGCAGTAGTTATGCCTCCAAACAGTTACAACACTCAAAGAACCAGCTACTGCATCTTACACTAAACATCACACTGTCTTGAAACCCAACTGCCAACGAGTTCACTATATGCAGAAAAACATGCATCTATCAAGGAAAGTTTTCTTTTAACCTGTGACTTGATCAACCAGAATCCGTGAGGTGATGATGCGCCCATATTGTGAGAATAACTGCTCTAATTCTTTCTGGGTCATTGTTTTCGGAAGGCCGCTGACATACAAGTTCGCATCTCTGATTGATGCTGAACTCGGACGGGCATACGACACCTATGAAGGAAAGGAAAGACATGTTAGTAAGCTAGGGCCACCCCCTGCATTTTAAATGGACAGATTATTTTCTGTTCTTTCACAGGCAACAACCCTCGAGTTCAGATGTTACCTGTTGTGCAACATCAACAAAGCCAGGAAAGGCTGGAAGAACAGACGAAAGGGCTCTTCAAGCGCAGTCATAAAGTAACTATTGTTCAGAGGTAGATTAACATGCAGCTTCCTACGCATGGCTTTGTAAATTTACCCCTATAGATTGTGGGTGTATGGATGATTTACTGTATCCAACATAGCACTCCGAAGTTCCAGCATGTTTTTCTACCCAGCATCCCCCCTCCCTCCAAGAGTCTGAAACAAATCAGGTTATTTGTGGAGTGATCTTTTGTGCTATTTCTCTTTGTGTTTTCACCCTGAGCTGGCAAGATCTATTCTGGATGAACAGTAAAGTACTGGTGAAATTAGACTAAATAAACATCTGCTCAGGGAAGTGTGTACTGACACCGATTGTCTATCTGCAATTCATCACAAGAAGTTCCCTTGCACTGTGAGTCCACAACCAGGCCACAAAATATTATGACCAAGCAACCAAGAAAATGTTGAGTTCCAACTGCATGTATGCTGTTGGAAAATTATTAAATCAAGACTCTCTCAACTGTTCTTCTATCTATGAATCAGATTTATAATTATAATATGTGCATAAAAAGCCTTCTGCACTTTTAAAATATATACATTTAGAATATACACATTTAACATAATAAAAATACTTCCCGGATAAAGCCTTAATGGCAAGTATTCAGCGTGGATCGTGAAGAATTGCTTTGCAGCACATCTGAAATAGCATTGGATCCAAACCTGAATATTTTGCACTTCATCTTGACTTATTTAAATATCAACAGATCAGTACATTCCTGCGTTATGCCTTAAAATGTGCCTTGGAAGGAAATGGAGGGGTCCCCGTCATGAATACAATGCATTCAGCAATTGTCTTCCCCTTTTCCTGAGCCTTAGCCCAAACACAAATGATGTCAAATGGATGTCTTTGTGTGTTTTATGTGTCAAAGAGCTGTCTTTATGTGCTCCACACCTAAAAATAGATGCTGACTCAACACAGAAAGTGATGTTAATGACTAATATTTGCTTCCACAATCTTCTCTGAATAACAGCAGACAAACTCCAAAGATTTTGGATTTGAAGGTTTTGGGCAACTTCTTTGTAACTTAGACGCTGGTACATCACCTTTTAAATTTAACATTTGCATTTACAGAGAAAGTGGAAAAGGGAAAGATATGTGAAAAGGAAGTTAAATAAGAAAATCTGCATTAGCTGAGGTAAGCTCAGGCACTCAGAAAAACAGACTTTCTGACCAGAGAAACCTTCAGGTGCTGAGGTCAGTGCTGAAAGGGATGAATATCGGAGTGGAAACTATTTAGTGCCTCAGCGATTCAGGACCTCACAGCCCATGAGCTCCTGATGGGGTGCAGCACTTAAGTCACTTAATTGCTGGTCCCAAACACCCTTGGTACTGCAGGACCAGAATACACATGGCACAGCCTGGCTTTTATGTAACTAAGATCAAGCCAGGTGGTCGGGGAAACCAGAGATAACTGCACTGCGCTTTTCCTTAAAATCACTGTTTTTGACTGTGCTTGGTTGGGTGGTCTCATGTCAGTGGCTTCTCACTTATGCCCTGTGCCGGGGCACTCAGAAAAGCAGACTCTCTCCCACTCTGCAAATGTCTTACCTTGAGAGGGTACTCAAAGGGTTCAGACATCTACAGTTTAACCTACTTCAGGAATAACAGTTTAAAAAACACTTAAGAGCCTCTCTGGAGTTATTGAGAGTTACAGAGACCTTACCTATTCCTCAAAACAGAGAGCTGCAAAATTAATAAAGTTCCTGGGAAAACAGCCAGGGGTTTCCTTTGGGTTTTCTCACTGTGGCACATTCATTAACCAAACGCCACATTACAGGAAAGATGAAAAGTACTGGGATATGCAAAAACCACTGTTTCCCAGAGCACTGAGCGCCTGACGTTTTATATAGATACTTCTACATACAGAAAATGCTCTGCTCTTGTAGGCCCTGCAGACACACAGAGACAGGGGAGACTCCACACACTCAAATCACATGCAAACACCTACCGCCGCTCAGGTCTACCTTTTATTTCCTCCTGCAATCAAACATTCAGGTTGCAGGGGAGTCTGGGCCAAAGAAAGAAGCGGCCAAAAGCAACATCTTTAAAAGCAAGGAGAAAAGGTTGTGAGCTGAATGGACTCAAGGCTAGCGATGTCAATTATTTATCTGCTTTTGAATCTTTTTCATGTTCCCTCTCAGGTCAGCCAATGACAAATTGATCAGTTAGGCTGTGCCATCCTGCTTTCAAGCCATTATTCAGTTAGTTCTGAGGATGGGATGTCTTCCCACGTATTAGCTATCAAAGGAAGAAATCACCCGCCCTGGCCCTCCACTAGACCAGAAGCAACTTGTGCTGTGAAAACTTAAAATGGGAGACAAAACCAGCTCCCATTTTAGCCCTGAAAACTACAAAGCGCTGGGTGAGGATGCTGCATTAATTCTTTATATTCACACTTAAGAACAATTCTTTTGCTCATGGCAGTGTTAGTGCCCTATAATGAAACAGTGTGCTGAAAAAGGGAAGCATGTGGAAATGCCAGCCACCACAAAGAAATTCAAATAAACGAGCTGGAGAACACCAAACTACTGTCTGACCCAGGCATTTCTCAGCATTAAAATGTTTGTCTGCCTGTATGACAGTTGGAGGTCGAATGGGGTTATTTTGCTGTGTAAGATCACTTAGGAGTTCTTCAGTCCAATTTGCAAGGAAGATAATAAAATATTGTACAATTCTTTTTACGGCTTGCTGGCCTCTGATGTTAAGTTTCTATACGTTTATATATTAACTGTGAAAATCTTTCACTAGGATATTTCTCATCTGACAATGAACTGTGTAAGGGCTTCTGTTCGGTGTAAACAGCCATCTCAAGAGTCTGCACCGCTGTCTCCAAACACTAACGCAGAGTCATAAGGTCCAGCATTTCATATCTTCCATGGTAATGCACAGATCTGTTCAGGAGCACAGAAAATATCTCCAAGTTAAAGTAATTATCTTCCTTATTGATTTCCTACCCATTTTGCCACATAGAAAACTCTCTGAAAAATTTCTAACCTCAATACTGTTCAAAAGGTAAATTGAAGCAGCCTGGTCTTTCCAGCTCAGAGCCCACAGCAAAGGCACCCAGAGGCATGAACGCATCCCATTTGTCTTATAGATGCAAGGTGCTGGACGTGTAACAGTAACCATTTAAACACTGACGCTTAACCACTTCACTGCTGCTCACAGAATAGAGTAGGAAAGGACCTTAAGATCATCTAGTTCCAGCCCCCCTGCTGATCCTAAGAGATGCTTTCAGATCATATGCTAACCCTGGACTTTTCAAATATTAAGTCCATTTCTAGAAGCCTTATCCCAAAATTCAACTCCAAATCTGCTCCAAAGAGGAACAGCATCATCCCTCCCTGAAGGATGTGCTCTGCCAGCAGAGCCACCCTGTCCTGGTCTGAACATCTGCTGACAAACAACTTAGCAGCTCATGTCTTTTCCTAAGGACACACACGTCTTGCTCTACATCTACCATTACTCATCTGGTGAACCTGAGACTAGCCATGAGCCTAGTTCTAGTTCTCCACAGCAGCACAGGCATCCACAGGCCACCAAACCACCTACCAATGGTACCTGCAATCCCTGGGACATCTCTCCAGCCACGAGCAGATATGGTGCAGTCAGTGCTGTGTGACTACCTGGGCAGCTTTCAAAAGAGTTTGCCTAACATTCAAAACCTCTGAAGTTCTCGGTGACCTCAATTCTATAAGACTTTGCTTTATCTCTCTGCATGACACACTCACAGATGTAGGATGGCTTTTGGGGTGAGTCACTTTGCTTTTTTCCCGCCTAAGGTCCAAACGTGTAAAATGGGGACAAACCTTCCTTCACTTGCTGCCTCTTATTCCACTGGTATGCACTGGAAGTGCTTTAACACGACTGCTCCAAGAGCTTCACACGTGTAAGTAAGCACAATCTTCATTGTTTCACACACATATGGAACTAGAAGTAAAATCTGCTTAACACCAAAGGATGGGCTATGGCTGGAAGAGATGTTTCCACAGCCACTTCCAGCCCCTTGTCCATGCCCTACTTTTGCACAAGAACAGAGATTTAAGAAAACCTCCTGTGCTTTGTCAGAACAAGCACACACAAAGGCTCTCTGGTCCAGAGGCTGAGGACCAGAGTCTGGAATATCTTCACTGCTTTGTCCTTTCTTTCTCCAAGCCCTTGGCTGGGGGATAGAGGGGAGTGATGATGCACTTTACTGTTGAGCAATTCAATCCCATTTTACTGGGATTAATTACGATTGCAGGTAAGATACAATAGTCTATCCCATAATTTCATGAAAGAATCCACAGATAACCTAGAAACACTCTGGCTGCATAAAGAGCAAGGCTAAGAGAAATAATTGTTCTGGCTCTGTGGATGAAAAGGACTTACTGGCAAAACTGAAGCAGTTAAATCTCGATTAAGAGAAGATGCACAAAACCAGCAGATTAAGACTCTGGTGCCTGCTGAAAGCAGCAGAGCCAAATCTGAACCTTCAAACGCAGCTCTGAAAGGTCCTTTGACCTGCAGCATCACTACAGGCACAAAGGGTGGAAGAGGATTTGTTAACAAGCACTAAAAAAGATACAAACTGTTGCACAGACAGAGGCTCCTGAAAAGCAAACCCAAAGTAAACTTAGTTGAGGCTTTCCAGGTCTGTGGCATCTTTAAAGATTCTTGTCCAAGGCTCTGTCCCAGGTACAGCAATCACAGCTAATGACCCCTTCTTGACTAATTCTGAGCTACCATGAAACAGAATAAGCAATTACCTTAATTTTAAGAGGAACTATAGAGCAACTACATCCTAAATGTGCAGCCTGCAAATGGCTGTAATTTGAATTTCTGGGGAAGGAGAGCAGTGCATGCTCTTTCACACCTCTCCCCTCTGCAAAGCTTTGCTGGAGCAAGGGCACCTGAAGGCAACTGATGTCTGACAACCAAGCACAGGATGCGCACAACACACTGTGCCCCTGTATACATGGGGGACACAAAACAACTGCATACACCGGGGAAACCTGAAAATGCAAATCCCTCATTGCCACATCCAACATGTTCAGCTCTTCCTGGCATCCTCCACTCCCCAAACCCTCCACCTCGTCTCCCTCTCTGTGACATCCCCAGCAGTTTGGAATGGGGTACAGAAGATGCTGCTCTCTTCCCCAGTGATCGCTGCTGCAGCTTTCCTGCTTCCCTGCCTGGTGCTTCCTGTGTCTCCTTCCCCGCTGAGCGTGACTGGAAGGCAATCTTTTTGACAAATGACTTTGTACAACGGAGAACTCTGAGGTTGCTGTTATTTGGTTACCCTACAGTGACAAGATAGTTTGTCTTTTTGCGGACAATTACAAGAATTAACATGGACAGATTTAGAGCCTGAATCGTGTAGAAATATCTGGCATTTCAAAAAACGCCCGAGAGACCAAGATAAATAGCAAGATCTTTGAGCAGTTAACATTACTATTTCATTTCCAGAAGACTCTCAAGTCCTTTCTCACACAGCCCTACTCGTATTTTAAACGAGGACCATCCAATCCTATTGATCAAAATGGGAGAGTAAAGCAGAAATAAATATTTTTAACAATCAGAAGTGTTTAAATAGCAGCAGCTATATTCCATGTTACTTATTAACTGAAAACTAAAATCAAAGAACACCTCAGACCACAGAGAAATGATCCTATCTGTTTGGTATTTTACCACAGAACCACAGACTGGTCTGGGTTAGATGGGACCTTAAAGCTCATCCAGTTCCAACCCCCTGCCACAGGCAGAGACACCGTCCACTAGACAAGGTTGCTGAAAACCTCGTCCAAACTGGCCTTGAACACATCATCTGATAACTCTGATGGGTTTAAAAACTGGAAGGCATCAAGGGCTCAGAGAACCCAGATTCCTTTGTCCCCTCACCGGAGACATCTCCCTTTGCTCCAGCAGTGTCCATGTGCTCCTGGCTCCTGCCAGTGAAGAAAAGTAAAAATACCTATTTCTCAGGTGACAGAGAAAAGGAAGGAGATGGGGACACAAGAATGCACTTCAGGGGGTCACTGGCTCTTTTTAGATTTCAAGCTTCCTTTCAAAACTCTGTTCCACCCTTGTTCCAGCATCCCCCAACGTGAAGCCAGGTCACCTGAATCCCCATGTACCACTTCCTTCGCATCCTTTTTCAGTCGCTGTCTTTTTTCCAGGGCAAAGCAGTGCAGTTGAAACAATCTGTACCCCATGCATCACACATCTTATTTTGCTTCTGATATTTGCAACCAAATTGCCAGGCAATCTTCAACAGCAGCAGTGACCTTTCATATGCTTTTATGGATGGGCAAATTTAATTTCTAAAAATAGATTCAATTTCTGGAATATATATTTATTTCAACATAAGCTGTATCTTTCCTCATTCTAAGCTGTTTTGTTGAATTATGCCAAGCTTTAGCTGTAAAAATGAAGTGAAACCTTTCTCCCTCACAAGATGCTGCTGCTGCTACGAAATGGCGTAAATAAGCACTATGATCAGCTGAGGAGGAACATAACGTGTATCACCTACTACCACCAAATGCATAACACTTCCTTCAATGCTTTCCCCAAACAGATATTCTGTTAAATAGTCACCTATCAACTTTGACTCGAAAGGGTGTCATTGACTTAAATAAAATGCACATAAATATTTTAGCTGCTACAGTGAAAAGGGATTATTTATTGTAACAATGAAATAATAAAAAGAACATTTCTGGAGTTATTTTAGTCCGCACATCTGAAAGCAGGCTGTGCCTAGCTGTTTTGCTGATCCTGCTGTAAAACCAGTTCCTCCTGTGACTGCATGGCTGTTTTGCAAGGCATCAAGAGAGAGAGAACATTAAGCTGCCACAAAAATGTAACAGAAGTGAAAAGGACAGGATTTGAGGACACATGCAGAAAATATATATATTTAAACATGAATTAAGCCCAGTGGGGTCAAAAATGAGTGCAAATCTGTTGCCCCAGGGCCAACTTGTGTTCAGCCTAGGTGCAAGCGACAGCAGAGCTCATGACTGTTTGAGCAAGGAGATGGACACAGTCAGCAGGGCCAAGGTGACCTTGGGAAGCAGAAGTAATCTGCCCTGTAAAAGGGCTTTCACAGATTATTCATTTCAACTTTCTATAAAAAATACCTTGCAAACAAAAGGTAGGCAGAGAAACACTGCCTGCAGGGCTCCAGCTACCCAGCATATGCGGGCAGAGGACAAGGTTCAGCCTATCCACCAACAGGACATCACTGATTCATTCTAGGGCATAAAACCCAACCACACTCAGGAAGAAAACAGGGTAAAGCAATGCTCAGTACTTTTCCAGCCCAATGCTATCTAGTATTCAATACTTTGCAGCCTACAGAACTATATGCCACCAAATCCCCTTCTATATGTTCTTTTGAGACAGGCTTTTTTAATGCACCAGAAGTGCACTTTTAATAACTGTAAAGGGCATCTAGCTAAAGTAATCTGCTCCGGTAATTACATATAGTAACTCCACGAATTAAAATACTTCAACCTTATAATGAATCACAGTGAGATGCTGGAAAAGGGTGTGTGGGGGGCAACAGGCGAGCTAAGAGACCTCAGCAGTGCAGAGCATGATTTCTCCTTGCTTTGGAACCTTTTGGAAACCACAGACATCTCCAGCGACATGGGAGCAGCAAACTTACATGATTCACAACTTGGGATGAACACTGGGAAACCTCCATCCCCATCACACAGTACCAGACCTAATTTATGAAGATTTCTATGAGCAAAATATAATTAAAAATAAAAAAAAACACCACAAACCCCAAAGGGCTAAGGGGGAGGTTATCACATGCAATTCTCCAATTAAAAATTGGGATGGAAACTGCTAGTTAGATGTCCTTGTGTCCAGAGCTTTGCTATTTGAATAGAAGGCACCCTTGGGTTGGTTTTAGGCAGCTGCATAACACTTACCTGAAAACAATCTTGTTTTAAGAAAACCCTACACACATCTTCCCAATCACTGAAGAAATTAAGCTGCTCCTGTGCATATCAGTTAGGTCAATCTCAGCTTTCAAGAGCCCAACAGAATGTCATCTATTCTATAAAAGTCTACTGGCTAATAAGAAGCATGAAACCCCCAAACCTAATAAAGCACTTGTATGTGTAAAACAGATACTGAATTAAAAAAAAAATAAAGAAAATGCTTTCTGCAAAGATATTTCAGCATGGGAAGTTCCTGGGTAACAAAAATCTTACCACACATGATGAAAGGAAGGCATAAGAGTTTACATGTTGGGAGAAATGTAAGAGAGTAAATGGGGTGGGTTTCTGGAGGCCTTCTTGTAGGTTACGTTTCCTGTAACCTTGGAATCCTACGCATAGAATAGCATTTCTCTGGCTCACAAGAAAAACACAGAGGCAAAGCAACATAGCTATTTAGGGCAAAAAACGTAGTGCCTTCGCTAACATTTAATAATGGTACAAGTACGAAAGTGCTGCATTAAAATCCAGTTTTTTCAAGTTCTACTCAGTTTTTAATAAACTGGAAGAGAGATTAGTATCTTCAAAATACTATGTTTTTTCCTGATAATGTACCTTTAAAAGCAATTTGGAAAGCAACTTACTGCTCAACTTTTCACTGTAAGCAGGAACTGCTGAATCCAAGCATGTATTGCCACCTGCAGCAGTAGATAAGACGGTAGATTTTGCTGCTTTGCCTTACATATTCCTGTAAGGTTTTCTCTTTAACTCTACAAAACCACACTGTGAGCATTTTTATATATGGCCCACGCACATATCTAGAGGATGTAACCTGGTTTGTCTAAGGGAGGTTTGGAAAAAGCCTTCTCTATATAATCCATGCAGCTACTCCACCACTTGCATAACCCTCAAACTCATGACTTTTGCTCCCCACTGATCACACACATCAAGGGAAAACTTGCTTGAAACAATCTTTAGAGATGCACAGGATCTTTCTGCTTTAGGGAATGCCATTTCGTCCAAACTAAAACCTTGAGTGAGAAAGGGTAAGTACAACTGAAGTACTGACCACACAGTATCCTTTTTTTGCAAGATAAAAAAATCACTGACATTATTTGTGCCGGTTTCTTCAAAAGTAAAAATTCTGTTTTTATATTCTTTAACATTTTTGGCTTTGAAATACAGCTTAAATACGGAATAAAAATTAAGAAAACAGTACAAATTGAAAGAAGCATTCAAATATGATCAAAGCAGTTTCAGATAATTTGAATCAGATTTGCTGTGTGTTCCTCTTCAATATTTTGATTCCTATTCCTTAAGCTGTATTAGTTGTCAGAATTCGGGATGTGGAAATCTTCCATAAGCTGTTTCAAAAAGGCTTTATCAGCCATGCAGCACAAAACGTGACAGTGCAGAAACCTGCTGTTCTTGTGAGACCACAAAAGAAGGTCATTGAATAACTAATGGTCTATTACAACAGTGAGATGAGAGATTTCAGTGGGATCTCCAAAACCTCCAGCTTATAAAAGAATAAATCAAACTAAGGATGTGGAAACTGAGAATTTGTTGTGGTTTTGTTTGGTTATTTTTTGAGAATGACACAGTCTAACTTGAGAGAAACATACTTTCAACACCTAAGTGATATGGGTGTCACTAAGAGAGCTCCGTGTTAGGGTATTCCCCATTAAAACATAAGAAAATGTGTAACTTATGAATATACTGTCACCTACTTCACCTCTGTTTATGGATAACAGTACCACTACAACTATTTCATTCCACATTTAAGCCTGACTGCAATGACTTAAGGTGCTTCCTGTTACTTTTCCCCCTTGAACAACAGCAGCAGTTTCAGAGAAGAGAGATTTCATCTTTCGCATGTTCTCCCATAGTTCCAAGGAGGAGCCCGTTAGTTCCCCATACACTGGAGATTAAAGTAGTGATGAAATTGCCAGAAATTTCAACTGCTTTCCCCACTTCCTGAGCTGAGCAAAAGGTGTTTTATGTTATCTTACCTTTATGGTTTTGGTCTGGAGTCTGAGTCCATTTAAAGTGTTAATGGCTTTCTCTGCATCCTTTGGATCAATATAGTTAACGAATCCATATCCTAAACTCTGCCCTGTTGAAACACAAGAGAAAAGGAAAGAACAACTCAGTACTTTTAAGCGCAGGAACTGCTTCCAAGAGTGGGAACACAGTGTTCTTACAGTGTCCGTTTCATCCTCGATTTCCCCTATGGTTTCCATGCCATTCTTTACCATTTCATTAGCTTCTTAATACAGTAGAATCCAATATAAGAATTTTAAACTGCTGCTCTGAAGATCCTACATTAAAAACAAGAAGGAACAAGCTCCCACCCTGATTTCCCCTGGATTTTACTGAGAAGCGTGGACGAGGCTTAACAGCAGCAGAATTGTGGAACAGCTTTGTGTAATAGCTCCTAATAAAAGTAACCGGCTGCCCTGCCAGAGCAGTAATGAGGCCACCTCTTAAAAATGGTAATACACACAATTCTGCTCCTGTTCATAAATAAGTTTGTGCTTAAAATGCAAACATTAGGAAACAGCACTTCAACCTTGAAGCAGCTGACTGAGAAAGACAACCACCTTTACATCTTTTATTGCTCAGTGAGCACCCAGTAAATAGGAAGAGAAAGGACAGATCAAATTGCACTAGGATAAGAGACCGCATTAAAGCTTTCCTCCATGTATTAGGGATGACAGCAAAACCAAAACAGTACAACAACTGCTGCTGCGCACGGGATGGCAGGAGCCCACTTTAGCAGCCAAAATCATTTCAACAGCTTCTGTTTGACTAGTGAGATCTGTGTTTGTGTTTGCAGCAGAAAGAGAAGACCTGGTTAATAGCTGGGATAAGTAACAGGGAGCTGGAGAGGCCATGCTGTTAGCACAACAGACACTCGTGCTCCCAAGCCCAAGGACCGAGCTGTGGGTCTGCAATGGGCTGTGAAAACCTGCATCAGAGAGGCACCTTTTCCTGATTCTCAAGTAGCATCAATTCTATTAATGCAATGTGACAGACAGCCGCTTCCAGATCCCTTCTTGAGCCTCCTACTGAAGCTATTTTGCACATTGGAAAACACAGCAATTCTTATGGTTTCTTTTAAAGGCACATAAACTTATACACATGCACAGATAATCAGATTTCAAGAACAGGCAAGCCCAGGCAGGCAAGCAAACAGTCCTGTATTTCAACCATGCTCCTTCTCATCCCTCCCAAGGAGAAAGACGGCACTTGTGGAAGATTCCTATCTGCAGGAGCAGCAAAAGGCGACCCAGCTCCTGCTCACCAGGAGAAAGTGGAGGTTGGGAAAGCAGCTGCACACCAAGTGCCTTGATGTACCCTGGAGGCACGCATCCTGCCTCCTGAGCACAAAGCTTTGTTTCTTTGTCTCCTGGACTACAAAAAAGCATCTGTGTGTTTCTCAAAGTCAGACACCACCAGAAATACAGCATTTGCTGCAACACAAATACAGGGAGCACTTCTGTCGTACGGAATCAGATCAAAGTGCTAAAAGCTGCTAACTATGCAATGCTAGACCTTAAAATTCCATGGAAACACTGCAATTCATGCCTAAAATGCCCACATGCAGGCGTAAGGATAAGAAATGGCAGTTTTAACCTACAATATATCGAGGGACCAATTCTATCCAATCAATTTAACTTCAGAAGTAAGTATTAAAACATATCTAGTCTTCCTGGAGAGCTGAATTAATCTCTGCAAAAACATTCTCACCCCAGTTACACGACATTAACCAAGAAGGAGCTGAAGTCTGACGGAGCACGAAGCCTGGAGCAGAAATACTGTAGAGATACTTTCAATGCCATGCCTTCCTCTTCTTGTCTACCCAGATATTCTATACAGCCCCCATCCCTGTGCCTCTGAAACACATCAAATCCTTAGTATGTTGAATCCTAAACAGGCCTAGACAGAAGGAAGCCATTCTCCAGGAATCTGACCTTTTTTTTATGGAGGAAGGAAGATGCAAGGATCAGGGCTTGGATAACCTGAGTTCATGCCCCTACTTTTCCCCATAACCATCTACTGACCTTCAGAGGTACCTAGGTAACGGGAGCAGCTGACACGGCCCTGGGGTTTATGTCAGTCTGTCTGAACACAGGCTTCCATGTCCAGCCACTATTATTCTCAAGGCACATGGACTGACCAACCTCTACAGAGTATACTACGATTCTTAATCATCTCTTTAAGGAACATTCTTGCTTCTGTAAATACTTCTGTATGGATGAGACCATGGAGAACAAACCCGCCCACAAAACAAGCTGTAGGGAAGAAAAGTAATGGCAAGACAAGAAAAGAATGGTATGAAAATTCCACAGACCATTCACTTCTCTCCTTGGAGTTCTCCTGTAAGATTATTCAAGTTATTTAGACACCATCATCTCCGATTCTCACTGCCAAATGGAACCAAACAACTATTTTTTCCAAGGTGAAGGTCAAAGAATACTAACGAACAAAGCTGTATGTAAGTATGCCTGCAGAACCTGGCTAAAACAAAACAATTACATTGCCCTACAATTTTGGTTAGAATAACAGGTACATAGAAACATGTTTTTTTCTTAGTATATACTCCTGAACATCATGAAATACATGAAACTTTTAATCGAATTTAAGGCCTGCTACTAATAAGCTATTGGTCATGATTTCGTATCAAATACATTAATTGCTATGTTGGCTGTATTACAGTCTCACAAAAAGGGTGGGTCTACTCAGCATCCTGAGCGCTGGATTTCTGTACATTCAAGAAAAAACCCTTTTATCTTAAAAAAGATTCCCTACATCCTTTGCAAGCAACTGAAATCTTGGTGCAGCTGATTCAATCAGCAAACTCCTGTTGCTGCTTTCTGCCATATGCCTCGCTATGTACCACTGAAGGCGAAGGAAGAAAATCTTTCAAGCTCTTGCCACTCCAGGGGTACATTTCGTTTTATGTTGTATTTTCAAGCATCTCCCCTCAACACCATCATTTAATGGAGACAGAGACCATCCCCCCATCAACTGCCAAAAAATGAAAAGAAAATAAACCCAGAAAAACAATAATTGGTGAAAAGCATTACGACTGCTGGCAGACATCGTAAAGTCTTAGTGTGCTAAACATTTACAGCTAAAGAACCAAGGAAGTATATATCCAGCTAAAAGTATGATTTCCAAATTATTCTCAAGAGCAATACACCTTATGTCAGAGAAAACAGGCTCTAGATAGAAAAGAACTAAAAACTGGTAGAGAAAGAAGAGGAGGATTTGTTCCAGAATACGGTGAAGCAGCAGGAACTTTTGGGGCTTTTTTTCCATCATGTACTCTTCTTGCATGTATTCAGAAAGGGTAACATTTCTTTGGACGCAATCTGGCAGCATGAAGCAAGCAGCTGGACCTCTCAGTGGGATCCCACACAGACACTGAAGTTCATTCCCATGCTACACTTCCCAGGAACAGCACCGTAAATAGTAAATATTTTCTGTGATTTGGAATCCAGCAAGTTCATCGCATGCTGCGATTCAGTAGGGCAGGCAAGAGATATTTCTAGATGATCCTAAAACACCACCTTGTTATATCACTACCACCACTGCTCTTTCTGAATGTTTTATCTGGCGTGCAGAAACGCACAGCGGACCTCTTATGATATGGTAAAGAACAGGTCTAAAAGTGAGCAATAGCAGGGCTAAAAATTATCACAGACTTGACAATCTTAAATCCATATAAAGCCAAGCTAGTAAGGAGTAATGTGTATTATTTCATGTTTCAGCAGGCTCCATTTCAGGGCTGAAAATCACCAAGATTAAAATAAATAATGAGAAAGAATATGGAAGCATCAATATACCCAATATATGAAGTTTATGCCTACACTGAAAAACCTGCAGCTATGGAAAAGGTGGTGCCATTTGAAGACTTGTACCTGCCGGTGTAAGCCAATTCCATATTTTAATTAAGAAATAAAGTGAAAACAGACAGAACTAATGTAAGTTAGGACAGAAAAATAGATGGAAACAGAGAAAAAATATACACCCCCCCCCCAGGCTCTGGCTTGTGAAGGTCACAATTACAAAAGCTCATTTTTATATTTTAGATTACAGAAGAAAGATCCCTTAACACTCAGGCTGACTCAGTAGCAGATAGTAACATTGCAAAGAAACAGATGTGTTATGTACACCTGAAAAAGCTATATAAAGTACTAACTAGCAACGCAGGTGGATGTTAAAACAGGAGCTCCCAAGATTCGACATGTTTAAATGAGACGCTCCGGATTACTTGCATAGAATAGACTCCAAAAAAGGGCACAAATGGCTCTCTTGCCATTTTCAGTAATTCTCACAGCGCTGGGCAAATTCCAGGAGCTTGGAGGAAAGACAATTTTGCACTGAAATTCAAAAAGGGAGAACTGGATGGCCCTAGAAATTTGAGGTTTATCAGCCTAATGCTGAGCAAGGCAAAATTACAGAATATTCAATACTGGACTCTAATAATAAAGAATTAGAGAGGGGTAATAAAATCAATGTCAATCAAATTATGTCTATGGAAAACAGATTCTGTCAAACTAAACTGACATCCTTCCTGATGAGACTACAAGTTTGACTTATAAATTTGAAGAATGTCAATTTAATAGCATTGATATACTTGGGTCTTCCATAAAGCACTTGATTTGTTACTGCTTATTAATTGACTAAACCAAAATTAACATGGCACACATTAAACGCATGAAAAAAATAATGAGCCAACATCTCTAACTGGGAATTGTGAATAGGAAATCACTTGAAAGTGTTTTTCTGCAGGTCTCTACAGGTTTTCTACAGGAAACAGATATCTGCCCTGAACTCTATTTCCATCGACAAGTGGAAAAAAACCAAACTCCTTCCCTCCTGAAGATCATCGACTGGAGAAAAACAGGACGAGAGGATAAGAACAAAGAGGACAGAGAGAAGGTGCAAAGCAAGTTAAGCTCTTCAGTAAACTACACATAAATACATTTAGGTAGCACAAACCCAAGACTACACCCCAGCAAATCAAGTTAGCTACGGCATACTTTCCACACAGGAAATGGAAGGACTCATACAAGGTGACACATAATCAACCACCTCTCAAGCTTGCAATACTCCTGAAAGAGTTAACGCGTTTCTGCTTGGCATAAAAGCCACACGCTCAAAAAGGGAAATAAAAGCCGCTGTTTCTGATCTGGCTACGTGCTTTGCTGCTGAAGGGCCGTGCCCAGTGCTGATGTATGTCCTTCAAGAAAGATACTGATGCCTTGGTGATGGTGCCATGAGAACAGACTACAGCACTGAAAACCTCTTTCAACTGAAAGATGGGGTCACAATCTGTCTACCCAATCAGAAAAGGTTAAGTGGAACCTCAACAGTACTACATCAGTACTCATCTGAAGTACATATTCCTTTTTTAATACTGTCTCTCCAGCAGATAAAACATGGAGTCAGGTATCCAAACTCACACTATTTGGCAGCTGAAACAACAGAAACCAGACAGGAACAGCAAAGCAAAAGCTGCTTTCCTGGGGAAGGCATTTATTCTGTTTTTGACATTGACGGTAACCACATGATTTTAACTACCTACCAAGCATTTTGTCAGTTTTTCTACCACTGGAAATTCCAGATTTTACTTTTTTTTTCCCAAAAAAGCTATGCTCTAGCTCAAGCAGGAATGAAGCCAGGGAAGGTTTTGGCGAGACGTGTTAAGTGTTCAGTAATCTCCTCTGTCTAAAGCTCCAGATACGCAATGTTCTTGCTGGTTGTTCCTCACACAGGTTCCGCTGCAATCATTCCCACAAGTAAAGTGGAAGTAAACTACCTTCTTAGACAAACTTGACACTTTCCTATTGCTGGAAACGATTCTAAAATCACCTTACAGAAGAGTACAACTCTGAACTGCAAACCTGTGACCAGAGAAGTTTAAAAGAAGTTTTAAAAATATCCTTTTTCTCTTGAAAATAAACTACTCTGGACTGCAGAGTCCCATTAAAGGGCTGTGGTCCCTGCTGTCAACAGTCACTCATTAAAACAAGCACAGAATGGGACAGCAGCAATGCAAACTGCCTTAAATCACGGTTTTGTTGTCCCTTGCCCAAATGTAAAGCCTAATTAAAGCTGCCCTCCTGACAGCCATAACACGAATGGCACCGAGCACCGATGCTTTTCTCTGACATAATCCCTTCCTTCAGAAGTAGGCCATGTCTGACAGCTCATCTCGTATTAGCCAGGCAGAAGCTGTCAGACAGTAACAGCCTTCAGTCACTCCATGTTTGGGACCAATGATAAATAATGCTCACCATCAATTGTCTGAGAGCTTTCCGACTCCAACATTTGTTTGCTCCGACTTTGGTGGATATTCAGGGGAAGAAACTGGTGCCAGGGTGAGCTGCTTTATCAAATCATCTGAGTTCAACCTGCTGTCCATCTGTGACTCTTCCAAGCACACTTGTACATGCTCTTCAACCATCCCCAAACCGCTCTCGTGAACTGGGGATGCTCCTATTAAATACCACCTCCACACGGCTGGCAAGGAAAGCAGCAAGCAAGGAAGATGGGCAAGAGAAGGCCTCATCATGCCTTTCATCTCCTAAGTAAGAGTAACAGAAGAGACACACTGGCGCTCAAGGTAAGCCCTGTTCCACTAGTCCCATTTTCAGAGCACAACCCTGTGAGCCTCCAATCCATTTCAGAAACATTTCAAACACATTCCTGGAAGGACAAAGAATGACTGGAACTCGTATGCAAAGCTGTATGAAGTAGGGGCTTTTGGAGAAGGTTACATAAACACCCTTGAGAAGGTACATTCAAATGTACAAAAGGGTCAAATGAATTGCCTGCCTTTTTTTCCTGGTTTCTATGTCAGTTGCCAACAAACAGAGCTGCTGTTTACCTAAAAAAGGAGATAAGCTACAGAGAGAAGATTCAGGTCAAGGAAAAACGAGATCTGATCATGAGACCAGTTCAAATCCTGCCCCTTGTTTGATGCCTTTTTATACCAGCAATATCAGTCTCATTCATCCTCCATCCCTTTATCAAGGAGAAGCACCTGCTGACACCCCAGTGATGCACACTGCAGTCACAGGAGAGGCAAACCAGGAGGGAAGCAGCTTCTGTGCACACTTGCTCCTAGGACCAAACAATTAAGCTAAGGCTGTCACTGTCACAATTCACTGTAATGCAGTTGGTTCACAGTTGTGAAGGGTAACTTGTTCTGTGCTTGGTGCAGCTCTTTATCACAGCATCCATTTAGTCTACAGCTTATTTACAATACAGACTCCTTGTATCTGCACAGACCAGTACTTAATACATATTGTCCATGAACAGCAAGAAAGCACCCTCCTCCTATTACAATATATCATTTTTGCAAGAATTTAGGGAAAAATGTGCAGTCTTTCTCAAAGCAAAAATGAGAAAGGATGAGTAGTAAACAGCTTTTATTTAGCCTTTTGTAGGAAGGTGCAAGTTTTGTTGGGGAGCCTTCCATCAAATTACTGTATTTCAGATGCGCTTGTTAGTTCTTTTGAGAAGACTCCCCTTCTAAATTACTAATGTCATCTGTATTTAAATGCAATCTGGCCCAGAGTCCCAGATACACTTTGATGCTACAGTGCACTTACAATTAAGGAGCATGACTTACCCTTGGTTAAAAACAGCCACCAGCACAATCTGAGCACCACAGCACATCTTCCTTCTTAAGATCCTACCTGAGAGGAAAGCCATGTTCCAAACTTACTCTGGGAACTATTGTAACAGATCCCCTTTTAAAAGCCATGTCTGTGGTCTCCTAATGAATAAATAAGCAAACCTGACCCCGAACTTTCAGGGAAAATCCGTGTTCCACAGTCTGAAGCTTAGCTTTAGCTAGAGCACCTATAAAGGCGCATATGCTGACACAAACCTACTGAGATGGGACAAGATTGTTCAAGCAAACTCTTCCCCTAAGGTATTAGGGCCGTGATCTCCAACTAGCAAAGGCTGGTCCCTCTCCATAGGAAATGTACAGGGAAAAACTTCCTATCACTGCCTTAAAGCCTGGCGGTGCCAGAGAGACCTGGGATAAAAGCTCATTTGTGCAGGAGACAAGCCTTTTCGGGGGGCTGAGGGTGTCAGAAATTGCACAATGAGCTCCCAGGGGAGCTCTACGCACATAGGATTTAATAAACTCCAGCACAAGTGGAAGGGGCTTCTTAACACCAGGCCTTCTCCAACGGAGACATTGCTGCATGATTAAAAACATCCCCCAAAGGAAGCCCTTGCAAACGGCATGCTGCATCCCACGTAAAACTCTCCCTCGGGAAGCGGATAAGATAGGGAAAATGAACCAGACATACAGACAACACTCAATTTTAATATCTGAATGGGAAGTGCCAGATACCATGACAACAAGCCCAGAAAAATAAAAGGGGAATAAAAAAAGCATTGCCCGAAATGTGAAACAAATCCTATAACCGCAGCTAAAGCTATCAAACGATTACTGCTAGTCAGGTTACTGCAACCTCTGGACTGCCACATCTGTTTGGAGGAGAACCAGCACGAGCTGAACACAGTGACCTCCAAAACGAAGCAAGATGCTGAAGATCCAATTGCAAGCTCCCCACAACAGACAGCAGTGTCATTCAACCAGCACCTTGTGAGTCAGAAAGCTTGACTTCACCAGGCAGTGCCAGAGAAGATTACACAAGTTTTGTCTTCCTGCATAGTTTTGACAAATCCCTTAATGCAAGATGGTGTAATTTAATGTCCTGATTTGCAGAGATGCTGAAGCAGGAGTAGCTGTCATGTAAATGAAATGCCAATTGACAGGTGCTGCTACCCCTCAAAATTAGACACAGTAACAATTCTGATTCTGGAATAGTCCCCCATATCCATCCAGAAAACAGAACAAGACAGAGCATACTTTGATTGATCCTGCTGCTGCTCTGCACCACCAGGTCCTCCCAAAAATCCTACTTCCACAGAAATTAAGAGGACTTTCAAAAACATGCAATTACTCCATTTTAAACTTGACCATACCAGCAATAAAATGCCTACTCTTGCAAATAGTGCCTTATAATCTCCTGAAGACTTCCAGCACGTCAGATGTTCTGCATCTCACCTGAAACAAGACTTCGCTCTTAACTGCATACTACATGGAGTTTTAACAAAGTCAGCTGTGTAATTACTGTACTTGAGGACATGGACTAATCTGCATGCAAAGCTTAAGTGGCAGTTTGAGACAGATGCTGCTGACTTGGCTAGAGTCTTCTGCAGTTCCCATTACCATAGCACGGAAGCATTTTATCTCTGTAACGCACCTTTCCTCACAAACACCAGGAGGAAAGCAGTTTTAGTCCTATTTTGGAGAATAAAAACTGAAAAGCATCGAGATTTCCAGGATGAACTTGAACAGAGGAACACAGTCATTAAAACAGGGATCTCAAACTGCATCTCCCCCACCCTAAGACAGTAACCTTATCATTGGACCACTGTGAGCTGGGCTGGAGGTACCCTATAAACAACATGCACATGTCATAATGCAGAATATATTACCCTCCTTTTGGTTTTCCTGCTTTTATCAGGCTTAAGTCTAAAACTGGATTTTAAGCATGGGTGTGCTCATACTAGTGCAAGCAACTGGTTAAGTACTACGTTTTCAGAAGCTACTGCTCCTGACTTAAGACAACTGAGTTCCATTTCTGAGCAGATATTTGGATCTCCCCCTGCCCCACCGTTTACATCTCCTGCTTTGCCTTCTTTTCATCTTCTCCTCCCCCTTCCTTCAAGGAGCACACAGCCTCTGAATTAGCAGCTGTTTTGAGAAGAGCAAGGCTGCACTCCTCCCCGCTTTGTCCCAGAACAGAACAGGGACTGTACTATAAAAATCCAGTGTTCTGGGGACAGGCATGAATGGACAAGAAACAGCCATGACTTGTCTATCCCAAACAGTAAATTCTATGCTGGAGAAGAGACGAATTAAACACAAGAATGCAGACATTAGAAACAAAAGGTTAAGTTAAAACAATATTCAGCAAGAAAAAGTGAAAGCAAATAGACCCAGAATAAAAAGGAAAGACACAGCAGCACTTTAAAAATGGTAAGCAGTGGTGTGGAAAGATAACTGCACCAGGAATTAAAGTTGTTACTGCATTAAATAAAGCATACAATGTGTGATAGGAAGCCTTTCGCATCCCATGTAGACAATGTCATATCACGGGGATGGGACACAGCATCACTTGACCAGTGGTACACAGAGAATGGTAAAGATTCACTCAACTGTAACAAGAAGTGTATGTACTGGGGATTCAGAAAGCAACAAAATGAAGGGAATCAAAGCTTCAGCAACCACCAGGTTTTAAAATCAAGCATGACTTAAGGCTTAAGAGCAACTTAGGATGAAAGATTAGAAGTGCCCAGTGTTACATCGTTAAAATACGCTGTCCTTCGGCTAACCTGTGACTAAAAGGAGATGCAAAATGCTACAGATAATGCAAATGTGTAAAGACTATGACTGGACATGAAATATTAAGAGTGTGCTATTTAACACTGTTATTCAGAAGGCAAAATTAAAGAGAGAGTAAAATTTACATAGTTTGAAACCAAAGAGAAAATGCACTCCAGCTGTGTGAATCAGTACGTTATGGAAGAGGTACTTGCTTCATCACAGGAGACTTACCTTCCTTTCCTGCATCCCATCCCAAATGCTAGTATTTGAGATTTAGATGAAAGTGGGAGGCAACTAAAAAGAATTAATACTGAACAATGAAGCACAAACCAAAAGACACAGCAATTTTTTTCACTGGTCAGGTTTCAACTAAAGGGACAGTACATTCAGATGACAGTGATCCCATTGGGTAAAATCTACACAATTTTGCACAGAAAAAAAGGGATGCCAGGCACACAGAGTGAAAGCTCATGGGAAGGCTATAGCAGTGAGTGGTGGAGTGATGGGGACAGGAAAGACATGAGAAACCTCAACAAAGCCTGTGTACTGCCCAAGGTTTCCATGATGGGTCAGAACTGAAAAGTCAGTTGTGGCTTAACAAAGTGACATGCAATTTGGTTTATAGGAGAGATTTTTGTTATCTGGATAAAATGGAACAGGCTCTCTCACTGAAAAGAGGCACGCAAACAGAAGACTTGGGAAAGGAAAAGTATAGCTAAAACAAGAAAATCCAACGCATCCTCAAACCTGGAAACATTATATATGGAACCAGTAGCAGTAACACTTCCAGTCTACAAGAAATGGCAGAGGCATGTAAAACTGGAGGAAAACAAGACTGTTTTGCAAAACAAGAATACTAAGTAGGGCATAACAATATATCACAGCAGCGATATCTGAAACCCAGTGACTGCAAATTCAAAAAGCCCTGGTAATTTTGTCATTAAATGATTTAATTCAGCAACATTTAAGGTTTTGTACCTCTGCCTCTGTCAAACAACAAAAAACAAAAGCCACCACAACACTAAAATTTCACAGTAATTCCGAAGAGTGACTCAGAACACCTATTCTGTCTTATAAACAGCCTACTAATTAAACTCTTTGAGCTCTACCAACCAGTTTTTCCAATGCACAGAGGAATGTAATTTATTCCAGACTGGAATGCAAAATTTAACATTAGCCACACAACCTGTGACTACAGCATTTTTAATGTGATCAGCAAAAACATAAATAAAAGCTGCAACCTGACAGCTACAAAGGTTAATCTGTAATAGTCAGATTTACGTAGATTACTTTACACAGCATCTGGAAAGATGCTGAGAGAAGTAAAGCCACTTTATCGCAGTCCAAAATGTGCTACCTACAAGAATTTTGCTATCCATCAGTACTAAAGACTGCAGAGAGTCTACTTAACAAATCTGCTCTGGCTTTGAGACAGACCTTTCAAATTTTAGAACAAAGAGCAGAAACTGAAGTATATTTCAAATGTTTATAATACTCCTTTTAGGTACTTGCAGGTAATAGAAATAATGAAAAAGAAAACTGCTTAAAAGAGAAATTATCATGACTTGTTGTGTACAAATCTTTTCTTTTTAAAGGTGGCAGATTTCATCCGTATCAGCCAACACCTTCTCCTGTGACACTATCCACTGCATGGCACTGGAGGTACCAAGTACTGAAGTAACGATTACAAGCCATTCTTGCTGGCTGACCACCACTAAAAGCAGTGCAGGTTTTGATACAGAACTCCTGTAAGAAACCTTTTCACAGTGTTAAACATGTAGATGGCAAACGAAGAAGGAAAACATACACATTTTTCCTCGTTTCCAGTATGGCAAAGTACTTAAACATACCTAACCTACTTAAACATACCTAACAACAATCCTACCACCAATGAACAAAACCAAGGTTATGAAGCAGCTATTCCAATGTAGTAGACAGCATCAGGGGGAAAAAGGGTGCCAGTCAAGCTCCCAAGCTCTTCATGCTGGTTTGTGGTTGGTTGGTTGTTTTTGTTTTAGACAGCAGGAAAATATTTAAAGGAAAAGTAGAGAAATGGGAGAAAGATGCACTGGTAAATAGAAATGAGACAGATATAGCCCAGAGGAGTCTAAAAAAGGAACTGCTGGAGAAAACTTTCTTGTTACATGTTCTATATTCTTCTGCCCCTACCTACCCATCCCCACAAAGGGGAAAAATCAAAACACCCCCCCCATCTAACCAACAGCATCCTGAGGAGGGCGGCTTCATTTTGTGGGTCCTAGAATGCTGTAGTAAGAGGAAGCCTACTGATACCTAGTTTAAGGTACTTTAAAATGTATGTGAGCCCAGTTATCTGTGTAGGGCAGTAGGCACATTAGACCTTCTACCACAGGAACAGCAGCCCCTCTGGTACAGTAGCAATTAATCATACTGGCAATGCTGCCATTTGTTTGCTTGCAGGTGAGTATGACACAGCTTTTTGTCCATCTGCTTTTGCAACACCCCTTAAAAACCATTAACTGTGAAAGAAAAAACCCAAAACACAACAGAACCAAGAAAAAACCCCAACCAACAACAGTCTGGGCCCTTGTGAATAAAAATAATAGAAGCATTCAGTTTTTTTCCCCTCAAGCTGATATATTCCACTGATTAAACAGACGCTGTGAGAGTCGCAAGAACAGCAGTACTAGGTCAGAGCAGAAGTCTGCCTAGTCCAATATCCTGGAAGTCAGTAACTTGCACTGAAATTCCTAGCAGGGACAAGCAGCAATATCTGCAAAGTCAGTGATGAATTCTGCTCAAGAAGAATGGAGAACAGCAGCTATGTCCAACAAACCCCATCAGGGAGTCACCAAGGCAGAGCCAGTGAACAAAGTCAAAGAAACGGATTTTGACTTGAGTGACATGATGCTTTCCTCCCGTCCTTCTCTACTCTTTTTGGAACCAAAAATCTCACAAGGATGAGAAGTACCCAAGACTGTGGCATCACAGAAATGGAAAACCTGACACCTGGGCAAAACCTGTCTTAATAGGCATGCAGAGATGCAGAAGGGCCTGAATAAGACTCGGGCTGTACCACAGATGGTTTAAAAAGTCAGTGGCTACAATACTCTATCAATGACCACTCCAGGAATGAAGATCAGGACATGAAGAATGCTGCTGAAATACAAAGATATATACTCGTCTGTTGGCAAACACTCAGCATCAGAACAACTTCCAACAGCCAACGACTACCAAGAAGGTTATCAGTGCTGACTAGGCACACAATTGCCAGTGAACTGCATACAAAGGCTGTTGAACTCCCAATTAAGGCAGCAAAACAAACTCCTTTAAAGAGAAATCAATAGATCGTGAGCAGCATTAAGGATACACAGGGGCAGAAAACGGTGGTAAGTCCCTTTCTCTGCATGTTCTTGTGCATAACAACGTAACATAACTAGAAATTAACACCTCTTAACCGTAAGTCAAATTAAGATGATACCCTAAATTTCATGGGATTGAACTTCTGAAGTTTTCTGGAAGCAAAGAAGAAGGAAAGGATTTAAGGCCCATCAAGACCTCCATGCAGCAGATATCCCGAAAGGATCTCTGCCCTCTACAGATGGCATCTCAGTTGACAAGCAGAAAAAAACCAGGCTGGCTCAATCACACAAATGGCTCCTTGCTCAAGTCAGTTAGAATAACCCCAAGAGCACAGACCTGAAGGATGGGGTACGAGTGGATGGAGTCTGATGAGCTACTTTGTTTTACTAGTATAATAGGGACTACACACCAACTGAACTAGTGAAAAACAGGAAAAAATATAGGAGTGCTAAGGGCATACACTCCCATGGGCAGCAGATCCCAATACCGATCTGAAGGTCTGAGCCTAGCCAGTCCCAGAAGTCAAGGTGAAGATCATCTTGCATGGCTCTTCTGGCTGTAGAGAAAAGCACCTGCAAGCTAGGAAGTCAAGTGATGATGGATCAGCTCTGCAGCAGAGAAGGGGCAAGAACTTCCTGACTCACTGAAAAACAGCTACTGCAGGCAAGTCAAATTATCCTGGTCATAAGATTACTAAACACCATCTTAAAGCCAGGAAGAAACTCATAATGCAGCACTGATGAAAAGCAGTTTTGTGAAAAGGGAGAGCAGGAAGTAAGCAACTTACGAAACAATTTAGACTGGTTTTACACAAGTCACTTGTCCTCTTGGACAAGCTGTCTAGCAAGAGCACTTGGGGAGATGGGCAGAGGTGACAGCCTTGATGCTTGTTGGCATGGCTGAAGGGCAGAAGGTCTTGAATAGCAGGGAACAGATGAACTGGTGGGTAAATCAGCCTCAGAGCCCTGACAGGTATCTCGGTGTACTGTCTACTGCCGCTCCGAAAGACCCTGAGCTTTCCTGGAACTCTCTCATTCCTTTCATCCCCTTTCTCCTTGTTGTCCTGGGACTAAAAGTAAATAAAAGAGAAAGGGTTAGGGACAGAAGACCTGTGCTTCAGTTCTGAAGCACAGCATCTGTGCTTCTAGAGGGATAGACAGAACAAGGGAAAAAGGACAGAAAACGCAGGAGATTAAGGATGGACTGTTATCAGAGAGTTCCACCATTTCACCTGGCTGCTCCCTGGTAAATAGTTCATCTTCAATGCAGATGATATGCAGGATGCGAAAGAGTCTCAGACTAGAATGTCAGCAGACACACTGAGAAGCCTCAGAAATAACCTTCTCTGGAAGTCACGATTTTGGAGGTGTAGGTGTGCTTGTGCTGTTGAGGAAAACCATACTGTGAATCCTGCCTCACTAGACTTGATGGAAAGGTGATGTTATTTACACAAACCAAGCCGTCAAAAACGGTGAAGAATAACTAAGTACGCATTGAAGACGTTTAATACCCTTCAGAACAAGCTCGGGATTGAAACTGCTGGAGTTAATTAGAAAGCTCTTTCACAGCACAAGGGTCATGCCTCCCTGCTTTCTGCCTATTTGCCTCACCACTCATTTCAATCGCTTTTTTCCAATAATCAAGAAATCAGAATGCTTTTGTTCGCCGGCGCAGAGTATGCACCAGACAACTGCAGAGAGGCGATAAAGAAAATGACGGATGCAAATCTGACCATTTTCCTCAGCATTCAGAACAGACATCAAACCATGCCAACCACGGTTCAGAAACCCAGCACTAAGACCCTCGCTTCTGGTCCTGTGTTCCCTCCCTCCCAGTGCTAATAAATTTAGTTCAGATACTACAAATCTTCATTTAGATAATCAATATTTGGGGGTTGTCTTGAATGTGCAGCCCTTAGAATAGGGTATGCAACGCTGAAATTAGGTTTATCTCTGCTGAAGAACAGAATACACTTCAGGAAATAAGGAGCTATAAAAATGAAGCAACTAGGCTACCAAATTAAGATCAATTTAAAGGTATTAATGACCTTCAGAGTTACATATTTAGTCTCAAAAAATAATTCTAAATTTTAGGTTTAAAAGACTGAAGCATGTCTGGTTTTTTTTCATATCTTCTAATACTGTATTTTCTACACACGATCTGAGGTACTTGACAAAGACTCCAACCAAAACCTGAAGCATGCTTTATGTTCTATCTGATTCACAGAAAGCATTTTCTTTTTTCAGCTCTAAACCACATTATTTTAGACTTCTGCTCTTCTGGGCTCTTCACTTTCAACTGCAGTTGTACTTCTCTACCTGACCACTCTTTTCTCACTGCATTTTAACCATGCACTCAACACAAAGGAACAATTACCATACAAGTCTCCTCTACCTACCAAAATACAGTGAGGTCAATCTACAATTCACTTAACCTGGTATTATTTTTCAGACAAAAGAACTCTAGCAGAGTACTCTGCTGCATAAATATTTCTTCTACTGCAGCAAATATTAAGTCTTTTGCTTGCAAGGAAGTAAAATGCAAAGAAACTGCACTGCTTCTTACAGGAATTCCCTATACAGCCAGCTCGAGGCACACTACTAAATACTGCCTTTAAATACAATCAAACCAAATGCCAAATGATACTCACTTTCAAATGGTGAGCACCACAGTAAGTTTTTGTTTTCCCTATTCTGAAGGGTTCTGTTAATTCTCATCTACTACCAGAGCAAAGCAACTGCTGCTAACACTGTCTAGTCTAGCAAGATCTGTACCAAATAAATGATCAGAGATCAGTGAGTAGTTACCACTGCTTTATGGAGAATTACTAAAAACCCCTTCCAAGTCAACAACGGAATAAACCACCTCTACAAGGTATTTTTCTCCTAAACCCTGTTATTAGGTGGGCTTATGCCATGAGGCATGAGTGTTTACATACTTTCTAAAGAGTTTATAAGTCTTATCTAACATAATCCCTACATTCTATAATCCTATCTGTTTAATGTATTTGAAGTGGGGAAAACCGCTGGAACCAGTAATATCTCAGAATGGAATGCACTTTCAAAGCACAATCAGTGAATTGGACATCAAATGTAAAAGCAGTTTATGCTCAGATTAGATTTTCAATCATTTAGGATCAGCCAGCAACACTGGTTTTCAGTAAGCTGTATTTATCTGCATATGGGTCATGTTTTTCTCTTCTAATCAGAAACACTTTGGGTATGTCCTTTCACAAAATTCCTAGAGAAAACATGTAAAACACTGGTAGCCTTTATATGTGAAATCTTCAGTGAATACATGTTCTATCCCAGGTTTCTATTTCCTTTGAATAAAAGTAAGTATTTCCCCTCAATGACAATGTGGCACAATTTCACTAAAATCTCCAAAATGTCCAGTTGAGTCTTTCCAATGCAGACGTAACCATGCCATGGTCACCTATTGTCATGAACTGTATTACCGAAGGCCTCTTTCCTTAATTCAACCATTAACCCTGTTTTTATTTGTTTCTTTCCATTATGATGGGCTTTCAGAGTCCCACCTGTATCCCAAGATCAACACCATGACCCCTCGCTTATGTCCTCTAACAGGCATCAAAACCTCCCATGAAAATAGGCAAAGCTTAGCTGCTGCCTGCTGCTAACACTGGGCCAATACTAGAAGTTTTCTGTTGACTAAGAAAAGCTTAAGCAGTATTTTCCTGTTACTGCAGGCCTGCCATCAGATTCAAGATCTTCCCTCCTGGAAAGTCACACTGCTGGGAACACAACCATACCTGGCTTCCTTCCCTCCTGCCTCCATGGTCACCGTTAGTGTGCAGTTAATGGCTTCTGCTCCTGAGGATGCAGAACATCTCCACCCACTGCTTTCAAAACAGCTTCTGATACCAGCTGCTGAACCTAAGCTTGCTTAATGAGACCCTCCAATTTCAGGGAACTCCAAGCACGCAGTCTCTGACCAGCATACTCCATACAGAAACACCAGCTCAGTGCCATCATTCACTACACACGCTTACTTAAACACAATCTAGGTCTTTGTTTTTACAGCAGCACCTTTCTGGTACGTGCTGGTAAGCTGTCTGTTATACTGGGAGATGGGAAAGTAATTTCATAGTGGGCAGATGATACCAATTTAACAGTGTGGACTTACTTCTGGACCAGAAAGGGTTCCTGGTGGCTTGCTCAGAGCATACCGAGCACATCCTCCCCAGGTAGGAATTTACTGGTCTTTATGGAGAAATGAGCAGTGGACACTGCTCACCTGGAAGGTATTTTCCTGTACTCTCTCATAGTGTTGCATTATTTCTGACTCTGCCCTTTTGTTAGCTTTTGGATCTTGGACAATGTGTTTGAACATCTGAAGATGAGGAATGGACAATCTGTAACTACTGGAGAGGATTGTAGGTAAAACGGTCAGTATTTCTTCCTCTGCTAACATGTGACAACACACAAATGCTTGTGCTTTGAGTCAATAGCTTTCCTGTCCTGGATTTTCACTGGGACCATCAATATTTATACTACACTTACAATGCCATGATTATTTCTCAACTGTAGTTTTAATCTAAGTCTGCATCAGTCTTACTATAAATACCTAAAATTAAAATGAAACATGTAAACCTTCATGCATAATCTTAGAAGAATTGCAAATTCAAAAGGAATGATTTAAAAACAGAGTTGCATATTGGACAGAGGAGCATGCAGAGAACATCAAATTGTACCACACAGCAGGAATATGCAAACTCTGTCATAAGTTAAGTGATGCACAGAAACCCTGTATCAATAAGCATTCAGCTTTACAGTGCGCCTGGACTGCTGTAAGATACGAAAGATTACTCGAGATCCAAAGATCTTTAGATACCAATCATGTGAAGATTCCAAGGAGCGAATTCCTGATTACAGAGAAACAAAAATATAACCCTTTAGATCTCAGCTAAGGCCTCCAAATCAATTAAAAAAATAGCAACAAACATCCCCACCTCCCACACACAATCTATGTCAACAAAGACAACTCGCTTGGCCAGTAGCAAGTACAGTGTCTCTGACAGACACTATGATGACTGGATCTTTTGTTTTCAAACACGGGACAAAACAAGTTCAGCATTTCTTCTCTCAAAAGTTTGCTGATGCATTCAAGCCCTCTCCTTCCCCAAGTCAGGAAGATATTTATCACTGGCTTTCTCTGGACAAAAGAAATAAAGGACATCTTCAATACTTATAGAGCTTACGCGTCACTTGTAAGGGCTGAGCCTCACATTCATCTGCAGCTGAAGCATTCCTCTGTGAAGTCACCTCTCTCCATCTAACACTGCTCTAAAATGTTTATGCCATTTAGGTTTTTTTAATTCAAGTTCCTTCTCATTTTTTGAGAGCAGCTGATTAAACCTGAACAACTGGGTTGTTGGGCGAAATATGCTGTAGCTATGAAATGGTACAGCAGGGACCAGTTTCACTGTTAATTTAAAATGCTAGAATTAATTAGGTAGTGTAAATGAAGAATTTAATAAGCACACTTTACAACCACAAGTTCTGCTTTTATTAAACACCCCTGCCAAATGAAGGCAACTATCTTCAGTCTGTTTTTCCCTGCCTCGTTCCCTTAAAATCTCTGCAGTGAAAAAACCCCTGTTTTCCTATCGCAACCCCTCCCCCACAATTAAAATGTATGCCTGACTTCCATCTCCTCTTTCAAGTCATTAGCATCTTTCAAAAATGCTACTGTATATCCTGCCTGTTCTCAGAAGCTACCAAACAAAACCGAAGTTTACCATTTTGGTTTTGAATACCAAATTAAAGGCTGTCTTAGAAGCTGTCATTCCTATTCAACTCAGTACGGTGTACTACCAAATTAGCATATTTTTTTAGTAAAGGAATATGCCTGTTTAAGTATGTGTCTTTCCAAAGCGAGGGGTAACATCACGAATCCATTTCCTTCAAAAACCCTACTACTGTTCTAAGCCTGCAGAAAGACTCGGGGCAGATTATTCCTGACACACATTGTTTAATCGATTTTAAAATAAATACAAAAGTTCAGATCAAAACCTCTCAAAGGGATCCTCTCTATATTTAGAAGATCTTGTTTAGCTTTGAACCCCTTGGAAAAAACACAGTACTTAGGGAGCCAAAGCATTATTTCACAAAAATCTGTACAATTCTTTAACAGGACAGGGGAAATCTAATCTTTTCCATGAAGCAATTCAATCCTATCTAGCCCCAGAAATACGTTTGAGATTCTCTAATATGGTTTATGCCAGGGTAACTATTTAATGACTTTTTTTTGGTTTATGACCTTCTCTATTTCTCTGGAAGCAATCTTTTTATTCTGGCCTTCCTTGATTTACCTGATATTTTACCTTAGCAAGGAGGAGACAAATCTACTATCTATGAAGACAACCCACATTTTTAATGGAAACAGCTCCAGTGTTTGGCTAGAGGCACACAGCAACAGTGCACACTTAGGTGAGATGTATAAAAACCAAAGTTTTGAACACAAACAATGAAAAACCCCAAAGCAGACGAAACCTAAATTGTTTCAGATGAAACCTAAACTGTTTCAGACTTCCACCAGTTCAGCAAAAATAGCGTAAGAATTTACTGTTTCTTCTGTAACACAGCTTTCTCTGTCAGAACATCTACAATGATTTTTAGTAAGGATGAAAAAGCAGAACACCCCTGAGAAACCAGTCATCCCTGTAACAGGCTACTGGCATACTTCCACCCCTCCCCTCCCAATAACACCCATAAAATCTCAGAGAGCCTAATGAAGAACACACTTACATGACGATCCGGAAAGATGAGCTGGGTATGACCTCAGTGCATTTCCATTTTGTTAATGTTCTAAGAACCTTTAAAAACACGGACTGCGTCTGGCAGAGGACCACATTCGATTTGCTAACTTGGAATTCAATGTGAGGAATGAACACGCATCCTAAAATTTAGCAATGTTGCACAATGCCTTGATAACAGGCCTGAAAACCCTGGCAGATTAAATTCTGTTTTCAGAAATGGCACTGAGACTTTGAAGGGTGAATTTCCTTTGTGAATATGGTTCTTTTGTCCTCAAAGCATCCAATTATTATAAAGAATGATTTCTTTAAAGTATTTTACTGATCGTGAAGATTTACACACTTTGCATGGAAAGAAAAAGCACAGGCAAAAAACCACTCAAGAAATGTCTGAAAATCATATAGCGAACTTCTCACATCTTCAAATATAGAAACAAAAGCCTGGAGATGGAATGAAACAAAAAGAATACTGTTCCTAGCTGATGAAGTAATGGCTCTCTGTCCAAAGACAGCCAATTCCCTGAAAACAACACAATATTTAAAGTCTTGAAACTATACTGCAAGGGAACCACCATGAATTTGAGTGATATGAAAAGCAATAAAGCTCACAAAACACTGGACCTGCCATGATCAAAATTCAAGCTAGGCACACTAGCCTCCTCCAGATGAGGGTTAGGTATTCACTTTTGTCTGAAATAACTGAAGTAACCTACAATTTAATTCCTCAGATTATTTTCAGTCTAGAAGAACAATGGTATGGAGCTAAACTGGTCTGGTGGCAGATATCAAGGTTGCTATGTCACACTATGATACTTGGCCAGTTAGAATAGGACTTCAGTTATTTACATGGCAAATTTTGGAGTGGGAGCTTAAGCAATTGGGTTTTAAGTAGGAAAACACCTAAAGAATAAATAAAAGTCAATTCCATTTTTCAATCTTCCTTTTAACACCCCTGAAGCTGTGGCCAAATCAGAAGAGATACTGAAATAGATACATCATGGTCAATGTGCTGAAGAAAGCTCTGCCGGACTACGGTTCTGAGAACTTGAGCTGCCCTGCAGCTACTGCCATTTGTTATGTGCCTTGTGCTCACCAGAACATTGCTCTATGTCAGGAAGTAAATAAAAAAGAAGCACTGCATGTTTAAAAGCATTAAGCAGATCCTCCTAATGCTGCCAATAACAACAGCTGCCAGGCTGTTACGGAAGTAGGTATGAAGATTTGCATTTGAATTCCTCATCTTTACATGGGGCCTCTTTCCAGAGTGCACACCCAAGCGGCCAGGAGTGCATCTGAGAGGAGAGAGCTCCTCTTCTGGAACCCTTTCCTTCCCAAGGCTGCTGCTCTCTGTGCTAAACATAACAGCACTGGTGATGCACTGAACAGCAGTGAAATTTCAGCTGCTCCCCACCTACGGTGCAAGCAGACACACAACCTATAAAACTAACCTATAAAGCAAGCTATAAAAGCTGACTGTTCAGCCTATCATCTTCTTGTGCATCAGTGAATCCCTGGCTGAGGCAGCAAGGGTACAGAGCAGGCTACACCTGTCCACACCTCCTCTAGTGGTAGTGCAGACATTTCTCCTGTTTGAGATATGATCTGTAAGGGGAGGCTTTTCTTACTCTGAAGGCACCTTACCAATGGGTGTTGTTTCATGTGGGAAACTATCACGGCAAACTGAAGTGTTTTCAGGGAACAGAGTTCATTACCAAATACCCACAAATGTCAGAATGAAAACCAGAGCAGTGGTACCCAACTACAGAGCCCTGCTGTGCAGAGCACCGTGGTACACAAACCGTGATGGGCATGCAGAACCATCCTCACTTCACAGCTCTAATAAGCAAAATTCTGATGAAGGTATGGTGAGGTTCAAAGGCAGTAGTCAGAATTAGGAATGATCAGCTGACTACCCTTTTACAACAAGTTAATGTTAAATAAAATCCAGAAGGATCAGGAAGGTAATGCCATCCTCTGAGCTCTGCGGCAAGAAGCTGCACGATGTGTCACATGCACGAAGGCTGGCAATGTTCATACCTCCCCTCAGATCTGTATGGAGGCTGAAAGACAAGGGTCTTCTCTTACAGCTCTTCTCTACCACTGAAAACTAAAGGTTTACCACAGTATCTGCAGCATTCCCTGTGCTAAGCACTTGCAATGTAAGCACCAAGGTTCTGCTGACCCCAGATGTAAACTGACCCTGATGCACACGAGGATAACATCATGAAGCGCTTACCTGTAATTTTGTCTCTCACGAGCTTGCAGGATTCAATTTCACCGATGCTCCCAAAGAGACTCCTGAACTCCTCCTGGGTCATGTTCTGGGGTAAATAGTTGACTATGAGGTTGGTTTTGCTGTCATCTGTAGCAGCCCCTGTCTGCATGGGGGAAGGGCAGTTTCTACTGTTGCTGGAGGGTCCATTGGTTGTATTGGAAGTAGGGCCATTCGACACCTGAGGCTCCATGGTGCTAATTATCTACATGAAAATAAAACGAAAAGAGGAAAAAAAACCCTTAAGTTTCATAGATACAATAGCTATTTTTAAAGATACTTACAAACGAATGAGTAGGTAGCATTCATGGCCAATTTAGATACTTCAACAAAAAAACCCGGCTTGATTCCTCTGTTATTGTTGCAAAGTAGGTCATGCTAGTCTTTGGCTGTGAGCATATACTAAGATGCAGTTAAAAAACCCTTCTTTTTTTGTTAATGCGAAGCTGATTTCTGCTTTCATCACACAGCCATTTTCACAAATGTAAATTTAAACCACATAAATTTAATTATAATTTAAGGTAATAATCATAATTAAAATTACAGTTCCATTAAATCAGATGAAGTAAGTGTATGGCTCCATATAAAAAGGTAAAATATTTTACCTATTTAATAACTGTATCACAGAGTGCAATGACAACAACATTAACCAGGCACAGTCAATCTGCAATGTGTTGTCATTCAGACTGCTTTCAATTAATAAACTCAGTGTCCCAAGACATACCATTTACCAGTTCCAGTGATGACCTATATTCTCCAGTTATATTTTTCACTAACGAACTGACACCTCTTTAAATAATAAAGCCCTGGATTTGCAATCTTCAGAGATACAAAGGTCTTCAGATATTTACTGGAATCAAAAAGGTTTAATCAGAGATGGGCTTTATCAGGCGCAGGCTGGGATTTTAAGAAGCACGTCTATCTGGAAATGTGAAACTCCCAATTTTCACTGAACAGACTCAAATAGACCTTTCCAAAAAAATGACAAAAAAGAAACCCAGCTTAGCAAAGTGCGTGCAAGACAGTAGCCCCATTGTCACCAGTGCCACCAGTCACGTGAGTAAAGCTGCCTGCATGTTTATCTGCAGAATACAAGTTTAAATCCAAAAACCTCGCAAGCAGACAAAGGAAGCAGAAAAAACATGGGTACTTCAAGTCTTCTCTATAGGAGGTATATACCTCTACTATGGCTTCCAGCCTGCCTTCTGTCACCAGTGATGACAAGGGAAGGACATCATCTTAGCCTCAGACATCATCTTGGCCTCAAATCTAGGTAAACTAAAGCAATCCAAATGGTGGCTTTTGCTGTCTATTGTGGAGCGTGCGATGTGCAGCTACACTGGTGTTTCGTATCGAAGAGCATCCCTCAGATGGGCTCACCCTCTCTCCATCAAAGACTCCGAGTCAATAATGCAAACTGATGCTCCGGGCAAGAGACTGCACTGCCCAAGGACAGGGACAAACAGGGAGAACTGAGGGCTAAGACACCACACACACTGAACCTTGTGTTCATCCGATCCTGTAATTATTGTAATTACCCAAGTCTTAATTTGCTTTCTTTTTTAAATCCAGGGAGGTACATGTTGTGACAAATTAGGCCTACAAATCAGGAGGATGGGGGGGGAACACACACCAAAAAGGGGGTGTCTATACTAAAATTAACTGCATGAGGGAGGCTCACACAGAACAGGTCATATTCTGGTTAATTCTATTTTTATTTACTTATTTTTCTTAACGGAAATGCTCCAGTGTTAGTTTAATGCCACATTTAGGAAAGAGTCCCCTTTTCATCAATGGAAGCAAGTTTTGAATTACCTTTATTTTTATTACCGAACCCAGGAATAGCCAACCTGGTTTTAAACGAAAAGAAACCTTTCCACATTACACTTAACAGAAAGGCCTTAAGCAACGCAGCAAAATCATTGTGAAAATAAATGCTGCAGGAATAGCAACTTCTTGAAAGAAATCAGCACATCGAAACCAGAATCCCCCTGCCAATTTTACCAGCCACGTGGCACCCAGCACTGCTGACATCTCTGTCATGCTGTACCAGCCCCACACACCCTTCCTTCAAGACTTTCCCTTTTACCCAGTATCAGCCATCCCTCCTTTTCTCAGCCTGATTTCATACATGTATTTATTCACACATACTACTAAACGGTTCAGATGCTGCTAAATCTGGTTAGCTCGGGATTCCAGCTGGAAGAGCATCCTTTGATCTCAGCACCTCCGTGACCCCACCGCAGACACTGATGCCAACTCTGAGCTTTGCCAACAGCCCACTGCAGGGCTGGGGTTCTGCACCCCAAGGCTAATGTGCTTCAGCAGAGCACTGTGTGCTTGTGTATGCTGTATCGGCATCCACTTGATTAAAACTGGGGAGAAAATTCCAGTTCTGATAATAAAACGTAGTCAGAAGATGACTGAAGCAGCTGATACAGTTAACTGCAGCTTCCCATGCACATTTAAAATCATCTGACCATATCCTTTCCAACATAAGAACCCCACAAGGTAAACCACAATTTTAGGGGCTCATCCTGCCCCTCCTAAAGCCGATATGCATACCACACCACTGGTTTCAGTTACAGCAGAAGCAGGACTTAGCGCACTGAGGAAGGTACATCGTCTATTATTAGCCACAGACACAAAAGCTATCTATAGTCCCCCACAATAAACAATAACGCTGGATCTTTTAAAATCTGTGAAAGAAGACAAAATTTGGAACTGGCTGGTGTCCTACTTACGCACTTTGCAAATGCTTTTTAGTTACATTTTCAGCATGCTTACCTTCCACACCAAGCAAACAAACAGAATTCAACTCAGATAATTTAGCACATTCAGAACATTAAGCTGCTCTGTAAAAATCTGTTCTTGAACAAGTAGATTTCCTCCTATAATACTTCATCAAAATATCTTGGCACAAACTAATGTTGCACCAGGTGCCAGGTTTTCTCCCAGTTATTCTCACTCAACACCAATTAGGTTTTCCTGATTTTTTCAATATTAGAAAGGAAAATCAAGGCGCTTATTTGCTCTTCAAATTATTGCAAAGTTGTACGGTACTGAAAATCGATTTGCTATGCATATTTATATATATAAAGATATGATGGATAGAGGCAAATGCTGAAGAATTACTAAATACGTTTCCGATAAGGTATTTTATATATAATTTTTTTTTTACTGCATAATTTTAAGTCTCCATTTACAGAGTGATTTTTGTGCAAAGGCAGATATGCACCAGAGCTTGCATTCGAAGTTCTTAGGGGCACAAAGGGATAACACTTATTTTAGATGTACATACTGATCCACATCACTAGTAAACACTGGAATTATTGATGGTAACAAAAAGGTAAGCCCTAGCTCTCCTTTCCAAACATTCTGCCCTCTCCCCTACACATCTGAAGCTCATATCCACTGTTAAGAGTTCAGTGTGCATGCACTGGGACATTTATTGCTGATGACTGGTTTTAATATTAAGTAGTTGTTGATCCCACATCAGGCAGCAGATTACATAAGAGCAACATTATTTATTCAAAGACTAAATTTCAACATGCCATTTTGCTGCCTTTTTTTTTTATCCACAACCCTAAGATATAGGTTTTTTTAATTCAGTACCTGTATCACAATACGAACATCTTTGAAAGAGATGCTCTGGTTACCTGGGCACACAGTTAACTTTCATTATGCTTTTATTACTGGTAATAACATTTTCTAACACATGAAAGTATTGGGTTGTAATTCAATTCTACAAAAATATTTTAAGGAGGCTGTAAGTCTGTCTAACTCATCAAGGGCTTCTCTGGATACGGGCAAAACAAAGGTGGAAAATCCAACAGTGACTTAACCCCAAAGTCAATTTGTTTAAAACAAAATATACTCTTATCCCTTGAAGATTAATATTATACCTCTACAGATGCCACTTAAAATTAGCAACATCCCTCTGCTTTTGTATATCTTCTCTGACCCAATTTAGGCAGCTACTACTGGTCTCGAAATATACCAGTGCAAACGTCATGTGTGATGACATTCACATGCTACTGGGATAAAGAGGGATTTTGTTTTGGGTTTGGGGTTTTGTTTCTCATTTTTTGGCAACAACCTGCCAGACTCTCAATACTGCATCACCATGTTCTATACAGAGGATAGCAGTATCTCTGAAGAAGAATAAGCTGCAGTTACTGTTGATAGACACTGATAATTTAGCCACCGATAATTTGAATATTCTATCTTTAGAACATTGAGAAAAAAAAAAATACTGTCTGTGACAGAACTTAAAGACTGCGATTCTGTAAGTTAAAGGCAACCCATATTTCAATTTCTGGATGTATTTCATCAGACTGCTGCTTTTAAAAATGACTTCTTGGTGTACTACTTTTCTCACTATGGTAATGTATCAGCAAAGTACGAGGTATTTTAGTTTGACAGATTTCACAAAGAAATGCTTTGTTGCTCAGGAAGACAGCATAAGCTTTGCCAGTTTCTGCAAAACATTGCTTACCAAAAGGCTTGGTATAACCCCTCCTACAAAATATCAGCGACAAATATCCATTATAGCAACTCCTACATCACAAATAATGTTTCAGAAATACTTCTGTTATAGCTTCATTATTTTGTTTTACAATTAATTCAATTAATTCCAATTTATTCCTGCTGAACTACTAGCTTCAACAATAATGCAAAGAATACCTGTATCTATAAACACAACTATTACAATGCTTAAACAAGCTGGAGTAACTGACATTAATCTTCAGTTATTACAGTAAATATGTGACATCCATCTACCATTACAAAGCACAGTTAATGAATCATTTAGAGAACTACCCACAGACTAAAGACAGTCTTATCTCCCTATTGCATGCATAAGCAATAGCCAATGGCTCGATAAATGTAAATATTCATGCTTTATATCTGCAAAATTTGCTCTCAGGAATCTAAAAGAAGGTCTGCATGTTGAACTGAGAGACTGTCACATACATACACTGAAAGAAGCTTGTATTCAGCAAATGAACACCCATTCTTGTTATCCTAATGACGTATACGCCACTGCCCATATTCTACAACAAACAGAAATGAATTTGAAATGTATGGAAAAAAACCCAGTAACGATTAAAAAGCATAAGAGTGTTATTTATAAGCACTGAAGTGTTTTTAAACATACCACAAGCAATCTTTTCCTAAAACTCAAAGTCTGAATAACATTATAAGCACGGGAGGGCTCATGCAGACATCCCCATTTTGAGGACTTCGAAGTTAAAAAAAGTTATCTATGAATGATGAACTGTTCACAGCACCTAAAATGCCAAGAAAAATGATCATGGTAAATTACACTTCATGAAGAATTCATGAGGTCTAATTTTATATTATTTCTAAGTGCTCATTAATGAACAAACTCGGAACATTCTCCCATAAAAAAGAATTTAGATAAATAATGCAAAGCTCTTACTTTATCTAAAAAAAGCTCTTTAATTAGCATTGCAAGTTGTTTGCTTTTACAAGTGAAAACAAATGGTGCCATGGCAGAGGTCCCACAGCCATCTCCTCAACAATGATGACAAAAGGAGAAACAAACAAAACCTCTCAAAGAAAATGAATGTAGATTCACAAAGGTTTTCCTTCTATAATGCGAAACAGCCTTTAACTCCCAGCTTATCTGCTCTTTTGAATGGAAGTCAGCACAGCACAAGTCTGTCCCACAAGAACTTCTCTTCAGGTGAAGAAAACCCCATTTGCAGGAGCTGACTCATCCATTCACCCGACCATCTGCTGATCCGTACATGTCCAGCCATGCCAAAGCCAGAAGGTTGGTCCATAGGTGTGGAACCCACAAACAGATCCACGCTCGGGTCCCTCAGCCCTGGACCAGCCACTGCATGCCCCTGCTCCCTTTTCAGGTGCAGCTTCTCACTTGGAGGGGGATTAAGCACATCTCTACAGTTTTGCAGAATGAGGCACTGGATTATAAGATCTTCAGGAGAGATCATGCTGTCTTCCCATAGGGGTGTTAAAAATATAGTGATTTTAAGTATTCATCGGCTCAAAAATGTAACTCCAGCCAGAGGGAGAAGTAGGTGCACCTGAACCTCACACACATTGCATGGGCTTCTTTCTAAAGTGACCTTAGGAGAAGCAAATGATGCTCAGTGTGCAGCTCCAGTACAGGTTCCCTTCTCTGTAACACAACTGTCAGATTTCACTGTCAATTACATTTTTATTAAAGCTTATGTACTGCATAGCTAGGATTTGCTATTATTTACCTAATAAATACATCACGAACATGAAATAAAGGAGGAAAATGAAACTTTAGAGTCAATCTGCCTGGAGGCAAATCCAATATCCCAGGAACGAAATCATTATCTAATCTTCCATATTTTGACATGCTCCACCTTTACCTTCCTTTGAGTAGAAGTCATATTTAGTATTTTAAATGCAGATACAGCTCAGAAAGCTAGCAGTCCCTGGGACAGAGCCTTCTTACAAAATCCTGGTTTCAGACAGCACTGCACTCCGGTTGAAATGGTGTTCAAACACTGTCAACAAGCTCACACTTATGGGGGCCGTGATAACTGTACAGAGCACACAAATGATCCAAATGGAGAAGACAACAAATGCATTCATTTTAAGAGGCAAGCTCCAGTTGAGATAAAGGAGGAAAATTATTTTCTTTAATAGCTACATTTATCCAGATCTAGACCATTAGAGGCTTTTGCGTGAATATGCTGAAACAAAATATCTGTCCCCAATCTGCAGTGAAATGAATGCAAAGTTTATTGGCAATATTACTTGTTATCACAGCAGTGCCTGAAGGATATAACTGATACCAGCACCAAGTGTGCTAGATGCTGTACAAATGGGTAGTAAGGGCAGTGACTGCCACTGTACCAAACACAGTGACAAAAAATAGAAAGGCAAAACCTGTTATTTTTATTTCAAGTTTTGCAGAAGGGAAAAAATCAAACCAGAGGAAAGCATCTAGGCAAACTGCTGAAGTTACACAGTAAGCTGTGACAGCTCCATAACACAACACCATACCCTCAAACCTGGCCCAGAGATTAAGGTCACCACTCCTAACAACTTCTTCAGAAAGCAAAACAGCATAACGATGCACCAAACTGCATTTTCTTTTGAGAGAGAGTTTCACATAAATGTGTCTCCTGTTTCCATGAAGTATGGACTCGGCAGTTCTGCATTTGATTTCAAGGACAAAAGGGAATGAGTCGTGAAAAAAAAATAGGAGACACCAAAATCAGCCACAACCCTTTCAACACCAATGACTACTGAAGTATCAGCAGAAGAAATCACTCTCTGAACTACAAGTCCAATAACCACACACAAGATAGGAATAAAGGCATCGTATCACACACTTCAAATGGTCTTTTACTCTTCCTGCAGGAACTCTGGGGACAAGAAATGGAAGGAGGAGAACTACAATTACCAGACACAGAGCTCAGCACTCCCCAAAGCCCAGAGGAAACACACAGGGCTGGGGAGCAGATGCATGGACAAGCACTCCATGCACTGCAATTTCTGGGAAGCACGCTAGAAGTGCTGCACTGCACATTTCCAAGGACAAAAACACTCTTCCAGAAGAAGAATATGGTTATAGCTCTATCATATGTATAACCCCAACTCACAGTATCTCAGATTCTTTATGAACTTCTACTAGACTTCATTTTCAATCACTGTTTCCAGCTTCACCGCCTCTTGTGAAGACTATGGAGAAACTATGCATGTCTGAAACCTCAGAGGTGTTTTGGCTATTCAGTGCTCTCCAAACATCTTATGGAAGTCTACAGCAAATGTGCTCAACAGCACTAATGAAGCCATAAGTGAGGAAAAACAGTATACTAAGTGATGACCACGGAGGCATCCTGCTATGCCTGTATAAAAGAGTTATCCTTTTCACTAAGACAAACTGACTTCTAGAAAGGCAGCATGCTGTTCTGCGCTTTACTTAGACTGGTTTCACCAGAATGTGCCTGCAACCATTTCTGCCACTAAGCATAATTTACATATGAAGATATGGGAGAACACAGCCTTGATTTCACAGCATTCAAACACCACTCAAACACAGCTTTGGAGAAAGCGAATGTCAAAAACACCTGGAGAGGAAAACGGATGCGTTCCCACTTTATTGCACAGGTTACACAACTATCTGTGGTTAAAACCTCTTAGAACCTGTTCTGTCCCACATGCATGGACAATAACAAAGGCTGTTGGCAGGGAGGTGTCCTACTTCTGCACTGGGGCATGGCCATCAATGGCTCCCACCTAGCCGCATCCCCAGGGGTCACTGGCCACCTACGCTCAAAGGTCTGTACTGGAACAAAGGCAACACGGTCAGGCTCTGCCTTCTGAAGGAACATCTGTTTCCTCTTCAATTGCCCCTCTACTTCTGCCAAATTCACACCACGCAACTCTGTACCTACAATTTTACAAGGGCTTTACTTCATTTATTTCACTATTCCAGACTGCTCCTTATTCAATCCTGGATTTTCACCTGGACCTACTATTTGTTCTTACAAGATGTATATGAAGACTACAGGAGTCTGGAAGAAAACCAATCTCAAGAAGTTTAGATCTTTCCTTGATTGGTGCGCCAAGCCAAAATGGGATGGAAACATCCTCTTCCTCTATGGGCTTCATTTTATTAGGCAGATACCACAAAGGCAAGTGGTCTTCCAGAGACTGCCTTGTCCTTCTTGAAAAAGAGGGACAGTGACTAAAGAAAGCATGTAAAATCTGTGCTAGCAGGGTGATAAAAAACCAAACCACCACTGAAAACATTAAGTATATGTAGCAAACCCTGAAAGACTGGAGAGGGTTTCTCAAAAGCCTGGATACTAGATAATAACAATACAAAAGCATGGCAGAGATCAACAGCTAAGATCCCCAGTCTAAAGGACATACAGCCTAAAAATACAGCGAAATGAAAGCAAAGGAAATTGTGAAAGTCTTTTTATATTTTTGGTTACTTTCTGAATTTTATTTTTAGCTCAGAGTTTGTTTCCTAATCACTACCTACTTGTTTAGTTTACTGAGTACATTACTGAGCTACATATTACTAATCTGTAACTGAATTATATTACTGACTTGGGAATATATATATTGCACTGCGTGCTGACGCACAGATTCCCACGGGTACGTACATGTTCATGTAAGAAGGAGACAGCTGCAAGTCTTCAGCTGCTGTAGACCTGTCACAATTCCACTTTGTTTTTCCCTTTAAGAAAATAATCTAGAATCATTTGCAACCCGAGAGTTTAGACAGTGAAAGCTGCGTTACAAGCCATACTGAAACCTAAAAACGTCTACTTACCAGAAGGCACAGCAAAGCAAGGACAGAGCAGAGCTCTCTGTGAAGCCTAGGAACACCCAACCCCCCGCTGCTGTTATTTCTACTGAGGCTCTAGAAACAAAAGCTATGATTTTCAGCAGCCCTTAAGCAATTTCAGATTCATTAATGTTCACCGCAATAGGATTTCAGCTCCTAAGCTGCAAGTTCTTCTGAAAATGTTGCCAATACATTTTTCATGCAAAGACAGGCTTATAATAGGCAGGAATGGATGCTTTAGGAAAACACATGCCACAACCAAAATGTTTTAAGGCTCTGTCCTCAACAGGACCTTAATGAAGACACACTGGTAAATGCAATTAGGGAACACTAATCAACATGTGTACATCTCGACTGCTGGCAACCGCATCTCTATGGATACTGCTGCTTGCAGGGCTAAGCAAGACAGACCCCAAAATAGGACTTAGCTGAACATCGTAATTTATCTCCATCAACACAAATGTTAGCATACTGCAAAGTAACAGTATATTTCTCTTAGAACTGAACTACTAATAAACATAAAATTACATCTCTTCTACAATTAACCTGTAACCCTACAGCCCTGTACCACACTAATATTGCTTATGGAAATATCTTAAAGGTCATGAACAGGTAACAGGAGAAAGAAGATGACTTAAGAAATCTCTGGTGGAAAAATGATCAGAAATGACCTTCCAGTATGCAGAGGCAGCTGTTTACTCTGATGGTCTCACACAAATATCTACACAATGGCTTCTAAATGAGAGTAAGTTTTAATGTATTATATGTAATAAATACCTCAGTAATACTTAAATTCAAATGATCTCACGCATAAAAGCATCTGTGCTAAGCTCACAGAGCCATTACCAAAGATTAATAATATATTATTCATCAATAAAGGACAATACCAAGTACACATGCATGTTATCTGTCACAGGTCAGAATAACAGATCTTAATGGCTTATCCTGGACATAAACTCTATTAATCTCTGCACTAAGGAAGGGAAACATGCCCCAGGCCAAATCAAACACCCTCCTTATTCCAATGATTAAGATGCCTCCCAAAATTGCCAAACAAAGTCATACTCGAATTCACCAATTTCTCACTCAGAATAAAGAAAGATATCCTCAACATCAAGAAATTAAAACCTTTTTGTCCTGGGTTCAGCAGGCTCTCTTCAAAACAAGTGAGCAGATCTCATGGATAACATACTCCTGGTTAAAACCCAATTGTTCTAATGCGCCCAACGGGAGCCCAGTCCTCAGAAACGGGCACTTGTGGGCATGGTGGGATCCAGACCATTCCAGCTATCCCAACTCAGAACCCATACATTATGTTTTGCTTGGGTGTCAACAGGCAACTGGAAGAACAGCAGCGTAGTAAGATGTTACTAAGCAAGGAGTGTCTTAACAGCCTAAACATGTAAGAACAGCTTGAGTATTAAAAAAAGCCCAAATAACCAAGTTAATGTCCTTCCTATTGGCTACCTTTCCCTACAAGACAGCAGTCATACATACTGTTCGAACTCAGAGCTGGAATCACTCCCTCTGTGTGTTTCATCTCAAAGGAGAACTCAGTGACAGAAATGACACTGCCTCATTATTCAAACAAGTATTATCACCTAAGCTTCCCTGACCACCAAGGCATTTAGCCTAGGGGTCCTGGTCCAGCCTGGTGTCAAAACACTGCAGGAGAACACGGCTACTGCCACGGCCACAATGGCTATGTATGGCTGCAAGGATTCCTGATGATCACACAAGTAACGTTCACTTATGCATATAGCAAAGATTAATGATGAAAATTAAACTCAATTTCTACCCCAGTGAGCATCTACATTTGTGAACACTTCTTTCAGTACCTGGGTAATGACAAGCACAGACAATAAAAGAAGGATTCTAAAAATATACTACTCTTTTTCCCTGGATTAGTGTGTCTACAGTTAAATATAAACTGTGCTCTATAAATTATCAAACACAATGTCAAATTCTGAAGTGCACTCCGGAATCTCTCACAGAGCACACGAAATACAGAATGGTAATTTTGTCCTGGCCCAGTTAGCCTGAAGAACAATATGCTACTGTGCTAGATCATGGAGTTAGCTCCCATCGACGGTCACACTAAAAATGGCCACAGTCACCACCGTAGATGCGCAGTGATTTTTTCAGGACCCTCTGCATCAAGCAATGAGACTAATTCCCTGAACAGCTGCTCTCACAGGACGGGAATCGACAGCAACACTGCCACAGTATAGCTGGCACACACATATTAGGAAGAATTTCCAGCATTCACGCTTTCTGCTAAAAATCAACTTCCCCCTACTCATCTACTGCCAGTAACTTCATTTGGAACAAAGATATACAGGGATCGATATTAGACCTATTTTTATTTAAGGAACGTTTGTTTACATGCATTATTACTTCTTATGGTATCGTGACAGCGCCTTCTGCTCTACAGGAGTAACAGGATTGTCTTAGCCCACAAGTTCTTCGGCACATAGTACAGCAAAAAGTCACTGACCACCATTTGAAGATCAAGGATGACAAGTAGAAGATGGATACAAGTCCAGCAATTAACAGCTGCATTTGTAAACCCTTCAATCGAGCAAAAGAAAGCAAATACCTCCAAATATGTCTTATCCCAAATGCGAATGCATTAACACTTCACCACAGTGTAGTGACTTAAACAGGGGTTATTTCATGCCGTTTAGTCATGAATTTTGTATTATCTAACATCAAACTGCTGACTGCTATGGGAGTCTGCATGCCAGCTTAGGAGGACTGAGAACAGGCATGGCCACCTTCTCCCCACATTACCATTCAACTCTGTTGAAAAGGTTTGTTAGTACTTTGCCTGTGTAATTTACTACAACCCTCTCAAACCAGAACTACTATAAACAGGTTGACTTCCACACACCTTAAATACATCACAGACATCCAGATTTAAATCAAACCACATATTAAAGTATCCCCCACGCAAGATCTTCTGAGGAAGTTTAGTCTATCAATAATAATTCTCTAAGTCACAAATACCAGTTTTGCTTTCAACAGCAGCAGAGAAATGTGGACTTCTGACAACTACCCTGACATACAGCAGGAGAGACAAGGGGACGAAGCTGGTTCCTGGAATTTTTTGTCCTTGCTGGGCAATTAGACATAATGTTACAAGAAAAGTCAGATCTACCTTAAATTATAAATTGTGAGCATTGCTGTCTTGGCTAGTTTTCCAGTATGTGATAACGAGATATCCATAATGGGAGGAAAAATATGAAGGACAAGCTTCCTTCATCCCTAATGTCCTTACAAAAGCTCTTCAACTGCATTCAACCTGGGAGTAAATAGGCTGCAGTGCTCAAAACACAACCAGCTACCTTAAATAAGTGCATTTACAGGGCCACACATAGGGCCCAAGTGCAGGGCTGTTACCTGCTCCAGCAGCAATCTTTCTGGTCTCTACATGGATGGTCAGATGGGGTATTCCCACCAAGCATCCCTCAGGAAGGGAAAACCAGAGGAGGCTGTTTGTTTTTCCTTCCTCAGTGAACGCACCCGGGTACGCAGCGGAGTGGCTGGATCTTAAGGACTTGCACTACTGGAAAGGCTCCAGTGGCATTGCTGCCCTCTGCCAACACTGAAAATCACTTACATGGCCAGAGACGCATTACGTGTAGAACCTTCTCGAAGCACTGCGAATGACAGAGCCACCTCCCATAGTCATTCGTGTCTGTTTTGAAACAAACATACATTATCATATCGCCTTTACCTCCAAGAGTTCTCCAAAGCCATCGCACACACCACCACCCCAATCCTGAAATATACAGGCGCACAGCTCTAGACTGGGAAAGGCGCTGACCGCACTACCCGCAATGTGCAAGAGCTTTTGAAGCCATTAAAAATATAAAGTTTAAATATTTAAAGAATAAATTAAATTTAGTTGGGTTTTTAGTTCCAGAATTCAAGGACAAATAATTTCCCATCACAACAGCATCGCTGACGCAACTGCGTGTGCCTTAGCAACAAAGGCGTACTACAGAATTTTATATACATCATGACTTTAAATACTGTCAAAGGCAGGCTTGCATTTTATGGTGCAACTAAACCATCTCCAGAGAGGGCACACAGAGGTTTAGCTATTTTTAAATTATTTTTTTTTACTTAATATTCTGTCTTTTCATCCCATTTAATTAACGATTTCTAACTGGTTCGCAGCACTTCCTGACTGTTACAGATTCTCTTCACCGAGGTAAAGAGTCCTCACATAAGACAGTCAAGGGTAGAACAATAGCTAAGACAGACTGTCAGCTTCCTCCCTACTTTTGGGGGCCCTAGAGCAGTGATAATGAATTAGGAGCTCTAAAATGGTTAAGGAAAAGAGATTACAGTGACAGAAAATACAGATCAACCCAACAAGGGCTCTAATTCTTAATGAATTTATGCACGCAATGTAAATGCCACAAATAAGACAATGTTACGTAGTCGCAAGAATTAACTGTGTTCTCCATATAATCTCATCTGAAAGCATTTCATTCCTAACACTGATGTTCCAATGCTATTGCAAACTCCGTCTGAATACTTAAATAAGTAAACAACAAACAAAAGGGCTCATCTTCAGTGCCCCCAAGCTATCATCCAAAACTGGTTATAATTAAAGGTGTGAACAACAGAGTAACAAACCTGCAAAGTCAAGGTTCTGAGAAATTAATGGGCATCACACCACTGCACCAGTTCAAATTTATCACTCATTATCTCCCTGACTAGCACAGTGCTGTTTCACATATTAGTGCCTCCTCTTTCCTCCAAGCCTTTCCTGCCTTTTCTAGATGGCTAATTTTAAACAATTACTGCCTCTGACACATTGAGACCTTTTCTCCCTCCTTTCTTCTTCTTGCTGTAAAGATACTGACCTACAAAAGCCCCCTGCACCTAAAATATTCCAGCATTTTAGCAAGCAAAGATTGATCGTTTGAGGGGAAACAGTGAGCAAGCAAAGTGTCTTTGAATCTCCGTTTCTACAACATCTTCACTTTACATTATCTCAAACGGTTAAACATACTCAAACGCAAAGGCTAAGGCAAGGTATAGGTCCCCATTAAACACTACTTTCATTAGGGTTAAATGTATTGTACTTGTTGAGTTGAAACATTAAGACTCCTCTTTGCCAAATTCTTTAGAAAATGCAAAACGTGCCTTGCTCTTAAAGTTACTTGGGTGTCCCACACTGTTGGTAACTGGACATTTACACAAGCAATTGGAGAGCACTACATTCCGCAAACACCCTTTCCCTCCTCATACAAATCCCAGCGTTTTCCTTAAGGTCCATTCAAACAAGAAGGGAAGATAAACATGCATGAATATACACAAAAATACATGCAGATGAATCTCTTCATCCATCCTACTATGGAAAGGAGAAGAGAAAGAGAAGAAGAGGAGTGCAATGGAGGAGGGGTGACTTTCCATCACAGATTAGCACATTCTGCTACATCTGGCCTATCCTTTCCAGGGGTACCATGTTTTTTTAACATCACCTCACTTGCAAGAAGACTGTTTGCGCCCACTTCTCCCCCAAAACCCCAATGACATTGAAAAAATAACTGCATTGCAGTATCCGCCAGTGCACCGGAGTGTATCCAGTTAGCTGTCCCACAGACAAACAAATGCACATTTTAATGTGTCCAGGCATGTAAATGAGTTGTCTAGTGGACACAGATTGCCAAAACAGACAAGTGGATTTGTCAAGTTATCTGCATCTCTCCCTCTCGCTATAATATTCTCTGCCACTGCCCATTTCTTGCCTGGGGTGTTTGCTGAAATTGTTTTGGAAGTGCAAGATCCCAAAGAAAACATTGAATTCCCCTGCCAAAATACAGGACCCAATCACTCTTTCTCTCTTTGGAAAAACCTCGGGGTGTGGAGTGGCTCTAGGTTATGTACCAACAGCATGACAATTACACACAGAAAATAACCTGTGTTTAATTAGCACACACTCCCAGCATACCAAATAGGAAGGTTGAGGAAGAAAAATTCACTGTAACCTAGAAGATGCTATTTCTAAAAAAAAAATTAATACATTAAATATATTTAAGATTAACGCAACTGGATTTTCTTTCAATAGAGTCACAATATTTAACAGGACCAAATAAAGATGATGAAGACTATTCCAGACCCATTCAAATTGGATTTTTAAGTATAGCCCTTCCAGCTCACTGTAACCATCCTTTGTCACAACAGCTCCCGCTCACTTTGAGAGAGCTCAAAAAGGTAAAATTAATAAAGAGGAAGAAAGCAAAGGAGGCAACCGAGCCATCAACAGTGGAGAGACATCCCTGTATCTAACATGGGAACTTGATCACTGGAGTACATGGGGATAAGATTTTAAACTGATGGCTGGTATTCACATTGCATCAATATCCAACTGTAAAATTGCATCCTTTCTGACTAGTAGTTCATCAAGACAATTTAAAAGGGAAGAAGAAATGTCATGTCTACAGATAACTATGTTTTCTCTACCTTTTTGTCTGTAAAGAAAGAGGTTTCATGTTTTAAGCTTTTGGTATTCGTCGCAATCTTAATTCAATTTCACTAACTTAATAGCTGGGTTTCTATACAAGGATTTACAATGCGATCTTTTTCATGCCAAAAGAAAATGCCCCTATGTACATGCAGGCTGTATTCACTAATATAATCTTAAAACAAAGAAAAGAGGAAGATGGGGACAGGAACACGTGCACCATAAAACAAGGATGACATTCTTTTTAAATCTTCGTAGAAACACCAAATTGCACAGAAAATGAAAATGTAACTACTAGCTGATGACTCTTAAAGCAAACAATGCAGCTGTGTATAATAAAAGGCACCCTTATTTATTGTCATGACTAAGTTAACGGGTTTAGAACACAGCACCTCTGTTTTGGACAGAAGAAAAATTATTTTACTCTCACGTACAACTACAATGCATGTCAGAATGCATCTCTGCACATGCACAGCCTGCAAACCGCACAGTTTTACACACGCACACACACCCTCAAGATTTCTTCCCCCCTCTACATTGTAAAGCAGCGCAGTTTTCAGAGGGCCATTCAATTACTTCTTCACAGAAAGGACTGCAGTAGAAGCAATACTCAAAACAAAGCAAATTAAAAGGGGGAGATTTAATTTCTTTTAATTCCTCTTTCAACCAAGCACTGCCATTCCTGCCGGAATTAGCATTCAGCGTAACCCTGCACCAGAGGAAGGAAGGAAGTAAAAAATGTTTGAAAATCTGAAGACAGAGAGAAAGGCGTGTTCTATATTCTCGCTTTGCTTCTCTTGTGCCTCCTGATGTGTGATAGATGAGCATTTTCTGGGTAACCACATTTTTTATATCTTTTACGCTACCGTCTATCACTCACTAGCCTACTACGCTTTTTTAACACTTCTAGCCCCAACAGCTATTTCCCGTTATTGTTTGCCACTACAATACATCACAATTAGCAAAACATTCAGCCACAGTTTAAAAAGTAAAGTTGCCACAAGGAGCCTGACATTGGAAGTGGGTATTTCTCCAGCAGATCTAGATAACAGACTGTGGCTAAAGGTGGGGCTGGAGACGAAGAGAAGAATAATCTCATTATTTCTGTAAATTCCGCTCAGCACCTAAGCCTTCGGATATGGTGAACTCCCCTGAACCGATTATTCTGCCATATAACCATCTGATTTTGCAAAAATACCAATATCACTTAACACAAAATCACTGCTTAGGGTAAATTCATTCTACCTACTGTTCTCATAGGGACATTTGCTGGAAAATTCTAAGAAATGATTTGCAGAAGCTATCAGCTGTGGGAGTTCACTATTATACCTCTGTCAACTTCATTCAATATAATTTACATTTATTTTATTTTTTTATATATACTGCCTCCAAGGATTCCTTCCAAGCTTTTTTTTTTGCACATACAGTTTCACAGCAGGGAGGGGGGAAAAGGGGAAAAAAAAAAAAGAGGAGATAACCCTCTTTTGCAGAGGAGAAAGAACAGATGCTTAAAACCAGATTTCTAGAAATCACTGCAAGCCTGAGCCAGAAATGTAATTAACACCTATTTATAAAGAATAATTAAAGTTGTGACTGCCACAAAGAACAGCAGAGATAATCGAGGTAGCCCCTGCTTTTCTTTTTTTCTTTTTTGGATTTTTTTTTCTTTTTTTTACACTGTTTGCAGTATTCCCACATGATTGCCACCTGCTCCCCCACTCAGCTTCCCCTATGCTCGTTTCCCCGGCAACCTTTCATTGGCTTTTCCTCCCAGCTATCGCTTTCAGTTCGGCTGCTCAGTCTAATCTTATTTGTTTTACACCCATCAAAACAAGCAGCTAGACAAAGACAATCCTGTAAGAATGGGAAAAGACCGTCGCTTCCCCCCCCCCGCCCCCCCACTCCCTTCCCCGTTATAATAAATATCCACGGCAAAAGTCTGAAAAACGTTAAAATTAAAGGGGAAAACGGGGGGGACACCCCATGCCCCTCAAGCATCACCCCACAGTGCTGGCAGGAGGGACGGGCCCCAGCCCCCCTCCTCTCCGGGTCCCCCATCCCTGAGTCCCCGGCACTTGGTTCTGATCATGCCATTTTGCACAATCTGTAAGGAAAGCACAAAAGAAGGGACGAGGCGAGCGCGTCCGGGCTCCTCCACCAGGAGAATATAGGCTAAAAATAGAAATACTATTTTTCACATAAATGGCTTTGACTTCTCCCGGCATTTAAAACAGCACAGAACAACACGGCTCCCACCCCCCCCAGCCCCCACACCCCGACACAAAAAAACCCACCCCACACACCCTTCCATCCATCCATCCATCCATCCATCCATCCATCCATCCACCCATCCATCCTCTACAGCACCGGCTCTATGGGAAACGCAATACCTGGATGTGAGAGGCGATTATTAGGTTTGTATTTAAGGCTGGTGTAATACAAACGGAGATTAAAAGGCATCACCGGCTGCCTGATCCGCCAGGCACATGCGGTACAATGACACCGCGACTGTCAGCAGAGACCATCCTCGCTCCACTGAAATGCAGCGTTCAATGGGAACGCGGCGGAGTGCCATCGTCGTTAGATACGTTAAATAGATATATAGATATATACACACACACACATGCAGGCATATCCCCCTATAAGAAAAAATAATACCCCCCAAACGAGGCTCTCTAATTTTATTTTATGACTCACGATCCACCGCCCCGAACAAAAGAAATCCGCGAGGCACACGAGAAGCGAGACAAAACCCCCACGAGCAGGCTCTCCCCGTTCACTTACCATTTTCAAGCCATTCCACTCCATCTGTGATCACAAAGATGGACCCTTACAGCCCCTCACAGAGTCGAAAGCAAAAAGAGCGTTATGTAAAAGCTGACATTCCTTCTTACAGCGCTGCTGCCCAACGATGCAACAAAATCGACATATACTAGGCACTGCAACACATACAAGCCTCCTCCTCTTTTTATGAGGTCACGACAGGAAACTCTTTGAAATACAATATGCAGCATTTACTGAAGCTCATATAAATCACCCTCTTTTAAAATTACCATACCTATTGCGCAGTCCACCAAAAGAAAATTACCAATCTCGAGCCTTTTTTTTCCCCCACCCCCCCCTTTCCATCCACCATCCCCCCCATTCTCTCTCCCCCCCCCCCCCCCAGGATTTTGCTCGGCATTTGTATCTCCAAAATGTCAATGTGGAAATTAACTCCCTGCCCCCCCCTCCACTGCTTAAAAAAAAGCCTCTTCTTCCTTTTGCATTTCGGTTAGCCACATACCAGCCTTGCATTAGAAATGAGCTCTTTTCTCTTTATTCTGAGAGAAATCGCGATTACCTTAAAACGACAAAGTACATCCTTTATTAAAGGATACGCACACATTAAATATGAAAGAGAGGGAGCGAGGGAGAGAGAAAGGGAGAAAGGGGGGGAGAAAGGGAGAGATCATGTACAAACACATCAGTAGCAGAAAAACTAAATGCATGTGAAAACACAGACTGAGAATGATGCAGATTCGGGGAAAATCTGGATATGTTAGCTTCTAGATCTACCTCTATATAAACCCGCTACGATCCCATCTTTAAATCTACTAATACCTACCATAACCATTCTTAATGGCAAATATTGGGTCTTGAAAGGCTTCAACTCTTCTACAGATTTGCTAAGGTTTTCGGGGAATTATTTTTTATTTTTATATTTTTTCTTTAAAAAAAAAAATCCACAAAGCACAGTGCTAGACGTTTGTGCAGCGAGAATAATAATAATAGTAATAAATAATAATAATAATAATAATAAATAATAATAATAAGCACAAATCTGCTGTTTTGTGGTCTTTTGTTGGCTGTTCCTCCCCGCAGGTACCGCGGTCCCCGAGCGGCGGCCCCCGGCGGCGGCGGCAGCGGGCGGAGCGGCGCGGGCCCTGCTGGAACTGGCTGCCGGCGTCCCCCCGTTACAGCCATTTATGGGACCATCTGTCAGCGGCGGGCGGGCGCTGATTGGCCGCCGCCGCGCGGGGAGGGCGTTGCGACATCAGGTGCTATTGAAATTAGCCGCGGCCAGATTGACAGTGTTAATGATGGGGTGACCTCTGCAACAACAGAGACCAGATTTCTGAACTGCTGCTTGTGTCTAGTAATTAAGGCCCGGTTGAAGAAACAACACGCATCCCTCTATTTTTCCTTGTATTTTTTATTATTTTTATTATTATTTTGTATTTATTTTTCCCCACCCCGCCGGAGCCCTCGGCCGCGGCACTGTCGTACCTCGGCCATGCTTCAGTGCCTACATCTTCTTACCTCCTGCCCGCCCGTCTCCCAGGTCCGGCGTATTTTAACCACCTTATCTTTTTCGACAGTTGCTTTCCGGAGAAATGCATATTTAATGATCTGCCTCTAGGCTTAAAGGCACAACAAAAGCACTCCCGACGTGCGTTTAAAGCTGCGTTTATTTTCAGGTACTATTGATTTTAATAATAAACCATCTCTCCCCTTCCTTCTGCCCGGTGAGGTTTTAAAAATACATATTTTTACAAGTGGATTTGATAGCGCTGCCACTTGATGCCGTCTAAGGCACAGCAGACACCTATTTATCAGAGCTCCCCCTGAACAACAGTAGTATTTCAAAATCATTTCACCACCTCGCTTCATCCTTCTTCAGCTCTACAGGAAATAAAACATCGGCAAACTTTGGGTGTTTAAAAGCATCCCCCCCCCCCCCCCCCCCCCCCCCCCCCCCCATCATCAGCCTTAGAGAGGAACGTGCTTAATTTAACAATGCACACTCATTAATCCTCCACTCACTGCCACTGACAAACTAACAAAACTTCACTTCCAAACAGCAATATTTTACCCTCTCCTGACCACAGCAAGTTTATTACCAATTCTCACAAGTTAGGAAGCATTCATTCATGCCCTCCTCTTACTTGGGAGTTATTTTCCCCAAGCATGTTCTGGCCAAAGTAACAAGGCATGGCACCCTGTAATTGCAACTATCCTTGAATTCACGTTCACCTCATCTAAAGCGAGTGAGTATTCTCAGTCAATGGATGTAAGAATCATTCCATTTTACCATCCATGCACTCATTTCATCCGCCAAATATCATTTTTTAAAAGTCAGTATCATTGCAAGCGTTTTTAAACAGAAGAGCTGTAAACGGAGAAAGCTGGGATGGGCCATGTTATAAGCTCACTTAGTTCTTTCCTGGAGAAAGAAAACCTGGCTACAAACCACCAAAACCATTTGCAAAAATACATGATCAGATAATCTTTGTTCTAGAAGTTTTATGTATTTTTTAAAGCATAAAAATGCCCTCAAACTGCTCAGCTCTGAACTGACATGCTGCACATTTTATATGTCTTTAAAACCGTAGACACACTCAAACACACAGAAAGACCAAACACACCCAATAAAACATATGAAATATAGAAAGCGTATAAAAATCCAGCTACAAACAGACCAAGCAAGGAGAAAAATGGCATTTAAAAGACATCAGACAATCTATCTGTGGAACGAGCACTGAATTCAATTAAAATATGAACAATGTAAAAGGCTGCAGAGAGGATTTCTCCATGCATCTTTTGGAGCATATTTGTAGCTTGGTAAAAAAAAACAGTGAAGATTAAACTAGCTCGTAAGATAAGGTTTCCTAACTCAAATTTAAGTGTCCTGTTAGACTGAACACACAGGCATCAAAATGCTACAGAGCTAGTGTATTACCATACATTCTTGTGCAAATATACACCGAATATTAAAGTTAGATTTGTAATGCAAATTTTTACTCCAGGTCTCGTCAGGGGTTAATAACACCGAAAAAAGGCATCCAGAAATTATTTGTAAGTCTTTTCAACTTCAGCCGACTTTGTTACTCTAAATTCGTTATGCACATCAAAAGATTCAGCCATTTTTCTGAAACAATAATTGCACGCTGCTCCTCTTAAAACATCAGCTATCTTATCTGCCTAGAAACCCAGGTACTCTGCACACTGACCACTTTCCCCAAAAGCACCCCACACACGCAGTCTTTCTGGGGAACACTGAAACAAATGCTCAAACATCCTCAGAGGCCTCCCTCCGTAAAGACAAAGGCAGAATCCTATTGTTGAAAAAGTCAACCTTATTCTCGTGTTTCCAATAGTACCATTTATCTTACAGGGTAAGGCACTGACCACCACATCACGGTCGTGACATTTGTAAAGCATCACATTCTCTATACAGCCTCTCCAGCATCAGCCAGCAAAGCCCCTGAGCAAAGCATATTTTTAATGCAGTCTTCCATCCCCACAAAAAGAAACTTGTCTTAAACAGCTAATCCAATATCAAAATGAAATCACAGGGTTGTTTCCCAGCCACCCCCCCCCCCCCCCACCTCCCTCTCCTTACCATAAATGAGCAGTTTCTTGACTCATTAATGACAGTTTCCCTTAAAAGAAGTGATCTCATATCACTGAGCCCCTCTCCACCATGCATACATCCCAAAGGTTGCGGGTATCTTAGCATCAGTAGCCGCTAGCAAGCTCTCTCATACAGAGCCCAGATGGACTATACCAGAAGCCAATTCAGCGTTAATAACTACCTACTCTGTGCAGTTTAGAAGCCTTACGTGGCATAATGTCCTAGGCAACAGCAGCCGATTGAAACCGCAAATAAAAGACAACCCAATTCTCCAAAAGCATCAAAAGGAAAAAAATAATAAATTGAAGAATGATTTTTTCCCCCCACATCTCTTACTTTCATAAGATTAAACTGAATCCTTCAAACAAACATATGAAAAAGGAGAAAAATAAAAACAGATGCTGCCCAGAAAAAAGTGACAAAATATTACCTCATTATTTAACAAAGCAGCATTAAGCGTCCTGCTGATTTCAAACATCTTGCCACAGATTTTGGTTAAGAGAAACAGGAAGAATCCTTTGCAAGCCCTCTGTCTGCAAAGGGTTCTTCAATTTTCTTGCGCACAACAGAATAGTCAATATGTTATTTCCCTAGAGTTCGCACATTAAAACATCTAGTCAGTGAGCTGAATTTTCCCCTTATCACACTGTAGACTCCTGTTATATGTACTGCTCTCTTTGCAAGATTAGCCTGCCCCAAACATGGCTGTTGTTTAAACTATTCTTTAAAGTAACAGTTCACTCCATAACCACCAGGTGGGCAGTGTACACAGATTCAAGTAACCATCTTAAAATTTTTCTTGGAATAGCTGCTGGTTGTGATATACAGTATAAATCCCCCCTACATGCACCAAGCAGGAGGGGGTGGGGGGAATAAAAGATACAGATTTCTGCACTGGTTTATGCCTTTTCCTGCCCAGAAGCGAACCCACACGCCTAATCCCTAAAGTCACTTAACTTTGACCATTCTTTTTCTTTTTAAAGGGACCTTAAAATTTATACAGGAGCGTTTCCTTCAGCAAATATGAACTAGATGATAAAATCCAATCAGTTCTGAGAACAAAGTGTAATTAAAAGGGAAAGCACGCCCATAGAAACGGTGTGTACTGCACAAGATACAAAATCAGCTTTAAGTTCAGCACAACAGCGTTCTTTCATGGGAACACCAAATCCAGCATGTAAATAATTCACATGTGGGTAGAGCCTTGTAGAATATACGAATTTACACCTTCAAGCAAATATGAAAACCACTTGATAACACACTGCTATGACGTATTTTGGCTTAAATTCATTTATGAAACCACTGCTGCACACATGAGAGTGCAGGACTGAAATACACAGAAAGGATCCACTTTTCTATAGGACCCAAGTCTCCCGAGTTACCAACCTGTCCCCACCCCTACATGTCTGCAAGCTATTCAAGTATTTTTTTCCCCTCTATTTAAGGTCAAATACCTCAAGGAATACTTCCATTACTATTAAAAATATATATATACACACATTCACTCAACACTGTAAAGCAACACCCAGAGGCCTGAATGAGATTGGGATCTTTGTGTTAGGTGCTGTACAAACACATTTGAAAAGTCATCTCATGCCGAAGGATTTACAAACAACATTTACAAGACTGAGGCCCAAAACAGAGGTGTCATAAAGAACACCACACAAAGAGCACCACAAAATGCCTTTTCCCAGCTGGGATGAACTGCTGGAGAACTGAGGCATCTCCTGCAACTACCTGTGCTAAGGCAGAACCCCAAAGGTTATTTACTGAGATTAAACAACATATACATCATATGGACAAAGGCTTCTTCAGATCTATCATCTATAAAGTATCATCACCTACTTTTTTCATTTCCAGCAATCCTTACTGAGTAAGTATATGCATAGTAGTGATTTCCTTTGTTGGCCTTAAACTAATAGTAAAGTGATGCAGTAATGACTTAACCTTCTTGAATATGTATTGAGTTTCAAATCATTCCTTTTTATATGAGGAGAAAGGTTATTTGCATTGATTTCTGTTTGCATGAAATAAGCTTATTTTCTCATTCACCATATGCCTTGAACACTAATTAAAAGTGTCACTTTCTTCTAATGTAAAAACGAAATCATTCAGAAAATAAGTATTCCTAGCTTTTTAGTTTTTGTGATACCTTTTTAAGGACTTTTTATTTCCAGGTAACCTTAGTGTTTTCATTACCACACACTCCTCTGACTTAAAGAGAAGTGTTTGATAAATACACTTTTTTTTTCTTTAAATAGAAAAGAAAAAAATAAATTTAGAAGTGCATCTTTAAGGACCCACACTCCTCTTACCCTGAGGCAAATCCATCCAATCAATATGAAACCATTCACATGCCACCATCTGCCAAGCTGTAGAGCAATGTGGCTGGAACAGACCTCTTATAAAGCAGCAGTGGTCTCATTTTTCCGTCTATTAGGGAAGCACCAGAGCTCTCATGTGCAAGGACACAAAACTCCAGCTCAGACCTTCTCACACCAGTTCCTCTGTGCACTGCTGCAGAACTCCTCTAATTTTTGCTGCCTGAGTTTCCACGCTAAACACCAAAGCAAGAGGGAGGAGAAAATGGTCAGTAACAGCCCTATTTCACTGCAGTACGAAATAAAGAACTCTGTTTAATTCTATTCTAATATGATTAGAGCAAACCATTTAAATGCTGCTGCCTGCAAACTACAACCTGGCATTTTCCATCAGCACATTTTCCACTCTTCCAGAGGACTAAACATTCGTGCCTAGAACTGCGTTATTCTTTTCCAAGACATTCCTATCGTGAAGTTAATATTTAATTCTGATCGAAGAGTATTTTGTTGTTTGACAGACAGGAGGGTGCAGGTGGATGAGGAACAAAGGAGACACACGCCAGAGTACAAGATGGATTTGAACTACAAAATGATTTAATAGAAGACAATGGGCTGGGAAAGGACATTACACAAGGCAAGCACTAGGGTTTGCCCTATGCAGTAATTCAAGAACGTCTGCGGAAGCAGTCTCCAGTTCAAGATATCACATCAACATTACCCTTAACAACACTGAGCTCACGAATAGCCTTTCCATCAGCAGATCTTTTAATAACTATAAATACCCTCCACCGCCTATACCCCTGGCAAATTCACTGTGTGACTAAGAAAGAGCAACAGAAGAAAAAGGGAACATGAAAGGGTGAGAAAAAGGGAACATACAGGTTTGCAAACCCCTCACAAAAGTACACAGAGGAGAAATGAACCATTTTAAAACCAACCACGAAATGACAATGGAACATGAAAAGCTTAACATTTAATTTGGTGATGTTGAAAATCACAAACTTGGATGGAAACACCAGGACCAACCTGTTCATGGCACATAACCCAAAGTCAGGCTTCAAGAAAGAAAACAGGAACAAAACAATAAACAGTCCAAGTTAGTCAGACTGCCATTCTCTGTATGTGTGTGCAGGAGACGGGATGCACTGGGGGCACGGAGGGAAAAACAATGGTTAAATAGGTTATTTACCTTACAGTAAGTTTTTTCCTACTGTTATTTGAACAGATTACAATCAAGTGTATAAATAAATAAAACCAGTTTGTTTAGCTACTGAATAGCTTAAAACCCAGCAAAATAAAACACCCTGACAACTGCCCTGTGGAAATCAAGCAGGAGCAGATGATCGAGACTGTAACATTGCATGACACTGAAAATGTTCTTCAGGCAACTGCTCTTTAAGGTTAGTGAATTCCTGTATTTGAGAGAGAATCAGATTTTTAAGGTTTCACTACAAAATACGTAACAGTCATGACAGCCTTACACTACCCGCAAAAGGGCTGAAATACCATACAATTTTTTAGGAAATGGTAGGTGAAAAAGATAACTGACATGGCTTAGAGCTTTTATTAGTTTCTTTTATTTGATGATCCTCTTGGGAACACAGGAACCTGTTCCTGCCTCCTCTTCTGTCCCTGCTGTGGACCCCACTGACAAGCTGTACAAGCTCTGCTGCTGATGCTATGTACTATCTGGTGTACTGAGATTCCTCCTGATGCTGGGGAGATTAAATATGCCACAGATATACCTGGAAAAATTATCACCTTTTTGATCTGTGCCCAGAAAGAAAAGAGTTACAAAATCCAGCAAGAGTAGTTACGAGACCCAGCTCCTTAGAGATGTCTGGAATGAAAAGACACTGAGATGCAAAACCAGGCAAAAAAAAATCCTCCCATATACTTACAACTAAATGAGGAATTTAGATACGAAGCTTAGGCAAGTAGTCACAGTTCCCACAGAAATCACACTTCAGCTGCTTTTGCACAAATATGCTATTTAATGTTGCTTGCCCACTTTCTTTTTCATGCCTTATGAGATGTGTAATTTGGATGCTGCGTAGCTGCTAGAAGTATCACACACCAATTTTCTGAAGATGTGTGTATTTGCAAATCCCACTGTGGATACTTATGTTTGAACACTGGGAGACTGGAACAAAACTCTCCAGGGCACACCAGAGCACAGAGGTAACAAAATGAATACATGTAAATAGCTCTGATGACAAGAGAAATTCTTAGTGACAGGAACCACATCTTCATCTTCAAACCTGAAAGCTGGGCGTCCACACTGTTTCAGGCATGCGCATACGTGAATAACCACAGTAAAGGTGTACACTATGAATGTCAGGGTACAGGACAACAAGGGAGATGGTCCAGCATCTACAATGCAAGAAGGGTTCGGAGAAGATGATTCAGCACCTTCCCAGCACATCTGAAGGCCAGCAATATCCTTGGGACCTTGGCTCCATGCTCCTCTCCTGGCTTCTAACCGATGCTTTGCAAAACAGCATCCACTCGGTCACAGAGCACATCCTGTCTGTCCAATTTTCAGTACATTTTAAAGAACCCACAGTCAGTGCTGCGAGACTGAAAGCAAAAGGCAGCATTTATCCTAGGGTAAACACGTAATACAATAGTAAGATATAGCAGCAATTTTTTTCCCCCTTTCCCATTTGTTTTACTTTTGGCTCAGGAATATACATTTCGATGCTTTCAATCCCCTAATTTTCTTCCCTTTAAATTTAGAGATAGCGTAACTTGTATTCAACAGACATCCTAAATCCTACAGCTTGTTTTCCTATCACCGCAAGCAGGATTCAACTCTACCTATAGAGAGGGTTAAAACATTTCTACATCACTGTCAGTTTTGTATAATGCAGTTAGCAAAGTTTCAACTGAGCACAAATGAAGACGTTTTCAAAGATTTATGACTGCATTTTTAAAATGTATTTACTTGTAAATAATGAAAGGACCTAGACACTGACGAACTCTAGACTTACGAGGGAGATTTACATGAGTTCAGCCATTTTTAATGTGCCTATGTATGAGCACAAAAACCCGCATAAAAAATATGAGCAGGGTCTTTCAACCAGCACTGCCTAATTTTAGAACAGTTGATGGATTTGCTTTAAACCAATCTGTAATACAGCGTGTTATACACCTTGCATTCAGGCCAAATAATATCAATAACAAGAATAAAGATAAAAACCTGAAAGGGGGATTAATGTGCTGATGTTTCCAAGCTTTGAGACAGCGATCAGAAAAAGATCTGGGGAAGAATGTGAGGTGGCTGGATCAGAAAAGAGGTACAGGAGGAATAAAAGGAGACCTACGAGCAGCATGCAGAAGGGTTATGTCTCCTACAACACACAATTACACAGAAAGGATGCAGAACCAGGGATGATACAAAAGAGAATAAAGACAATAAAAAGCGTCAAGAGCTATTAATTGTCCCAATTAACTCTCGTTAGAACAGCTGGCACTTACATACAGTATTTCAGTAACACTAGACAGAACATAAGCATTACAATTTCATAAACAAACAAACCCAAAACTCACAATGACATCTGGGCCAAGCCTATCATGCAACCTATCCCCAAGCCCAGGATGCTTCAAAAGAGAAAAGAAAGTTTAAAATGGCTTATCTAAACAAATCAAGCTTGCCTCACACTCCAAAGTTTACACCTGTATTTGCAAGTGTAAGGACTGGTGAGAAGCTTCCTGTGTACATCTGTTTCATTTTACTCCTTAAGAAATAAGGGTTAAATAAGCTACCCCAATAAGATACCCCAAAACTCATTGGTAAACAGCTCCCTCATGAATATGACTCATGCAGCTCTTTAGTGTATAATTTAAACTACAGAGGCGACAATCTTGCAACAGCAAGGAGAACAAAGACAACAAAATACAAAGAAGGTAAAAGGTAGAACAAACAGAGCAGATGCAATATTTAAGAGAGGGTCAGTGCTAGCTCTGAACCCTCCATACTGACACAGAAGTAGGAAGGGGCTATAGAAAGGCAAATAATAAAGAAATTATCCATGGCTCTTCTTCTTGCTCTCTACAGTGTCTTGGATCTGGATGATGCTGGTCAGAAAGCCCTAACTTCTTCCTAACTAAATTCTCACAGATTTCCATATGTGTTTATGGTTTTCATTAAACTCTTTCCAAAGTGCCCGACACACCTTAGCTGATGACTTTTAGCTTCCTTTAAAGTAGGGCAGATGAAGAACAATGGGTACATTTAGCACTTTTTTTAAATGAAACTCAAATTATGTTAGTAGCTACAAAAATTGTCTGAAAGCTAAACTTCCTGTTCAGTACTGGAACCAACGTCTGGTGCTTGGGTTTCAAGGGATCTGTGCAGCTGAGCTGGAGAAGCTGGCAGGTTAGCAACCAAGAGTGAGATTACTTCTACTCTGAACTGCCTGTCCCACCGTTGCAGGGAACGTATTTTCTTCAGTACTACAGGCTGACTTTTAACTCAAAAGGCAGGTAAAAGAGGAGTGAAGCAGTAGCAGGATGCTTATGCTTTTTCCACTCTGTGGACAATAACTGTATGCGACAGGACAAGCTCTATAGCATGGATGAATTTACTACAACTAAGGTCACACGTGCTGCAGAGGCAGTCTCTCCAACCCTGCTTGTACAGGCAGTGAGGGGAAATGGTCACTTCCAAGGCACAATTCATCTGTCCTGCTCTAGAAATCTCCTTCACAGCAAGGAAAATAACGCTCTTAATTCCACTGGCTATGCATAAAGCAGCTCTCCAGTGACCAAGATGGAGTCTAGCTCAGGTAGGAAGTCCATCTTTGGCCAGACCAATCCCACCATGGTGACCAAGGTAGATGGTATCCAGCTGATGCTCACCTAGATGCAAGTTCACCTGAACTTCTGCACCCTGGGGGCTCTCACCACCACAATGTGATCTTAAGCTGTTCATAAGTACAAGTAGCAATTCAAGGAAGGTGAGCTACAGACAGTCCAGGGAATCGGATCACAGACTGAGACACAATGCCAATGGTGAATGCATGGGATACGACTACACAAAGCAGATCTTGCAGGACTGCGTTGGTCTGTACACAGGAAAAGCCCAATAACATGGAAACCACATATGCATCTTATCAAAACAAAAACCCCATCAAGGTTTATTTCATGAACTCAAGGCTAGATGTTCTCTCTTTGGTTACAAAAGCTTTGATTCCGGACCACAACTCCAAGCAGCAGAAGCCTCAAGGGGGGGGTGGAAATAAGGGTTCCAATATATCCAATTTATGACTGTTGGGAAAAGCAACAATCACATCAAAACAGCTACTCTGAAACCTATCCAGCTACAGGCCACCACCCTGCCATTTAAGAATATTTCACTCAATGCCTGAACACATTTATATTCTTCCAGGCAGTTTTCCTGATGTTTTATAAGGATTCCCCAATGCAACAACAAACAATCTTTCTTTTAATAGTATCACTGGATGCACTGTAACCTGCATCTAGAGACACTCTGCTCTGCTCAGATAAAACTTAATTGTTCTTCTGACATCGAACAATGAAGGAACTTTAAACTCACCTAATAAACCAAACAGGCCTCTATTTTTAACATTTTCCATAGCCCCCCAATGCCTACAAGAGCCTGTAACAAGTAAAAAAGAGTTTCAAGAGAGCATGGGTAACCAACATACATCTAGTGAGCAAAGAACACACTGACCTCTTTAAATGGTGTCAAATGAAAGATTAGATGTTGTGCTGCTGGGATAGAGGTCCTGCTGCTGTGAAAAACCAGAGATCAGTGATGCTGCAGATCACGTTACATAGAAAATTTCAACTGCGGGCGACAACCGGCAGAAATCCCTACAACGTGCCTGTATAGTCTCTCTCCCTGTATTACTTCCTTCAGTTTCTATTTCCTGGATGATCTTTTGCTTTCTGCCAAAAAGATCAGATATTACAGGTGCACATCACAAAATGATGTGGCTTGGTAGTGTAAATTTCAGCTCCTGACCTTTTAGGTTAATGGCACTATTCAAATTTAAGACACAATTAAAGTATCGACTGATTACTCCCAGCGACCTCACTGGTAACTGGAAGATGGTCAACACTGTGAATGAGACCAATTATTTAGGTGCTATCATCCGTTCAGGAAACCACCCTCTTCAGCTGCTTTGGAGACTATCCCAGGCTGGTGCATGATGACATGGCTTTATCTATTCCTGCCTTTGTCACTTCTCAGCTGCCATATGCTAGGGCACGAAGACTTTGATGCTTAGGAAACACCTACTAGCACAGAATGCTCCTCAGCAACCCAGATTGCTTTACACACACCAAACGTTTTCTTTTGCTCTTTCCACTGGCATCAGTCAAGATTTAGTAAGTTCAAGACTCCAGCCTTCACACACATGGCCTGTGCCCACGACACACACAGACTCCGAAAGCCTTCACGATAAAGACTGCAACTCTGCACATGCTGCTGACAGATGCAAAACTTCCTTGAGTAATAACTCCCTGAATCTCATCACTTGCTTTCCATGTGGAAAGCAGGGCCAACCTTTCCTTCTGTATCCTAAGATCCTCACAGTAATTTATTACAAAATTCTGTTAAAACTAGACACTATTGCAGTTTCAAAAGCTTTTTAAGTAATGAAGGAAGGAAATGGCCACGTCACAGATAGTCATACCAACTATCCAAACCAAAACCAATACTGAAAGTGCTTGTGGAGGAAAAAACACCATATAGGCATACACAGTAACCTTGCTGTAAGTGCTTCAACCAGATGCAGATGAGGCCCTCAGTGATATGGTTTAGTGGTGGTCTTGGCAGTCCTGGGACGACGGTTGGACTTGATGATCTTAAAGGTCTTTTCCAACCTAGTTGATTCTGTGACAGAAACTGTGAAGGTTTTTTCTGGTTTCTCAAATAGCTGAAAAAAGTAAAGCCTTCATTAAGCTTGATTGCAGTGTTTTAAAAATTATTTCTACACAAGAGACTCCTTGTAAGGTTCAGATTAAGATGGGCAGGCCAGATGCTCTGCTGTACCCAATTTGCTCATCAGCACTTTCCTATCCTGTCCAGAAGCTCATCATAACCATTCTGTTAAAGCGGGACTGCTGAGCATCACAGCTGACAGGTTAACAGGCAGGAGAAAAAAGCACATCAGCTGATGACAGTCCCATGCCACAAGAGGATCCCAAATGCATCATTGAACACTACATAAGCAACATAACCTGGCACAATTTCAAACAGGTTTTCAGTAGAATCATCCGCAGAGAGCAGCATCAGATTCAGGGAGTCAAGCAAGGAGGAAGACTTGGGGCCATGCCACTGTCACATGTGCTCCTGGGTGTTCAGTGCCCTGCTCAGTCCCACGTGCAGCTTCCATCCCTGGTCCAGGTCCTCTATTTCAGCCTAGGGCTGGGGCAGAGAGGGTAAAACCCCCAGCTTCTCACTTTGGAAGAAGACCACTTTACCTATAAGAAAGTGGACAAAGCAGCAGGCAATAGGCTGCATAACTCCAATATAATCTCTAGCAATACACCTCTCAAGTACAAAGTTGGCATTTTTGAGTCAAACATTTGTAGGGTAAGACTGATTAGACGCACTGATATTGTACACACATTCAAAGAGTGTGTGTCCATACTACATGCAGTATCCTAGTATTACAGATGATTTCTTTTAACTTTATGGTTGCATAAAGGCTAGTTAGTTTTGGGTGTTAATAACCCTGACTCAGAACTTTGCCCAGCAGTGAACTCTAATTAACTATACCATCTGTGTAAAGGGAAGAATCTACACTGTCACAGCACATGGAGCCTGGGGTTGAACTTACTATCTCTCTCAATGTACCAGAAGAGGACAAGAAGAAGAGATGTCTGGCATCAATTTCTTTCCTTTCTGCTGCCAAAGGAAGGTATCTGGGCTGGAAAGCAAGTTTCTAACCCCTCCAGTCACCCTGCCAGCTGTGGCAAACATGGAATGGCAGCTTCTTTTCCTCCTAGGGTCTCACTGACAAAGAGGGAAATTCAGCTGTCCTGCTACTGTTAAGGCATCACAGGACTCTGACTTACTGGGAAGAAGAAAGGTTTCACAAATCATGTGCAAGCATAGAACCTCACATTACTCACAGCCAGTATAAATTACTTGATGGACTGGAAAGTGCCCAGCATGACATGGAATTGCATTGCAAATATACTGTATTTGTTGGTTTTGATCTTCTGGCTCCTTCCTCTGTATCACACATCTGACAAGACAAGCTACTATATACTGCCTGGTGGACATTCTGCAGGTTCTTTCTACCTCCTACACATAGGTCCTGCTAGGGACTCTTATCCCTTCCACTGACTACTGCACGAGCAACCTACACAGCACATGCATGCAGGTCAGAGGGACCGCAACACAATAAGGATACATCCCAGCACAGAGTGACTCATGCAGTCATGTTCAAGACATATCTCTGCAAGTTCAGATGTTCAGGTTTAGTCCTCTTTTTCTAGGCGCTGAATTCTTCTAGAATCTGCTTTCCTGGTCAAATACCACACTGCCTCCTAAGAATTAAAAGAAGCAAAACAAGCTACCCAAACCAATCTGCTCAATATGCTACTAGCCTCAGGAAATAACATTCCCCCCCCCCTACCAATCTCTTTTCACCTGTGATTCAATAACCACTTCCATCTATCTGTGCCACCATGTCAAAGTACACATGCAAAGAGCAGTGCCAGCGCTGCCACAAGCTCTGCTTTCCATGAGAGCCTGAGATGAGCTCCAGTGAGCCAAGTACAAACCATACTCTGGAGCAGTGAGTGAGAGCTAACTCACAAGGAGAGGGATTTGAATTACTCTTCCAAGACGTAATTAAAGTTGATGTTTTCCTTAAAGCCGTTAAATTCAGCAGTGAGTACATTAACAGAAAGGCTAGCATTGCAAACACCAACAGAAAACAGGCATCTCGATTCAACCAAGAAAGTAAATTGCCTGGATTATGAGATGCTACCTAGGATGTCAATAAGTGTATACAAAGTGCTTTATGTCTTCTCATCGCAGCATGGGAGAAAATCTCCCACATATCAAAGCTGCTAGCGGGAGCCTTGCGCCGTGGAAACAATGCTTTCTCTGAGGTTTCAGTGTTCAGTTTTGCTGCTGTGCAATTCCCTTCTATCTAAGGGATGAGCTCAAATTAAGGCTTTTCTTGGATGCTTGATTTTGCAAAGCTTGTAGTAGTTTAGCATCTCTGAAACTTCCACCTTTCTGTCACACATTCATGACATGCCAGTGGGTTACAAAGCTATTAAGCAGGGAATACACGACCAACAGACAAGCAGGATAGGATAACGACTGTTATTAGAACACCAAGAACACCACCAAACAAAAGCTATTCAAAAAACACTGCTACTTGAATGAGGAACAACAATTAAGAACTGTTGGCAAGTGACAGACTTGGAAACAGGAGTCTGAGTACCAGACTGGCTTTGTATCATATCAGCTTTATATCAAAACTTCAGTAAATGAAACTTGCTAATCTCAGCTCTAGAAACAGCAATAGCCTCTCTAGCGAAGCTACGGGTGCTTAATACAGCTCTATAGCACAACTGGAACAACCCTCTTTGCACATCCACACCCCTAAGCTGTGTAGCCCACAGGAAACCACACAAGGCCAACCACCAGATAACTCACCAGATCCAGTTTTCTTTGCCCCATGGGCACCAAGCCTTCTCTTTTGACCCAGAAAGTTCCTCCAATAGAATTACTTCTATTAAGCAATAACCATTTTTGTACACCTTAAAGAATGTGGGGTTCTGCATAATCAATGAGCAACAGCTCAGCCAAAGGTCACACGGGTTACTACAGCTAAAGAAACAGGCAAGGATATCAAAATGCATGAACTGGTGCGTAAAGCACTAAAACAAACTGAAATTATGTATTCACAAAAGAAAGCAAACACAAAAGGATATACAGTGAACAGGCTTGCTGGGAAGGTCAGGAAACCCACTGTCTACATATTGCCCATAAGAAAACATCAGCACGTAGGTATTTATTTTATAGCAAGCCAGCGTGCCTGAGATACAAAAAGACCTAAAAAACATGGGCAAACTTGAACAGCAGCAAGATGCAAAGATTCTTCAGCCATACATAGCACGGAAGTATGGAGGACAATGGTTCAAATAAAGTCAGCTGTGTTGGAAATAGTGCATGAAATCCCAGAAGTGACAAAACTACTAGTCAGTGAAGAAGATGAAAGGAGCCAAGTGGAAGAAATCAATCAAGAAGAAAAAGCAAGGTTTTTTTTCTATAAAGGCAGGCAAGGGGCCAGACAACACAAGATGGACACACATGCAAAAAGAAAAGACACAGAAAAGTGTGGCTTTATCACTTGCTGTACTTCAAGTTAAATTTGGTAACAAACTAAGAAGCAGGGGACAGATTCGCTCCAAACTAAGGCATGATGGCAAGCAGTGAGGGGTGCAAACAATTTTTCTTGCCCTGAAAAGAAAAACACCTTCTAATGCAAATGGATGAGCTGATTAACAAAGCTTGCAGAGACTGTTGTGAAAGCCGGGTGAATGGAGAGAACCCGAGGGAGACACTAAGAGCATGTAAACCAAATCAGGGAGCAGCTGACTGCATTCAGGAGGAAGAGGCTATAGGAGCACTTAGAAACACGAAAACAAGAGTATAACCTAGGCTGTATGAAGCACTAGTAAACACACTGAAGTGGATGGTAACAGGAGGCATCTGTTCAATGTATTCTTAAACTGGAGAAGTAGCAGCAGCTTTACAAATAATACCATTTATTATTACTACTTTTTAGAATCGGGGGGGGGGGGGGAAGCACCAGAACACTTAGTGAACTCATACAAAACCCATGTAGAAACACTGCTTCAGCGCTAAAACCCAACTGTTGGAAGGTGGGAAAAATCCTTAATTTATGGAAATCCCAAACCCAATCTTCCATGCATTAACTTTAAGTCATTATGGAAAAAAGGCTGCATATTTTCTCTATTGTGAGGATACAGAAATGCATTACTTTAAAAAAAAGTTTGCTATGTCAATGAAATTGCAGATGCTTCTGTGCACTTCAGGGACTTCAAACATTGCATCAATTATCTGAATAAGTAATGAAAAGACATTGTGAATAAAATGGTTCACCAAGCCTGGTTCACAAGTCAATTGCTTTTTGAATTCAGTAATACACTGTTACACCTGACATGTTATTCCTTTTCGTGTGAGGTTAAGAGTTTTCCATGCTTCTATACTATACTAACTGCAGTTTGGGGAGAAAATCAAACTGACAAAATAGAGAAGGCTGCAAGAAGTACAACATACATTTAGATGCTCCACTATGAGCCTCTTTCCACACCAAAAAACACACTGAAAACAGAACTCTGAACTCCAAGCAAAGGGGGAAACATGAAAATCTCACCAGCAGCTCAGGCTACTGATAAGCAATTTAATGCTTTAAATGACAAACTGGACTGGGTCACAGTAGAACATGAAATGCCTTTTTGTTGAGCTCTTGTTTCCAAAGACTTTCTCTTACTGGCACCTGGAAACAGAGCAAGCATAAGGCTGATTATCATTCCCATAACCCCCAAGGAAAACTATCATGCAAGATGTTTGAGTAAGAGCAATGCTGTTTGAAGGCAGCATTCATGAACAGAACAAAGGCTAAACAAAAGGCTAAACAAGTACATCATAATTAACAACTACAACCAAACTTTTAATTAAGATATGTACGAAGAAATCAAGGAGAGCTAATTAAAACCCACCAGCGTATATACTTCCTTAGAAAAATCTGAATTGCTACTGTGAAGTAAACAGGCTAATTGGAAGTGACCACAATTATTCTGTCACTGTTACTGAGTTTAGTCATGATTTTTTAGCTTGCTCTTTAATCCTACATCTTGTCTGCACCCCTTTGCTGTTCAAACACAGGATCCTCCCACCCAAATTCCTCAAAAACTGAGAAAAAGTGAAGAAAATACCAGAGAGATTTAACTTTCTATGACAGGCATATTCTGTCAACAGTTTTGAGACACTCTTTTCTGCTCAGGACAGTACTATTCTTAACAGGGCCAGGATTATAATTATTGTACATTCCCTCCATTCATTCTCAACATATCCACAGCTACCACAAATGGATCCTGATACACTGCTACATCAATAATGCTATACTCTACATGTCTTTCTTTTATCCAGGCAGCTAGACCAGTATAAAAATGTGATGCTATTTCACACAGATTTTGCTGTTAGGTATGAACTTCCCTTAAGGCCAAAACGCAGTTACAGATAATGGGAATCTAACTGGTAATATTAAAGGTTTTACTTCTTTCCTCTTATACACTACCTTTCCATGAAAATACATCCATTCTCATTGCTTTTGCCATTCTTCAAGGCTATTACCAGCCTGGTTTGAACAGTAACAGTTAGTTAACGCTGACAGAAACAAGCAAAGAAAAATGCTGACACAACCCAGAGTTATTTAAGAACTTATTTGCTCCACATCTATTTCTAGAAAATTAATAAAAGAGTTGCTGACTCCCAGCTGTAAGAACCCCAGGTATACCCAGGCTAAATAAAAATGGGTAGAAAGGAATTCCTACCCACAATCCCAGAAAATGAACAGCAAAATGATTTACAATTAACAACTCCTGCCTCTCCCCAACACAGTGTTGGCATGAAACCCAACATCCTCTTGAGATACAAGTCAACTTGTTTCTGCTTAGCAAAACCTTAGCAGGAAACATCTTTCAGGAAGTTACTTCTGCAGCTATGTGGAACCAAAACTCTACTTTTTAAATGTGCTCTCACATTTAATACACATTGACAGGCTTTAAGAAGAATTCTCTTCTGTTATATCACTACACATTAGCCCATGGTAACCCTTTAACCACCCAGGGAGAGTTCGCTGCCCGCAGCAATGTTTTTTCCATGCCCATTTTCAACGTTAGAGGCTGTATGGCCACCACTGGATTGCTGTCCTGACAAAGCTTTCAGAGCATTATGGCTGCAGGGTGTCACCTTTTTTCCCTCCACATAAACCAGGATATCCTGAATCCATGAAGCAGTCTTAACTAATGCCACAGCAAACACCTACTGCTTAGAAGTCATTAAAACTTCTAAATTTGAGGCATTTCTTTGTACTGAGACAAAAATGTAAGTTCTTCCTGTGGACGGCTAAGTCAAGTCACTGGTGTATCAAATCCCCTTCAAAACTCAATTAAAAGCATGCATATCTGTTCTATGTATCTCACTAGCAATACTGAGCTGCAATGATGCAGGAATCTCCATTTCCTCAGACCATTCCCAAGTTTCCCTACAGCCAAAGCTGGTCAAGCACTTACTCCCTAGCCTACATTTTTCTATTCAACAGATGAAGTAAAAGGCTTCTTTCTGTGCAAAGGCTTCTTCCTCTGTATAGCAGTAAGCCTCAAACTTTAACTGATTATTTTTTTTAGGTGTCATTTAAATTATTTTGGTATGATTTATCTTCCCTTACTTTTTCCTAAAACATCTCCGACTATTAACAACGAAGTAAATGCAGTAATACTCTAACATCCTCAAACATTACCCGATTTAAAAACCTAATTTACTTTTGACCATTTAGGCCTCCTTACTATTTTATATGTCACTCGGTGTGGATAGTAAAATTAGACTATCAATTTCATTCCTGCTTATGTTGCAGGTTCTGCTTCTCACAACCACTAGAACAGGGCGCTTGTTTAAGGCTTCCAGTATCATTCTGGAGCTCTTAAACTAAAAAAAAAAAAAAAAAAGAAAAAAAAAAGAAAGAGGGACCTCCTTTATATTTATAAATATACATTTATACATATATAGAAAATCTCAACTGCCCTCTCTGGCCCTCTTTACAAGAAGCAGCCAAGTGTTGGCACAAAACAAACCCTCGAATGTACCTGTTAAATAGTATTATGTGACCTTCTATTAACACAGACGACAATAGAAGCTTTAAGCGGTGCTGAGGGTGCCATTGTGCACAACGACCTTCCGAAGAAGCCAGTGGGAGACCTGCTTAAGAACCGATAAACAAATGCAACAAGTAATGCAATATGAATTATCCTAGCCTTGCTTTGGCAACGTTTGGAGATGATTTATCATCAGAGGCAGCTCTACTTCCAAGTCTGCACAGCCAGTACAAGCCTACACCTCTTATCCAAGAGGGGCCATCACACTTAAGAAGCACTTGAAGAGAGTATTTAAAAAAATATATTCTTTTAACACACATTTTCATTCACAACACATATTTTAGCAATATATATTTTTAAGGCTACCTAGAATAAGAAGCAAACAGACATTTCAGCTACATCAAAGCTACCTTTTTAATATCTTGGAATGTTTAATACCATCAGTCCACTGCAGGAAAATAAATGCTATCGGCACCAAACCAGTGCTAACTTCCATAATAAATATTATGCAATTAAAACTATACTCTCATAGGTATATAATTAAAACCATCACAACTGCACTAACCACAGTAAACCAGACTGAGCCTCAAACTCTTCAACTCCACCATGTACACTCGTACTGCAGCGGACACCATCATCACCAGCACACCCACTACACCAGCCAGTTTAACCTTTCCTGCCTCCTTCGTACCCAGTTGATGCCACCAAGGCTCTAAACTCACCCGGCCACTAAGGGCAAAGGCAGCCCCCCCCCCCCCCCAATTCTGCCCGCACCCCAGAGCGGCGGCGGAGGCTACTGAAGCCGCAGCACGCCGGTGGCTGTTATTTTCCTTCCAAAAACCCTAGTCTAGGGACTACCATAATACGGGGTGGGATGGGGGGAGGATGGATGAGGGATAGAGGAAGCAAAAGGCTCCGGCTCCCCTTCTCCACAGCGATCCCGGAATATCCCGCTCTTCCCACCCGCTCCACCCACACTCCCTTTCCGCAGCTGCCGGTGCAGAGGGGATCCCGCTCTTCTGCGCACCCCTCCACGCCCGGTAGAACCGGAGAAGGAGACAGAGAAGGAGAAGAAGAAAGAAAGAAGAGAGGAGGAAGGTGTTTTCTCACCGCGGCTTGGACGCGCATCTTCCGCGGGGGTACCAAGCACAAGCCGCGCGGCCCGGCAGCGCGCGAAGGCAGCACGTGGCGGCGGCCGCCACGGGGTCTCCTGCGCAGCCGGGAGGGGCGCGGCGCAGCGCAGCGCAGCTCTACGGAGCGGCGTGAGGAGGAGCCGCCATCTTGGCAGCGGCAGCGCCCGGGTGGAAGGGGGGGGGGCAGGGTGACCGGGAAATGGCTTTTTAGTCTCAAACGGGCGCGTTGAGCAAGGGGGAGAGGGGAGGTTGTAGGGCAATTAGGGAGGGTGAGGAGAGAGGGGTATCCGTGTGCGGGACGGTGAGCTCCGCGGAGGGGTGACCTCCGTGAATGGGTGCGTGAAGGGAAGGACCGGAGCCGGGGTAACGTACCCGGCGGGTGTGTGCAGCTCCGCTCCCTCCCGGGGCCGCGACGCATCCAGGTGCCTCGGGGTTTGGAAGTGAAAATAAGGTGCAGCAGGCAGGAGGGGGTTTGTTCCGATCTCGTGCTCGGAGATGCTCCCCCCCCCCCCCCCCCCTCCCCACCTCCAGCTCCCGACCGGGTCCGTGAACCTCGCCGGTAAAGATGTACGAAGAAGAATTCTGAGTAGGTTAAAAAGCCTCTTTTTCAATCAATGCTCAGGGAAAGGATAAGATGATGTGACACAAATGTATGATCGTGTGCCACAAATAGAACATTGTGGGAAGCTTTCCCTTAAACATATGCTTTGTCCTATATTTTTTCAAACAGTTTATTTCCTTGCTGTGTAGGTCATTCTTAACATTAGGCTAAATTTAGCTGAAGTACACCAGCAGCAAAGACAGCCTGTCTCAGAAAGCTGAATTAGACCCACAGCTTCAACTGCATGGCCTGGTCAGGAGGCTGGATGTGAAATTACTTACATTTTTATCTGTTTGTTTTTTTCTTTTTTATTTTCCAAGGAATTAAAGGTAACAAAACCTCAGGCATTTAATTAAAAAAAAAATGGTTTCTGAAAATTAAAAGTTTACAGGATAGTTTGCCTGGTATTTTCTCATGCTGCAACCCGTGTATACAGCTTGCATTCATTTCAAGGGTATTTTTACCACAAAGTGAGGGAAGACTACAGCCCTAACATCTTTAGGTGTTTTGAAGATCTGTACCTGCAGCTTCAAAACAGTGGTCTAATCTCCGCTTCCAGTAAGGACAGCAGAATTTGTGCTTGTTTATGCACTTTGATTTTCAGTTCTTTGTGTATAATTTTAGCTGTGGGTGGAGTATCCTGAGCCAGATTTCTCCCTATGTGCTATACATACAGAATGACAGAAAGACATACACGATTCTGTGCTAGATTGACAGTGAATTACATTTGCTAGCAAATACTGGATCAGAGCCATCTGTTTCAGAAATTAGCATAGCAGGGATTTGTTTGTTTGGCTTCATCTGTCTATTAGTTTAGTCAAAATCCACTTGTTTTAGAGACACACTATCACAGAGAGGACCTGTGATATGCTTTGTGCAGGCAGCCCCTGAAATACATAAATTACACTGAAAAGTGGAGATAAAATGTGATTGTCAGAAATCCAGAGAAGGCTAAATTCAGATGTTATTTCTTTTTTTTCCTGAATGCAAGTTTGATGTCCTCAGTGCACACTGTGTTAAAGATCATCTACCCCGAAACAGTGTGCTGATAGAGAACTACTTCTTGCTGTACCAAAGTAGTGTTGCTGAACTTGTAGGTGCACTGTATCTGTGTGTTTTGAGAGAATTGCAGGAATCCCTCTTGACTTACAGCCTCTACAGCTTTCCTTTGAAGAGGTATTGATATTTCTAAAAATTGAGAAGTCTAGCTCCAAACAACAGTGAAGAAAAGGGCATCAAGCCATTAAATGATAAGGTATCACCCCATTAGACAACGGCTTTTCTAAAAGCGGTTCACTTTGAAGCTCTGTAGACCTAAAGAAAATGACATCTCTTGCACAGTTTTACTTGCAGTATAGTGAGTCTGCACTATGCAATATTTCAGTTATTTGGCTACATTTTTTAGGTCGGGGGGGGGGGAGGGGGGCACAGGAAATAAAAAAAAAATCAACTTAATACTCCAAATAAATGTATATAGCATTTTATAGTTCCTACTGGATCTGGTTACCATGCAAGTATTTCACCATGGGTATAGCAAAAGGTCATTAGCTGTTCCACAACTGATGATGATTATGTGGCATGCTATTCTGAAAAGAGAATTCTACGTAGATCCTCCCAAGTACCAAGAAGAGTGGATGTTTCTTACAGCTTGTCGTGGTTTAAGCCCAGCTGCTAAGACTGAGAAAAATGACTCCTACTGCTGAACCCCAGACACAGCTGAATACTGCTAATGCATGATTCATACAGGTACTACACAAAGTAAAATATTTAGTTCATTTTGATGTTACTTCATACCTTATTACATGGCAAAACCAAACACAAGAGTGCCTTCTAAAATAAGAACTTACGTTTCTCCGTCAGAAAAATGAGCCGTATGTTGTAGGCAATGAGAATGATGTGACGCCGTAACTCAAAGGAAGTGAGCGCTCATCCTACACGTGAACCAGAAAAGCACCTGTGTTGCTTTGTCTGTGCATCTCTCTCCACCTGAGCACCTAATTCATGTTACTCCTCCCACAGTCCGCCCTGTTTCTTTGTCTAACCTGAGCAGCCAACAACAGGATCTACAGAAGTTTAGAAACCTGGACTGAATGGAGGGGGCGTGATTTCCTAATGAGAACTGGCTTAACCTCAATCACTGTAAGAATCATAACACCTAAGGCACAGTTTTGCTTGTTTTACTTGATGATGAAACAGCAGGAGTAGCTAAAGTCAGATGGTGACAAAATCTGAGAGCTCCATGGTGCTGTTAGAGTACAATGGGGAGATCTCCTGTTCAGAATACAACATTCTGAATCAATATATTGTTAATGTACACTGCCGTTTTTAGAATAAATGGCAAATGTTGTCAGAAGATTTATTTTAAGCAATGGAAAGAGTGTAAGTGCTTTTTCAAGGTAAGTATAGAAAGCCATTACAAAGCTTATCTTTGCAACTGACCTGTAAAAGGTATAAACGCATCAAAGGCTTTGAGGACATCAGATACCAACTTTTAATTCCTCACACTGTCGAAACTCCCGCGAAGCCAGTATCCCAGGATCACCGCTCTGAGTGTGCTCAGTAATACTAATGGAACCCACACAGCTTCATTCCAAATTTTGTTTAATTCATGTTACAGTTTATTAAGTAATAATTTTCTATAGTGATTTTTCCCCCCCCCCAATTGATCAATGTAAGGCAACATTGGTTTTCTTTATTAGCATTTCTTGGAAGTTTCATTATTGCAGAATAAAAAACCTTTTTAAAATGTAACTGAAATGCTTCTGCCTCAAGACAGCAGCTTTTTGTTCACAGCTGTGTGTACAGTTGGCAGGTTAAGGGGTTATACTTGTATCACAAATAAAGAGGAACAAAATTTCTTCCAGGTAAAGCTTCCAGACCTGTGTAGCAATCTCTGATTCTAGCACCAAACAATTTTTCTAGTCTTATTGTCCAGCTTTTAGTCACAGCACTATTAATTTTAACATGGCTTTTTGATTTTTTTAAAGATCTGTGCAGAGATGTGCTTTATTTTAAATACTTGATAAGTCATCCAGATATCCTGAACTACTGAATACAGAGGGAATGACAGTGCCAGTGGATCCCCTGAATGATTTAGCCTTAAGGCTCCTGCAGGTTTTATTCAGATTCAGAATAGTAGGAGTGGGGAGGAGGAGATAAATAAAACATTTGTTTCAGAAAGTAGGTGACTTTGACAGAGCACTGATTTAAACTGAGAAGACTCACAGATCAGAAGAATACTGTTCAGAAGTGAGGCTGGAGAAGAGCCCCCTGAGTGGCTCTTGCCAGCAAATTTCTGCTTTTCTTTTAACTATTATTGCAACTTCTCTGAAGTTCTGAGCATAATTGAGTCAGTGACTCCCACTGCTGCATCACAGTCACTCAAACATGTTTTTACACCGCTCGTTGAATATGTCAGTAAAGGTCTAATCTCATTTGGATTTATTACGATTTATCTTGGATTAAGCGTTTATCTGCTAAGGATTATGACCTATATACTATGAGGTACTGATGAAACATTGGAGTTCAGGAATGTCTAAGCACATTGGAATGAATCAGCAATATTCTTTTTTGACACAGACTTCACACATTATCTTTTTTTCTATCAACTTTGCAATGTTCATACAGATTAAGCATCTAATTTTCATTTAATACAGGCAGTAACCTGGAAAGCCCTTAGCATCCAGTAGGAGCAGAGCTGCATTTAATTAGGAGCAGCTTAAAAGATAAGGCCTCAGAGCCACATGACTTCATATTCACTCTGCTTGCCACAGTCAGTATAACATTATTGATCTTTAATGTACCGATTTGAGTATCCTTTTTTCTTCTTGAAATATATTTTGGTGAGTCTTCCACTGCTGCCTTAACTTTCTACTTTTTCTGATTTGCACAGAAAGGAGTAGAAAAAGAATAAGGATAAAGTACAAGGACTGCTTGTTCATTAACTTTCTGGACTTTTAAGATATTTTCCTTGTTGTAGGTTTAAACTGTTTCCTCTATTTATATACACACACAGTACTGCACCTCAGAAAGAGTATTGGATTTCTCATGTGATTTAAAAGAAGTTGGGTTTTGGCTTTAGTTTGTGGCAAAGCCACCAACACATGCCGTTGTTGCCCCCAAATAGGCTCCTAGCTATTTTAATGCTTAATAATTTTGTATAGTTATCGTATCTTAGAAATGCCATTTTAGGTCACTTTAATTGCACAAAAGCTAAAGAATTCCAGTGACCACTTTAATTTTGTATGTTTGTAAGTTTTCCTTACAGCTTAATGATAAAACACAAGGTTTAAATACTTTAGGGCAGTCTTTCATAATGTTGGAAATAAGACCTCGGATACGAAACTGCGCATTTTAAGGTGTTTACACGCTCCCACAAAAGGAATTGGGAAGAACACATATGATTCATTTCCAGTATTTGCTAAATACCATCACATTTAGAATGTGTAATCATTTACTGTTACTGAACAGTAGTACTGTTCGTTTTTAAGGTCCCTTCCAACCCAAACCATTCTATGATTCCATGATTCTATGATTTTGAGGATTGCCTGCAATGTTTTGCTTGCTAACCAGGGAGTTTACAGTGTGAATTTAACTGTAAAGAGATGAAACTTAAGGTTTTAAGACGACTCTAGTTCCAGTATGTCTTCCTTCATAGAATCATAGAATCATAGAATAGTTAGGGTTGTAAAGGACCTTAAGATCATCTAGTTCCAACCCCCCTGCCATGGGCAGGGACACCTCACACTAAACCATCTCACCCAAGGCTTCGTCCAACCTGGCCTTAACTAGAATAATTCAGTTTTGGGTTTCATGAGAACAGTTAAGAATTCATGTTTGTTCACAGTGTTGGCATATAGCATGCTTTGTTACCAATGTGCATCACAGGTTCTTACCCAGTTAATGCTCAGGAATTGTGGACTTACAGACACAGCAATGCATGTTAACCCACAGCTCGTACTTCAGTTACACAAGGCAAAGATTCAGCTGATGAAAAATCAGATGAAACAGAAGACTGAGAAATGGATGAGCATAGAAAAGAATTGATCTACTACAATGAAAACCATTGATGAATAAGCTGTGAAGAGACATAATCAAAGATAAAATTGTTTTTCAGTATCTCTTCTGTAAAATATCAAATAGAAAACCATCTGGATCCAGAAGAGAAAGGTTTCATGGTACAACAAAATTCTTATCCACTTTCACATGGGTATGTGTGCAAGGAAGGAAAAATAGTGAGTAAAAGGTATTTTCTGGTAATAGGATGCATTAACCTTGGAGTGGAATTTAGGATGAGCACTCACAGAATATTGATCTTAAACCTGCTTCTGAGATAAAAGATGAGGAGGACATGTTAATTTACTTTCTTTTGACATCAGCCCATAACTACGCATGTAAAGTGACAACCCTAAGGATGGGATGGATGGGAACTCTGAAAACACTCTTACGTGTACTTGGAGTCATAGAATCATTCGGCTGGAAGGGACCTTGAGAAGCTTTCTAGTGCAAACTCCTGTTCAGGTCAGGGTCAGCATCGGTTTGAAAACACGTGTTTGTTCAGGCCTTGCTGCAATGAAATTTTGAAAACCTGACAGGACAGAGACTCCCCAGTCTCACTGGGCAACCTGCTACTTAAGACACAGTCTTAAGTAGCCTTTTATTTAATTGCTTTCCCTTATATCCACTTGCACCTTAGTAATGAGCCTAGCTCCATCTTTTTGGTCATCTCTTTTTAAGTATGGGCTGGTTGGTTTTAGGTGTTTTGGAACTTGGCTCTTCTCCAGTAAGCAAGCAAGAATAAGTAAGCCCTTGTCTCTCAGGCTTTCCTCAAAGAGCAAGTGCTTCAGCCCTCTACTCATCTCAGTGCTTGTCTGCTTAATGCTCTTACCAGAATCTTTCATATACAGAGTCCCCCATAATATTCCAGATACAAAACCAGCCTGAATAATACAGAGGGAAAGGAAATAATTTAATCTCTCTCAACCTACTGTTGATGCATCTGTTGGCAGAGCACAATATGATGTTAGCCTTCATTGCTGCTGGAGTGCACTGCTGACCTGTGTGTAGTCCACAACATCACCAGGACCCTTGTGTCCTCTGCAGAGCTGCTTCTCAGCCATATCTGTACCACTGTAGGGGACTAGCCTGTCCCAAGTGCAGGACTTTTCACATATCCTTGTTGAGGTTCCTGAGGTTCCTGTCAGTCTGTTCCTCCAGCCTGTGTACTTCTCCCTAAATGACAATTCTGATCTTCAGAGTGCCAATGGAATCTCCTAGTTCAGTGCCTTCTGCAAGCCTGACCAAGTCGTGCTCTGTGTTCTCCTCCAGACCACTGATAAAGATACTCAGTGTTGTAGGTCGAATGGTAAACTCCCAAGGACCACACTTGTAACCAGCTGTCGATTGGAATATGAATCATTAGCCCATTGTGCCTGTAAAGCTGGGTCTTCACCCATCTAGCAGTAACCCCACCATCCACACAGTAATGTCCCAACTCGGATACAAGTGTTCTAGGGGAGAGCATGCTGAAAGCCTCTCTGAAGTCAAGGTGGACAACACCTACTGCTCTTCCTTTGTCTGCACATCCTGCCATTTCATCACTGAAGGTAATTAGGCTTGGTCAAGCATGGCAAACTTGGGAAATCCATGCTGGACACTGTTTCTAATCACCTTGTTTTCTTTCTTCCTCAGAAATGGCTGCTGCACTTGCACCATTATTATTCCAGAGAGCAAGCAGGCAGTGACCGGCCTGTAGTTCCCTGGATCATCCTTCTTGCCTTTCTTAGCATTATGGGTTTTTGGGTAGTTTTAAGCATGAAATCAAGTCTTTCACTTCTCAGTTAAGAGATTTGACATAGTCCGTAGTTACACATTCCCTATAAACTGGGACTAAAAAGTCTATAAACAGTTATTGATCTCCCCATGCTACTGGGGAAATTTTCCAAGATCAGTGACAGCTTGGAAATCACTGGCATTTTAAAATTATAGATCATGGCTCCGCGTTTTTGGCATTTACAAGATTGCATTATGGCAATGCTGGATGTGTGTGTAAAAAAACAAAATGCTTTTAGCATTTCAGTATTTTTTTATTGGAGCAGTATTAAAGATGGAAATTTCTTGATACAATTCAAAATAATGGTTTTGTTTATTAAAGATGTATACCCATTAAGATGAAGTTAGGGTGAGAAAAATGCTTGTTTGTGTGAAAATAATATCTGCTTCCTCAACAACAGCATCTCCTGAGGTTTCTTTGATTCATACCTGATTACTTTAATAACTAAACCAAGTTTTAACTCCTGTTAACACTGCAGAATGCAGACAGTTACAGTATTTTGCACTCCTAAGTCGTTGTCAATGCAACTCTTAGTTATTTTTTTATTCTGGAATTATTTACAATTGAAAGGATTGGTTTCAATTCATTGTTTTGTGTAGAGATTGCTAAAGCCTCTGGTCACCCACTGAATTTTCACTGCAGTTTGTGAGGAGCTGAGTGTCTGCCTATGGAAGGGCACAGGAAGTGAAAGGAGAAGCTGTGTTTATAACGTATTAGTTAACACATAACAAAATCACCTTTGCCGGAGAAGGCAAAATGTTCAGAAATCCCAAGCTTGTTTTATGCTGCCCAGGGCAGGCAGGACCTCATACCAATAATGCAGTGATTCTTCCAACTGAGGAAATATCTATTCTGATGCATTCTGAAGGCTGTTGCATATGCCTTGGATGGGGAAATGATGTTTTCTATGTATTGGTTGAGGATCGAAAAGAAGGAGAAGTAGTGGGAGTGGTTCCTCAGGTGATCTTCAGAGAAAAGAATAATGCAAATGTGAATTGGGGACGAGCTCCATATACTTCCAGGTCTAAAACTAATTAGCAGTCACAGAGTTCATCATTTACTGTGTCAGATTTCTGCATGGCAAAAATACACATTTTAAAATATTAATAAATTGAGTAATAAAATTAGCTGGCTGATAATGTTTTAATGCAAAAAGTGTGTCATTCAAAATACTGTTACATCTGAATCTAGAAAGAAAAAACATAGCAAACAATGGGCTGATTTGAGCTAAGAACTTTGAATGCAGACTGAAATTGTTCAATATACAACAGATTTAATTCCATTTCTGTGACAGCATCATTTCATCCACAGTCTCATGACATGAGCTACGTAAAAGTAGGTATTCTGCCTTCTCGGTTTCCTTTAGGGAATGATTTGTGATTACTTATCTAGGATTAGGAGTACAGAGACTATTTCAAATGTCTCTTAAAATATGTGGTATTGCAAACAACGGATATAAAATGAGATTCACACACAGAGCTTTGCTGGTGGCCAAGAACTGCGTTGCAATATGCCGGAAATCCAAACATCCTCCTACTCCCAGAGCCTTGCTGACAGATCTACAACAACTTCTTTCTCTTGAAAAAGCTACATACAGAATCAGAATAAGAAACACAAAAGCCTGCTTATTCTGAGAAACTAATCTATAAAATGGAAGGTTAAGGATTCCTCATCAATAGGAAAATAACATTTCTCTTTGAAAATTTTACAGTTTCAAGTAACATCTACATTACCTAAAATCCCCCCCAAAAGAGAGAGAGAAAATCTTGTCATCCTTGCAAAAGCACCAACAGCAAACCCTTCAGATTAGTGTCGTTCTTTCCGTGCCTAGCCTTTCAGGCCTACAACCTAAGTACGGGGGTGTGCGTTAATGGAACTGGATACAGAAATAGAACCTTGGTTCAGCAGATCCTCCTTTGTTGAAAAACCAATTAAAAAAGCAAACACAAGGGAATAGGAAAACAAGTAACTTTTACAGGGATGTATTTTTTAAACAGCATACTTTGCAAGAAGTGCAGTATTAGATGCTACATATTTTAATTAGCTGTTTAGAAAATCAGGTTGACACTGTCCTTTAATTAGTAAGCATTGACTTATTCCGCGTGTATTATGGCATAGTGAATCTTATTAAGATAAATGTTTCTCTCTGAAGATATGGGGGGAAAAAAATCCACTATCATTTGTTTGCTGACCAGATTGCTCCCCATCAATATGGCTGCTATTTAAAATGATGAATTTTAGTCACATATTTAATTAGCTAATGGCTGATCTCACTGTAGGGTCTTGATCCTCCTTACATGTGTTCTTTCATCCTGAAAAAGTCTTTGGTTCTATCTTGGTTTTGAAGTTCCTGTTTGAAATTGTCCTTGCTGCTTTCCAATCTAAAAGGCAGTAAATTAAATTATTTAAAGTAAAAATTATTGTGAAAATATATAAGGTTTTGAGCATAGTTTTTACATTATAATACATTGCTAGAGGCTAGGAATTTAAAAAACATGTAAAGTTTTGGAAGTTAGTTTTTCCACTAGCTGCAGATACTTGGTTTGTGAGAAAATTTTGTGCACTTTAAAAGGCCATTGAGTAGCTTAAGATTTCAGTGTGTTTGTGTATTGCTGCTCAGCACGCAGCCGTCTCAAGTTGCTTGATGCCCTAGTAGGAAAGTACAGCAAATTCACTGCAGCCAGTTCTGTGTCAAGATAACTATTTAAAAAAAAGGATGAAAGGCTCTTGTGGATATCATTGGTTTGGAAGAAGAGTTCTCTGTTGTAGTTGTTCATAGTATGTGCTTCTCAAACCCCACGGTGCATAGAGCAGCGTTCAGGGGAAAATATGCCTCTCTTCACAGAGGAGGGAGTATCTGCCTGGCCTCTGAAACTTCATTTCCTTCCAGTTTGCAGAAGTACATCATTCCACCAGTGCAAAGAAGATAAGCAAGAAGAGAGTGAATAAAGCAGAATTTTCTTTGTTACAGAGACTGCATTTGAAGGGATTGTAACAGCAGGTACAGCGCTGCCAAGTAGAAACAACCCTGGATGTGCTGTAAAAGGTGGAGGCTTTCCCAAGGGTAACCTGGAGGAATCTGGAGGGGTCAGGTGAACCCAGGCTGTCACCCATTGAAGAAGCTCTGAGGAAACTCTGCAAGATGGATTGGTCACTGAATTTGTAGCTACATGGATGTGTCTGTACCTGCCATTTAAATTGCATTATTTCAACTAATATGTATCTATAAAAATATCCCTATTACTTGTAAATGAGCTTTTTTAAAAGTACATTTTGAAATAATACATGGTCGATGCAAGTTCCTTGGAAACTGCTACAGGGAAGATGGCTCAAAATGGAGTTTGCTCTGTGAAAGCAAAGGCCATCGGGGTACCTACAGCTTGTCAGTGATGGGCTAGTAATGTACCATTGAATAGGGTGGACTATCCATCAGGCTTGTTTTGCCACTTTAATTTCCTAACAAACACGGAACAGTAATCAAGTTTCAGATTCTATTGAGAACTGGCTATGTTACTTAAAGAACAAGTCTTCTGTGACCTCTGGAGCATGTCATTACTAAAAGAAGGGCATAATTGACTTTTTGGATACACAATTATTTGTTCTTGCTGCTGTTGTCCCATAACAGCATGGATTATAAACCTTATATCCTAGTCATGCAGGCAAAACTCTCTGTTACCTTAGCCCTGCTGTTTAATTAGCTTTTACAATTGGACATTGTTTATATCCCAATAAATGTTGCCTGAGTAAAGACTTCCCCTTAACCAATTATACCAGATGTTTTTCTGTGAAGGTCCTAATTAAATAGCATCTATTCTTATGTTTGTTTTAAACCCTGCCTGTTGTGTAAATCTCTGGAAGAGCACACTGTTATACTGGGTTGCTTCACCATTATTTCTGTCATTCCCTGGTTCACTGGTTGGTTGCAGCATCTCCCTTTAAAAGTTGTTGCTTACTGTATGGGAGGGAGGTCCTGAGACTTGGGAAACCAAATCAGTTCTTGCCCTGCAGTGGGCCTCTGAAGTGATTCAAAATCATGACCCCATTAGGATGGTGTAAGTTAAGGTGACATTGGGTTACCAGTGTTGTGTCCAATCCTGCCATAGTTAGTGCAGAATCAGCATAAAATACCAGGTTGGAAAGAAGTCTCCCCACCCATGACATCTCTTGCTCCTACTTTTTCCCATGGCATTGAAATACTCCATTTGAAAACTGATGGACTCAGGATGGTGGCTGCTGTACCAGAGAAAGGAAGCTGATTTCGTATTCAGAGTACACATAAAAGTGATGGCAACTTAGGAACCAGCTCTTGGAAATAGCACCTGGAATATAAAAGCTCTTAAAATCTTACCTGCCAGAAAGTAATATTCCATTATACAGGAGGAGTGAGATTCAGGTATAGAATCACAGAATAGTTTGAGTTGGAAGGGACCTTAAAGCTCATCCAGTTCCAACCCCCTGCCACAGGCAGGGACACCTTCCACTAGAGCAGCTTGCTTCAAGCCCCGTCCAACTTGGCCTTGAACACTGCCAGGGACTGGGCAGCCACAGCTTCTCTGGGCACCCTGTGCCAGCGCCTCAGCACCCTCGCAGTGGAGAACTTCTTCCTAATGTCTAATCTAAATATACTCTGTTTCAGTTTAAAGCCATTCCCACAGGCCCTTGTAAAAAGTCCCTCTCCAGCTTTTTTTGCAGGCCCCCTTTATCTGTTAATATGTGAAAACTAAAAATGGCCCTTCTGCACTGCGATTTTATTGTGTATTAGTTGCCATGTGTTAGCTAACATAAGCCTATTACAGTCTAAAGTAAATTCCTGCAATTTCAGTTTACCTCCTCTCTCCCAGCTGCCACATGTAGTGATTGTCTCTCAGTGATTTCCTGCTCCTTTTTCTGTGCCACTAGTACTTTGAGAAATTGTAACTAAAACCAAATAATGAATTTACAGTATGGCACTTGACATGGTTCCTAAATCCATTATGAACTCTCCTTCCTTCTGAAGAATTAAATTTCAGTTGGGGGTCAAATAATCGGTTCTGATTCTCTCATCTTTAGGTGTTCACTAGTTACATTAAAATAATTTTAGAGGAGTAGATGTTGAAAAGGATTGAAAGAGGAGAACTGTAGGGTTTACAGATTAAAATGCAGGGCATAAAATGTGCCTGTATATAGAAATAAAGGACAGAGTCTAGAAAATGTCCATAATCAGAAATATTCGTAAAAAATTAAGACTTATTTTTGGAGAAATACATGAAAACATCACACAAGCGTGTATCTTAATTTCTTAAGTCTGGGGGTAGTAACCACTGCCACCATGTCTGTATCATTCAGACCCCGTGGAAACATCTGCAGAGTACCAGAGCATATTTAGCTGAGGGCTTCCAGGGAGCTGCAGGGTTTGGAAGAGTTCTTTGTGTCCCCTCTACCTGCCTCTGACAGGCACAATATTCTGCCTTAGCATTATACTGCAGGTTTGAAGTTCCTCCACTGCCTTGCTCATGTTCAAATTCTTCTTCACACATTCAAACCCCAGTAGAACTGACTTAGCCCTTCACCTTTCCCAGGTAAAGTGCACTTTTGTCATGCACATGTTGACCTTTCTGACTGGAACTTTATGAAGGTTCTTTATTAAAATAACTTTAAAATACCTGGTTTTAATAGCAGGGGTTTACTCCCATCCTTGGGTAACATTTCTTCTTCCATTCTGCACCCAGGTGGCTGGCGCTGACTTTTCTTTCCTTCCCTAGTCAAATGCAGAGCCTAAGCACACACTGGCAACCGAGCCCTCATCAAAGCTCTGCCCCACATAGAGGAATAATGAAAAAGGAAGGAAGTGTGTCTGAGCAAGCGCTACACATTGGCAGTCTCCTGCTTTTACCAGCTCAGAAATGGTGGTGGAAGAGCAGGAAAGCAAGGCAGCCTTCCAAATCCCAAGTCACAAATCACTCACCTTCCATACTCAGTATGGGTGTAATTTACAGGTTGGGTTCCTTCAGGCTGACAGTGTCTCTGTGTAATTACACTACAGTGATGCACATCTGTGAGGAGTAGTCGTTAGGAACAAACAGTTCCAAATAGCTATAAAATGTAAAATAAAATCATTTTTCAGGAGTGAAACGAGATGATGCTTTGCCTGCATGGGCACAAATTGATGCAAGTTTTGTGATCATGGTGTTTCAGGTTTTGTATCAGCGTAACCTTTTGATCATTTCTGAAGTCCTGCGCAGAATGAGGGGAGATACAGTTTGACCTTTCTGGACTTGCTGCATTTTAATGTTTCCTGTGCTTAGAAATAATACAGAAAACCCCAAGAGGTAATATTATTTTTGTATAGAACCGCTGAAGTTATACGAGGCATGTTCAGAATACATTAAAGAGACTGTCCTCACACAAGAAATTTACTATCTGCTTTTAGATATTTCCTAACTAATGAGAGCAGTAAGTGCTGGGAGAAGAGTGGATTGAGGTTACAAGAATAAGATTATAGCATTCCTCCACTATGTATGCATGTTGAGAAACTCACTTACTTTTGCTACCTCAGTCTGGGCTTTGGATTTTCATCTTGTCTCTTTTTTAGTTTACCTGATTTAATTTTCTGCCTGAATGCAGCAGATCTGGCTAAAAACATGATCAGATATTTTCTTTTTCCCTTTTGGTCTTTTATTTTTTTTCTAATTTTCTATATTTTCATTCAAATTGTACCCACTCTGCTTGCACAGCCAACATCAATGTGCTGTTTGTAGCAGAAACATTGTCATGACCTTGTCTCCGACAGTAATGTTGAAGTACCAATTGAACATACCCTTGAATGCCTGCACTGCTTTATTCTACACAGGGAAAGTGATACAAAACCCAAAGAAACTGTATGATTTCTACACAATTACACCTGGATTTTTATATCCTCACTTTGAAGGACCATACCATACACCATACCACATACATGGTGTGTGGAATGCATGCAAATGTTACGTTAATACTCAATCTTTTTGTTCTTATCCAGCCTCAACAGGTATTTAAGAACCATGTGTGAAAAATCAGTAACACACTTCACTGGCTTTTTTGCAGTGTGTAGAAAGGGATGTTTTGGGGCTGGGTTTTTTGTTTTTTTTTGGTTCTTTTTTTCCATTTTTTGAACACAGAAAATCTCAGGATTGTAAAATTGGATTTTTATTGATCTCTGTGAAAGATCTTTGGGGTTTTGACAGCTATGTATTGACAGAAGTCAGCTCTAGTTGAATCAAAAGTATTGAATGTCTAATGCAAATCACTGTATCTTCAACACGTTTCAATTATATTGACGTTAAAAAAAAAAAAGAAAACCAAACCAAAGGGATCAGAAATCTTTTGTACTTTACTTTCAGTCTTTGCCCTGTGGTATTACACGTTCTCATGTTCTTTACTCACCACAGTCTTGGGGGCTGTAGACAAAAGATAAAAAATTGAGTATCTAATGTTTCAAATATAAGCACAGACATAAAAGTAAAACATACTCAAGTCCTTATGGATTACAAATAAATACAAAAATAGTTCAAACCTGTATTTAGAAAAATCATTTCCTTCTCAATATTTGTAATGGAGACGTCAGTCACATTAATTTTTATGCAAATTTACCTGAGCTGATGAATCATCACTGAATTATACCTGGTTTGGCCAGCATTTCCATTTGTGTTTCTATTGCCATTGCCTCAATTTATTTGTATTTGTTTAAAGGTTGGATTTTAAGAGTCCGCTCCAGAAGTTATGAGTTCTGGAGAAGAGGGGCCCTGCTTCAAGTCCAGCATGGGAAGTAGATGCAAGAGACAGATCAGAGTAAGACGACACTAGTCACCATGACAGACAGTACTCCTGGCACACAGCTGACTGTTCATTATCATTCCTTCAGTAGACATCACAGCACAGGAGATTTTTAGGGAGGGATTTGAAGGAGGAAAATTAGGTGAGTGGGAGTGAGAAGCAGCAGCAAGGGAAAGCATGAAGGTGCTGGTTTGAAAATGTAACAAGTAGCGAGTTATTACTGAATGAAATGTGTGGGGGGAAGACGTTGATTTATCCATAGGATATTAAAAGATAACAGGGTGGGAATAAGCTGTAAAGAGCCACAAAAATGAAGCAGCTTTTGCTTGTGAAAATGCCAAAGATACACTGAGATAAGGAATATGGTTGAAACAATAAATGTGAAGCTAACCATGGCAGCAGAGTTTCCCAGTGGTGTTCTGTTATCCCTTGTTGTATTGTGATGTCCAAAATTACTAGCTTTGGAAGGTCAGGGACCAGAGATGTCTTTGCACCAAGCAGCACCCTTATACAAATATATATAAAATGCATACACAAAAATGAGCAACTGCTTCTCTCAGTATCTGAAGGGGGCCTAAAAGGATGCCAGAGGGACTCTTCATCAGGGACTGTAGTGATAGGACAAGGGGTAAAGGGTTCAGACTTAAACAGGGGAAGTTTAGATTGACTATAAGGAAGAAGTTCTTTACTGTGAGGGTGGTGAGGCACTGGAATGGGTTGCCCAAAGAAGCGGTGAATGCTCCATCCCTGGCAGTGTTCAAGACCACTCTGGACAGAGCCTTGGGTGACATGGTTTAGTGTGAGGTGTCCCTGCCCATGGCAGGGGACTTGGAACTGGATGATCTTAAGGTTCTTTCCAACCCAAACCATTCTGTGATTCCTGAATGCTATTTCCCCCTTCTTCAGCCTTTATTCTTCAAGGTACACCATTCAGTTATCTATTTTCAAAAGAACTTTCTGTGTGAACTTTCCACTTCTCTCTGTCAAATTATCTTACTGTTTTTGGAAAGACTGCATGTCATCTATATTTAACACCATTTCAGCTTGGTGAGGTGAATATAACGTAGCATTAAACTCAGACGAAAAAAAATGAGTGTGGCATTTCTAGGTTTTTCAACTGTGAGTTAACTCAGAAGAGCTAATTTGGCTGGAAAAAGTGCCTTCCCCCAGCTGTCTTGGATCTCAGCAGACCTTCTTGCAGGTATCTAAGCTGAGGTAATATGAATGGCAGTTAGATGCCAAAGTCCTTTGAATTAGTATTTGTGGTTACCATAGAAGTGAGTCTGTCTCTCATGTGAATAAAGAGGTCATGTGAAGAACTGATATGGAAGGTTTCTCTACAGGCACTTCATTCTTAGAAATTTACAGATGAAAAATGCTATATGAGTATTAATAGATAGGGATGAAATATGGATGAGGGGATACTAAAGCTGAAATAGCAAGTAGAACAAAGGGAATAAGGGGACATGGGAACATGATAAGAAACCAGACTAGAGCTGCAGACCTGTCTGAGACCTAAAAAACAAAAAGAAAGTTCAGATAAAGGAATAAAGTGGTAAGCAGTATGAGAAATTATTTGAAGGAGGACTGGGATGGGACATGGCTATCAGGGAACCTAGAAGAACTGGGTTGTAGCAGGATAAAGAATAACCAGACGTAAGAAGTGTCCTAGCTACTGGTACAGATGTGGTCGGTCACCTTTTCATATAGGAAGAGAAAGACAGACCTGCTAACACACTGGACAAGAGGAAAAGAAACAGCAAGGCGATGTTTCTGTGACACATAGACAGGTAGGAGGTACTGTAGCACACATACATGGAGAGGTTCCAGGAGAGAACATGTCTCTGTTAAGCCTGAATTGGTGCTGATGATGTTTCTTTATGGATGTGCAAGAATATTTAATATAAACAATCAGCCACAGGATCTGGACAGAAGAAGATCCAAGTACATGCAGCATCTTTTGAAGAGGGATGTCCTGGGATTATTTGCCCAGCAACAAACAGGGAAGAGCATAGGGCCTGGGTGACCTGCTAGCCTCGTAGCACTGTAGCTAGACTACAGTGAGAGAGGACTAGGGGGGGAGTGGGGTGTGAAATCACTGTAGTTCACTGTCAGCAGAGAGACAAGTCAGCCTCTGTAGTATGCTGGTGACCACCTCTAGTTTATGAAGCCTGCAGAGGGAGAAGTCTAAAAAATACTTCCCAGAGCTTAGATCTGGATGGGCCTTGCTAAGCAAAGAACAATATCTGCACTCCAGTATTCTTCAGTGCAGGGGTGTATCTTCTAATCCATCACAAAGCCCCCTTGCTACACCAGTTTAGACGTGTTTCATCGAGTCACTGGCACAGGAATGTGGCTAAAGTAATGCAGAATTAGCTTACATAGTACTAAAATAAGATCCTGAGAGTGAAGAGAAGTAGGTGAAGGAAAGAGGCCTAAGTGCCACTGAGAAAGGAATCAGCAAAGGAAGAGAAACCACAAAAAGGGATGCTGCAGAAATAACCAGAGAACTGTGAACTGAAATAAGAAGGAACAAGGCCACAACAGCCAGGGAGAAAGGACCCTACAGAAAAATATAAGCATGTAGAACCTGCAGGTATCATCCATGTGTCTTGTTAAGAGGAGCTGAACTGGAGCAAAAAGGGCACATACCAGACAAAGAGGTAACGTGATTATAAAGAACAGAACTTCAGATGGAGAAAGACACAATTTTACCTGCCTTGATTTTTAAGCTTGGAGTGTTTCACTGACTAGTCATGGGTCAGTAGGAAATGGTGACATTAATTTACTAGCTGTAAGAAAGCAAACACTTGTGTGTAGAGCCATAAACACAGTGCTGCCCATTTCCATCCCTTAGCACTGCACACTTACTCCCTGTTTCAGAGTTTTAACAGCTACCCAGTTTGGGGTGCATTCACCCCCCACCTCATCTGCCCCTGTATGCAAATATACAGGATTGTAGGCCTTGATGCTTGCAGTTGTAACACTGTGCTTTTCCCATGGCTGGCCTCGCTTCTGAGAGCTTGGAGTTTGTCTGCGTTAAGGATGTGCAATGCAGTTTCCCTCTCAGGCTTGCATTAGTGATCACATGTGATCAGACCCAACCTGCTGGTCTCTTGGGAAACACACACATAATAATTAGCCCCTTTGCACCAAAGACTTCATTGCTGTATACACCACATGGTGAGTGTTGCCCTGTGGGTTTGTGAACGCACACGCACACTCTCTGAAACCCTCCCATCCCCAGAAAACATCACTGTAGTTGCCATATGGTCAGGCTCACCTGCTAGGTCTGTGAGGAGACAGGCAGGAAACACACACATAATGAAGCTTCCCACTGAGCTGCCTTAAGAAATTAAAACCAAGAAACTTGACGTAACTGCCACATGATCACTCACCTGCTGAGTTTTGGGGCAGTCACACACACATGAATTTGCCATCTCTGCCCAGTGGGTGCCTCCCCGTGCTCCACCTCACTGCACTATAGCGGGAAACCAGAGCCGGAGGGATGCACTCCCCTCCCCAGCGGAATGACAGGGACCCCTCGCCCAAACAGGCCGTCAGGCCCCTCCTCACACCCTCCGGGTCGCAGAGCTCTGATTGCGTCCTGATCTGGGTGGAGAGCTCACAACGATGTGGACGATGGCGACTCCACAGTGAGCCTCTCCTCGGAGCCCTGTGACTACCGCAAGGCCAGGCCCGGCTCCCCGCGGGCAGGGAGCGAGGCCCAGGCGGGGGCTCAGGTACCGGCTCTTGCCCGTCCTCCGGGGCGCTGTTACGGTAATTGCCGGGGCAGAGACAGTCACTAGGGACAAGATAACAAGCCGGTCCTTCCCCGGGCTGGCAGTGCTTGTAAACACCAGCAGCCACAGCGCTGCACCGAGCCCAGGCGGCGGCGGCGGCAGGGCTCTCCTCCCGCACGGCCATTCCCGCCCCTCACGCTGCGCCGCTCCCGTCACGCACAGCCGCCCCACCCGCCCACGCAGGGGCGGCCGTCGGCCTGGACGATACCGGCAGCAGATGTTCCTCGGCCCCGAGCCCATCGCGGCTCCCCGGGGCGCTGGGAGCGCTCTCCCCGGGCGCTGCCGCCGTTCCCCGCACCACCATGGCGGCCTGAGGGAGGGCGGGCGGTGCGGGACTCCCCTGGCGGTGACGTGTGTTGCCATGGCGACGCCCAGGCAGCGTCTCGCTCCGAGTGGGGGGGGTAGGGGGATGACAACAAATATGGCGGAGAGGAGCAGGACGGCAGAGACGGGTCAGTGTCAGCCGCAGTCTTCTGGGCGGGGGGAGAAGGGGAAGAGCCCCCCTTCTCCAGGGGCTTCTGGCAGTAAATGAGAGCTGCAAAGCAGCGGAGTGCAGGAGACGGAGCGCTTCTCTCAGGGAAAGGGGAGGGAAGTGCCACCCGGCCGAGGGCACTGAGGTGCAGAAGGGGCCAGGGCAGAGGCCCCTGCCCAGGGAGCTGTGGAGGAGGGCAAGGCTTGAGGAGTGTCTTGGAGACACTCAGGGGAGACACTTGGGGGAGAGGTGGCCGTGGGGAAGGAGCTGATGGTGCGGTAGCCTGCCCTGTGCGCCCTCCTCCCCTCGCAGGGGGCACAGGTAGCGGTGGTGAAGAGCAAAACGATGGTGCAGAGGAGTTCCCCTCACACAAGTCCTTTATTTAGAATGGAAAACTAATATGCGAAGGCAGGATTGGGATTGAAACTGCACCACAGCGAGGGTACCTTGGGGGCTGACCTGCAAGTGCTGCTGGGCCTGTCCCCAGAGGCTGCAGAGAGGCAGGATGCTGTAACCTTACATCTCACATAACTTACTCTGTGAGGGTCTTTTAAAGGAAGGTGCCAAATGTTATTCTTCCTATTGAGGATGCGTTAACAATGGCTCTAACTGTGTATGTGAAGATAAGTTTGTGAGACTGAAGTTTTGTGTTTCCTAAGGGCTGATGAGGATCCTCTTGGTACAGGCGTCTTTCCTATTGTAACAAAACACAGTTAAGGTCTTTTCCAACCCACGGGAAAACAGAAGCCCCCCAAATCAGTTATGAAAATTAGAGATTCTAACAATTGGAGGATGAAAGAATGATAATGGCAGTTTTCCTGAATATTTAGTATCTCACAGCATCATACATAAATTATCTGGGTTCCTGGACCAAAATTACATTTTCCTCACCTGCTGTGTTAGCTGCTGTGCCTGTGCTTTTCAGCTTCAGAAGTGGCTACAAATGAAGATACGTTATCCATAGAACTGGTTTTGGATTTTGGGGCCATTTAAGGTTAAAAAAAGTGATAAATATGTGAAATGCTCTCTAGGAAGCAATACTACAAAGGCTACCTCTAAACGGATTGGCCATATGATTCTTGAATTCCCTGTGTTCAGCCATGCTGTTTATGAACCCCTGAAACCACATTAAAGTTTATTGTACATTAAAGTTGTCCAGGAGGCAGGTGATTATATTCATCCGCTCTGTTGTTGTGCAACACTAAACACAGCAGATCACTTCTGACTGCGCTGCGAAACAGGAAACAAAACTCCAGTGACTCTTTGACTTTGTCAGGTTTCCTACCTGCTTCATCTGCCCATGCCTGTGCCATTGTTACTTTCTTTAACATATAATGTAACTTTCCTACTGTTTCCAGATTAATTCATAAACTTACTCTTATATTGTGTTCTCTGCTATAGTATTTAAATCTGCAGCTTTGTGGTATTTGCTTTTTATTTTTAACCTTGTCCAGAATTTTTTCCACATCTAACTATTGCAGCTAATCACTGATTTTCTCATAAATGTGTTTCAGCTTGTGCTCAAACCGTGTTTTGTTTCATGTTCTTTATAAATGTAGGTTTTATTTTAGCAATATCTGTCTGGCCTTTTTGGAAGCCTTAATTTGGAGATCCTTTTTTTTTTTTTTTTTTGAGAAACCAGATGAGGATTAAAAATGCAAAGAACTGAAAAGATAGGAAAAAGAACCAAAACTTTCAGACATCAGTGGGACCTGGGAAGCAAACTTTTGATCTGGGCCCTTTTTAAGAAAGGACATGGAAAGTAGGCTGTGGAAAAATAAAGGTGGGGTGCTTTGGTTTTTTTTTTGCCTTTTTCCCCCTACACTTTGATTTAGTGTCTCCTCTGACACTAAGGGGATCCTTGGCAGATCCCCAGAAGAACCTATTTGATCCCTGTGTGCTGGGAGACACTGACACTGCTGATATGCATGTAACATAACTGGGTGATGTTCTTGGTGCATCCTGACTGCTTAGTGTGTTTTCATGACATGTCAGACCTGGACCAGTCTTTAGGACATACAGGAATGTAGCATTAGGAGATAGATGAACCTACATTTGGCACTAATGTACATTTTTTATGTATGGATGCAAGGAGAATAAAGCCATTACAGAAGGAGTGAACATGTTCAAACCATATAAATTAATTTAGTCAATATTACTATATTATACTTTTCTGTTTAGTTTTTAGAGCAACATCATGCTTGTATTCCTGGATCAGAAAACATGAGTAATAACTAAGTCTTCCCATGTTGGAATATTGATTGTTATTTGTAACTTTCAGATGCGGAAACTGACCTACAGAGGAATTAAAGGTAACTTATCCATGCTCTGTAGCAACACAGATTACTGTTACGGACCATTCATTACTGGTTTATTTCAGTAACCTGTGTTAGTAAAGAGCCAGTGACAAGGAAAGATGTCAGAAAAAAATATGATGTGCACTTAAAGAAATTAAGTTTCTTCCTAAAGATTACCTGGTACTGAGTTATATACAGCTAAGGTGCTCTACAACACCTCTAAACTGTTAGCTTTGAAAATACACGGTGTCAAGATGTTTTGTATATTAATTATGCTTTCTGGAAAGCATATCCTTTTTAATGTAAGAAATTTTCAGTTTTGTTAGTATCTCCTTGCTCTTCTGTTATAGGAAAGTAATTCTATTAAGTTTCTTATACTGGTAAATATACTTACTATTTCCATATATACAGGGTATTTTTCATATTTCCATTCTTTTTTCCTGTAAAAGACTTTTGTTTCTGTAGTAGTTCTTGCAAATTTTTAAACTATTTTGTTGGTGAGGGGGATTGTGTCACACAGAATTACACATAGTACTGCAGAAGAGGGACTACCATCAGCTTTTCTTATCCTGTTACTCTTAGCATCATTTTCTGTATCAGGGTTTAAACCAATCTGTGTGTTTCAAATGAGATTGAGATTTAATATGGAAGGCAGATTATCTCACATCTGTCTGTTACACAGTTCATATTCTGGTGCTGTGCTCACTGGACTGGGCAGACATCTGGTCTAATCCATTAAAATAGTCTCTGCATTCGGATATCTGAATAGTGTGCTGCAAATCAACTCCCTTTTCCCTGGATTAATCAATCATTTTCCTGTTGCAGTTGGCTCCATAGTCATAGCTGGTTCCTCAGAACTCGCTTAAATCAGCTTTCTGCAATAAACTCTGAATTTGTATGCTTCTCTGTTTGGGTTTCCAGGCTGAAGCCTTCGTGTCTCAAGCTGGGAATCCAAATTAAAAGCAACTTAAGCCTTCACTAATGAAGTCTGCAAGAGAATGAAAGTGAGGAGACTATTTAGTTACTTTCAGGAGCTTCTTGGTTTGACTTCCAGTAGTTCTGCTTGGCTGACCTTGATGTCTCAAGCTTTTGGAAGGTACAAGATACAGAAGATGGCCAGTTTAGTTAAGTTTTTTCAAAACCAGACCAATGTTATTTTTCCAATTCTGTAGTAAAGCAAACCTTATTACTGGGTCAAAATGAGTACAAAATGCATGTATTTGGTAATTTTTTTGACCCATGAACCAGATGAAAATGTTTAACTTTTCAGACATGGATTCAGCTAGTTATCTCATTCTCCCCAGGTTACTCTTATTCTTGTAGACATCTCTGTTCCCTTCAGAAGACTTGCTTCCAGAGGTCTGATGATCAAAGGGTACAGGTTATCGCTGAGTCCTGTAATAGTTTCCTATCTGAGGCAGCTGCATATTAGGCTGGGATTGACAGTTCTAATATGTGTTATTCCACAGCTGCTAGTCATTTTGTGGATATTAGTATTTCTGATATTTCATTGAGTCCTCATCACTGAAATCATAGTGAAAGCAAAAAAAAGCATTTACTCACAGTTCTGGACAGGGGATAAATATATGTCTTTAGACCAAAGATCCTTGTTATCGGAACAAACAGATTTCCCAGCTGAATGTGTAGGTTTCCATGTTTATTTACATGTCATGCTAGATACCTTGCAGCACCATGTTAAGTCACGCAGCTGGGCTGACCTGGCTTCTGGAGGAGAGCTTCAAACCACCACTGAATGCTGAACCCCTGCTCAAAGTCTGGGTGTTTATTAGCATTTCTAAACTGCTTTGTGTTGAGATGGTGATTTCAGAGATGTGCATGTGGAGGGTCCGATAGGATAATTGTGTAAATTCTACAGTGTTTTCTAATGGATTTTAATCTGATAGTGCTGAGCTGGATTATTTTGAAAGACAGTTTTTGAGTATTCCTTCAAAAAAGAATATTTCTTTTAAAACTATTTACTCCCATATGGCATGCATACATTTTAGTATCAGGAACATACTGCTTCCTTTTAGGTGACCTTAATTAGGAAACCTAATTTATTTGTCTTTAAATTTAAGCCTTTTTGATAACGGGAACTTCCAATTCACTGCCTTTACCATGAGGAAATTGAAAATAGGTCAAATCGGATAATTAACAGTATTATTTAATCTTTGTCTTTCAAATAACACAGCACACCACTGGTGCTTCTGGTCTTCCAGGCAAATGTAATTTCTTTAATGGAATTGTCCTGTCTTAAATCATTTCTGAATTTTCAAGCATAAACACTGTAGCTGATTTCCTAATATACACCATTAGCCTGTAAGCTGAATTCCAGTGTTTGGGAAAAGACATTGCAGAAAGGGATCTGAAAGGGATCTGCCCACTCTATCTTCCCATTAACACAGAGATTTCAAAAGTCGGTGGAAAACTGTCAGGGTACTGGGCACAGACTTGCAGATGTTCACACACCATAAGGAGCTATTTAGAGTTGTTTATAAAATGCTGCAGGATGTATTTGTAAACAAACCTAAAATGTGGTTTGTTTAACAAAGCTGAAACTTACTGGCTGCATTGGTAGAACACAGAATAGAATAGAAGGGTTAAGGTTGGAAAGCACTTTAAAGATCATCTAGTTCCAACTCCCTGACATGGGCAGGAACGCCTCACCCTGGACCATGTCGCCAAGGCTCTGTCCAGCCTGGTCTTGAGCACTGCCAGGGATGGAGCATTTGCCACTTCTTTGAGGACCCTGTTCCAGTGCCTCACCACCCTCACAGTAAAGAACTTCTGCCTTTCTATCTAACCTGAACTCCTGTTTAAGTTTAAACCCATTACTCCTACAGTTCTCACCAGAATTCAAAACCTGAAGATGTATTGTTTGGCACATTTTATCTTTAGCAGTTTGAAGTCCAGGGAATATTAGAGAAAGGTTTGTTAGTGAATTTAAGCACCCTGGAAGACCATTAACTACCTCAGGTTTTACTGCTCAGCTTGAAATAGGCATTGAAGTGATATATTGAAATTAACTGTAGTAGCTGCAGAAAAGTATTATAATAATCATAATAGTCTGTTGCCAGTAGGCTGGAATTCAGCTAATTTCCAACTTTTTCAGTTATCTAGTGGAAACAATCCCCACTAGAAGAATTTGTTGAAGAAGAGCTGCTAATATATTTTTGGTACTTACAGCTTTGATCATATTTCTGTTACATAATTTGCCATATAAGGAGACCTGAGAAATGCCACTGAAGGCTTTTTACAGCCAGAAGATATAATTTCAGAAAAAGAAAGAATCAGGAATGTGTTGCGTGTTCCAGTTGCCATTTCTTAATGGTTTACCATTTCCTCGCCAGATTTCAAACAGATTTTTTTCTTTGACAAATAATCAAAGCTTTTGAAAGTTACTTACCTCAAGTCTCCCAACGTTTTTTTTTCTTTCAGCGAAGTTCAAAGCACCCTATTAATTATTAGTGCTTGTGAGAGGAGGGTTTTGAATTTGTAAAGAGTAAAAGGAGACATACTGAGAATTTTAATCAGTTTCACACTGGAATTTGTAAAACAGAAGTTTGTGCAAGTTTCTTTAGTGTTGCTGTCACTGTATTGAGTAGGCAGAAGTTTCATGCGAAAAAACCAGATCAACCTCAGAATGCGTTTATACGGCCTACATAGGATTTCTATTTTTTGAAGTTAAGCTTTGTGGATTTAATGGACATTAAAATAGTTTTTAAAGTCACTTGCTTGTGTTAAAATGTAACTGGCTTGATCTCTACGTGGGGCCACTAACAGGACTGGGGATCTTAGATCTGCAGCACAAGCCTGCTTTCCAAATGGGACGCCTAGTAACAATAGCTGTTATCTTTTGCAGAAGGAATTGACAACTTGCTCGTGCTCAGAGATTTTCCTTCCTCCTTTTCTTCTTTCCTCCAGCTACATCTGTTTAGCGACAAAAGTAATGGAGTGAAATGCCTGTATAGTCATCTTTACTGCTAGGATACCCTGATAACAGAAAGCACCAACCCCCAGATAAATGAGGTGCTAGAGGACTTGGAGAGGAGTTTGATGCAGATATTTATGGCTCACGGTGCTTAGATCCAGCAGTTCTGCTTCTGCTCAGCAGTGGTGCTGCTGTATACTGGCTTCAGCACACCCACCAAGGTGCTACATCACTCCTGTTCCTGCAGGATTGATTGTGCTGCCCTTTCCCACAACTATGCGATCCTATAGAAACCAGCTTAGGTTTCTTAAGTAATCTCCAAAAGTAGTTGGCATTCAGAGACTTGATGCAGAATTGCTGTGTTTAGATTGCATTGTCCCTGAGATAAGAAGTTCTTCTAAGTTCAAGCTGTGTCTGCAATTAATCTATAATAGAGGTAAACCAATTTACAGAGATGTAAATGGAGAGTTGGTTCTGAGTACACATCTATGTGTCCCATTCCCCAGCTTCCCTGTCACATTGTCCCCACAGCTTAATTCCTTCACACTGGCACATGGGCCAAGCCTGTCATTTAAGAAGTGTTATTTTTTTTAGCCCTAGACTTTTAAATACATTTTTTTTGCAGTATTTTTTGCTACTTGCATGTCAGAATGGTTTGGAAAAGCCAGTTTTGGAGCCACTCCTCTACCAAAATAATAATAATAACTTCAAATTTTGTCACAGGCTGCTCAAATTCAGAGCTGTGGACTTTGGTATTACATCTAGGGCACTGATCCTGAAAATGTTTGGCACTGAGTTTGGTGTATATATGTGTATACTGAAGTGTTTTCATGATTGCTTCTATTTTAGGCTAATTAAAGTATTAACGTTAGAGACTCAAACTTAGTCTGATATATAAGTTTTCTAATGTACATATGTGTCCCTGTTCTCTCAGTATGGTTAACAGGCTGATTTCATAGATTAATTTTGGCAAAAATCAGGCGTAGAAAAGGGGGTGGGAGTAGTTGTCTTAAATTATTATTCAAAAAATAAGCTATCTGACTGTATTTGATTTACTAATTCATAGAACTATTTACTTAGCAGTGGAACTCGCAATCACAAGCAAAAACTGGCAAGATTTTGCTTTTACATATTGTTTCATAACCACCTTGAAAAATGTGTTGAATTTCAATCTCCACAAAAGCAAGTGGAACATCAGTTCCTGTGAATCACCAGCGCAGAGCAGCAGGAATCCATTCCAAAGAAAGCCCAGCTGGATTCATTACAGGTCTGCTGATGTGTTTTCATTTGCAATAAGCAGCAAGTTACTGTGCGATTACAGTAAACTTTAGAGCAGGGTAACACCTATCAAGTGACTATCATGTTTTCATGCATATGTAATGTAGAGGAGGTAGTATGATGCACTTGATTAATGAAAATTTCCTCAAATAACCTATACAAATCCAAAGGCAGCAGCATTATTTCAGGGGAACTGTACATGTGGAATAGGATTTTGAGATGAACTTGACCTGTAGTACTGCAGAATAACAGATACTTCCTAACCACACAGAATGCCAGTATATCTGCTGGTTATTTTATTTCTAAGCAATACAAGTAATAAGGAATTTGATCTGAGAGCTGTCTCTGTGTCAGCCTTCTTGAAGGTAGAATTTTGGCTCGTGTTGTGAATACTTGAAAAACTTTGCATTTCATATTCCTATAAATATTGTATCAAGTTAACATTTGCTTAGTTAAAAAACCTGCTGAATACGGTGTATCAGTTAGTAGTGTTCTCTGTAGTTAGATTCCCATTCTTAACATTGCTGAGAAAGTTGGGGCTGTTCAGCCTGGAGAAGAGAAGGCTGCGTGGAGACCTCATAGCAGCCTTGCAGCATCTGAAGGGGGCCTATAGGGATGCTGGGGAGGGACTCTTCATTAGAGACTGTAGTGACAGGACAAGGGGTAATGGGTTAAAACTTAAACAGGGGAAGTTTACATTGGGTATAAGGAAGAAGTTCTTTACTGTAAGGGTGGTGAGGCACTGGAATGGGTTGCCCAAGGAAGTTGTGAATGCTCCATCCCTGGCAGTGTTCAAGGCCAGGTTGGACAGAGCCTTGGGTGAGATGGTTTAGTGTGAGGTGTCCCTGCCTGTGGCAGGGGCGTTGGCACTAGATGATCTTAAGGTCCTTTCGAACCCTAACTGCTCTATTATTCTATGATGCAAGAGACTTCATACATCAAGTTTGCTTTGCTGCTATTTTTATATTAGAAAAAAGGAATTCTGAAACAATATTTAAATCTGTTGCTATACAGTACTTATACTTTGTGAATAAAATAGAATGCTGCGATGATCTAATTATTTAATCTGAAATACTAAATTATGTGTTTCTTAACTAAAGAGTAAATTCAGCAATGTGAGTGGGCAATGCTTGGGTGGAAGAAATTCTCAGTGGCTTAAAGTACTACTTTTGGAATGGCCTGTTTTGGAAAGTAGGGGGAAAGATGCTGTTCTCAACTAAGAAGTTAAAGGAGTTGTTTCAATGAGTAATTATAATTATTGCAGTAATTAATAGTGTCATTGATTTAAGCAACCTCGGGGAACAAATTATTCCAGAAGTAGAGCTAAAATCCCCACATTATTTTAAATGCAAAGTAGTCAAGAAGATTTAACTCCAAACTGAAGAAATTAACTGTGTCTGAAACTACTGTTTAGTTTGACTGGCAGAAGACATGCCTAACTCTAAACAAAAAGTAAATAGGAAGCAAGGGAAAAAACATATATTTAAATTACACATATTCAAGAGCCAAGGAAAAATAGAGGTTCAACCCAAAGACAGATGCATGACTTATGGTGCAAAATACACAGGATGGAAATTGTCGATGATTTTCTGTCGCCCAGTTTTCACTTATCACACTTGTAACGATAGCCCAAGCACTTGTGGCAGTGTGCAACTACCTCTCTTCCAATAACTTGTAAAATATGGAGTGTTGAAGAGATGCATTTGTTTCCCCACAGGATTTTGTGCTTTGTGGAGCCTTCATGGAAGGCTGTTTCCTGTGGAAGTCTCGTGAATGCTAGACTTACTCAGTGATCATCAGATCCATATTTTCTTTGGACAGATGCATCCACAACAAATTTTCGGTAGTCACACTTCAGGTATTGAAAAATCAAAATACCTCTGAAGAGTGGGTTTGTTGTAGTACCAGAGCTGGCCTGTGCTGAGACTCACCAGGCTGATGGCTTTTGAAGAATACCTACAAATGAGATAAAAACCCATTCCAAATTGGAAGGCACAACTATATTGCCTCAGTGCTGAACCTGAAATAGTGTTTGTGATACAGCTTATTAGCTCAGGCACAGCATCACAGCTACAGCTCTCTTCCTTTGGCCTGTCTGGGATCACAGCAGATAAGCTCATGTCTTCCAAAATATGGTGTAGATCTCTTTTAAGTACAGATCTGGAAAGCTCCTGTTCAATCAGCAAACATATTTAGACATTAACAGTGCTAGGAGTTTGACATGAAAGGTGCAATTTTCATAAACAGAAAAAGCACTGTTTATATGTTTCTTACTTGACCTTGCTGATACTCTTGAAAGACTTCCATAGTACTTCATACTTAGTACTTTTTGGAGACACCGTTTGTGGGCAAGCATTTTGAAAGTGATAGTCAGGACTGAGGAGTATGAAACTTAGCACAATTCAAGTAAATAAAGCCTTGGCATATTGCAGAAGCTGAAATAAACCTACTTGTCTGTTATATCAGGAATAATTATTACCTATTGAGTCCTTTTCAGTTTCCCAGCTGAAAAGCAGATTGTCCTAAAGGAAAGAGATACACAGAGTTATTAAATTCCAGAGATTTCGACTTTGTTATTCACTGAGGGCTACATAGTCATGGGTCATGGTCATTGCATTGGTTGCTACAGATCAGATGCTTCAGTTACATTTAGCTTGCCTCAATGTGAGTTATTTTTAATTTAGAAACTTATTTTGTCATGACTTCTTCCAGTTACCCTGTCATTAAAACCATTTTAATTATACTGTTCTGGTAGGGTAAAGACCATCTGACTTGGCATAATGCTCACTTCTGGTTAGGTTATCATGATCTGGCTGTTGGTCAATCACATCATTTGCTTTTGAATCAGACAAAACTACTTATTCTAGAATATACAGTGTGGATAAATAAAGAAAAAAACATGGAGGAAGTAATGTTCTTATACTTTGCAATAAAATATGATTGCACAGGAGGGAAATGGTCAATGTAGTCTATTGATCAGATCTGCTGTTGCTTTATCAGTGTAAGCATGGATTAAGTCAGCCTATTTTACACCTTCTGTATAAAACCTAAGTATTATACATGGAAGTTAAGTCTGATCTGTGCTAGCTATGACTAACTGCATCAATATCCTGTGGCTGGTGCTATTTCTTGAGGTTGTTCAGAAGTATCTTTTAGTAAGCATTTTGCATGTAATCATTCTGCACTTAAAAACCTTGTCAAAGAAAGGTTTTTGAAAATACATGTGGCTTGTTACTATATCTGGAAGACTGAGCTAGATAACCTGCTTTTGTTAAATCCATGCCTCATATCTGGGACAGCTGTTTAAACATGGGTATATACATATGTATATATGTATCTGTATGTATATATGGATATATATATAGCATATGTCCATGAACCTTCCCCTTCCTTTCCTCCCACTTTCTCCATCCTCCCTCACATATAATACAAAACCAGGAGTATGTATGGTGATTCATTTCAGGATTAGGTGGCATGGGAAATATTTACAGCATTTTAGGATGGTGCCAGCACATACTAGTGAGTGACCCCAACCACCAACACGTTTTGCCCTTACCTGACATTTTCTACCAACTACAATTCCAACTACAATTTCTACCAGTTCCAGTTCCTATAGTATTTTTGGCAGGTCACATGCACTCCTTGTCTTTTGGAAGTCCATTGCTTACAGACTTCAGAAAGACATGGGGCCGTACATAACAAAGTTTTACCCATTGAAGTTCTTGGTACCACACAAAGGGTCTGCTTTAACTTTTCAGTTCTCCTCCTGCCTCAGAATCCCTGGACACAGAATTTCCTCTGGCTTGGTAGGAACACCCCTAAAAAAATCTTTTGGTGACCTAGACCTTGAATTCCAATGCACTCCTCAACTTGTGTTTCAGCATCTCCTATCATTCTTATGCAGTCCTAAGTCTCTGAGCCATCTCTTACCTCTCAGAGAGGATGGACTTGCTGATACAATTGCTTTCTTTGCAGATGCCCCTCAGGACTAGCTGAGCTTGGTAGCTGTAATTTACACTTTCCTCTGCTAGCTGGGAATATATCTGATGCATATCTTTTTGTTTACAATTTGTATGTTTTATGCTTTGGTTTGATCTGTTTTGTATTTAAAGAAGTATTGCTACTATAGCAACTGTCGCATCATGTGATATCTTTGATGTTATCACAATGCCAAATACTTGTTAAAGAATAAATCTGTATATTGGGTGAAATTCACTGATTTTTACAACGGATTTGAATAAACATCTTTTCAATTTACATGTTTGGTACTAGTGGGGTTTTTTCCAGTTTGGGGTTTTTTTTCCTTTCTGGTGATGAGTGTTTTAGTGGAAAGGTCAGAGATTGTAAGGACAGTAAAAAGAGTCATGGATATTATTTTTTTTTCTTGCTTACTGAGTTCAAAGCATTAATTGCTTTTTTATTTTCATGAAGAAAAACTGTTCATACCTTCTCGGGCGTTTTGAGTTTCATTAAAGTGGTACAAAAAATTCCATTGCCTTTTGCCTCTGACAAGAAGGTATGTCCTTGGAGATAGCCCACATTGAGCTAATGAATAAATATTCTTGAAGTAAAGCTTCAAGTTATGCTTTTAGGTTAAAGATTGGAAACAAAGATTACATAGAAAAATATAAGCCAACAGAAATTGACTTGTTTTCTTTTCCCTTAAAGTCATAAGACGATGGCAGCCACTGGGAGTGAGGAATCATTGTTCAGAGCAGTATGTGTCTGCCAGGCATTGTCTTCAGTTCAATGTTCTTCACTAGATTTTTGAAAGGACCTTGCATTGATGATTTTATCTCTAAGTTAATCTATTTCTTTTTTTAATGGACTGGGCAGTGGATGTTTCTCATCATCTTTTCATACTTGATCAGCCAGGAAGTTGACAGTTTTTCTTTGGGATAAGCACCTTATGTACTTTTTTGTTCCTACTTATCTTTGGGCAGCCTGCTGTCTGCTCAGTATGGGCTTTTAAGTAAAGCTCTCTTTGGTACCACCAAGCCTTTGGTAGGGGCCCTATGTGACATGTTCAGTGATAGTTTTGTTTTCACATGTTTGTGTATAGGAACAAGACTTTTTCCACCCTCAGCTTTGACTGAGACTGTTAGGCCATACCTTCTGCTAGAGCAAATCAGCTGCTTGGAGCAGCCTGGTCTAGTGGAAGGTGTCCCTGCCTGTGGCGGGGGTTTGGAACTAGATGGTCCTTAAGGACCCTTTCCAACCCAAACCATTCTATGAGTCTATGATTTAGATGTACTTAAGCCCAAATAAAAAGTTAATGGTGCATTAGCCAAGGAATTGTGTTAGGAAAATTAAAAGGACGTGTGGTCTGGTAGCCTCTGTAGAAAAAGTAACTTGTGCAGTAAAAGCGAAAAACCCCCTAACAATAAATTCCGATGTTTCTTTCTTATTTATGCAACCTCCCATAGGCTTTTTCAAGTCGCTAGCAGTAAGCTTGCAGTTCATTTTTCCTGAGTACTTTCAGAAGCTTTGCAAAGCCCAGAATTTACCTGATAATCTCTGCTAAGCTAGTTCTTGTCTTTTATTGCACAGGTTTTCTTGACTACAAATATCCTCTTACGGTTTAGAGACAGCCTCTTAACAAGCAGTCTGTTGGTCAAACTGCAGGAGGAAAGCAGTTAAAAAGACAATTACTTCAAAGACGCTTTATCTCAAAATGAGTTTCTAAATAGCAATTCAATGTGTTTTTTAGTACTAGACTGAGCTGTATGAGAATGCTGTCTGTGATAATCGACATTTCCCTTGTTCTGCTTGACCTTTGAAATAGGTGGTGGTGACAGTACGGGCACAGGACCTGAACATGAGGCAGCAGATATGGTCGGTACCATGCCAGGTATTCTTCCAAACCCTGGGATTTGTAATCTTCACATAATTTCTCCCATTTCTTTTCAGATCACAGTGATTGTGAAATAAGTACATTTCAGACTGACAAAACCCTCTGCAGTATGTTTAGGTTCTCAGGGTTGTGCCCAATCTTTGCTGCAGGATACATGGCTGTGAAGATCAAAATGATAGTTGTGATTTCTTCTTTTTCTTGGCATTTTTTAAGCCAGTGGAGCTGGAATTCTAAGTTCCTGCCTGCTGATGCCTGTAGCGTTTTTAGAATGGCATTCCTCCTGCAGTTTGACCAACACAGTGCTTGTCAAGAGGCTGCCCCCAAACAATAAGAGGGTATTGAAGAAAATGCAGACTAAAAGGCAGGCACTAGTTTAGCAGAGATGATGAGGTAAATTCTGAGCATTCAGAACTGATAGCGGAAATAGGAAGTCTTCCTGAATATCAGTGCTGCCAAAGCCTAGGCGCAATGATAGAAAACCCATTTAAAAAAATATATTAAAGAACAAGAGAATATTATCACCTATTAAGACTATAGATTTCTACAAATCTGACCATATAGAAGAATTTTGCTAAGATTGCCCTGTTTGCAGTTTTCTGATTTCTGGAGCACTGTTCTTGGGTTAATCCTCTGTAAGTGTTACTTTTCCGACACGAGCAATGTTCATTGAGAGACCCATTATGTTTAGGAGCTAATAGGAGTTGCCATTGGTCATCTGGATGAACTTTTGTTTGTTGCAGATTGGACTGAGAGTTTAGATTCGCTTCTTTCTGTGGTTTTACACTAACAGTCCTGCTCAAGGCTGTTGAAGCTTTGTTAGGATACCTGGAAACTTTTCTTGGCACCTAGATGATGAGAATCTGGCCATTAGATCTTTACACCATAGAAATGTTCAGTAGCAAAATGTATCCTGAGTTTGTTCTGAAATAAGGATCTCATAAGAGAATGAGAGGCACCTTGATGGCATTTGTTATATTTAAATAAAGACTTCTACAAAGTTTACTTGGCAGTTATCTGTCTTTCCATGTTACCTTTCCAATTGATTATCCTTGTTAGGCAATAAGGCTCATCATAAGAATGATCCAGGTTTTCCAGGCAAATTCACTCGCTATTTCCCTATGTCTGTTTTAATGCAGCTGTGCTCTCCTCCCTAATGTAGTATGGGGGTAGCTGCCGGCTGCTAACTGGAGTCTGAAGTTTGTCACATCTGGAAGCTGGGCTCGTTGTTTACCCAGTCTAAAGAGTAACTATTATTGACTAAAGAGGCACCTTCCTTTAGAAACTGAGTTTTTAAAGAAAATGTACCTAAATTTGCATGATGTTCATTGTAGCAAATACTGTTTTCATCTTTGCTTAGATAAAAATGTTGTCTTTACCCTTTGAACTCCAGAATAGCAGGAAGCTCTGGAAGTTTCCAATTTTTTTCTCCTAAGAATCCCAGTCCCCTGTAACTGATTCTATTAATTTTCATTAGTTTGATGTGAAATATATCCACAATGACAATAGTGATGAATGCAGAAACCAAAAGAATCTGTCCAGGTTTTATTTTAAATCCTTATATACTTACAGAGATTTCAGACACCTACAGATTTTATACCTGATAGAAAATTACCATTAAAGTTTAATACTGTGCTAAAAGTAAATCCTAGGGATTTGCTGGAGACTCCAGGAGTTTAAGGTATGAAGCATTAGAATAAAATAGCTATGTGTCTTACAACTTATAAGAAAAATAATTGACAGAATAAGACCTACAGTCCAAGAAAATTTCTTTGCTAAGTTACTTTTGCCTTTTCTCATCTAAGCTTTCTTCAAGAAAGAATCTGGTCTCCCCAGGTGCAATGGGCAGGATGTGCTTCGGTTAATTCTCTTCTTTCCCTTTCAGTTTGTTTCAGATTGAAGTACTATTTCCCTTTCCTACAAGGTTCTGTCATACCTCTTTGCCGTCAGTCAGGAAAATCTGCTTAGGGCTCCCCAGTCCTGAGGACAGTGTCTCTATATTGGCCAGAAGACTTAGAGCACAGTGTAACAGTTCTCTCCATCTGAAGGTGGTAATGTATTCTCAGCAACACTCTCTGCATCTGCTGAACAGACAAGCGTGAAGCCATGTTTTATAATCTAGTAATACAGCAATGCAGGCTCTTTCTTGGCCAGTAGTCTGGCCTTTTCTTTATCACCGAAGGACAGCATGCCAGAAAGGGCATAATGCTGTTGTGCTGTATAACATGAAGTTCAAAGACTGCAGTTTTGTATGTTTATAGATTAACTGAAGATAATATAACTCAAAATAGAACAACACTACAATCTGAATATTCAAAGTGCTATGTAATAAAGAGCATGCAGGGAGAGATTAATATTATTAAACTACTATGATTTATAGGTTATCTGATGATTTTATTCTTGTTCCTGGACGGCTACATAAGGCCAGGAGAAGCAGATGGAAACTTTTTGCTAGGACACAGTCACTTGACAGCTTCATTTTGCATCACGTAAAGCCTCCATTGACAGATTTTCTCATGTGTCAGGTGGAAAAGGAGATTTAACTCTGTTTTCTGCCTGCTTTTCCCACACTGCCTTATGGTGGCAGTATTAGGAATATAATCTTTTCTAGTTCCTTCATCTTTAAAAATAATAAATTCTTTCTTAGATTCTTTTGAAACAGCTTGAAAGTTTGGCATGGGTTTATTAACGTTGTAATGAAAAGGTTTTGAGAAAGAACCTCACAAGGACTTGGTAATGTTAAGTTTATGGTTAGGTTAGGTTGGACTTGATGATCTGAAAGGTCTTTTCCAACCTAAATGATTCTGTGATTTTCTGATCTTTATTTAGGCATCTTTTAAGATTTACGAGAAGCCTATTACTTTTAGTTGAGACTTACAAGTAAGCATTTACGAGGAGGAACTGAGTCTTCTTACTGCTTTACTCAGTTGACTCCTTGCCTTCCATTCTTTCACTTTGGGCCCTGGCAGCTTGTGCATTTTTGGCAGAGATCTGCAGGTTTCCCCTGAATTATTCTTTGTATCCTCGATTCCAGGTGCTAGATCACGACCAATTAACTTGACTAAATGTGAAGGGTGTATGGGGACCCTTAATCAAAGTGGCCCTGAATTTAAACTGAGGAAAAGGCTTCCCTGTGGCTGCTGTTATGAATTACAGGTGCATGATGCAGGGGGAGGAATTGTACCAAGAGACACGATTTTGGCCATACAGGTGCCTCAGCCAGGTCTAAGCTTGCTTCCGGTGTCCCCAGCCTTTAGGCAAATTGTATCAGCGTGTACCATCTAGCTAAAAAGATCATAACTAGCAATTTTGCATTTAAAGAAAACACTCTAAATGCTGCAGATTGCTCTCTGTGGGTAATTTTTATTCAGTTTAAAACAAATAACCTTGAGGTTGCAAATAATAATTTTGCTAAAAAATAATAGCGTGTATTATTTAATATCTGTCTTTTTGGATGATGATTATGTAAGAAAGAGTCTGAATTGTCTTTGTACTATTGCAGTACTTCCCAAAGAGAGTAAGTTTCAGAATTCTTCCCCCGGGAGCACTGGGGATTTATATGCTGAGTGTTGGCCTGGATATACATATTTTTTAATCTGGGATTGACATACCTCTGAAAATATGGGTATATAATAGAAAGCCTGACAGCCCCTTTAACTGTGGTGTCACTAATACATTCATATAATCTGTTACCTCAGCTAAGGTGTTTTGCCTCAAGAGGTGGAATACATTTATGTATGGAAAGGTCAGTTTTAATTAATAAGCTGTTTTCATCATTCAGGGCCAATATGAATCGCTTGTAACATTTGTGTGAAATAGTTTTCAATATAAAAATAAAACAAATTGAGCTTTATGTCACATTCATCATCCCCTGTAACCCATTTAAATGTCAAAAAATCAGTACAGACCAAAAGTCTATTTCTAGAAGCTTTAGTAACCCTATTTATCAGAGTGAAATAAGATATTATCATCCCATTACTCCATCACATGCCTTCTGCACTTGAAGACATATACATTTCTTCTAGTTTTCTCTTACATTTAAGATATTTTCTCTATTGTTAAATGTTTTTTGTGAAGAAAATGCTGAGCCAATGTCAGAAAAATGAACACCTGGTTATATTATAGTGTATTTCTTTCACTACACTATAATGTTAATGTTAATGTATAATATAATGTATAAATATTAACTTACTTTCTTGTACATTTCTCAAATGAAAAAAATCCCTGTGTTCTTCCACCCTTTATTTGGAAGCCTGTTTTTTGCATACTACAGTTTGTTAATGTTTTTTTGGCAAGACACAACTTTCACTGTAGACACTACTGATAACATTTTGACAAAAATCATGACATTCTATAGAAAATTTACATCCCCATCTATTTTATTATGAAATAACCCCCACGTTTAAAAACACTTTTAAGTTCTTTTTCTGAGTTTTGTTTCCTAAGCAAGCAAGGCACAGGTGATCAGTCACACACCTGCATGACTCTCTCTCCCTTCTAAGGATTTTCAAGTTTCAAATATGTGTCGGGCTGAACAGTCTCAAAGGTTCTAAGTTTTAAGAGGTGTGAAAATAGGCAGCAGGATAGAAGAAAAAGATCCCATTAAAGCCTATAGTGAGGAATATGGTGCTGAGGATTATGATTAAGAAGCTGCTGAGGAGTTCAATCCATGCAGAATATACGTACTAGAGCTCCATTCAGAAGAAGTGGATTCAGCTGAATATCAGCCTATTGCATGTAAGCATTCCGCCACAGGGCAAGCACATGAAAGAAACAAGGCTGTGTGGCTTCTTACTTAAAGAAGCTTTAACATATGATGCTGTTGTTATGTCCCAATTCTTAAATAAACTTTGAAAAGAAACAGTTAATTTACTGGTGCATGTGTAAAATGGTGCAAATCTCATGTTACATAGAAAAGCAGGGGGGAATGTCTTTCTACTGTTTTTTATAGTTTTTTTTTTGTTTATTCTCATGCTTTTGTTTGCTTTTATTGCAACAGGTAGTGCCATAGGAAGTGATGATATCATAGCAGGGAATGTGAGCAAGTACACTGTTCTGCCAGTTGGTTATTGTGGACTGCCTAAAAAAGGACATCTTATATTTGATGCCTGTTTTGAAAGTGGTAAGCATTTTTTGGTGTTGTTTTATGTTGTGGAGATGTCAGTATAGTAATGATTTTAGCTATATCACTCATCTTTATAGAAAGGCTGCGTGGAGACCTTATAGCAGCCTCCCAGTATCTGAAGGGGGCCTATAGGGATGCTGGGGAGGGACTCTTCATTAGGGACTGTGGTGATAGGACAAGGGGTAATGGGTTAAAACTTAAACAGGGGAAGTTTAGGTTGGATATAAAGAGGAAATTCTTTCCTGTTATGGTGGTGAGGCACTGGAATGGGTTGCCCAGGGAGGTTGTGAATGCTCCATCCCTGGCAGTGTTCAAGACCAGGTTGGACGAGGCCTTGGGTGACATGGTTTAGTGTGAGGTGTCCCTGCCCATGGCAGGGGGGTTGGAACTTGATGATCTTAAGGTCCTTTCCAACCCTAGCTATTCTGATTCTAAAGTGTTTTAATTCAGAGGAAGACTTGCATTTAAAGCTAATTAAACTCACATTTGCTTCATCCAGAGTACGACATAAATTCAGACTATTCAAATGTAAAAAGGCGTGTGAAGTTTGTTATTACAACTGTACATTTCATCAAGTCCATCTCTTAGCACATGTAGATACATAACTGGATTTTATTCCACTGTTAGATATGGTATTTGTGTATAACAAATCTCATCTAACAAATCTACATCTAATCAAAGGTGTGGTATTTAAAATATGTTATTTTAAAATGTGATTTGGAAATTTACTGGCGAAGTTAAGCTCATAAAGTTAACCTGGTAAAGTGCCAAGCCCATCCTTGCATAATTAGAAGATTTTACAGATGTGTAAATATGTTTCTTTGTGTTTCTTGTGGCCTAATTTTGTACTGCTAAGGTTAATGGAAGTTCAGCCTCGGATGTCAATAGAAGGAGAATGAAACTTTAGTAAGCTACTGCAAATTGAAAGAAATTATTTTTGCAAGTTAGCACATTAATTTAGATAATATTTTTCATCATGCATGTTTATATGCATAGGGGGTATGTAGGTAATAATATATATGTTTAATTTTTTGTGTTACATATACGTGTGTCTCCAGATTTTAAATCTATTACTATTGGCTTACAGATCTACAGAGCACTGTTAAACACCATATGTACAAAAGGCATTTGGCAGGATAAACCAGAGTTTCAGCATGGTTTATGTGCACGGTGCTGGTAATGCCAAAACTGCCACAGTGTCTTGTAAAATGTGCTTTTTATGAAGAGTTACATCCCTCAGGGTAGAATACTGGCTGCCAGTTCCTGGATAAATATTAAATTGAGTTATTTAAATCCTTTGATTACATTATGTGAAAGGTGTAAAGGATGCAGTGAATAATAAAGCGTGTCTTATTTTTAAGGTTCGTCTCTAACGGTTCAGGCTGTTTTTAAAATGTGGTTTTTAAAAATTCTTAGAATGCTATTTCATAATAGTTATGGGTTTATGAATTTTTGTGTTATGAAATTAATCAGTTGACCAAGCTAAGAAATTTACTTTATTGTGTTAGCTGCTCTACAATGAAAAGGATCATCATCAGCCATCAAACTGTTTGAGAAGTAATGTGAATTATTGCTTGATGGTTTAATTCCAGTTTTTGAACAATGGAATTAATTGTGCCTTTAAATTAAAACATTTATTCAGTTCAAAGGTAACACTCATACTTTATATACTTTGACAATAATAGCATGTGGTAGAGGCAGATGCTATTTGAAATCCTGTGTTTATTTACATTGTAGCATGATGAGACTGTGATGTTGCTTTGCATATTAAGACACCTCCAAAGTACAAATATGAATAAAATTAATACCTTCATTTACTTTCTCATGATGGCAATGTACTAGCAAGAATGATAATGATATTGTGTGCACTTCATATGTAAATTCACTTTATCTTTTCTTATATGTCAGCCGAGTAATTACTTAGAGTATCTCAACTGGTCAAAGCAAATTAACTGATTATTGGATATTTTATGAAATTGTTATTAATGCTGAAATCTATCCCCTTCTATTATCCAAACAGTAGTATGCAACATTTATACAGTAGTGTATTGATGCTCTTTGAGTACCAGCTTAAAAGGGTAATATCCTATTGGAATTTATTTTTCAAAGAACAGGTTATAAAACTGATCCCAGCTGGAGTACTGCATCCAGCTCTGGGGTCCCCACTACAAAAAACGCATGGACCGGCTAGAGGAGTCCAGAGGAAGCCACAAAGATGATCAGTGCTGGAGTACCTCTCATGTGAAGATGGGCTGAGAGAGCTGGGCTTGTTCAGCCTCGAGAAGAGAAGGCTCCAGGGAGACCTTATTCAGTGCATAGAGAGGACTTCTTATAAGAAAGATGGGAGGAAGACTTTTTACAAGGCTTGTTATTTCCCAGTTTATTATTATTATTATTATTGTTAGCATTATATTGTACTTTAATTATTAAACTGTTCTTGTCTCAACCCGTGGGTTTTACTTTGTTTTTCCAGTTCTCATCCCCATCCCACTGGGAGAGGGGGGAGTGAGCTAGCAGCTGCGTGGTACTTAGTTGTCAGCAGGGTAAAGCCACACTGAGGAAAAACATAAGGAAGAGATTTTTTATAATGAGGGTGGTGAGGCACTGAAACACAGAGAAGCTGTGGCTGCCCCATCCCTGGAAGTCCAGGGTGGACAGGGCTTTAAGCAACCTGGACTAATGGAAGGTGTCCCTGCTCACAGCAGGGGGTTGGACCTAGTTGAGCTTTAAGGTTCCTCCCAAGCCAAACCATTCTAGAATTCATGGTTCTATGAAAATGAATCACATCAGTTTTGTAATAATTCCAAGTTTTATGTAGTCTGAAAACCGGTGTCCAGTTGGCTGTTTTGAAATGCCTTGCTTTCAAAAATCATAAAAAGTAGAATTGAAATGGGCATTGGGATTTCTTTTTAGTCCAGTCTGGTTTTGAGAGTCGGAATACACTATTTTTGCCATTCCTGGCAGATATTTATGTATCCTTTTCAGAGACTTTCAGTGAAGAAAGTTTCAGTGAGAAAGCAGCAATCCATTCTAACAGAGCAATTTGCTCAGTATAAGAAACATTTTCTTTCTATGTAGAAATGTTCATACCAAAAATGCATTAATTCTTGTCCAGTCCTATAGGCACAGAAAGCTGAATATTCCTTTCTTAGACTTAATGCAAAGCTGCTGGTCATATCTTCCCTTGGCCTTCCCCTCCTCAGGTTAAATAACTGCTATTTTTTTCAGTAGTTCCTTACTGGTGCCATGTTCCAAATTTTCTATCATTCTTTATTTCCTCTGGTCTTTCTCCAGCTGTTCCATGAAAGGCAGTGGTCCAAGGTGAATGTGATTCTCAGATAAGCCGGTGCCAGATCTATGTAGAGCTTATGACATGACATGCCTTGCAATCTATTTACTTCTGCTCTGTGACAGTCCAATCTTTTTCACAAAAAAACCTGTTGACTTCTATAAGATTTGTGATCCATTATAGTGTCCAGCTCCTTTTCAGAAGCGCTACCTAACCAGTTTGTAGCTTGCACTTAACCTACCCTAATGAATCTAATGCTAGTGAAGGAATCATTGCTGTAAAATAAATACAGTTATTGAAAATGAAAAATGGTGGTTGAACCCTTTGTCTTTTAAATAACAGATCGAGGAGTGAAGGAGAGAGAGAATTATCAACTTACAAGTATGCCAGGAATTTGAATTTGTGTTTCCCGTAAGTCAAGCTAGTGTTCCAACTGGAATCTTCCTTGTTGTTTTTATTAATATTTAAGAATATACGTGGCCAAAAGAAACTTTTAATATTGATTTATCATTGGCATAAAAGAAACTGATGAAAAGTCAGATTTCTTGCATACCACAACAAAATGTTTTGAATAGTGTTGATTTTCGCAAGAAACATGAGTTAGTTTCGGGGGAAAATGGAAGCACAATTATCTACACATAGAACCAATGGAAAGGAGATGTCACATTTGAAATGTATACATTTGGTCAGTTGTAGTTCCTTTTCCTATTAGTCATTAATGCATTAAATTATTAAAACAGTTTCAGTTTAGCAGCAATTTATGCTGTCCTTTGGGAGCATTGCTGATTGACTAGGTTCTCTGAGTGTGGAAGCAGTTCATGTTCCCTGCACTCTCATCTCATATACGTATGACTTGTCCTGTCAAATACCTTGCCTTGACTGTCTAGAGTCCATCAACACCTACTCTAGCAGGGTATGAAGCACATGGCTCACGCTCATGCATTCAGGCTGTGTTCCTACAACTGCTACAGAAACATGCCTTCAGAAAGTCTGTAAGAGATGCCTTCCACTCAGCAACCACCTTCACTGCAGTGCTCATAGTGCTTTACAGGACCAAAGTTCCTTCTTTTTGGTATGATCTGGCTTGCCAGTCACCACAGACTGGTATTGGTTGGTTGCACTGGCTTGCAAGTACTTCTGGATTAACCACAATGCCTTCTGTCCTGCCTGGTAGGGTATCATTAAGAATACGGAAGGAAGCTGGCATTAGGTGGGAGACTGTGATGTGTTGTGAGGATGGTTAAAAAACCCAAACTCACAGTTTCTGCTGCTTGTGGCTCCGATTGCTTGTTTTATAATTGCTTTTGGGGATTAAAGGAACAGAGTTGGCTCTCAGAGGTTCACAAATCTCAACATTCGTACTGCTAAATACAAGGGCTTTTTAAAAGGTTTTGAAAATACATATTTTGGCTTGTTAGTCAAATATAATGCTGTTTAAATGTTAAAAAATACTGTGTTTCTTGAAATTAGAAGCAAAGCTGCTGTCTGCTTTTATTCTCATTTCAACCAAAAAGTGGAACTCCGCCAAGAGTCATTAAATCTTCTATCTTTTGGATGAATCCTTATTTTTTTTATGAAAAAATGTTATGATTGGGTAATTTGTGTATTGTGGTTTATGTTCAAAAGGTTGTAATTAAAGTTTTGTAAAATTTGGGCTCCAATCTCAATTACTGTAAACCTCATATTATGATGTTGACTGGTGTACCACCACCTTGCAGTGGAAATGGTTGACAAACACGAGTTTGTCTTCTACAGCAGGTTTATAAAATATTTGGTATTAGAAACCTGATTAGAAAAATCCGTGCTGATGGCTTGCAAATGCTGTTAATCAGTTGGGAAATGTGAGATTTACAATGTATTAAGAGATCTCATGTGACTGAGAAGCACCCTCATATCATTTTTGTTAAGGTTTTAAATATCTTTCTATATTTCAAAAATAGGATAATGTACTTATAAAACACTTTGCACAACACTCAAAATTGCAGTAAGTGATTGTAATTCCGCTGATCTCATTGTAACCACTTAGAGGCGTAAAATAGGCCATTGAGCTTTACCAGGAAAAGTATCTTTTGAACAAAAGTAAAGATAATATAGGATGAATTGCCCTTTGGGGGTGCCTATGTCCCAGTTGCTAAGACTTGGCATGTAACTTTAGACAGCTAAAATTAGGTGAGATTAATCTTACTTGTGTTTAATAAAATACTATAAAATTTGTGATGTAAAACACTCTCTGAAAGGGACATTTTTGTTTGTAAAATGTTTAAAAATGGAAACTCAGATGATACAGAAGATGACACTGTTATCATTACGTTCAAAGAAGACCTGAGATCTACCCTAAGAAGTAGTTGCATTTTGGCCATCTAATATGCAATTGTAAAATGCTTCCAAAACTGTTAAACAAGCTGATCCGGTGAGTGTTTATATTTAGGTGAACAGAAATACTCATCTTCACCTTGATTTCAGTGGCACTACTGCGATATCCTATAACAGGGATAAAGCAATACAGGCACATGTAATAATGGCACATTACTAGAAGTAAAAGGTGTAAAAGCTGTTTAAGGCTACTTTCTTCCAGTGTAAACAATTTTAGTGGTAGACTAAACTGTGTTTTGGAGCAAAAACTAATTGTTATTCCAAACTTCCTACATTATAATATGTCATGTATAGCTAGAATCACTGAGTCAGGAAGGCTCTCTTGGCTTTCACATCTATTGAGAATGCTCATACACAATGTAAAACCAAAATAAATGGAAGTCAATATATTAATCGGTAATAGTCTGTTTTCAGCCTACTTCAGTGGCATTGAGGTGTGTCTGATTAACGAAACACTTTAGTTATTTCCTTATTTGTTGACAGCAATGTATGCCATATTTCACATGAAGATATTAAGTGGTTATTGCTACCAGGAGGGATAATTTAACAAATGCTTCCCTTTTCTGGAAATGCCTGTTCCCAGCTCAGAGCAGTGTTATTCTATCAGAATATCAATACCTTTGCGCTACTGCAAGTTAGAAGTCACACAGAAAAATCAAGAACAAAAGATTGATTAGAAATTTTTGTTGTTTTTTTAATGATGACCCTAGGCATAGATTAATGGATGTAGCATGCACAAAGTGATATCAGTTAACATATATGACATTACTCAGATGTCTCAAACTCCGGAAAAAGCATGTGAATGATTTATGGAATTGATATTAATCTCTTTCCAGTAAATGCATTACTAAAGTTACATGGGAAATTGATGTCACTGCCGTAATGCCAAATTAATTTCTTTCTTGCTAGGTCAGCATTGCAAATGGAACTAAATATTAACCTTTTAAATATCTAAACAGAATATACCACGGAAGACATTTTTACAAGGGGGGAGACACTTAGCATTGATGTGATACCAGCTAACAAACATTGCATTAGTTGGGTATCTTAACTTGTGGAAAATAGATATTAATGACTTATGGAGCTAATGGCAATGTGAGAATAATTAGTATAATAGCATCAGTAAAGAATTAGTATGTTAATTGTAGTTGGTGTGCTGATTATAATTTTCACAGTCGGTTTATCTTCTGATTATCATGCTACCTTCTTCAAGACCTCGCCTTTCTCTCCTGCCTCTGTTTTTTGCTGTTTAACTGACCTGAGTGGGACTAGAATAAGCAACTGGAAATGGAAGCAGAAATGTCTGAGACCAGATAATTGTAAATTCAGAGCAGATTTTCAACAGCCTCTCTATGAGAAACAACCAAATAGAGCAGTAAACCTTGGTCTGGAATAGGCATAACTGAAGAGGAATATGTTAGAGGTCTATAAAATCATGATTCCTAGGCAAAATGTCAGTGAATATGAAACAGTTGTACCCTGTCTGTTCTCTTTGTGCAAAAACTAAGGGCCGTTGAAAGAAACTAACAGTTAACGTGTTGAAAGCAAACAAAGAAGAATGGTTCCTCACATAGTGTTGAATTAAACTGTGAAGCTTCTTCCTGCAGGATGTTGTGGATGCTAAAAGTTTATGTGCCATGCTTTCAAGCAAAAAAGAACAACTGACAAGACGAGGGAAGAAAAATCAGTTGAGAGCTACTAAACACTGCCACCATCTCTGGCTCAGATGGCTCATGAACTGTACAGTGTAATTTGGGGAATTATTCTGGGCAGGAATCTTCAAACAATTGCTTTGTGCCCATGCTCTGCTCTAGGGATCCATTTCTGGCAGTTACTCAGTTACAGACCTTGATCTCACCTGATACATACATCTGGTTAAATGGTTAATCACTTTTCATACATATGATAATCTTTTATTATTTTCTAAAAAATAGATTACAGGTTCTACTTACAAGCCAAAATTAACATCATGCAAAACTATAATTTGATCAGATAATAGGAAGGAAAATTTTACACTTATTGTTTCCATTCAAACTAATTTTCTTAGGAAGATAGTGATTGAAGATGGTGTGCGAACACCAACAGCAGTTGTCCGGAAACACACCTGGTACAGATCCAATCTTAAGATTTCACAGTACACATTCCTGGTACTGACATTTCCATCAGTCTTTCAATTTTTGGTAGGATTTTTGTAAGCTTGCTCTTTGACAGTTAAGGAATGAAAGAAATTCAACTTTGTACTTTACACAAAGATGTTTACATCATTTTTGAGAATAAGCAGCAGGATTTTCATATATACCAGGTTCTGAGATAAATTTTCCAGTTTCCATTTTCCTGGCTCTGTTCAGAATTTTCCATCTGGAAAAATGATAGAGGGAAATACAAGAAAGAATAGCAATGTCCCTGCCAGTGTGAAGGAACATTACATTACACTGAACAAATATCCTTATCTGAATGTACAATCACTGAAATAAATGCAGCTGTGTTTATTTCAGCATAATCAGATATATTTGAATATAAAATCATGGACATAAATGCAGCTGTGTTTATTTCAAACTGCACATGTTAATATGAACATGAATGTGACATCAGTTAATCACTCATGAATGTATGGAGGTATGTATATATGGTGGCACAATGGAATACTGAGATAGTTGAACGTACGAAGTGGAAAAATCCAGCTGAGATTGTTCTTTACCTAAAATCATTTCTAACAGCATTGGAAGTCACTGATGAGGAGTTACAAAAATTCTTCTCATATAAAATTTCTCCATTTGAATAAATCTATGGTTACTCTACAGAGTAACAGGTGACCTTCAGTTACTGACTATGGAAATAATTGCTTTGAATAATTGCTTCTTAAAATAGAGAATTGTGTTAGTTTTCAGTGATGGGTAGGTCCAGGTCGTTCTCTTCTGATGGGTGCAGCACAGACTTTAACTTTACAATTTCGAGCCTTAAAAAGAGCTTCCAACCACCCTTATGCAGTTTCATCTTGCTGGGTTCTCAGAGAAGCCCAGGGAAAATACAGTGCAGAGCAGTGCCACTGGAAAGATATCGGTATCGTTTGTTTTATTATGGATGCTTCTCCTTGCAGGTTTCCCCTCTGCCTTCACTGTCCTGTTTATATCTTTAATTTCTTATAAATCAGAGCCATTCAGAACTAGACGAAATTGAGAAGTGTTCTTTACTCTGCTTATGCAGAAGGTGCTATGTAGATTATCAGAAGGAATGGCTGTATTCAGCATTAAAGTGACAACAGAACAGTAAATATTTTGGAGCCAAGGGGTATCGGAAAGGCTTTATTTTCATCTGGGAGAAGGCTGAAATATTCTGCTAGACTAAGTAGTAGTATTTTGTTCAGTTAGTTCAATAACCTGTAATAGTATCTCTGTTTTGCAGAAGACAGTAGCCCAAAAGACATGGTTCTTGACTGCCTAGTACCTTTTGTAGTGAATCTCAGCTGTGTGAAATGAGCACAGAATGGCTGAGAAATGTTAAGAGTGCTTTGCATCTGTTTCATGTGAACTGAATGGTGAAATCTCAGTTCTTATAGATTGGATCAAATAGTGAAGAATGAGGGAACAGAAGGAAAGGGGCTGAAGCAGAGAAAATATATTTGAGACATTTATACTGTGTCCTGCACTCGGAGGGTTGTTGGCTGTGTGCACAGAAGTGCGCTGCTGCTGTTTCTCTGTTACTGTGTGACTTGCAACATGTGGTGCTACTCATTTCCTCAGGACATAGCTTAGGCAGCACTAACTGGGAGAACAATATTTCTTTTCCTTGCTTCACATCTGTAGAGCAAAAAATACCTTTGATTTATTGCATTTTCATTTTAGTTTGAATGAGTTGAAGACCCTGGAGCAGGCTGCCCAGAGAGGAACACAACCATCCATGGAGGTATTCAAAGTCTGATTAGGCACAGTACGAAGCAGCCTCTTCTTGATGACTCTGTTCTGAGCAGGGTGGGTGGACCTGACAATCTCCAGAGATCCCTTCAAAATCACTTTAGAAGTGATACCACTCCTCCTCTTCCCCCCCCCCCCCCCCCAAATTACAGTACACTTCAGATAGATTCTGTTCTTCTTGTTCTCTAAATTGTTTTAAAATTCTCAACTGCCTGCTGTGCCAAAGTTAACAAGCCAAATGAAGCTCTTTGCTTGTTTGAGCTGCCACTGTAATGCAGGAAGAGACAAAACACTGAAATGCATAATGGTCTGTACTTTTGAAAGAGTATTGGTTGAAAAACATACTTCAGAAGGGGTTGTTCTGCATAAACTAAATGTATTTTTTTTTTTACCTGATTGACACTATAGGATTTTAGGGGAAAATATTGTAGAATATTTTGCTCAGCCTAACAGGAATTTGGATATAAGTTATTAGGTGGGAAACACGTTATTTTGGACACATGCAGAGCTTCATTTTGCATTTATTGATTCTGTTTAGTAACCTAATTGCCTTCTTGGTTCAGCCTTTAGCATGCTAATTTTGATTTAGCATTTGTATTGCTGAAAACAAACTGGGAACAAACCATATATTATCACTGTGTGTTCTTTGGACAGCTACTGGAATTCCAGGATCTACTGCAGTAGCATTATGTGAAGGTAAATTACCACAATATATTAAGGGTTATTATTATATTCTAACAATTTCTGGTAGAATCACATCTATTTTCCTCTCATCTGAAACTGTAAGATAGCTTTTTGTTCCAAAGAAGTATAATTTATTCTGATTTTAAAAACGTTTTTGAATGTTTATGGTTGTTACTGTACTACATTCTGAACAGTTCCCTTTTAGTAGCCTTTGCTAAGATTGTAAGTGAATGGCAAATAGGTAATGTGAAGAACTTGTAAGCCTTTTTTGTGAATGCAGTATGAAAATATGTAGAGCTACATCTAGCTACTTTTTTCCTTCCAGCATTTTGGTGGTCAGCTTAAAAAAAGATGTTCAATGGTGGGTTTTGAAATGACTGAATAATAATAATTATTTTGACATTTTTGTTCCTTTTTGTCTTTCTTATCTGCAGTTTTTATTTGCTTATGTTGTTTCATTTATATGATGTTTACATTCATCTTTCATATTACTGTGAATTGTATAATGAAATATCTTCAGTGCGCTAGTGATCATATAAATGGACATATACCTGCAGTGAGCTGACTGCCATTTGTGTAGGCACAGTCAAATTAGGCTGTATAGCAATGTCAGCACAGCCCCAAATGTTTTGAGACTAGATAGATGCTGAGATGGTTAATTCACTTCTGAGGTTTGTGCCATTACCGATACATTGCTATCAAAATACCAGAGCTGGCTAATTTGTGTCTGGGCCGGGTCAGGTGACATACAATGATGCACTTGCTCCTCTGAAGTACATTGTAGATGCACTCTTTACCAAACAGGGAAAGGAGAAGCAATATTATAATTAACGTATGTTTTCTTCTGAAAAATAAAATATGATAGCAAGCTGCATGTGTTTTTGTGGTTATTGCTGTATGTGTTTCCTGTGGCTCTTCTGTTTCAGTAGCTTCAGGATCGATCCATTCTCACTTATCCCAAACACTTGTCATCCTCTTACTTGGTTATTGCAATGTTATCCTGCCTGTTATTTCTCTTTCCTCTCTGCATTTTGGTAAATGTTATTACTGAAGTATCTTCTTTTGTATGTTGAGAGAATGTTGAGCCCACTTCTTGAGCCTGTACATTGAACGCTATACCAAATTAAACCCTGTTATCTCTAGGGCTCTATATTATCGGCCTTCCATTAGCATTTGTTTTGTTTTTCATTATTCCCATCTGTGTGCTCTTCTTTATCCTTTTGGATATAGTGATTCATTTATTTCCTTCCTTCAAATTTGCATTTGCAATTTCATCAGTAAACATTTTTGTCCCTTTTATTTCAGTCATGGTTTCCCATTATCACGTGATTTTCCTCTGCAAATATCCTTATTTTTTTTTAACTTGAAAGATTTTCTTATAGCAGTCTTTCCAAATTATGTCTCTTTTGTTTTAATTATTTTCCTTATTTATTTCAAGGAACTGGGATCTGGAACTGTTAATGTTTGGTGATTTCTTGTCCTTAATCAGTTTGCATGTACTTTTGGACAGGAAACTCTTCTTACCAGAAACTTCAGCTGTGCACTTTAAATCTTTTCTCAAGCAAGGAGATCTATTCCAGATGCCAGATCTTCAGTGCATGGTCCAGGGCCAAAATCAATGGAAAAATCTTTGCAAAACAGCAATTTTTGTTGTCTATGGATCAGATCACAAGCTTGTGAAACTTCCTATGAATTAATAATTATGTGGCATTTGGGAAAATGTTCTGGTTTTCAGTGAGCCAGAGGTCAGTAAGACTGAATGCTGGAAGAGAGGCAACGGGTTAGACAGCATGAAAATAAGAACATTCTGAATGATTACAATCAAGTTCAATTGGAAGTGTCTGTGCAGTATGTCTGTAGTGTAACAATCATTATGACAACTAGATACTTCTTATAGTGTGCATACATGACTTCCAAGATCTCTAATATTTTCTAATATTTTTTTTTCTCTTTAAATGTTAGCCTAGTTAATAATAGCTTATGCTTATAATCTCTTACCCTAGATCACCTTGTGCTTTACAAGGTGCTTTTGTTTCCATTTCATAGTTCAGAAATCTGAGGCTCACAGAAGTTAAGATCTTCAGTGTTATGCAGTAGAATCACCATTTGAAGCATTTTGACATTATCTTCTTTGAAGTACACTAATTGGATTTAAACCCACACCTTTGATTACTCTTTAAAACTGAATAAAGTATGTGTCATCCTGAATCACAGTGGATTAGGCGGACTTTCATTTGTTGGGATAGTATTTTAAAGTCTGCCATGCTTCAACAGATAATTAGGAATAATAGATATTCTTGCAGATATAACAATAAGTGATATTATTTCAGCAGTACAGAAAAACTTAAATCCTGTTGGAAAAATTGTGTTAGGTTATCTCCACTGACTCAGGCTAAAGAAGAATGAACCAGCGGACTAAAGAAAGGAGGAGACAGAACAAGCATTATCTTTTTCAACCTATTCAGTTATGGCTGATTTAACCCAGATGGGGAGATAAGGAATATTGTGTGCTTTGAGAATACTGTAATAAGCTTTGTTAACTAATAACTGTTAAATTGTTGTTTCGTATGAGAAAGAAAGATGAAATCAGAAAGTTACTATTATTTTATAATAGTGATTTAGTCTTTATTATCTACGTGGCTTTATAGTGATAGGGAATATAGGCTAGTATATTTTAGCAAAACGAAATTCCAAAGAGTATGAACTAGAAAATAAGGAAAAAATTAATTATGGGCTGATTAATGCAACCCAGTGTTATTTTAGTGTGTGATTTTAGATAATCCTTCAGGTTCCCTGATGTCCCTTATTGTATTCTTATTTGTGAAAAAAATATTTTTGTTTATAAACTGATATTTACAATACTTCTACCATCCTACTGGATTACAGGAAGCTGCTCACCTGCTCAGAATTAGAAGTCTCTTTATTTGCAATTCCTAGCTAGTAAACTATTTCCACCTTTAGAATAGATGTCGGGACTGCCATTTTTCTTGTCAATCTGGGATGTTCAAGAGCAAAACGTCCTTCTGTTACTGACTTACTTGCACGTCAGCAGTATGACAGAAAGTCATCTTTCAGTCACAGAGTTCATGTGTTCATGTCAGTATGGTAAAAACATGAAAATGAAGACAAAGACTTTATAAGTTCCTGGTTTTGAAGACTGGCTTTTGAAATTTGGTTAAATCTAGTGACTTATATGAAGATATCTTTCATTTGAAAGTTTTAGACTATTATAGTAACGTTTCAAAATTGTTCTGATACATTAAATATCCACTTTTTTCCAAGTAGATAAATAAAAGAAGTACATATTAGAAAAAATTAGGAGCTAAATATTGTTAAAATTAGGAACCATGAATAGTTCTTTACTTTTTAAGTTGATGATTGTTTTCTTATGCAACTGCTTGCACAAGGTTTTATAATGTAATAAATCTTTCTAATGCTTTTAAGAGAGAAAAAGATTTTTGTATGTCATGAGGAATATGTTGTAAAGTGCACACATACAGATTCCAACTCAAAATTGAAATTAACCTTGGATGTATTTAAAGAAGTAATTTTAATTAACCCTTTTATCTCACAGTTAATATGCATTTTGTGCTTAAAGGCTTATATTAATACCACAGCGACTTCTTATATAAGAACAAATAATTGTTTTTAAGATGAGACTTTGGTATAAAATGACCTTGCTCTGGGTTCACTGACGGGGTGTACTATTAGAAGTACAATACAGTATATAACAAAAGTAGTGGGGCTTGTTATTTTTAATTGAAAGGGTTTGATACCTCTGCGTATTCTTAAATAAGCAGAGGTAAAGTGGAACCTTTCTTTAGAAGTCCAGTAAGACTAATTTTGAACAGGAATAGTACTGCTAAATGTGTGTGTACATTACTGCTTTTGAAGTCTCAAAAGCAGCATTTGAACTATAAAATTGACCAAGGTCAATTTTGTCCAAGGTCAATCATATCCACGAGAAACAATACAGCTCAACAATCACTCTATCATGATTTAAGTACTGATTGCTTAAAAAATACTAGTGTGTTTTCTGGGTTTGTGGAATAACTTGTAAGAAGACTTTGGTTTGAAAATCTACAATTTCTTTTTTAATATTTTGGTTTTGCTCTTTTTGGAAAAAATATGGTCCTACCAAAACCAGACCCATGATAGTAAATTAGATACAAAAGAGATACAGTCAAATAAAATTTAATTTTAATCCACTTAATTGGAATCTTGAGTCAAGTTTAACTGGGCATCTCAACAGGCTAGAAACTTCTGGGTATAAAAGAATTACTAGAAAAACAGAAAAAGTCAGGTCGTGATGTGATTGACTTTGTCTATTAACACAAGAGCATCTCTGCAGACCATGCCTTTATATAGCCCAAACCTCCCACTTAGCTCACCATCCAAGGTTTTGCAAATAGCTTATTGACTCACATATGCCTCTGGCTATACCCTGCACTTCAGCCTATATATAGACATGAGTAATATGAGAATAATTGGTCTGCTCTTGTCTGAAGATTTCTTTCTTAATGGAGAATAAACATTACAAAGATCAATGCATCTCAGCTGAAGACGGGCAGCAGGGTTGAGATTATGTGCCTCCTCATGAGGCACAAGCCGAGATCTGTAAGACCAAGTGCTACCTGTCTTTCTTAACAGATGGGTGGCAATCAGACCTGCAGTGTGATGGAAAGAGCCAGAACGAGAAGCTGAGACCATGCCTTTGAATTGTGAGGCCACACTTCCTCTTGCAGAAGCTCTGGCTTTCTAATTAGCCCAGGCAGAAGAAGCTTGCTTGCCCCTGTTTCGTAGATGTAGTCCTGTCTCCATGTCTTATCCGCTTCCATGTCCCTCTGAGTTCTCTGGCTCATATTAATTGCCTGCTAATATAGCTGCAATTTTATAGAGTTGCAATCTTTATAGAGCTGTTTCTTCAAGATGTTGTAATAATTCCCAGTTTGACAGTTGGATGACATTGGCTGCATTGCTTATTGGCAGAGGTGCTGGTTATTTTTTCCACTGTAGCAGCAGCATTTGTTTAAGAATTTGATTAAGAAGAAATGTGACTTAAAACCATAGTCATATTTCATAGGGCTTTCAAAATCATTGTTTCCTTTGTGTTTTGTGTGTTGAAGATAAAGGTGGAAAGTAACAGCGTAAGTAAAAGAGAAGGTATGAGATTTTGTTGGCATGGGGAAAAGGGAAGATCTGAACTCCTTGGTTACAAAGGCTTTGGTATCCTCTCTGTTTGATGAGGAGGTGTGAAGGAGCCAAATACTAAGGGCATGCTGAGAAGGGTCTACCTCTTATTATGAGTTATTTGATTGTATAACACTTGAATTGTCCCCACATGGAAACACAGTATGTGAGAATCAAGAGAGGAACTTTGGAAGTGTCTTTTAAAGTGTTGATTTGATGAAGTTTTCTGTTTAAACCCACTGAAAGAGATGTTATTTGTCTCACTTTTGCTCTGTCAAAAGAGAAATGACAAAGCAAAGTGGAATGATCTGAAGGGAGATTTTGCCCTCCATTGGGAGCTTCTGAGCCTGCTCCAAAGTGAGATGCTTTCAGAGCACAGAGTGACGTGGGTACATGAGGGTGAGGGTGCAGCAAGCAGGGAAGCTGGGACACCTGGAGACTGCAAAACTTGACAAATACAAGGAACAGAGACAGGGTTGGCCATGGAGGTGACACTATTTTCTTGGAAATCCAGGGGAGGATTATCTAGAATTTGTTGCAGTTCTGGCAGTTTCACTGAGTAGAAAACTAAAGGCAGTTGTAGGAAGAGGTCTGCTCACAGAGACGCAGTGGGCAGGGAGATCTGTTTTGGTTTTTATTCCTTCGAATTTAGTAATTTTGAGGTTTCTTTATTTAAAAGCCAATTAATCTAGTTTCTTATACAGCAACCCCCCTGGTTTTTGTTTAAAAGCCTTATTGGCTTTTTGGAATTCTCACAAGGAAAAAATGTAGGCATTTTAATATATCTCTGCCTCAGATTCTCATCCCATCCATCTTAAATCTATTTTCTTTCTTTAATCACCTGCACACTCTCCTCACAGTTCCCAGCTTGGTTTGTTTCTACAGTAGTTTGCAGTTCACACTTTTTAGACAACTGTATGTCTTATAGGCAAGGCAAATTACATTTCTTTTGTGACCCAAGCACAGATGGCCATATCCAAGAGGACAATCACTTGCGTTCTCCCTACATTTTAACCAACTTGAGAAGTTTACTGTTAATGAACTGAAATGTAAGACTGTATAAGGATGGAGAAAATGCTTTTCTCTCTTTTTGTCACAGTAATGCTTTTCAGTCTGTTGCTTAGCAGACCAATTTTCATGTCTCCTCAATATGTGGAATCAAATTACTTGTGATCATTCTGTAATTAATGTACCCTGAAATTCTGAGAAAATATGACAGACATGTAACCAACCGCTCCAGCCAAGCCATTACTTTGAAAGTAGTTTGGTGTTTACATGGCTGGAGACATGACTTTAATAGTTTGGTTCTGCAGTGAGGATATTGATAGAAAACAAATGCTCAGAAAGGAAAGTTGCACATTTTAAATGTACGTTGCAGTGTGTTTGAACGCGGAAGTGTATCCAGATGTCTACACATATATGTATACTTTATGGATAAATGTGTGCTTTCATGAAAATTGCTGTTTGTATAGATGTAGCTATTTTAAAAATAGCTCTCAACTGATTAATATTTTAAATTAGTTTTTAATGTTAAAATAATACATTGAATTGTAAAATGTACATGTTTTAGAAAATGTATTTTCATTGCAGACTGCCTCGTCATAAAAGTCTTCCCCTCAAATTCCTACCTTGCTCTCTACTTGTCCTTCACTCTCCTTATGTTTTAGGCATCTTTTGTAGATGAAATCCTCACTCTGTGTTAACATGAGGAGTAAAATAATATGTTGATGGCTTGGATTCCTGTTGGTAGTCAGATGATCCCTGAATAGAGAGTGATGTGCTGTCTCTCTTTCCATAACTGTCCAAGGCTGAGGATTTTATTACATCTTTCAAAATGCCTTTTTACTTTCATCTGAAAATGAAAATAAGTCGAGTAAAATCCAGTTAACATTTGAGGTGGGCTGCACGCTCACGCCTATAAAATTAAACTTGGTTTCCTAAGGAGTTTTATCTGTTAATACAATTTTTGTTCCTGCTTTATGAAAATTATCATATATGGCTTCCCCCCCCCCATTTCTTTCCTTTTTCTTTTCTTTTCCTTTTTTTCCTGCCACAGTTTGAAGTGAGAGCATTAAGTTAAATTAATTTGACTTTGGTTGGCAAACGGTAACAGCAGCACTTTAACAGCTGTTTGCTTTCCTGAATTGTCCTTGGTGCTGAAATTGCCTTTGTATCTAAACAGCAAAATGTGTTTATAGGACTACAGAATATGGAGATAAATTTAGCCTGTCAAACAGATATTATTGGGGCTTTTTGTGATGTGTTTCTGGGAGTGGATCCTGACTATAGTGCTTTAATTCCAAGCTGTGTGTGCCTTTGGACATCTTACAGGACTGTTTGTGAAGCTTTTCTGTTTGATTTATGACCTTGCCTGTATGGACTTCTGATCAGATTTTATTCTCATTTAGTGCAAAAGGGGCTAATTATGAAAGTGACAAAGATTCTTTCATTGTGCTAAAGCTTTTTGAATGACAAAAGGGGGCTTTAAATTAAAATGAACTTTAACAAGGCATTTTCACACTGAAGTGATACACACTCTACCACTGATAGAGTAATTCATTTTCAACCCTTTCTGATTCTATAAACACATTGTCTCACAAGATCAGTAATTTTTTACCTCTCAGGCTAATGAAGAGTGGATGGTAGACCAATGAATTCTCTTTTTGCAGAGCTGTTTTGACATTCTTAATTTTTTCTTAAATATCAAAGAAAGGACAAAGAGCTGTGATTTTATTGCATTAATATTAATAATCATTTATCTGCCAGAAAAACATTTAAATATCACTTGACATTTGTGGAGAAAGATTAATGTTTAATTTACTACAAACATAGAAATACTTTGAAATAAAAGGAAACGCTTCTGGATTTGTCAAAATGAAAAAAAAAAGACCCAACAAAATTAAGACAGACATTCAGATATAATAAAACCATAGCAGAAGACAAAAACATGTTGGTGCCATCTAAAATGTCAATATTTAAATTATCACTTCTGATTGAAAAAAATAACACCAACTAGATAGTTTTTTAAGGTCTAATTTAAGCTTTAGCTAAACAAGTATAAATGAGGGTAAGTAGTTTTCTGTTGCATTCATGTGGGTACAGTTAAGAGGCCTGCTTTAAATTCTATTACTACTATAAAAACAAACCCATGTAATGTTGTTCCTTAGTATTACAGAATTATATATAGTACTGTGGATTAAAGCTAGGATGTAAACAGCATTGCTATTTCGTAATTCTTGGTAGGACTGGAAGTCAAGGAGGGCTTCCAGAACAGGTAGGTGTCTGAAAGAAGGGAAAAATAACAAGGCACAGGAGTCACGGAGTTATAGAAATGAAAATACAGGAAGAAATTTCATTACCTACAGAAGGATCAAACTGCTGTGTAATAAAGAGAAAGGCATGGAAATCGCATTGCTCTACAAAAGCACATCAGACTAGGGACTGCAGCAGAAGAGTAGGTGAACAGTGAAGTTGTGTATAAATCTAATGTGATGAAATGGCTAAAAATGTATCCAGGCTGCATGAAAGTCTATCTGTAAATTTTATCATGGAGATTATATTATAAGATTTCACTTCGAGGCAATGAAATAATGGGATTAATGTATTGAATGAGAATAACATTTCTAGCCCCCAAACTGTTTTTGTGACTAGATTGATAATGGCATAGATAACCATATTCAGTTTCATAATAAACTAAAATAAGACTGTTTCTTGTGCAAAAGCTGTACATAGGACAGATATTATTTAGATCCGGTTTGTGTACTGAAAGTCTATCCTTACAGTACCATCATTCAAGGAAATTCTTGTATAAGGTACATAAGCAAAATTTTATCTCTAAAATCAGTAATTTATTAGTTAAAGAAGGTTCTTATTCAGGATCCATCTCAAAATGCAAGATGCTTTTATAAGACAAAATCTGGAACCTTTCTATTATTACTCTTTAATAGAAAAAAAGCAAATTTTTTACAGCTCTGGTGACTTTGGAGAGGTCCTTGAGAATACTTTAGCTATAGACCTCCAGACTGATTGAGATCAATTAATTTTCCTCAACTGGCAGTTTGAGTCCTGTGGAAGGAGTCCCCTGGAAAAAATGGTGATTCTGTGTATGAGACATCAAACTAGGCCAAATGCAGAATTACAGCATTACTGTACAGTAATAAATCAACTGCAATATCCTCACTTGTAGGATGAAATAGCTGTTTTGCCTTTTGCATTATGAGAATTCTTAGGGTCTTTGCAAAATGTTGACTATATTGAGTAGGAAGCATTACATAATTAGGGCTACCGTAATGTACTTAATAAAAAATATGCATCTTTTAATATTTTTAACCATTTGCAATGTGTTGCTTGCACACCTGTGATGTCTAAGTAACAGGCAAATATGAGAATGTCTTATATTAGAGGCTATAGGCAGCAACAGATTTCAGTGCTGTACATTGAACATCAGGCCCTGACACAGTACTTAGAGATATGCTTCTCCCTGCTGCACACCAATAATGGTACATCCCACTGTGGTACTGTAGTTCATATTCCCTGAGTGCCTTGGTGGTTGCTTCCATGGCTAAGGCTGCAGACGTTGTTATAATTTATTTATTAACTGATTAATTATTTATTTAGGATAGCACCCATTATATGCTAAGTGACTTCCAAACAGAAATTTGCCCAAATGCTTTTCCTTTAAGAGCTTTGCTTTGAAAGATGTGATACATACACAGTCGCAAGATATTCATTTTGATAGCATATAGTTTGTTAAAGAAAGCTGAGTTTCATGACACTAATGCAAAACCATTTTGTATTCTGATTTTCCTTTAACAAAGGTTCATTGCCATGGATAAATAACTGCCCATCTGTCATGGGAGGCCTTTGGGGAATTGAAGAGGGCGCGGAGAAATCAGTAGTCTGCTGGTTTTTCTGGGAATTTGGTGGTTTTGGTGTAGAGGGTGTCCAATGGCCATCTTAGGGCCTGGGCCTTTGATTTTTAAGCATTCTTGACACTTCCTACAATCGAAGTTGATGCATTGCTACTATACTGCTGCCACTTTCTTTCATGTATTGACATGATTTTGTGATTTTTTTTTGAGAATTTGTCCTGCAGTCTTGGGTGCAGCTGATATTTTTGTAGTTCATAAGAATCTCACAGATGCAGGAGGAGTCAAGAGACTGACTCCATTTTATCCATCATTTACAATTTCCATACACAGCAAACACTGACATTTTATTCCTTACAGCTCCAGTTTTTAGGTCCTTTAACTGACAGCACCAGTATTTATTGATAAGGGCAGTTTTGAAATAAAGCTGCAAGTGCTTAAATACCAATCTCTTCTGATGAAAACTATTGAATTCCTCCATTATGATTTTATTATATAATTTCTTTATACATATGTAAGCCTGCTTTTTGCACAATTATATTTGTAGTATATTGGGATATCTGCTGCTTGTTTATTTTGCTGTTTTGCTTATGGTGGTTTTTGAGCAATGATGATCACTGAATCTTTAGGATTGCTTGCTGCTGTTTTCCATTGTGCTCTAAACTTGGTTCACCATTAATACTGCTCCTTTTAATGAACATAAAACCACAGAAAATATTTCAGTTTGAGTTGCTTGTGTTGTCTTTCTAAATGATATTTACTCATCAGGTTTATCTTTAGAGGAAAGTTGCAAGTGATGTAAGTAGGTGGCCTTTAGGATTAACACATGATAGAAATTAAAAATTGCTTATGTTGTGAAATCTATAATAGTATTCTCATTGCAGGAGGAGCCTTAAAAATACTGCTGAATAAATTTTAATCCCTGTATTCCCATTTTCCCCTTGCTCAGATATCCCTGTAACAACAGTGACCAGGAAAAGTATTTTTTTTCTGAAAGGAAGAAGTCTTAAAACTATCCATGGGTGTCACTGTCCAGACTACTAAAATACAAGAATCCTTTTGTAGCTGTTTTTAATAAAATAAATTAAACCACAGGATTTTTCCCTCCAGTGTTCTTGTCTTTTATATTCAACTGATAAATTTAAGCTAGTTTGCACCTCTTTCCTTTTTCAATCAGTCCTTCCTTCTTAGAGGTTTCCAAGTCCCTTAATTTTCTGTGTGGAAAACAGTTATGGGGCTCACTTAAAAATGGCCGTGTACTTTCTTTGCTTTCTTCAGACGTTAGTTCCACATCTTCCTGTTAATCTAATGATTCAGATTAGCTGCTGTGGGTGATTGATAAATTCTGCCACCTACTCTAATAGAGACAAAAGTTTTAATTTATAAAACTCTTGTGGGTTCTTCAGCCTAGGCCATGCTGTTCATTAATATTTCTGCAATTTAACTCAATGCAAAGGAATTGCAGGTTTATTCATTGCACTTTTTTGGGATCTCTGAGGAAGAGTAACTGTGATCCCTGATATTATGGGCAGAATGCCCTCAGGAGATGGATCTAGTACACTTATATTGCTTGTCAGGAAAAATACTGGAAAGAGTGGAAGTCAGACTGTGATGCTGAAAAGGTGTAAAAAATCAGATTGTGCTCCCATTGTTATGAATTAGGGGCAACACCATTAAAATCAATATTGTTACTCTAATGGTATAGTTAGAAAGGATAAGAATGTTTGTAAGTTTTGGATTTGCTACTCTTCTTCATATTATTGCTGAATCATTGGGTGGTGAAACAAACAAATGGAGACCCAAAACTCTTACATTCCCAAAAGATCAATACAATTAATTTTAATGCTATATTCATAGATAAACAAGAAAAATGTAAAAGCTACAATTTTCATATGCTGTCAGTCACAATTAGATTTTATCACATTGTCTAACTGCAACACAAGCTCAGTCAGAATCACTCAGCCTCTGTAAGTTATGCAGTAATACATACAGCTCAGTTGCCCTTCCCAGTGATGGGAGCTGGCCTCTTACCAATTGCTGGTAGGAGCTAAGGTAGTCATTGTTCCTGTACTACCTTTTTCACAAAAGCCACTGATTTACTGTCATTTGGATGTCACTATTAATAAAAATTTAAATCATGATGGAAAGTCAACAATTTCAACTTGCTTAATCAAGGAGGGAGTGTAGACAAAAGACTACAAATAAAGGTGAAGCATCCAGCTTCTCAAGCCATGTACTTTTGAAATGCTTTGCCTGTTTGATAGTCAAACGTATTTCAAAGGTGATTTGGATTTTGACTGAAAGCTGAGTCATGACAGTTGCTATTGTTTTAAGTGAAACATCAGGTTCTTAAAAGAATATTACATTGTTGAATAGTACTGAGGTTTTTATCCAAAACACTGATTTAACTGTAGCAGAATAGATATTTCTTTTATTGCAGAGATTAATATATGCAATTTTAACAGTTTGAAATAGACTTTAATTTACAAGGTACTGTATATGTGGTTTTTATGGTACTGTCTTTTTAATCAAATCATGTGCTTTGCAGTTTTGAGAATTTTGCTTTGACATATGCTTTGGGCAGGAGCTCAGAAGAAGATGGAAAGCCAGTCACAGGTTGTCAGAGATCATCACTATTTCATTATGGGCTTTTTTCTTATTTAAAAAACAAATGCTATTTAGAAGTTGTTTAGGACTTCTCATTGAACTCTCTTCACAAACAAAGACCATAAAGCCAGTGGGAATTTACAACTGATATTCTTCAATGCACTCCTTTCAGAAGATATCTAATCTTTCACTCAAGAGAAGTTTTTACAGATCTCAGTCCCCGTAGTTCCTGTTCCATTTAAAATGTATCAATAGAATTTCTTTGCTTTATCATCTCAGTGTGTTTTATGATCTTTAAGGATGAATTCCATAGAGGGTATTCCATATTCTGCATTTAATCTTATTTTGTGAAATACAGAGTTGCATGAAAATATAGATTAGTACTGTTTGGCTATCTTAAACTTGATCCCAGCTTCAACTGGTGAAAATGATGTATATTCCAATCTGTTCCGTGGTTGTTTTTGTTTAAAGAATTTGTATAGATTGAAATGCAGCTGCAAGTGTATTAGTGATTTTCTATTGCTTTCTTGTCAAGATTTTTATTGTGTGGATGAAAAATAGCATTTCAAAACCTGGCAGCATATTGACAAAAACAGAAGAGCACTTTGTGTAATTCTCCTTTGAAAAACTACCTTTTTTAGAGACAGAGATTGCCTCAGCTACTTCCATTCATATGTATCTTGATCAATAGATTTATTGATAGCTTTTAGCCAAGATTTAATTCTTTTTTCTCCTCAGTTCACCATGGTGCTCACTTTTCTGAATTAAGAAACTAGAATTAGGCTCCTATAAGCAAGGCATACAATATGCAAGTGCTCTAGGTGTAAAAGGAGGCATTTGACCTTTTGTTGCTAATCTGTGACAGGTGCAGGCTATTTTCTTCCAAATGGTGTTAATTTTCATGTGCAAATCCACCCCCTGAAACCTGCATTCTATATATCCACCACAGGGGAATTGGTGGTCATCATGAGTACTGTAATGGACAGCTGAGAGGGATAATCACTGATATTTCAGCACATTTATGCTTGTGACTCAGTTGGTTTTAGTGCACTTCTGTTTTCACTGCTTATTAGGGAGGCTGAAGTTAGTTATTCATTGGTGGACAAAAAAAAAGTGTCTGAGAAAGTTCATGTGCAGCGAACAGCACATTGTTACAAATTAGTTTCCTTTACCATTTCTGGCAAACTCATTACAAAGTAATCGCGCCCTGCGCTGAAGTGCACTTCCTCTGGGACCAATAACTGTAAATAAGCAGGGCTGCAAGCTGGCTGATAAGTTGTTGTTCTGAAGATAACGGTCCTTTTTAGCAGAGTGTTTGACCTTTTTCTTTATATTGCCTGAGGCTTGTCTAAGACCCTCAAGGTCTATTTTTCATCTTAAAATTCTCTGTAGGAAAGCACAATGTGTGGTTTAAGAAGATTTTAGGATTGCTTAACATATCTATATTTTCTTTTCTAGTGTTTTTATGATAATTGTTAGAATGCTTAGTAAGTTTAGCCAGCATTTTCTTAAGCAGGTTTTCTTTCTTTGTGCAAAGTACACTTTGTATTGATGCAGGAAGCAATATACATTAATATTTTATGAGGACTAAGTGTATGTTGCATGATTAATAAAATAGTAACACTGGGCTTTTTTCAGACTTTTAAAGAAACTTGAAACATGCTATTGACCCTTTTCACTCTCCAAGTTTGAGTGTGTTATACTAAACATTACTCTATAAAGCAATTTCAGCAAATATAATCAAGAATTTCGCTTGAATGATTAAAGAAAAGTATGTCCCTTCTTTTCTCAGTTGCCAAGAGTATTGAACAGAACTGTGACTGAAAATGGAGCATGTCTTAAAACCCCAAGGCTAATTGGAAGTCAGTTTATAGACACTTGGGAATTTGATTTGTTCACACCTTACATCAGTTAAAAAAGATCTGTGCCTATATTTCTGTAAAGTAAAATAATAATAGGAAAAAACATAAACTCCTGTAACTAACTTCAGAGTGCATAGGAAAAAAAGTCCATAATATTTTGTGAAGTGCTAGCTACACTAATAAAATGCTTATTTCACTTTAGAATATAGTCAGAAAGCCACTGGACAGCCAGATGTGCACCCAAACTTTAAAATACATACATGCGTATATATATAAGTAAGCAAGAATTGTCTTAAGAATGTCCATAAGTTCAGATCTCGCCGCTCATATTCGGCTTTTTTCCCTTGCAGATCACATTACTCAATCAGTTCATTAATTTTACATGTACCTTAAACAACATTCTTAATATCTTATGTTGTATAACATTAATCCCCAAATATAAAGCTAATCACAAATTATGGAGTGAGGGTGCTGTAAAAAATGTTGTATTATCTTGTACATGCAACTTCTGTATTTATTGAATGGGGTGGTAATGATTTTGTGCGGGCATGAACCCAAAGTAAAGCAAAGCAAAGATTATGTTTTTGTAGCATGAGACTTTTTTCCTTGATTTTTAAAGAACGTACTTAAGCAATGTGGTGATGAACAGACTTACTGATATCACAAGTTACCAGCCTAGCAACGTACACAGAATAAAAGCTGTGCACGGGAAGTGTTTCACAGTAGGTATATCGAGACTGAAAACTATTGATATTTTCATTACACAAACCTGGTGCTATCTGGCTTTCTCTTAAATTTAATATCATTTCAGCTCAGCAACCGTCCACCTCAAGTACTGCAGAGCAAAGGGTTTGTGTTGCGTAATTGCAGAGATTCCTGTAACACAGGAGAAACTTACTGTCTAACCATTCATTACAGTCTTCTCTCTTGCCATACATTTAACAAAATAGAACAGAGAAATCAGAAGGACTATTATAGAGCTAATAAGAAAAATGTTTATTTTCAGTGTTAAAGTGTCAAAATGGTGTAATGGCTATAGCATAATCAGTAGTTTAACTCCTGTTTTATAGTTTCTAATGCACTTCACTGTGTAACTTGTCATATTGGAATATAATTCTCACAATTAGAATAAATCTATTTCCCATGATTACAGCAGTATGAAGGCAGTATGTAAAATTGTTAGCTTTGCTTGTGAGATTAAGGTTGGGAAGTTTATTATTTTTTCTTGGACACCAAAAAATGCTTTTTAGTGGCATTATCAGTTTGCTACAAAGCACCTCTTACAGCGAGGAAGTGTTTTGTTCTTACACTTCTAGACTTCTTTGTACCAAAACTTCTGTCTTGTTTAATGATATTGCTATGTGGGTTGAAGTTAGGCTGACAGATTGAGAGCAAAGGCTCTGATATTACAAACAATAGTCTATTGAGCATGAGGAACTTGTTGAATTGGTTACCAAAGGCATTAGTGTTTGATCCAGCCTATTCAGCAGCTAGAGACAGAGAAGAAATAATGCGCCGCTGAAACGTACAAATGATACTGAACTGCAAATGGCTGCAGGTGACTATGGCAGCTGACGTGTAACACGAAGGAGCCTAGTAACAGGCTGTTCTGTAGGCAAAAAGAGTAGTAAAGTGAGATTCGATTCACCAAAGGAGATAATGCTGCACTAAAAGGGGGGGTGAGTATTCAAATCAAGTATTACTGATGAAGAGAGAAAACAGTGTTGGGAGTCCCAGGGAGTCATGCACACAATGATTATATTGTTAAAGATTCTGCTGGCTTTGAGGATTTACAGAGCAGACTGGCTTGGAGGGGTTCTAGCATACCAGCTCTTCTCCATCCGTGATTTCACTGACATCGGTACAACTCTCAAGTGCTAGTTTAGGGGTACTATGACTCTGTAAGGTAGTTCTGAGTGGGCCATCTGTCCCCATTCAGTTCAGATCAGTTTGATGCTGAAAAACAAGCTGAAAGAGGCAATAGGTCAGAAATCAAGCTCTCATTTTGCCCTGTCTTTATTTACGCAATAATCTTTTAGCGTCCTATGCCTTGCAGTGAAACTTTTTAATGATCTGTGGACTTAAAATATAAATTTAGTTACTTCTGTGTCCTTCTTTGGGAGAAATTCAATCAAAATTTGCACTCTGGTCTGTGCTGTAGATGACTTAATCCATATCTGAAATTTCTGGGATCACTGGGAGGCATGTATACCTAGTAGTTTACATGCTGGACCTAGTCCACAGTTTGTGTTCACCTAGCTTGCTGCCTTAGAGGATCCACCAGAATCACATGTACAACTCCGCTTGAAGTGACTTGGTGTGTCCACACACTAAGCTTTGTCCAGAGAGAGCTCAAACCTGTGAGGCAACTGTAATCCAGCCTGTGGGGTTGAACAGCTTGGACCTGAATTCTGAAATAAATGAGGAATTTTGTTTTCCTAACAATGTCATATATGCGTGATATTTAATGAAAAATACAATAAAAAGAAGTAATTTAATTAAAGGTATTACAATGCAATAGCTTGATTTTACATTCTTACTTACTTTGGATAACAATGTGTAGGAAATTATAGCTATAATAGCAATAATAGCTATAATAACAATGATAGCTATAATAGCAATTAAGCTATGTTGGTGTGAATGATGGTGGTGGTTTGACTTAACCTGAAGCCTGTGTTGACCATGGCCAGCTGCTGGATGCCCCCCCAACCGCTCTGCCACTTGCCCTCCTCAACATCTCAAGGATGGGGGAGAAGGCAAGATGAAAAATCTTACGGGTCGAGATAAAGACAGGGAGAAGGCTCACCAATTGCCATCACAGGCAAAACAGACCTGACTGAGGGAAAACTGATTTATTTCCAGTTAAAATAGGTTTGGAGAGTGAAAAACAAAGGGGAACTAAAACAACACCTTCCCCCTAGCCTTCACTGTTCCCAGGATCAACTCCATCCCCCCCGCAGCAAGCAGAAGCAGTGCAGGGGGACGAGGGGCTGTGGTCCGTCTGTAATCATTCCTCTCTGCCATACCTCCCTCCTCACAGTGTTCCCTCGCTCCACCCTGGGCTCTTCCCATGGGCTGCAGATCCTGTCAGGAGAGCCTGCTCCAGAGTGAGTCCTCCACAGGACACTGCTCCTTTGGGAAATATCCACCTGCTCCCGCCTCTTCCCACAGGATCACTTTCCCTCCTCCTCGAACCCTGATTCTCCTCTGACTCCCTCACTCCTTTGCCTGCATGGTGGTTTTACCCTTCCTTAAACACATCATCACTGAGGTGCCACCATCTTCGCTGAGGGCCTCGGCTGTGCCCTGTGGTGGGGCAGTTGTGGTGCCGGCTCCAACCGGCTCCAACCGGTTACCTCAGAGCTCAGCCCTGCGGCCCCCACTGCCAGCACCCAGGCATGGACACCTGATGTAGCAAATGACAAGATTTATAAGAGGTATTCTAGCTGTAAAATATTACTTTTTGTTTTTTTTTGTTGTTGTTGTTTCCTCCCCCCCCCCCCCCAAATATTTCAAATGGCAAATGTATCCTTCAGGCAAGTATTTAGGAACAGATTGTTAGCATGAAGAGGTTTTCTGCAGAGGGAATTAGGGAAGGGAATTTTCTCCTCAAAAGAAGAATGTGGGTAGGAAAGTACAGGATAACATTAAAAATAAGGAAGACTAAAAATGTTCAATTAGTAAAGCCAGAAACAATTTAGGATAAGGAAGAAATCCTGCAAATATATTGATGAACAGGGTTGAAAATGGGGTTTTCTCGCTGCTTTTGAGACTTGTGCTCATACTAATAGCCTGTTACCAATGACCAGTCACATTGACTGAAGTGGACTTGCAGAGCTCAGGTAGCTCAGATAACACTATAAGTAATTATTTGAACCAAAAAGTATCTATCTAACCCCCAAATATATAAATAACCCTCAAAATCTATCTGAAACCATAAACCCAGGTTTTCAGAGCTATTTTTTCTTAATAGGTATAATATATCATGTGAGCTAAAGCATGGCCCTGTCTTACAAGACCTGATGAGATGGGTTTTGGATTGGGTCAGGAAAATGTGAAGTCTCATTTTCGTAGTGTAGAAATGGACAGTCAAACCCCTGTCTTTAAAATACTTGGCAGACTTCAAAGGAAAAATGCCAATTTAACAATTTAAAAACACTTAGCAAGTTTTCCCAGTGTTGAACTTCATTTCTGTAGCCAGGGTGGTTGCTTGCTAAATAATGCCATAGGGGACAATGTAGCTCTGACTATATTTAAAAATATTATTCCATGAAATTCACCAGGAAAAAGCTGAAGCAAAATCTTGCAGCCTCTGTGTCTTTGGAAGGAGGTGATAGTGGCCGCAGATAGTGAAGTATTAAGGTAGCTTTTGAACCACAAAGAAAGTGAAGGCTGGCCCATCTATGGGGAGAGAGGGATGCTCGGAGAACCAGCCAGAGAATGAAATCCATACAGGTGGGGGCTAAAAGAGGTGCAGAGGGGAGGGTAGGGGGAGGAAAGGGAAACAAAAGGATGTTAGGACACTTAAGTAGAATACTCAGATAAGTGAAGACAAAAAGTCAACTTGATCAAATAATAAAAATCCAATTTGTCTTCTTTTTGGTATATTAATATGCATGTAACTCATTGGTATGTATTTTATTTTGTGACTATGATTAAGTCTTTTAATAATAATTCTGAACTGTTACAAGGGTTATTATACTAGTATGTTTTAATCAACAGAGGCAGAAGGTCTTACATTTTTTCTCAGTGTAGTTCCAGTCATTCATTAATATTCATTCTTTTTCATATGTTCTTGGTAGGTAACCTTGGACGGGTGGACCACATCACAGAGTTCGAGTATGACCTGTTCATTAGACCAGATACTTGTAACCCACGCTTTCGAGTTTGGTTCAACTTCACTGTTGAAAATGTAAAAGAGTCACAGGTAAGTTATACTAAAGTAGATAGCATGACAGCTTTAAAAATTGCTTACTCCAGAATATAGTTTCATAAACAAAAAGAGATGATATCCAGCATTTATAAGTACAAATTTACTGTAAAATATATTTTCATTCTTTGAATTTTTGTAAGTAAAAGGAGACTTCAGCATGACTGGATATCACCGTGGTTTTCAGCTATCCAAGACACATAATTACAAAGGCAGCATAACGTTTTCCACCTAACTGGAGTTGTATTAGTAAAAGCTGCGATATGTTTATGTTAATATGTGCAAACCAAATATATCTGTTAATACATGAAAAAGAAGTCCATCATAGCTGTTCAAGTATTATCACTCATTTAATACATGCAGAACAATGTATTACTCTAGTGACTTGTAGAGTTGCCTGCCAATGTGTCCCTTGTGAAAGAGGTTTGAATGTGAAACAACTTGATAGGCAACTATTTCACCTGCTTTTAAAGGATGTTTATTTGCAGTAAAAAAAATTTGCATGAGAAAGAAACTTTCTTGCTCCATTTTCTCACTTATCTTTAAGAAAAAAAAGAAGTTATGTACATTCACTTTGACAAACCAAAAACGATTTAATTCCACTTTTCACACCCACCTTGTGTTTTATTCTGGTGTTCTGTCTTAGTTTATCATAATCAGACTGTCATTTTCACTTAATGGAAAGAAAACATATTTAGTAAGAGAAAAAAACTGCAGAAGCTTGATATTGGTATTCCTGCGAGACTAATATCTTAATACCCACCACTGTACCATTCCTGTTACAACTAGAAATCATCAAATTGTTTATCTGTTTTCCTGGAGCCTGATACTTTATCAGACAGACCCTTTCCTCTGCTGTGCCTTACTCATCTATGATCAAATTATATAGTCATGAGAAGAATGGGAATCTGTCTCAAGGATGCAAAGAGATCTGGTAGAAAGATACAATATATATCTAGTGCTTACAGGATATTTGTTTTCATGGTTGTCTACATGAAAGAGAATGGTTTCACTATTAAGTTTGACTTGTGAGGTCTGTTTTTATAATGTGTGTTCCTATAATCTTTTTTTCATCTCTCCAATTTCCGTTAAAATGAGACCTGCATGAACGTAATCTAGTCTGGAACCTTTTTTAGGTCTTTGTACTAGAGGACACTGGCAGTATTAGTCATTGCAGCTGAGCTATATTAAATGAATGTTAGAAATTGCTACATCAAACATACTGTGCAATCTGGTTTGTGCATTTTAGTTATAGTCTTTTATGTATTACTAAAAGATAATAACAAGGAAACTCATACTAATCAGTGTTGCTTAAAAATGTTGCAGTAATACACAGGTAACTTTGATCACTTTATGTGTAAATGTAGATCTTTTAATAACTCTATATAAATAATTACCTGTATAATATTATATTTATTTTGATGTATCATATAGGTGATGTGGGACAAAGGCAGATCCAGGTCTGGTTTCAGCCGTTTAAATGAGGATTCAAAAGGAGTAGCTGCTTTTATTACTTTTATATATCATCTGTATTACATTTCCTTCTCACTGTTCTTCATCCTTCTGCTTCAAATTCTTACACAACTTTCTTTACTTAGATTTGAAGACTGTCTTCTCATTATATCTCCGCTTTTGTATGACGTTTCACACTAAAGCTTTTTCTCAGAAAGAAATTCATTTCAGTAGTATCATCAAGAAAACAAGAAACCTTCCTTTATTAACTGCATTAGAAATTATCCATTCTGTTTTTCTCTTGTTGCATCAGACCAATCATTGACATCCAGCAGTGGACAAATGGATTAAAAAATGAATGAAGAAGACAGAGTGTAAAAACAACAGCCATACAAATTCTAGGAACACAGAATTTTACCGTATGTACTTATGATTTAGGTTTCAGTTCTACTATGATAGTAGTGCAGTTTTTGCAATTCGATTAGTGTAGTATTTTGTTATGAATGCAGCAATAGATAAAAGACCTACCAGAACTTTAAGTATTTAAGTATTTTTCCACTTTGGGGCTTTTGGACTTTCATCATAAATGAAAATGTGAACAGCAGGTTGAAGGAGGTGATCTTGCCCCTCTACTCTGCTCTTGTGAGACCTCACTTGGGAGCACTGTGTGCAGTTCTGGTGCCCTCAATATAAGGACATGGAGCTGTTGGATCAAGTCCAGAGGATGGCCATAGGTATGTCAAGGGGCTTGAATATCTCCTGTAGGAAGACAGGCTGAGAAATTCAGGGCTGTTCAGCCTGGAGCAGAGAAGACTGCGTGGAGACCTCATAGCAGCCTTCCAGTATCTGAAAGGGGCCTACAAAGATGCTGGAAAGGGACTCTTCATCAAGGACTGTAGTGATAGGACAAGGGGTAACGGGTTTAAACTTAAACAGGGAAAGTTTGAGTTAGATATAAGGAAGAATTACTTTACCGTGAGGGTGGTGAGGCACTGGAACAGGTTACTCAAAGAAGTGGTAAATGCTCTATCCCTGACAAGTTGGACATGAGCCTTGGGCAACATGATCTAGTGAAAGGTGTCCCTGCCCATGGCAATGGGTTTGGGAACTACATGATCTTAAGGTCCTTTCCAGCCCTAACCATTCCATGATTCTATAAGTGAATCTGCCCAGCACTTTGATAATTAGCCCAGATTTCCAAGGACACAATGCTTATATGATCATACTGTCTACTTGCTAGCTGAGGTTTTTGTGTGGCTCTTGATCTTTCTCCTCTCCTTTCTCCTTTAATATCTTCTTAACTCTGGCAGTTTCAGCACCCCTGGACAGGGATTCCTGTAAGTTTCAGGAAAGCATGCTGCCTAATGGGCAAGAGACCCTTTAGTGTTCCCACTGGCAGACAGGCTATATTATGCGGTCATTTGTTATTAAACATCAGAGAATCCACAGAGGAGATGCCTAGGAGAAAGTACATATTGGAATTTGCATTTTTAAGATACTGGAGAATACAACCATGAAATCCAAATCCATAGTAGTTTTGCTTCTTGCAGAACTTCTTTGTTTTATTATTATTATTCCTCTTCCAGTTCCTTCAATATCTTCTTTATAATGTGGAACTTAAAATTCAATGGACAATTCTGAGTATACTAACATCCCAACTTGCAGAGAAGGGACTGTAGTCCCTTTGCACTGTTCCTGTCTTGGTATAGACAGCTGAAAATTGCAGCAGCCTTTTGTTGCTGAATCACTATGGAAACTCATGCCCAGTGTGTTTTTCACTATCATACATAAGTCTTTTTCAGAATGATTGCTTCCTTCCTCCTGTTAGTTATGTCTTAGGTTACTGTTGTGCTTCAGTAACAAGGGCAGGTAATAGAGCTAAGTTCTGTAGCTCAGCAGGGAGAACCCTAATCTTTTCAGAATTATTTTTAGACTTTTATTATAAACTCAGTGTTTTTTTGATGTTCATTTCCCTATGTTATGGTAGAACCAGTAGGCTATTTGTTTTTTTTTTTTTATTTAGAAGTTGGTAAATTAACTTCTTCCTCATTATGATTTGGATTTCTACATCAGACATTTTATGCTGCTAGTTTTATTTTATAATTTTTCAGCAAGGAAAACATCAAAAGAAATAGCTAATGGTTAATATTTAGGGGAAAAAAGAACCATCATGTAAGATACCTGAGAGATGTAAAATTTGATCTTTTGGTCTCTTCACATGGTTTCTGACTTGTGAGTCTGTTGATAAGATTGGAGTTGTGGATTTTTTTTTCTCATTTGTTCAGTGAATTCAGTTAGCACCAATTTTGGGCAAAAACCAAACCGAGACACAAAGAAACCGATATGTTATATATAAGGACTATAATCATGCAATGACTACTCTTACAATAACCATGAAAGAGAGAATAAAGGAAATAGGATTTGCTGTGGAACATGTGGTCTCATGGGCAAAGCCTCCAGTTTCTTTGTGGATATACATGTCCCAGGCTGCTATTTCTGGATAATGCTCTTTATTGGTTTGTTTCCTATTAACTTCAGTCGTGGCCCTTACAACACTGTCTGCAATTTGGCTAAATTCCTTCTCTGTGCAACCAGAAATTGGATGAACAAATGTCATTTCCAAATTGCATTGCAAGTGTTTATAAATAGACACTGCTTCAGGTGCATGATTACTTCTGAACTAGAATGTCTTTAAAGGTGTTAGTAGCAACAGTGATTCATTTGAGATTTGGGTAAAAAAAAGAAATGTGTGTACGTGCAAAAAATTATAAAAATATGCTAGTTTACCAATATTGGAGGATTTTACAGGTGAAAAGAATGATTATTTCTCTTGGGGATGTAGCCAGAAATTTTAAAGTAGGTGGCCAGAAATTTTAAAGTAGGTGACGCTCACTGTTCCAGACACTGGAGCCACACTAGAAAAGAATCTCTGTCCTGGAAAAGAAAGATAGGAGTTGCATACAACTGAAGTGATGAAAGTATTAAAAAAATATCTGTGAAGATTTTAGTTACCCTAACAAACAGCAGCCATATTATACCAATCAGTAATGAACATCTAGGCCACATGGTATATTCTGTATGTGTATGTACCCTAAACAACTCTGCCGTGATGAATCATGTTCAGAAATGGTATTTTCACCGAGATTAAAAAAAGAATTTCCAACATAAGGGGTTTCCTAATAGTGCCAAATTTTGTTCTGTAAGTGTTGATAAACACATTTGGAGTTCTTCATCACAAAGGTACTGACAAAATATACCAAAAAAGATGAGGAGAAGAACGGGTATTTGGCAGCTAAGATTTGATCGTTACTTACAGTTAATAAATCGATCCAGACTGAGGTCAAAATCAAAGAACCAAATGTTATTTACTTCAAAGGCATTCTCCCTGTTACATCAGTTGCAGTTGGATTGAGGCTAGAATTTTGACTCAAGATTATTTTCTTTTTTGTTATGTATATGTATGGATCAGGAAAAAGGATAGCCTGTTCTTCTTTAGGAATTTAAGTGGGATGCCAGGGTCAGACAGATAATGTCATAGCTGGACATTTTTATGAACGTGTGGAGCTCTCTTTTATTTTGTCCTGCACTGTTTTATAAAATAAAAAAGGCTGTAAAATCTTTGTTGTCTTTAATGGAATAGTTTTTCAGGAGCAATTTATTATTGAAATCAGATTTTATAGTTTGTTCAGGCCTCTTATTACTGTCCTAAAACAACGCAATGATCCTTAGTGGACAACTGTTTGTGATGTTTCAGATGTGATTGTATAAAGATACGAATAATTTGTGTATAGGGAGGGATAATGTCTTTCATTGTACCAGTTGATGCATTTTGGAGGAACATGGAGAAATAAAGCAAAACCAGGCATGATCTGAGGTACTCAACTGCTTTTTCTGTTGTAAGAACTCATCATGCAGTTAATTCCTTCAGAAGCTGCCTCCGAAGATGGAGTACGGATGACATCAAAAGCAGTCTACAGTTGGAAACAGGCTACCCTTTTACTTTTTTCTTCTTAAGCAGACATTCTTCACTCTACTGTCATTTGATGATATGTTACTGGTATCAAGATGCATTATAACATCTAACAGTCTTTCCAGTTTATCTTTTTAGAAGACAGCTATTTTCTTTACTGTGCATCAAAGGCTATACTGCATTTACCTGGCTTTTGAAAATGCATGTATAAAAGTTGAGATGTTTTTGTAAAGGTGTACAGTTCTGAAATTTGGAAGAATTCCATAATGCATTTTTTGACTTGCAACGTTTTCTAAGAAATCTGATATATGTATTTTCTGTCATGTGTTTCATTACATATACCATCTTACTAAATTAGTCATAAGGCATTCGTTCTTGAATAGCTTGCATCAGTAATGTATTAATACTCTTAACGGTCAGCTCCTGTAATCTCTCTATAATAATTTGTGAGGAGAATTGCTACGTTATTTAAATTTTACCTGTTTTGGGAGACTTCAGCTGTTACCTATCTTTATGTGCTCTTCTTATGTTAATTTTTAGTGTGCTACAAAGATACCTCTACCTCTTCCTTTATTTTGGTATTTTATTCACCCTTTGCACAGGTAGACAAAATGTGATCTTTTTCATGTATCAGTTTTGTTTTGTCATACAAATTTATTTTGTTTCCTGACTTCTGGTACTTCTCTTGAAAAGGTTAAAGGTAAAGGTTACTGATACCTGTGCACTGCCTATCCAAGCATATTTAATGAATTAAAGTTTAGAAATTTGAAACTTGGGAGTTTCTAACAAATAGGCATATAGAACTAATAAGCAATCTGAACAAAGCCATCACTTGAAATGGTTTCACTGATACATCTGAATATAATCCGTGTAAGAACTAGATTACTAAGAATGCATATGTTGGACTGATTTTTGTACTCCATACAACCATCCTGCAGTGTAAAACAGCAGAGTCTTACTGGGACTCAGATGAAGTTGTGCAACATTGTCTGGTTCCAAATCAGAGTCTTGAAAGCATCAGACAAGGTCTGTGTTGCTGAAAAGATAAGTTTTAAAATTATATTGCTCTTATAAATCTGGTTTTAAAGAAGGATTTGGTTAGCTTTTAAAAGAAGCTTGCTATCTAGCAAGCTATAGCATTTCTTGTTCAAATAGGTACATTGTTTTAAATTTGCTGTTTAGAGAAAATGCACATAATTGCCTAATTCCTTTCCTCTCTTTTTATGCACTTATTAAATAGTAAACAATTAAACTGAAATTCAACTTTGTATGAAAACTTTGTGGCAGAAATTTATATCTATTACTGTTACTGCCAGGAAGGTAAAACATGGATGTAGACATAAAAGACAATCTTCATGCAAATAAGCAGAGTGCAATATAAATGTAGGACTGTTCCAGAATGGTTGAGTTTTAAATTTATCCCTGCTGCTGGGTTGATCTACTATCAAAGAAAATTAAATATTTATATTTAAATTTCATGCAAAGTTTTATGGGTGGGTAGTTTAGAGGTTTGTGTTTTTTGTTTTTTGTTTTTTTTGGCAGGAATCAGAATCTCCTATATTAAAAAGAAAATGTGTTGTAGGACTAGAGTGCTTTAGGATTTGGTCATTTGAGTTGTTGAAGCTTCATTCTAACTGATTTTATGCTGTCAAAAGACAGGAACCATTGTAAAACAACTATCAGGTGACAACTAATGTATGCAAAACTCTGTGATTGATTCCTTTTTGTTTTGCAAGTGTCATGAATTTGTATTCTAAGCATTCTTTTCAGAATGCATTTTGTTTAGCATAGATGGTATAAAAATACCAAGAAATACATGTAATTCCAGAAAGGTAGAGGTTTTGTGGATAATTTTCTGTACCAACCCATATATCAGGAGGGTATCACTCTGAGTCTGAAAGTTGGCCTTTTCTTTCCTCCCTAGGCTTTCTACTTCCCTAAATTAAGAAATATGAATCTATTTAGCGGTTCCCAAATAGGCATCTATTTGTCAGTATTTAAATTCCTGTTTCTCTATGATATTTTGAGTATCTGCTATCTCTGAGAAACACTGTGGATACTTTTCAGTTTTACTGCTGTTTTGACTTTATGGCAACTGGTGTGGAGATATTAAACAACAGTTTTCCAGGAAATTTGGTCCTGTTCTACAGATGTCAAAGTCATACCCAAGTATCAAGCTGACTTAGTCTGAATTGTCAGTCTTTACCTTTGTGCTGCTGTTCATCTATTTGGTTGAGTAAAATGAAATTAATTTTAATTTGTTTGTTAACTCTTGGTGATGAAGGCTCTCGACTCCTCTTTCTTCAAGTCCATGTTCGTATGTGTCCATTGCTAGTTCATGCATTTGAAATAGGGGTCCTTCAGTCAACAGTGATATCTGAATTCGCATCTGTGTCTTGAAAGCACTTGGGCCATTCCTCCAAAGCCATAAAGGACTGAATGGTTTTTGTCATCCCATGTTTCCAGCTCACATTGCTGTTTTGATTTTAAGATGAAACTGTAAGTAGCATCACTCTTATGAGTTTGAATTCACTGCTTATTGTAATTTTAGTATTTAGTTAGAGCAGTAGAAATTTTTTATTTATTCTTTTGTTTGTTCTTGGCTACCAAATAGTGAGTTTCAGTTCTTGAGGTGAACGTGATTTAAATTCTGACATTCATCTAAGGCCATTGGGTTTATCAGTCATTATCATTTACTGTTTTATTTTGCCTTGGAGAAAGGCATATACTGCAGAACTGTTGAAGTTATAATTCCTTTTCTAAGCAAGTTTAAAAAGGAAGTGAATTTCTCTTGAAATATTTTCATCTGGAAAAATCAGTTCCTAAAGCAGTTAAATAAATGTAATCTGAATTAGAGAATGCTTTGAAAATTCTCTAGTGTTTACTAGCTAATGTGACAACAGTTGAAACAAAATTAGAGTTATGTATTTGTATCCTTTGGGGTGTATCTATCTTTCAGAATCTAGAAGCAGCAAAAACTTTCTGTTAGTTTTTGTTTAGTTTGACAGCATCATTGTGTACTACAATGTTACACAGCATGTACTGCACTGGCAAAGTCCCTTAAAGCTATATTTGAGTCTATATGTGTATTTTATATATGCATATATGTATCTGTCTGCCTTGAAAGCATGAGAGGCTGAGCTGAGTGCATTTGGACAGTATCTTTTACATAGCTGTGGTTACTACAGGGCAAAAAGACTTTTTTTATATAGCACATGCCATTCAATTTGTTAAAAAAAGAAGGAGGAAAGATGGTGGAGCCAGATTCCTGAGGCAAATTTTGTTAAGATCTTATGGTACCATAGCAGTGATAATATGGATCCATTACTTTGTATAAGGGAAGGGCTTGAGTGTCTGAAACCATAGTGGATTATTGCAAAGGAGCCTTTGAACTTTTTAAAAGTAGTTTCACTGATCTCTGTGATGGAAGGTGATGCAATTTTGTTGGAAGTCAAAAGTGCACAGGGTTAGATGATACATATAGTGATTGAAGCAATTATTTATTTACTGAGGAAGCCATATGAAATGTTAATTAAATAAAGAAACAAAGTGATGACATTTAAAATAGATTGCATGTTCATCTCAACATTTTAAAAAAAGAATAATCAATTGAACAGACTGCAGTTTTGAAGAAAAATAATTTTGCCATTTTGGAAACTTGTGCCTATATTGGTCATGTATAAAATTAGATTTATAAATGATGATTCTTCCAAGTTGGAATCCTTTCAAGTACATATAATTTTATTTTGGATCAATAATTCAGTTGTGCTTGGAATAGATTGAGGGTGTATGTGAAGCTTTGGTAAGTGCAATACAGTGTGCATCTCCATGAAATTATCCAAAGCTGTCATGACATGTATCATCCTTTAAAGCATAATGAATACAGATAGGTTAGCAAACATAGACAGTGTTCAGTGTTAGCAAAACAACTGCTGTCCTGGTGAAATATCCTCTCTTGGCAAGACAGTGTTAAATTTATAAACTTTTTCTGTTGCAGGTGTCTCTAAGAACATTTTAGATGTCAGTGCGTGGTAATTATTGCATGCATACTCTATGTTTCAGATTTAACACTGGCTTTTGCTTCCAGGAAACTAATGGCCAGGTGTGTTTAATTTCATATTATGGTGACATCTGTCACTCAAAATGTCAAAAATACATTATAAATGCCATAAACAAAATCAGCACTATGATGATCTTGATGTCAGGGATGTGACAGGATTACTTTTCTGTCAGTTTAAAAACTTTTTTATTTATGATTAAATACCCCTCTTTTTTTCAGTCTCAGTGGTAATTGTCTTCCATGCAAATTTGCTTTCATTCTGCTTTTATTACCGAAGATCCTTTACATCACAATGCAGAAGCACAGAACTTAAGTATAAGAAAAAATACTTACACTAAATGTTTTAAGCTTTCCCAATTTTTGATTTTTGTATCTTTCTTATGCAGAAACACTCTGTATTTGAGCCATGGCATTTTGAGATACTGGAACCTGAAGAAAAAAACAAACCAAAATATATGTAGGTTAATTCATGTTACTGGGGGAGGGAAACCATTTGCACTTTAAATGACAGGGCAGAAAAAGAGAAGGTAGTGCTGAGAAGCTGTAGAAAGTTGTGTGTTTTCTTTCCACCAAGGAAGCCTAAGAATGAAATAGTAGATATTCTATAAGAGGTAATTAGTTTGGAATTAGTTAGGAAAAAGCAGTATTCTGCCTGATGATTGTGGTTGAATGTGTTGAGCATATGGCTCCAGTAATCCTCTATTCTGCTATCAACTGTTGGCAATGGAACTAAAGAGCTACATCTTGTAACACAATTCCTTCATTATTGTTTTATGCTGCCTGTGATTTTAACATGAACCCGATATGAACCCAATAATGGGTCACTGTGCACAGAGTGTCCTTACATATCTATACCTTAAAATAAGTGAAAGAAAAAGCAGAGAATACTTGAATTTTGATAATGAAAATGAGAAACAGAAAATAGGAAATTTTAGTATTGAGAGGATAAATGAATTCCTGAAAGTTAGTGTTGTGTTTTAGTGTAGGCAGTAAGAGCCTCCCTCTTTGCTTCTGTGGAACCTGTTAAAATGGAGGAAAGGTGCTGTGAAGAGTGGTAAATCTTTCACTGATCTTGAGCAACTATTAGCTCCATCAGAATCAGATACCAGGTGCCAAAAAGATTATTGTGCTTTGTTGAAAAGATTGCACATTTGAGAAAACCTCTTAGTGTGGATTTCTTGTCTTTATCAACTACTAACTCATTTTTAATCCCAGCATTCAGCAAAATATTCAGCAATTTTCTTAAACACCCAAATGTAACTCAGGGTTTGCGAATCCAAACCATACAGTTCTTGGATTGTACAAGAGAGGCGCTGAGTAAGTCTTGATTGAATTAACCTGTCTCACTAAAGATGATAGAAACTTTTCTTCTTTGTAGCGTATAGTGTCAATACTGTTCATTCCAGGAGATAGGCAGTACTCCAGAACATGGAACGAACTGCCCTGTGATCCTGAAGGAGACTAGTCTGATAATGGAAAGATGGTGAAAAAGCGATCCACTGTCATCCTTCCTCCCAGTGCCCTTGATCCCACTGTTTCTACAGCCACTGTAATTAACTCTATCTTCTCACTTATGCTATTTTCTTGGTTGTGGCTTTACCGTGAAAGTAAAGAGTCGGCACAGCAGGTCAGATTAAGAAGCTGTGTAGTCTGGTGTCCTAGTCTGGTATCTGGTATCTGGTATCCTAATCTAGACAATGGTCAGTAGCTGATGCTTAAAAAGATATTAGTAATAACTAGGAAAGTATAAAATAACCCTTACGTTCAGTTCCTGTGTCAGTGGTACAGGCAAGACTGACCTGCGTGTTACAGGGTGCGTGAGTTACAGGAAAACCCTGGCACCCTCTAGGCCAGCCTTGCAATTTTTCCTCACGCATTGTGTATTGTGGTACCTCAGAACTGTGAGTTCTCACCAGTCTAAATGGTGCAGGCTGTTAGAAGTCACCAGTTCATTGTAATGGTTGCCTCCAGATTGGTGTTTTTAGCAGGCATAGGTGAACTTTATCACTCATATCATCCTCATTTAATCTGATCAAATTTATTGTGATTTTGCAGCCCAATTATGCAGTTTGTATAAATGTGTTAATCTTTTTTTAAAATAACCTGATTAATAGTTATTTTTTGTTGTTATTAGGAATGTTAATAATTTTATTCTGCTTTCTTCAATTGTGATTTTATAAACTTCATATTTCCCCTTATTCATACAGTTTACTCAAGTTAGTGAATTTTAGTGTATTTAGTTTCTTCTTCTGCACTCCTCCCATCTCTGCTTGGAGGAGCTTTAAAAAGCCTGGATATTTTCTATGTTTGCCAATAATTTTGAAAAACAGATAAGGATATTTTCTAGGAAAAAAAAAGATATATATATGCACATCAAATTGAGTTCTGCACAAAAAGTTGTGGGTTTTTCTGTTGCTTGGTTGTTTTTTTTCTTCCATTAGGATCTGAAAATAGCATTTGTCTGGTTTATGGTAGAATGAGGTAGCATAACTCCCATTGATTGCAGAGGTAGCAAAGTTCTATTTATCAAAGGTCCAATGTTAAATGCCCCTGAAAATTCCATCTTAATTAAATATCTTGTTCGATTGCTATACTGCTTCTAAGTGAATGCTTAAATTTATAGAATTCCGGAGGTATCAAACATTAAGATACATATTTTCCATTTTTTTTAAGGGACAGAGAGTAAAATACTCATGGTTTGTAGCTACTTTTCTTTGGAAGATTTACTGTAAAGATGACCCAAGGTATATATAGTTAAAAATTATGTTTCTTCAAACAAAACATATTTTAATCCTTCTTTTGAAGAGGCTGTGGAACACTCCGTAAAGCGAGTGTGCAGGTTTTTGCCATCAGAAATTAAGGGAAAATAACACTGGGCTTATATACTGACCCATAAGTAGAACTTCTGTGTTTTTAATACATAACATGGTATATTAAACTCTGTACAATTACATTGATTGAGTAGAGTTACATCGCTATACTATCTGGCCTGTAAACCTTAAACAGACAATATCTGCTGTTACACCACTGCTCATGATGGCTCTGATAATCTTTTTGTGAATTGAGAAGCTGTATGGAAGCTTCTAATTTTCATAGTAGCACTACCATGATGAACTGTAGCTCCTTACTGTAAACTGATGGCAGCTGTTAATACTATTACAGGCAGAGACTTTTTATTTAAGGGAAACATTAGGCAGTAACTGGTAGATTTCTGACACAGTATTACATAAAGCTTCCTGTTAGGAAGGAGAGCAAAGAGAAATGGATTTGAACCCATTAGTATCAGAATTACGTGTCAAAAAGCTAGAGCAGAGTTCAATTTATTTCTGCAATAAAGTGTAAGCTAGAGATTGACTTGACAATTATTTTACCTTACATTGCTTTGGTTGTTCTGAGATGACTATTCCAACATCAAATCATCTTGTTTGGACATCTTTTACTGAATAACATGCTAGTCTAAATATGCATTATATTATGTAGGAGCTAAAACTCAGAAGGTTTTTCAAGTAGAAATGAGTTTTTTATTACTATTTTTACTAAAGGATGTATATACAGTGAAACATATTCAGTGTAGATTTAAAACAACTGCATGTGTTCCTGCTAAATCTGCTGTGTGTTGTTGAGTAGGGTTTACATTGTCATTGAAAGGATAATCTTTCTGAAGCTTTTAGTAGCTTGGTATAAGCAATATAAATAATCTGCCCCAAAACATTTGTCTCCTCTAAGCCAGTCACTGAGCAGGGTTGTTGCTTCTGTTTATTAGTCTCCTTTTTCCCTAATTATTTTCCAAAATAAGTCACAACAAATTAGACAACCACTTCCTTATTATAATTTTTAACTTTGAAAATAATATTTTATGAACACTTTTGCACATTTCATACGTATAGCTTCCAGCTGAACACTGAGTTCCATGAATTCAGATACTTAACCTCGCGCATTATAAGAGACTTCTGCTGGAATGGCAAATGTGACTGTATTTTTCTTGTCTTGAAATAATGATTATCTACAAAATGCTTATTTAATTTACTACGTGTGTAGCATAATTTTTTGAAGGGGTTTGTGTCCATTGTGCTTCTATTTCCTCTGAAAACTCACATGGAGCTTTACAGAAACCTTTTATTAAAATTGTTATAAGTAATGTATTCCAAGAGTGTGTGGATTCTCCTAGCAAGTTTTCATATGTCTTTGCATACCTTAATGCAGGTCTATGTCATACTCAGTGGTGATGCAGGAAAGCAGAATGCTGCTTTTGTTGAATCCTTCTCTATGTTTGTATTCTTATCTTCTGCTAACTCTGTGAGCAAAACTAATCCCAGCATCTGAGAACTACAGAGTATCGTGGGATTCATGGAAAGACATGCTCGCCCCTGGAAATTTGACACTGGTGCTGAGTACCTCCAGTGTTAGATTTAGAATTGCCTCAGAAGCCAGTTTAGACAGAATATCCTTCCTGGCAGGCATGTGGAATGGCAATTCCATGGGTTTGGAATAGCCAGAATGAAACTGCAATAACTGTACCCTGTGGGTTGTCTCTTCCCTATGGCTGCGGAAGGACCAAGCAAATTTCTTTGAAGCTGAAGTTAATGCAGCTATCTACCTAGGTAAATTGTCATGTTACATGGATTCTGTCTGGCTTTATCACAAAACTAATTTGAGTAATATATATTTATTTTATTGATCAGAAGCCTGCTCATGATAAAAATCAGTCTATAAAAAGAGACTGTATATATGCAGGAAGAGAATTTCTTTTTGCCAGGAATTTCTCATGCATAAATACAAATGAATATTCTAAATGTAAATGTTTGGCTAGATTATTCTTCAGAGACACATATTGATTTCTGTTGCCACCCTTCAGTGAGATTTAGTGTAGATTACTAGGAAACCCTTTCCAAGCGCATACAGAAAAAAATATAAAATATGATTTCTCTGACAGTCAGTGAAAAGAGACAGAGGAGACATTAACAAATTAACTGTGTTTACTCCATCTTCACCAGTATAAGAGTCTTTCAGCTTTTGCAAAACTAACTTGCTTGATGCTTATAGTACACAGGTCCATATTGTGCTTGGTGTGCTAGAGAGTATGTTTTCAAATTCATAGTTTAGCAAAAAGTGAAGCTTTACATTTCTTGATTTTAATTTGCATATCTAAATGTAGAGTTGTGGCTCCCTCACCATAGTGGGAAGTACTGTATAATTTTGCAGCTTAGACTATTCTATAATGCAAGTAGTATGAGCCTCGTGGTAAACTGTGTGTGATGGCCAAGTGTAATCCTAAAATATGTTGCATGCAGCTTCATAAATTATTGAATGTTATGGTGGGTTTGATAATTATGGATTATAATAATTTTATACTTCAGTGGTTAAATACAAATCTTGTCCTACAAATAAGATACTTTTTGCTTTTTATTTTCCTTCTTTGTTATTTAGAAGGTACAAAGATTTCAACAATTCAGTCAGACTGGAGCGTAACCTATGAAGAGTGTGTTTTTCATCAGTGTCTGACAGAGCAGGGTTTTTTCCCGAAGAGTTATCAGAAGTTTTAGTTAATCTGTTTGCTTTAAAATAAAGAAAAGCCCTGCACTTACAAACATTTTAATACTGTTTTTCACCTCTCACTTCTGCTCATCACAGTCACTTGTGTAGTCAGTCTGTTTAGTTTGCAAGTAACCCATAGAGTTAAAATTGCAGTAAATAAAATGCAGTCATTCTTATGTGAAAATAAGAACAAAAGATATGTGACACAACCTGGTAAAAACAATATCCCATATCAGAAAATGAGAAAGAAAACAGCTATAATATACTGGAGAGGAATGCTGGTCTTTGTAGGTCAGTTGTATTTTTAACTGATGCTGATCATGTGAATAGAATTAAAGTTATTTTAAAACTTTCATAATATTTTTATATCTTGCAAGCACTGTTAGATATTAGTGTTGAGTGACGTGCTATAGATGAATGATAATAAATATCAAGTTCGTTTCAGAATTGATAATAAATTATATACAGCAGCTGAACAATTTCGGGTTTCTCAGCTCTCTTAACCTACATTAATTTGTTTTGTAAATGGTTTAAAAATTATTAATGTCATGTCACTTATAAAGTACTGTTAATAAATGTTTAGTTTAACAAATATGTTTTATTATATAGGAGATAACACTACAACATTGCTGTGCATTACAATATTTTAACAAGATTTAAGTTACAATTTCTACTGTGCTTGTTCTGTAGGTAATAATAACCACACAGACTTGAAAGCAAACCTTGGCTTCTGTTCTTTCAGGGGAACAGTGATGCTTATGGTTGTATATGGTTAGTAGTAAAGTTACAGATATTAAAATTATACGCCTATGTACCTCTATTTTCTCAAAACATTTGGGAGCATTTGGAATTCAGAGTTTTTATGATCTCTCTCTGATGTACTTCAAGGAAACAAAGCAGAAAGACTTTGGGAGAAATATTAATCTTTGTGGTAAAACTGGCTCTATAAAAAGCCAGACAAGCAGAGGCATTTTAACATAATTTTCTTCTGACTTAATCTTAATTTTATCACTTTGCCAAACTGTATTCCGTTGCATGAAGTATATGCGGGAGATACTTCTGAATTTGCATTTTCATTAGATTTAACATTCAGCACCTAATGCCATAAATTTGTTTTTGAAACTCTTTAATTCCCCAGAGTGTTCCAACATATTGAATGCTATTTGCTTTGTATTATGTTGGCAGCAAATCTGCAGTGAAAATGCTGTCAATATATATTCATAGCTAACATTGTTAACTAAAAGCAATATTGTTTTTCTATTGTAAGCTGTCACAAATGTTTGGCACCCTGTTGTGGAAGCCAAAAAAATGTCAAAGAAAGGAATGAATATCTCTGAAGAAAAGTGCAGTGATCGTGTCAAGTTTTCTGTATTAAAATACATTCCTCTCTGTACAGACCTTTGCAATTTATGAAATTGTGTTTTGTAGTAAGGTAAAGTTAGAATATTGTGGGAGCATGCAGGCTGTTACAGATACTATGTTAAATGATAGAAGCATAGTAAATGATACAGCCATTTTACTTTCCAATGTAATGTAATGCTTATCAGGTTGTAAAATGTATTCTGCTAAACCCAAAGATTATTTTATTAAAAGGTGTACTATAGATGTGGAAAATGAATGAAAAATATTTTGCAGTTTTGCCTGGTTTTGAAGATGAAATGTATAATTAACAAGAACAAATGCAAAGTTTTTAATGTTCTCCTAGGGACTGTCCTTATCTTTGCGTAAGTCACACTGATTTTGTTTATTTAAATTTGTGTATTGCTTTTCTCAGTCAGTTAATCTTTTTTAATGAAACTGCTATATTTTAGTATCTCTATGCTATAATAAGAATGTCTCAGAACAAAGTATTTCAGAGAACTTCCATGGGGAGAAATGTGTGTAAGAACAAAAAGGAAAAATCTGTCTACCACACAAATAACTGTGTTAGTGCTATAAATAATAAATGCCCCTAGGTTAAAATAAGATGAATGGCAATCTTTTGTGCTACTCTTGCAAATATGTTAAGCCAGGGAACTTGTGACCTAAGCAACGTAAACAGAAACTTCTAGATGAGGTATTCAGAACAGACCCAATGAAGTTCTCTAGCCACAGACTATCTTCCTCTGGTATCAGTTGGAGCTCAGCTAATGGCAATGGAGAATGCTGTGAAAAAGGGGTGCTTGAGACCTGTGCATGGCTTTCACTGGAGTAACAGAGCTTCACAAAGATACAGATTTTCTAGTACTCTCTGCCATCCAAGGTGCCATTTTTCTATATTCACTGGAGTGAAAAGGTTAATCCATGTACAGTTAAATACTGGAAAACCAAGAAATGTTGTAATTCATGACACTTTGTTTCAATCTTTAGAAAACTGGGGTGTTTTCTGAACTTACTGAATCATATCGTGTTAAATATAGGAAACATATTTGGGGAAAATCCTAATACGTTGAATGTCCAATGTAAAGTTGAAAAAGAAACTTAAATATTCAAATCTACTGTTCAGATGCAATCATTGATGAATCTGTTTGACTGCTATTTTTCATCCAGGAATATATTGGTGATACGTATTAACACACTTTATCTTCTCTGATACTGGCACAGATCCCCGATACACACCACCTGATCATACTTGAGTTTTTCCTTGCAGTTGATTTCACCCCCCTACTTATTAAGCTTCTCTGCTTTCTGCACTGGTAGGTTCTCTGCTAGGAGAATACAGGTGCCACAAGTGATTTCACAAGGTCCCTGTTATGGATTCACTATTCTCAAATATCATCTGAGAAGTGCAAAATAACCTGAATTTCCATTGCCTTTAGTGAGATTTCTGTACTGTTAGCCCTTTGGAAAATTGGTCCTTATATTCCCTTGCACCAATCTGTATACATTCTCTCATGTACTTGCCAATCGGGTTGCATAAATTTTCACAGCTTCCTGCAGTGATAATGGAACAATGTATGACAGTGGCATAGTTGTAATGTATGCTGCAAATATCTGAGCATTATGAGGCATTTCAAAAGAAGCATCTGACACTTTATTGTCTTCAGTAAAGAAAGTAGTAGAGACAGATACTTTCTGTTCCTGTTTAGATTCCAGCTCTACGGGGTCATGTTCCTGTGTCCATTCTGAGAAGACACAAGGCAGTCACCACCCATAAATGCAGTACTTTTTTTTCTGTGATTGTCCCAGGAGAAGAGCTTCTGTCAGTAATTACTTCTTTCTCTCAGAAACTGTAAATATGATATATACCTCAACACAAGTAATGTGAGGCAGAAGTGACAGAAATACTGAAGAATGAAAGCACGTACTGATAGCTCCCTTATAATTGATGTTCACAACTGAGTTCTACAAATCATGTTTTGGGTATGTGCTAAATACTTTAAATGGTTTTCTAATGAAAAAGATAATATTTATTTTTCACTGTATATGGAAAATCTTCCTACTTCATATGTTTTGGTTTTACACTGGATGTCTTAGACATGCCTTTTACTGCCTTCACATATAAAAGTCATTTTAGGTGAAAAACAAAGCCAGTTGAATCCTGACATGGACTGAGGGGGACAACTGATCTGTCCCATGACACTCACCCTAATCACTAGAATAGTGTAGCTGACAATGCCAAGAGCCAAGGCTCAATTGCAACACAAGCAAGGAGGACAAAGCGGTCCCACAATTTTTATGGTCTAACCAAATGTGATGACTAGCAAATACTAGAGAGTTTTTTACAGAGTACATCTAAAGAAAATATGCTATGTCTGTCATAAAAATCAGAAACAGAACCTGGCATTCTGTTAAGATGGAAAAGTACAATACACTGAGTGTGCCATCTCTAATATTTTACTTTTCCTTATCCTAATAGCTAGTGTGGTCTAACTTGGAGACAGAAAGCCATGCTTCGTTAATGGGAATGTGAAACTTAGAGGGGAATTCTACGGGTGATTCCTAGAGGTGGACACCTACAGTGTCCTCTTGGTAGAGAAAGCAAGAAATGGTAGATAGTGATTTATCTCAAAATAATCTTGTTAACTATACAAAAGGGACTGATATAAGATTAAGAAAGTGACAACTTTGCATAGCCGTTTTCATTACCACACAAGAATATAAATCATCTAGAAAATGTTTTTATATTCAGAACTTATTCAGCACTCGGTATATGAAATTAGTGCTGAGAGACCATCTCACTTTAGCAAAACTGCTGATTAAATGAGGGAAATCTGGAGAGGGACTAACACAAGAAATCTGGAGAGGGACTTCTGACAAGGGCATGTAGTGTCAGGAAAAGGGGGGATGGATTTAAACTGAAAGAGGGTATATTTAGATTAGATTTAAGGAAGAAATCCTTTACTGTGAGGGTGGTGAGACACTGGAACAGAGAATTCCTGGAAGTGTTTAAAACCAGGCTGAATGGGACTTTGAGGAACCTAGTCTAGTGGAAGGTATCCCTGCCCATGGCAGTCGGGGCTTGGAACTAGATATTTTTAAGGTCCCTTCCAACCCTAACCATTCTGTGATTCTGTGGAAAGGAACCTATTAAGTATGTTTGGGTACTAAGTCAGTAAAGAGATTGAACTAGTTGTAAGCATTTCTGACTCATTATTTCTCATATTCTATGCAGCCTGATCTAGGTAACACGTTTTTCCTAAATTTCCCACTAATGTCCAAATTCTTTTTTTTTTTTTTTTGCTTTTTATCTCTTGATATTCTTCACTAATTGTCATAAATAAATAAAAAAAAACCAAAAAACAAAAACCAAATTGAAATACGCCTGATTGAAGGTATTGCTCTCTGACTCTTTTATTGGCATTCTGTATTATGACCTTACTGCAGATATTTATAAATATTCCAGGTGAATATCCAGCACATTCAAGTCTAAGAGAGACCGTGTCTTGCCCCTGCATTCCTAGTTTTCTAGGTTGTTCCATGAATCTGGGGATGCTTGAGTCTAATGTGCGTGTGGAGAGACAATATATATACAATCTATAATTACATTCACAGGCGAATAGTATCTTTTTAAACACAGTAAAAATCATCATAATTTCTTAAATAGCTCATTAGGTAGGGATTGCTAATACTGAACAGGAGATAGTACTGCATCATACAGACAAAAACGGACTAGTAGTTTTCATCCTTAGTTTGACTCTTCTTCAGTGGTAGAAAGATGCAGGGTCTTTCTGATATAGTTTATCTTATTTTGCATAACAGATTTAATCATTACTATATCCATTTTCCACAGTATCCTGTGTATTGAATCATAGAATGTTTAAATCTTGTACAGGTACGGAATAACTCTGCACAGCTCAACCTACTGTAAAGCTTTGGATTTCTATGCGCCTTTGCAGAATATTCAGAAATGCTCATGAAGATTTAGAAAACAATCTTTCATTTAATCTGGCAGTTAGATTTGTATCATTTCTAGCTATTGTTAGAATTCCTTTTTATTATTTAATATATACTGTGCAGGGGGACCTTCTTCACTATTTTACTTTTTTTACTGTTGGTGTGTTAGATATGAATTTGATGCTGCAGGAAGAATGAAGATGCATAAACTGAATTATTAATCATGCACAAATATTCGTTTCTTTTACTTTTCCACATATGGTTGTTTAAACAGTTTAAACACTTATTTTCCTTCTATTACCCTTACGTGAAATAAAATTGGATCTTTTTAATGCTTGAGAATTTAGACTTTATAAAAGATGAAGGCCTGTTGCTTTTGCCCCTTTGGAGAATTGATGTCACAGAAAGGAGCAGGGCATTTTAGAACTTTTCCTATTAGCCAGAATTATGCTTACCACTGCTGAGGAATTTATATGGACGACTCCTCCCAGGTGTGTTACCTGCTTTTTCTCCAAGAAGGAATGATTCAGAATTCTCCTCTGGGTGGCTATTGCAACAGTGGAGCACAAAGACTGAGAAATTAATAAAGTAAATAAGAAAGAGAGTAAATATAGACCAAAACTCATTTACGGTTAGAAATAAGAGAGGAATGGTATTAAGGTACATAGATGAAACAAACCAGCACTTATCCATGGTGAAATCTATAAAATGTCTTCGATTGCTCAAGGGATCTTTAGATATAGCATTATTTGCTCTATCTTATGGATGACTTGACCACCTTCACTATGAATTTTTCATGATTTTCCTGACCCAGCAGCTCTTGCCTGTGGAGAAAGTAATACAGTATTGATTTGGGTGTTAGGTTTCTGCCTTTTTTGCCACAACAGGATTTTTGTAGCCTAGAAACCTCAATCCCTGATTACTCATTAGAGACTTGAACAACTTCTCTTAGATCTTGAATGTAAAGGAAGAATCACTTGGTTACTTTTGTCATAGGTAGCTTTTGTAGTGGAATTTCATCTCATCTGGATAATGAGTGGTGTTGTTATTAAGCTTTCCTGATTGAACGGGCACTGCTAGGCCTTCACATTGTAACACACTGCTGTAGGTTTAACAATTAGTGTGTTTTCAGTAAAATTACACTGGTGAATGTGCTTAGAAGCACATTGCAAAACAGCAGAATAAGTAGGGGTCTGTCCTCTGCATTCATCCTGGCACTGATGTCTTGGTGGCTTATTTTCTATGCCTCTTGGGCATATTAGAAAATTGAAAAGAGGCCACGATGTTGCATTTTCTCATTTGAACTGGTTTTTGGTTGTTTTTTTTTTTTTTTTAAATAAAAAATCCATATCTTACGTCCTCTGAAAACTTACTCTCAGCATTGCCATGGAAACGAGATTTTTAAAAAGGACTTAACTGAAATTTAGCAGCAGTTTTTATTTCTTTGTGATTCATACTTCATAAAAATGCAAATGTCACACTATTACTTGTTTTACCTTAATATTTTATACTACCATTTAGTTTTAATTGGTCTCATGTTTTTCTTAATTAAATTTTGAGCTTCTTTGAATGACTTTAAAGTTGTACTCTGGACCTATCAAGCTTTAAATTTTGACTGTGTGACACACAATTTAAGATACTGTCATAGGAGAAAATCAATCATTTCAACCTGTAATCACAAGCACAACAAAGGATTTAGAAGATTTAAAAAACCTCTTGTCCTGACTGGACATTTCTTGGCCTTTATATTCTTCATTTCTAGTAAAGTATCACAGCAGAAAACATTTTATCATTTCTATTTCTTTGTGTTTCACTTTATTCCCTCTAACTATGTGAATTTCTTCAGAGGATAATTAATAATGCTTTCTTAAATAAAACTTTTATGCATAGTTTTCTTCAGAGTTTATGACCTTCTAAAGGTCATAAACTATCCTTCCTGAGATCTAGGCAAAGCACTTGGTTTAGCCAGGCCAGTCCTCTTCCCCACTGGCTTGGCTTTTGGCGCATTAGAGCCTTACACAATAAGCATATAGTCCTTTCATATCTTTTAAAGATCTTGGTATAAATTCTATTTTTATGTTTATATGAACAAAATTTCAAATGTATAGAAGGTGAAAATCAATGCCTTTAGTGCTTTATTCTACACTATCTTGTCATCTACACACAAAATTCTGTATTACAGCTACTCTGATTCTTTGCTTGTGTAATGAGAATCATCCATTGCACCATGTTTTCGTAAACAAAATTTGTATCATTAAGGAAACATATTGTTATGGGCCCTCACTTTCAAGTATAGCTTCATGTTAACTGCTGTAGGCAATGAAGTGTTGGTAAGAAATCCAGTTAAAGCCAGTGTCTTTTTTACAACAGTACTCTGTCCTGTGAAGCCACTATTGCTTCTGTCACTGGCATTGGAAAGAAAAAACCCGATGTGCACCATATACACTAATGGCCTCACTCAGAAATTGTTAGTGCTTACAGCCTGAGCAGTATGGATGATAGATCCCTCAGCACTGAACTGTAAATGAACTGTATTTCCCTTTTTACTGTATTTTTATGTGTATTTTGAGAATGTAAATCAACCTGGAGGAGAGTAATGTTAAATTATTCTTTACTGTAGAAAGGGAAGTGTAATCACAAAGAAAACGCAGAGCTATAGGAAAGTTTCTGCCTTGATGACTTCAGGTTTTTTACGAAGAATAAATATTAAATATTTTTACACCCTTTATCTTACTTACTTGTGATTTGCTTTGTACAAGCTCGTGACTTAGAGACACATATATTGTCCGCTCTCTGAAAAAACCTTGTTCTGATTAAAAGGGTCATGGATGTATGATGTCAAATGATGAAAAGTGTCTCAAACTATATTTGAAGTTCAATTTTATGCAAATTTTTGCTGAGATTAAACAGCATTAAATATTTATAATCATGTAAATAATTGGGTAAGAACTAAGTTTTCCTATCAGTCAATGATTGCATGAATTCAGAATCACAGAATCATAGAATAGTTAGGGTTGGAAAGGACCTTAAGATCATCTAGTTCCAACCCCCCTGCATGGGCAGGGACACCTCCCACTAAACTGTGCCACCCAAGGCTCTGTCCAATTTGACCAGTCTTTGGAATCTACAGAAATATGTTTTAGATATATTTGTAGTCCTTAATGCAAGTGAAAAATGAGTATGTTTATTGCTGAAATTGTCAATTATTTAAATACATGAACCTATTAAATAAATGTATCATCGTTGCCTATACTACAAATGCATTTAAAAGCATAGAAACATGTTGGTCAGGTTCCCAGGGCTGCCCACTCAGATTTCGATGAGTGTGTATAAAAGCTTTCTTTTGTAAACATAGCAAGTCCTGCAGTTTGAGCAGTGTGTTTGCCCATTTTTGCATGCTCAGCTTATGTGCATCTCTCTGAAGATAACTGCTTGACATTCTGGATGGGTTTTACTTCACACAAGAAAAATCAGAATTCTTCAGAATATCATAGTATTGAGAAGCATGCACACATGCGTGCAGTTACAGAAACAATAGTGGGGAGACAAAAAGTATATTTGAAAAGTAATCAAATCAATTTTTATACTGAAACAGAATTTTTCATCAGGGTCTTTCTTTACAGACACTGCTGCTACTCTATTAATAATCCTACCTAATTGACACTATCCCTAATTGTATTATGTGTATTGTGCTACTTGCAATGTTCAGCTTTTCCTTTTTTAAGTAGCTGTTGTTTCTCCCTCTCTCTAAAGATGAAGAATATTTTTCCAAGTTAATGAGATTCCTGGTTTACTTACATTTGATACATGTTCACTATCTTTCTGTTGTTTTAAAGCATAATTGCTATGAATGTGTTCAACAGTTTGACTTGGGTTCCTCATCCTGTACTCCCTGAGTGAATTAATTAAAAATTGGAGCTTGCCCATAAAAGAGTGAATGAGTAGACTCAGTGCTTGATGTCAGAAATAAAACTGTAAGTTAACATAATTGTGTTTCACCTTCATATTTACTCATTTGTGTGGGCATAAGCATTTTGTTGGCTTTATGCAATATAGTACCTTAACCAGTTTCATTTACATGTTGTTTTTTCGGAAGGCTAAGAGAAAAGTTAATGACTAGATAATGATTTCTTTCTGAAACGCTGAACATCACTTCTAATACTCAATTTGCAGAACATCAGGGTAGAAAACGCATTTCTCACAGTCTTTTTTTTTGTAGCTGTGCTTTATTTGGAAAGAAATTCTCAACACAGAAGATGAGTGATCATTTTGAGTCTAGGTGCTAGGGTGTTATTCCTACATACAGCTATGGTAGAGTGTAACATCTGTAAGCAGCATGATATGCAAAAGTGTTTTCTATCTGTATTATACAAGATACTTCGGTAAAAAACAACAAATACTAATGATCTCTAACATTTCATTTAAAATAACACATATTATAGAGTCAAAATAGCATGGCTTTTATCCTTAAATTTACATAACCAACACAGTATTCTTCTTCTATTTTGACTTCTAACTGCATGGAAAACCAAATGCAGTTCAAGCAGCACATTGCTTGTTATAATTTAGCTTTTTGTGGGGTTGTTTTCCTTGTCCCTAGAGAAACCCAGTATTACATTCAGGATTTGGGTAGGCTTACTGAACAATAAGCAGTTGCTTTGTCTCCATGAGGGATTCTACTACCCAACAGCAAGAGAAAGAGGAGAGTAATTTGACATTTCTATACAGGAACATTGTCTTGCTACTGAATCAAAAGAAGACTTATGTGATTATAGACTGCTTTGATACACATCAAGTAGGAAAGTGCTAACTGTGGAGAAGAATGTTGTATCAATTCAGTCCAAGCTGAATCGAATTAAATAGAATAATGAACTAAAAGATGTGCAACTGAGAATTTTGAGAAAGTGGGGCAAGTAGGACATAATGAGAACTTAAGTAATGGTCAGTTGTTGAATATCCTACCACCATCCTGCTCCCCTGCATCAAATATGCAGAAGTAGTAGAATGCTGGACAGGAAAAAAGTTTCTATTGTAGACAGCTGAGTTCTTTACTATCACAAATTCCTAAATGTAACCAACTAACCTTGAAAATGAAGTATTCCTTTAGCAAGCCTCTGCCAGATGTTATTCCTCTGAAAGACAGAGGCCCTCTCCTTTCTTAACTAAATGTATTTATAACCACTTAACCCATTTGTTCTTTTGTTAATATTATTTGTAAGATTAACTGGCAATTCTGCCTCCTTACTGTTACTTTGTATTTATCATATCCATTTCTAGACTTCCTTTTTCCCTACAATAAAGTCAGGCCTTCAAATCTCCTCTGAAATTGTATGCCTTCTTGTCTGCTTATAGCACTTGCATTCATCATTTCTTGTTTCTGTCTGAATCCTTCTGTCTCAATCATGCATGACGAGAAATAAGACTTATTTTTTCTTATTATTTGTTCTGAGTCTTTTGCAATTTTTTCTCCTTACTTCAGATGCAAATTTCTGATATTGTTTCACTTGTATGTTAAGGATATCGGATGTCTTCTGAATGTTTGAACTGATAAGGTCTTCAGTAAAGCTGACCTCAGTGGTTATTTTCCATAATTTCTCAGCATATGCCCTTTTGAAATAAAGGATGTTGTTTGCTAATGTGTTTTCATATATCTTTCTGTTTACTCTGAATGTAAGTAAATCATCATTACTTTCCTTAAGGTATTTTTTTATGACTACTCTTCTGCAATACATCATTTGTGATATACATGTCTTTCACTGTATGGATTTTCCTACTTCTGTTTTCCTCAGTATTGCTATTTATAGTTCTGATGCTCATCCAGCACTTATACACACATTTGCATGATCCTGTGTATTATAACCAAGTCTGCTTAGTTTAAATTATAGCTCTTTTTATCAGCTGTTTGATCATAGAATCATAGAATCACAGAATCACAGAATAGTTAGGGTTGGAAATGACCTTCAGATCCTTGTTCCAACCCCCCTGCCATGGGCAGGAACACCTCACACTAAACCGTGTTACCCAAGCTTCTGTCCAACCTGGCCTTGAACACCGCGAGGGATGGAGCATTCACAGCTTCGCTGGGCAACCCATTCCAGTGCCTCATCACCCCTACAGGAAAGAACTTCCTCCTTATAGCCAATCTAAACTTCCCCTGTTTTAAGTTTGAACCCGTTACCCCTTGTCCTATAACTATAGCCCCTAACAAAGACTTTTAGAACTCAACTGGTGTCATTCCCACTTTGAATACCTTGTCTATGAATATCTGACAGTAAATGAAGATCCCACACTTTCCTCAAAATACCAGTCTTTGAATCATCTTTGATGTCACCAATCTTCTCGTGGTGACTAAAATAATGCTATCGTAGATCACTTTTGTGTCTGCTGCTTCACTGTTTTTCCCTTGTCTGGTAGATTTTACTATAGTATATCATTGCAGGGATTAGGCTGTGTCATTTCTTCTGACATGAAGAATACTAGAATTTTCTCCACAACTAGGAGGGTTCTTCTCTTTGCCTTCAATTCTGTGTCCTGCCACCTTTGTTCCTAGTGTGCCGACAGCTTTTCTCTTGTCTTCTTTCCCTTTGAGGACACACCAAAAAAGACTATATCTGAAAATGTGTGATGGTATTTTGGTAGTGCCCATAATGTCACACAAGTCTGCTAGTTCAGGTATGTTGTGTGTGCATTTACTGGCTCACATAAAATAGCAGGTGTAAGTTTTCAGTTTCTTAAACTAGCTTAGAGCACTAGAATTCTACTTCAGGTCTGAAATACAGGGTACAAATAATAGTCTATGCCAGACATGTACTTTAGTTTGATCAATACAGTAATTCTTCCATTAACATCAAGTCTAATCTCAAAATCGTAAGATATAAATAAGAAAGTAATGTGCATAAATTGTGACCTCTTATTTTCCTCGGATAGCCCCGAATAGCAAAGCACTGGAAGAAATAGAGCTGTGTTGCTACAGAAGTGTTATTTCAGGTTTCAAGTTGTTACTCAGCAGGAATTTTATCAAATATGGGAAATCTGTGGAATGTGTTTCTTTCTCATAATATTTTCAGTTGACATTCTCTGTATGAATCCTTTGAGACAGCAGAGATGCATTTTAAGCATTAGTGATTATTCTTAATCTTCTGCTAAAATTCCTGAAAGTCTCTTTCTTTTTACACTGTAGTGCAATGCAATTCACTGATACCATTTTGTTTGTGCAGAAAGGTGACCTGCGTAACTCATAAAAGATTGAGCATGATAATGTTATAACGACTGCCAGCATTTTTCATTTAGTGGTTAACAGCTTGTCATGGATTAGTAAGTAGAATATTGATAGTCAAAGGTGAATATCATAGCAGATGCATGAATAGAAAATATAAATAGTTAAGTGCTTGTTTAGGTGCAGTATTAGACAATGAAAAGTTATTTTTTAATGCCACGAGACACAAAATGCACACAAAAAAGATGGCACAGTCTGAAAACTGGTATTTCTGCCTATCTTGCAATAGTGAAGGCTGTATGAACTCAAGAGTTTTAGTCCTAAAGATCGTTTATAGAGTTTTTAAAGATAGATGCATTGTGAATATATGTACTGGTGCTCAAGGATACAATAAAATATTTAATGTTTCTATATGGTGTGCTTGGGAAAAGGTGTATCAAAAAAATCCTCAAACATTTAACAGCCCCAATTGGCTGGCAAAATTTCATCAATGTTCTATTAATAAAAAACAATTAAATTTTGGTATAAATGTAGATATTATTTACATGACCTTAAAGGTTTCTTAGAATAGTATAAACCAAAGATACAAATTCCTTATGTATTAAGTAATTTTTTTTCAATCCCTCAAGCCAAAAATACCTGTAACAAAATAAAATCAAAACAGGAAAGAAAAGCAGCAGCAGCAGCTAAACACTTGATAATAATATTTTGTATCTTATACCATACTGAAATGTTACATGTTTCTTGCATCCTCCATCCTTTTCCCTCCCAGGCTTAAATTCAGTTGCGGTTTCTTAATGATAGCAGTCAGTGATATTGATGATTATTTTGCCAGGTGGGTTTTTTTAAACCATTTTTTTTTGGTTAGTTGGTTTGGTTTTGCTTTCTTTATAAGCTAGTAGTAGAGGTAAGAAACTTTAAAATTTTGCACTGCAAAGGAAAATATTCATTATTTTAGCTCTAAGTTTAGTGGTGAAAAACTAGATATTCTGTATTAGTGAATTGTTTTGAGGTGATTCGAAATCTACATTGTTCTTTATTTTAAATAATTCCTTTAATGTGATATATCTTGGAAAGCCTTATAAAATAATGACAGAAGGTTTAAGGAGGCAGCACATGTATCAGTAAGGAAACATGGACCGGTAGGCAACAGTGATTGATACACTTATTAGTGAGCAAGTGTAACTACCATTTAGTTCCTCTTGTAATAATTAGCTGACAAAAGCAGCAATGGTAAAAATAACAGAACAGCTAAGAAAATGCAACAAAGATTTTTACTATGTGCTTTCATGATATTAATAATTTGTTCAAGTTTTTATTTAGGTATAAAACAATATATGTGAGGTAGTACACAGAAATTCCAAAGTGAAAACAGAAAACATTTATGCTTTCCAGTGGGCAAAATGTGAAAAGTTAAAACAATTTGCAGGACATAGAATAAAAAATCACTGAACATGCACAAACAAAATATAGTTACAACCAAGATGAAACTGCTCATTAAAGAACTGCCAGGTTTGGTGATAAGTGTAATTTTATTTGACAATTTTATAAATGATATGGGGGAGGAATAGACCTTGAATTACGTTCTTACTCTATATTGAATTGGAAAGTGCTGTATATTAATGAGGACAATAATACTTCAAAGGTACTGGAAGATTTTAGAGATGTGAATATAAAGTAATAACATTATTTCAGTTTGGATAGAACATGAGAGTATAAAAATAAGAAGCCCTTAAAAGAAAATTAAACCATAAAGAAAATGTTGGCCATATATTTAAAACCTGAAAAACAGAGACTTTAAAAACAAACACCAAATGATGGTTTTGCTGAATTTAAGCAATTGATGGCTTAAAATAGAGGGCTATATTACTTTTCAAGATTGCATTTCTTTTGAAACTCTTCTTCCATTCTAATAAACAATATTTCCTGCAACGTAAAAAATACTTACTTAGGTAGCTCTCATTGTGTTTCATGCACAGTTACTAAGAAGCAAGTTACCAAAGTGTATATGACATTACAGAGTGAATTTTTCTTCAAACTTGAGGGATTGTTTATATCTGTAGAAACGTATTCCCAGACAGTGATACTATCCTGTCTTTGATTCTGTAGAGATTTGTACCTTGATTAATTTTAATATTAATAAGTCTACTCCAGGTAAATACTAAGAAGTTAGGAAGTATGTATGCCTTTCCAGGATTGTCTTTGCAGACTACTGTCTGCCAAAAATAGATCTGTACTTTATACCTACAAATATATTAATGTACTAAGTATTGTGGAGTGCGAGCTAACTTTGGTTTTGCAGTAACTAATAATACCTTCATGTCTGAACTTTTCAATTTTTTTTTTCTAGGAATTTTAGAAAGTGTGGGCAGACTATAGGAAGGCTTTGTAGAATCCTGTAAGGTTCTTGTAGTGAGAAATAAAGCAATTTTAAATATGAAATTAACTGATTTGTGAAGCTTGCATTTCAGTCCTGTGTTACAGAAGTCATCGTTTAAGAAGGATTTATTAATTAAAAAAAATAGCTAGAAGATTAAATAATACCAAATTGCATACCGCATTCCAATTGACTCAATTAAAATACACTATCACATTCTGCTTTTATTAAAGGAACACATATTATTGGTTTATTTCTTTCATTGTTTTGAACATTTATTTCTCTAAATATGTTACCTTACCAAAAAAGCCCCCCGAACCACAAACTTATCTGTTTCTCATGTCCTTGTATTTTGTTGCTTTTAAATTCACCATATTTGCCACTGCTGAACAGTGTTACATTTTTTAATTCAACTCATATGTTGCAGTGATATTCTGAACTTGCAAGATTTTTACACAGTGATCCTCATCCTGCAAACCATAATGTAAGTGCGTGGCTCAAGGATGAGAGACTCCTGGTTTGTGTTATATCCAGTGTACCAGATAACCTTAGTGAAGCTCTAAAGAGACAATTTTGGAATGCTAGTTTTTACTGTCTATATCTCAGTAGACTACTTGCTTTATTTTCTCACCTCATTCCTTTGGAGATTTTTCAGTCTGATTGTTTTCTGTCCCTTCCTCTGCCTCATATAAACACAGATATAGATACCCTTTTTTATGAAGGGACACTACAGCAAAGTGCCTTGTCAGTCTACAATAATACACAGCTCTGTTGTTCCACAATTTCCAACCACAGACAACCATTCAATCCACATGTGTAATTCATGTCCCAGGTCTGTCTTTTTCTATGAACAGAAATATGGTGGCATTCCTATTTTCTCTTGCTCTTTTAAGGTATTTTAAGTTTTATTTGGGTTAGGAAGAACATCAGAGCAACAATTCAGTGGTTTCTTCGGTGGAACACAGCTTTCATCTGCTTCTGGTCTGTGTCTTTTCATTAGTAGTTTTGTCATCAATGATATTTCAAAATAATATGAAAATAGGAAGCATGATCATTAAAGACAAGGATCAGACTAGATAAAGATAGAGGACCATAGGGAACTTGAGCACAACTGGAGTAATGCATGACAGTATGAACTCTAAGATTCAGTGATTAATAACATGAAACTGTCAGAAAATGGAAGCCATTAATTGCAAAACACAAAGCATGAGAAATGCTTGAGTATATTAGCTGATCAGCTGTGACTGTGGGGCATCAGTATGATCTGTTTATAAAAATGAGCTTGAATATATTAAGTGAATGTAATACTATGTCATTAAAAAAGTCATCAGTAAGACTTGTCTCTAGTTCACATTACTGGTGTTAAAAAGGTATTCAGGAAGGAACCAGTACAGATAAAGATCGTTGCAATTACAGGTAAGTGCAAAGCCTGTCTTGCAAGAAATGACTGATGCTTTCTTTACCTAACATCCATAAATTTTGAAGACATTTTCCCAGTTGCTGAATAAGTTGTTTTAGTTGCTAATTACCTTCATTAACAGAATCTTCCTTATTTCTTGTGTGTATTTGTCTAGTTTCAGCTTCTAACCATTGGGTATCATTATGTCTTTCTCTGTTAGAGAAAATAGCTGTTTGTAACTGTCTGGCATTTTCTGCAAGACTTCAGCCGCAACATCCATTCTGTTTTAATAAAAATAAAATTGCTTCAATCTCTTTTTAATTCTTTTATTCCTTGTTTGATTAGTAACTGAGGATGGAAAACTTGCGACTTATATTGTGCTGTCTCAATTCCAGAAAAATTCCAGTCTCTGTGTAAGAATTGTGGCTATGTCGCCACACTTCTGAGTTTTGAGAACAGAAAGGCATGTTTGGTTTCATGTAGTTGGGTATCTTTACTAAATCTTTAATTGTTGGGCAAAGAGCATACAGTGCCCTTATAACATTATACAAAATTCTTAAAGTCTCAAAGTTTTGGATCATATTTATATTACATGACCTAAACTTTAAGGAAAGATGTTAAAGCATAATTATGTTACGATTTGCATATTAAATGTGCCTACATATCTATATTGTGTTTTCCACCAAATGGCACTAAAGTTATCACAGCTTAGTGAATTGGGATTTTAGAATTGCAGGGCTATTAATTCTAAAGCAGTTTTGTGTGAATTCGTTTATATTCCAGCTCATGTTGGTAAATCAGTAGATTGCTCTTTAATTAGCAGTGCCAGAAGGACTGCTGATGGAGACACTATTCGCTGAAGTTGCAGATGAACTCAAGATTCTGATCACTGGTGAGCATTAAAGATCCTGGGACTCTTTTCAAAGATAAAAGTATTGGCTAAATATATTGACTAGGTTGCATTTTGGATTTTGTTTCTCACCTCATGATTTCCTACTGTTGTTAGATAGCGTGGGTTTTATTTCATCTGCTAAACACATACATTAATAATGGTGAACCATTACAGTAATGTTAGGCTCAAAATACATGTTAGTCAAAAAGACTTTTTTTATAAAACGACTGACAATTTTGTGAAGCCTAATTAGTTTCCTGTGTTTCACAGTCTAGAATTATATCCTATGTCATTTTAGCAAGCTAGTTTTGTCCAGGACAATGGAAGATGAAACCCCCTTCCAACACTGTAATACTCTCCTGGTTTTCTGTCTTTCTGGTCTGTGTATTCTTCTACAATACTATCATTCGCATTAACTTCACAGGGAAAATGCTTTCTATTTGTGAGTCCCTCTGTTTCTGCTTCCTCATGTTATGTAAAACTTATATATAACAAATATATATAAAATATATAAAACATAATATTTATCTACAATGTAAAATAATAGAAGCTTTGGCTCTAAAAAAAAAGAAAAGAAAAAAAAGAAAAGATGTTCTAATGAATGCAATTCTCTACAAAAAAAAGAACGGTTCTGTTCTTGTATTATGTAGTTTAACTGAAAGTGTATGTGTGCTTGTAAAAATACAGGAGCTGAAAACTGCATCATTACCAATAATCAGTGTATAGAACAAATAATGAAAGCGCAGAAAAATTACTCTTCAAAAAAGTTTTGTTTCATGTCTTTAACTTCCTTAGCAGCAACTTCTTTTAAAATCCCAATACACACTGCACTGATTGTTACAGAATGTTCTCAACTGGTAGCAAAACCTGTGGAGAATCTCCCATGAAAAAGAATACCTCACAAATGCCATGTCTTTGCCACCACCAGAGACCAGTCTCCATGACTGGTATATTTAATATACTGACGAAGTGCACATTAAATAATTGTAGGTTGAGAAGCTTGATATAAAAATTACTGGAAGAGCAAGAGCTATTTCTGTTTGTTTACATGTACCAGTCAGAAAAATGTTAACTGTAGAGAGGCAGCTTAGAATATGTAAGTAGTCTATGTGTTGCAGGCAGTTGGTATAATTACTACTTCAATTATGAGCAGGCATACATGGGGAAGTAGTCTTCTTTTTTCACTCCACTAAATGTGTCCAAAACTGAAGCTGAAAATTTTCCTCTAGTTAGCAGAAATAACAGCTTGCATGTTCTTTTCTCTTTAGGCCTGTATCTGTTAGAATAAACCAAATAATATTCAGTCATAGACATAAAGACAATGCCAGGCTATTTATCATTCACAGGACAGGAAATTCCATAATTCGAGAGTTCCTCTTTACCTCCTCCCCAGTTTAAATCTGTTTTCATACATCTTATTTCCATGGATATCTGATTCCAAATATAACCTTAAGCAAACACCAAAGAAGAGGGGAACAATATTTATACTGTGTATCCATGTCTTTTTTCTGTCACTTAAGAAGTCTTACGGTGATATGAATTAACTTCCTTTTGAGATGCCTTGATCAGGCCTTTGATGATAGCAAATTGTTGAAATTTCCATCCTTCTGATTATACTAAAATAAAGTGTGCAAGAAACATTTTAAAACCTCAACATGTCCAGAAATTAAAAAAAAAAAAACAAACCAGCAACAAAAAAATGTTTAGCTGAATATTGTCATTGATTTATATATCTCTTTGAGGAGAGTGACTTCATAGGGGACACTCCAACATCATGAAGGAGAGCTGAGGATCAAGGCTTAGGGAAGTTACCTCACACTGAACAAAGACAAGAAAACTGAAGAACATATGCAGTTACACCTTACTTGATCTCGTATGACATATGACATTACTCAGTTTTCTGTAATGGTTGCAAGAAAAGCTTTTTAAACTTCAGGGTCACAACTGGATAGTATGTGCAGTTCAGTAAAATGGGCCAACGCAGCGGGTTGCTGCTGAAGATGTCTTGTTTATGACTTGAATTACTATAACCTCTTTTTTTTCCCCAACCTGGCTATTCTAACTTCATCATCCAGAGTAATGTAGAAGTTACTGAGCAGAAATTCTGAACTGAGAACAGGCAGATCCATCCTTAAGGCTGACAGAAAAAAAATAGTGACCCTAACCCGTATTATTTTTCTCACTTTGCTTGAAACATCAAAGGAAACTTCTTTAAATTTCTTTAAATAGTATTTTACTGACAATATGGTCAGATGAATGAAGATTGTATGTACTTGATGTGGTTAATTTGTTAAAGGAAAAAATATTTCTCCCAAGTACCTATTTCTAAGATTCCCTGGAAATGACAGACTATTAGCTTTGACTATGGAGGATGTCCATCAGACTTGCCAGGCAGAGCTAACATGCCTGCAGGGTTTGTTTTCAGGACATACTTTGGAAAGCCGTGCTTCTGCACAAATTTATGCATATACGTTACATACTACAAGTAGTCCCACTGAAGTCAGTGTAGGGGTTAATAAAACTCTGCATAGATTGTTGAGTTAATTAAATATAGAAAACAGTGATTTCCTTACACAAACACTAAATACGTGTAAGAAAATAAATAAGGAGTTTAGGATGCAACAGAGTTGTATGGTTTATAGTTTCTTACTTGTACTTCTTGTACCTTTCTGAAAGTCTTTTCTTATTTTTCCTTTTAAATTATCCTTTTTGTTTGCTCATTTCTGTTTACAGATTAATCCATTTCATTTATACTTTTCTTCCCTCAAGCACTTCTGAGCTCTCTTCTACCTTCTTCCTTTTTGACCTGGTCTAACAACTGTGTCCTATCCTGTTTCCCAGCTAAGTGATACCCAAGGGTATTTGAATTCAATTTCGGCCCATCTCTACACCAACAACATTGCTAAAGTAATACCATTAGGTCGCTAAGATACTGTACAAGGCAACAGAACCTGGCTAATAAATGTTATTTCCTTTCTGGACAAAGTTGTGCATTGTTGTAATTGATGTGCAAGGAAAGTACTCTGTTAGCTGTGGATTCCAAACCCTGTGTCATGTTCTGCAAACTGCTCATTTGACTGTTCTTTTTTCAAAATTGATTCCCTGTAAGGAAAGAAGCTTTTCTTTTTCTTTTTTTTTTTTTTTTAATGATTCGTTTAAACTTGACACATCTTAGTGAATGCTGAAGCACTAGGGATGGTATTTTTACCTCACCTATGTTCTTACCAGACATCTTCTGTTTGTCTCTGAAGAGATTACCCACAGTGAACTGTAAAACCAGTGTGATTCTTTTTGTTTAACAAAATACAGTGCTAGAATGCTTTTTAAGATTTTCTTAGTATAGAATCATAGAATCATAGAATCGTTAGGGTTGGAAAGGACCTTAAGATCATGTAGTTCCAACACCCCTGCTGTGGGCAGGGACACCTTATACTAAACCATATCACCCAAGGCCTCATCCAACGTGGTCTTGGAAACTGCCAGCGATGGAGCATTCACAACCTCCCTGGGCAACCCATTCCACTGCCTCAGCACCCTTACAGTGAAGAACTTCTTCCTTATATCAAACCTAAACTTCCCCTGTTTAAGTTTTAACCCATTACCCCTTGTCCTGTCACTACAGTCTCTAATGAAGAGTCCCTCCCCAGCATCCCTATAGGCCCCCTTCAGATACTGGAAGGCTGCTCTGAGGTCTCCACGCAGCCTTCTCTTCTCCAGGCTGAACAGCCCCAACTTTCTCAGCCTGTCTTCATACGAGAGGTGCTCCAGTCCCCTGATCATCCTCGTGGCCCTTTTCTGGACTTGTTCCAACAGTTCCATGTCCTTTTTGTGTTGAGGACACCAGAACTGCACACAATACTCCAGGTGAGGTCTCACAAGAGCAGAGTAGAGGGGCAGGATCACCTCCTTTGACCTGCTGGTCACTCTCCTTTTGATGCAGCCCAGGATACGGTTGGTTTTCTGGGCTGCGAGCACACACTGAAGCCGGCTCATGTTCATTTTCTCATCAACCAGCACCCCCAAGTCCTTCTCCACAGGGCTGCTCTGAATCTCTTCTCTGCCCAACCTGTAGCTGTGCCTGGGATTGCTCCAACCCAGGTGTAGGACCTTGCACTTGGCATGGTTAAACCTCTTGAGGTTGGCATCAGCCCAGCTCACAAGTGTGTCAAGGTCCCTCTGGATGGCATTCCTTCCCTCCAGGGTATCAACCGAACCACACAGCTTGGTGTCATCGGCAAACTTGCTGAGGGCGCACTCAATCCCACTGTCCGTGTCAGCGATGAAGATGTTAAAGAAGACCGGTCCCAACACTGATCCCTGAGGGACACCACTCGTTACTGGTTTCCAGCCAGACATTGAGCCATTGACCACAGCTCTTTGTGTGCGGCCATCCAGCCAGTTCTTTATCCACCGAGTGGTCCATCCATCAAATTGATGTCGCTCCAATTTAGAGACAAGGATGTCGTGTGGGACAGTGTCAAACGCTTTGCACAAGTCCAGGTAGATGACAGCAACTGCTCTACCCCTGTCCATCAGTTCTGTAGCCCCATCATAGAAGGCCACCAAATTGGTCAGGCAGGATTGCCCCTTAGTGAAGCCATGCTGGCTGTCACCAAGCACCTTGTTGTTTTTCATGCGCCTTAGCATGCCTTCCAGGAGAATCTGCTCCAATTTGGGGGTTATATTTCCCTTTTTCCAGTCATCGGGAACTTCACCTGACTGCCATGATTTCTCAAATATGATGGCCAGTGGCTTAGCAACTTCGTTCGCCAGCTCCTTCAGGACCTGTGGATGGATCTCATCAGGACCCATGGACTTGTGCACATTCAGATTTTTAAGATGGTCTTGAACCAGACCCTCTCCTAGAGTGGGCCCAAGGTCTTCATTCTCACAGTCCCTGCATCTGCCTTCCAAGACTTGGGTGGTGCAGTCAGAGCCTTTGCCAGCGAAGACCGAGGCAAAGAAGTAATTCAGAACCTCAGCCTTCTCCAAATCCTGTGTAGCCAGTTCTCCTGAGAGCTTCCTGAGGGGGCCTACATTCTCCCTAGTCTGTTTTTTATTTGCTATGTACCTGTAGAATCCCTTCCTGTTATCTTTAATACCTCTAGCTAAGTTTAATTCTAACTGAGCCTTAGCTTTCCTAACCTGGTCCCTAGCCTCTCAGACAACATCCCTGTACTCTTCCCAGGCCGCCTGTCCTTGCTTCCACTTATTATAAGCCTCTTTTTTCAATTGAATTTTCCTCAGGAGCTCCTTATCCATCCAAGGAGGTCTCCCGGCCCTCCTCCTCCTCTCTTATTGTTAAGAGATAGTTTAACTTTACTCTTTATATAAAACAATTCTGAATTGCAACTGTTGTGTGAACTCCAATAGACAGGGAGATATAAATTTAGCAGCAAAGTCTGTACAGTTTAAAAAAGAATATAAGCTTTATGGTTGGAGAAGAAATCGTAGATGCCCTATAATCTTGATTTATCAGGGCTTTTGTCCCTGTTACTAATAATATTTTCATTAACAAAATGTGGAAGTAAGGTATAGTTGAAATTGTATTATGGCTGATACAGTATTGCTTTGTAAGCCATCCAGAGAGTGGCTGTAAATGGTTCTCTGTCAAAACTATCACCACTGAGTGGGACAATGTGGCATTCTGTTTGTCATTAGGCATAGATGACAGCATTAAATTTCTATGCAGTGACACCATTGCAGGAAAGATTACTGGGAGACAAAAATAAAATTCAAAGTGATCCTACACTTGGAGAGGGGAAACATCTTGGGATATATCAGCAGAAGCATAGAGCATGTGGAGTAGTTTTTTAGATCTTCATAGCACAACTAAGACCAACTAAGATGGGAGGCACATGAAAGAAAAGGAAAGAGAATGATCAGAAATGTAGTAGGTGATCTGCAAGTTAAAATGGAAGAACTTAAGGTTGTTGGGAAGGGATACTCATACACGCATTGGAAGTGCTGAAGGATAACTCGGAATAGGTTAAACAGGGGAAGTTTAGATTGGATATAAGGAAGAAGTTTTTTACTGTAAGGGTGGAATGGGTTGCCCAAGGAAGCTGTGAATGCTCCATACTTGGCGGTGCTCAAGGCCAGGTTGGACAGAACCTTGGGTGACATGGTTTAGTGTGAGGTGTCCCTGCCCATGCATGGCAGGGGGATTGGAACTGGATGATCTTAAGGTCCTTTCCAACCCTAACTATTCTATGATTCTATGATTAGTAGAGTCATCTAGCTGTAGAAGCAATGGATCACTAGAATGGCCTGCATAGGAAAATTTTATAGTGTCTGTTGTTGGATATCTGCACCATAGATTAGACAAGAACCTGTTCAGAGTGCCAAAGGTAGACCTGATTCCTCTGCATAGTAGTGGGATAAAGCAAATGACATCTGAGGTCATTTGCCTTAGAATAGTGCCTGTTTCCCTGGTAAATCAAACTTTAATTCATGTTACATTTGTACTTGCAGGAAACCAGCAGGATCTTTATTTACATCTTGATTACCTCCTTTACCTTCTCATTACCTAGGGGAAATTAAATAGTTTGCATTAAAATTGGCTTGCATATAGAACAATATGTAAAATATTCACAATGAAATATGTACAAACAGGATAGTCCAACCAGACTTGCATTCAAATTAGCATAGTTTCACATACTCCTGTTGACAAATGATAATAATATGGATTAGTTTATAAACCTTAATTCACGTGTGGAAACCTGATTTATGCAAGTAGCTGAGGAAAACTACTGACTTTTGGGATAACTAATATGTTCCAGAATTAGCATATGTTTGGAAGCAGTGCTGCTAAACTGCAAATTCGGGCCCACTTGGCAATGAATATAAGCTTACATTTGAAACTAGGAGTGACCAGTATCAGTGTATATTTGCTTGTGTTGAAAATGCTGAGTATACTTTACTGGATAATAGCCAGAATATGCATCATCCTTGTTGAACGCTGTCTTATTTGATCAAAAGCTTCATTTGGTATTTTCTAAATTTGAAAATCATGATGTATGATAAGATTTGAGATAATCAAAGCATATCAATCTCTTGGAAAAAAGGTTCTAGGTACGTGAATGTCACTGATTATAAAAAGAAGCCAGTAGGGCATACTGTATTCTGTTGGTACTGTATACATGCATGTAAAATAGTACATGTATCATAGATAATGCTATTAATATTTGTTAATTATTTCTTAACTATTATTTCTTTTACACAAATTAACACCTCCAATATAGAACTGTAAGTGCTACTTCTAATTAGATTTGAGATAATAACTGTAATGATTTTATATACCCAAATTATGGGGAAGGGGGTTGTGAAATATTATAACTCTATGAAGGTCAGCTAAACAAATATATTTGTTGCATATAATGTAAAAGGAATAAAATAATCTGTAAAATCCTTAGGACAGTGGGCATCTAAATTAAGTCTGTTGACAGAAAGATGAAGTTTGAGTACATACATGTATATCTGTTGATTTAAATGGGTCTACTGCCAAGGCATTACAAATGAGACTGTCAGTGTAGGAGCAGAGTACATCGGCAGTATCAGGCAGACCAAGGAGACTGGGACAAAATTATTAATGGATAAATCTTATTTAAGAGCTAATGTAACTCAGTTTCCTTTCAGTGTTAAATAAGGAAAATGCACAAACTGTAATTGCCTGTAAACATGTGATATTCTTTTTTAACTGTCACTAAAAATTAGTCAAATTTGGGGAATACTGTTTCTTGGGTCAGTACATTGCTAGTACATAGATATTTTAAAAAAATGTCTTTTGGGGGGCCTTCTGCCAGAAGGATATGTTCTACTCATATTAAAGTCAGTAAGAAATATGTTTGTCCAATTCAGAGTAAAATCTATGCCTTTGCCTTTAGATTTTTACACCTATTTCTTTTTCTTTCTGTTTTCAGGACTCATTTTCCTTCAATCAATCAATCTAGATTTATGCCTCCCTACCCTCCCTCTTTCTCCCCAACTTTCTCTTTGCCTTTAGATCCTTTTAGTTCTATCTCCTTTGCTTTTTCCTCATTGCCATGAGGTTTCTAAGTTGCAGTGGCATAAAATTTAGTTGCTTTCTATTTAAAAGAAAAAGAAAAAAAGAGGAAAATTTCTAACCCAAATTCAATAGCCTTGAAATAATTTTCTGAAAAACACAAACTGTTATGTTTTTAGCCATACAGTCATAGAAGTTACTTTCATTGGGGATGATGCTAAATTTTCAGGGCTGCACATGAACTATTTCTGTGAACCAGGTTTTTATCTTTAGATTTTTTCCTTTAAAAGTGGGATTTTGTTCTCAGTTCATGAGATTGGAAGTATTAAAGTACACTTGTCCTTGATTCAGTTTGCTGCTTCTTCATGGTCCAAATTGCCCTTCATGCAGAGCTGAGCTTGTAATATGTACTCAAGATGCTGAGTAAATGCTTTCACTGGCTGTCCCTGGCTTACTCACTCAGCCAGTCTGAGTCACCTTCAAAACATCAGGATTATGTGTATATACACTGTAATAAATAACCACCTGCACCGAGGTAATGCAAATTGAATTTCTTGAAATATGGCCTATTATATTAAAATTTATGTTTCTATTATAATTTTTATTGTATGAAACAAATTCATCCTATATAAAATTACTGAGAAATAAACTGTATCCATATATAGGCAAGCTTATTTTTACTTGGGAACCATTTTTAAGGATAGATTCTTACCATGTGCATATCCTCTAAGTGCCTATTTTCTTCTGCATCCTCTCAAAAATGCATAGCTGGATTTTGTCATTCTTAAAACAGATCAGATAGCTTAATCGTAATGTACTCATGTATATGTTCTAAATATAGACAGTCAGTTTCTTTTTTGTGCTTGAGCCAGTTATTTTATAAGTAATGTCAACAATTAGAAATAGACCTAAAATATTTTCATTAAAGGCATTTCAAGATGAAATCCAGCTGTGGGGGTAATTTAATTCTGAATTTGTACAAATGGTGACATGGTGAGAATTCTGGTGAGACATGGTAAGAGTAGAAGGACTTTGTAATACACAGTTCTGAAGTCCATACACTTTTCTAGTGCTTTTACTGCACTGAAACAAGTTACTTAATGACCTGTATAACAAACAGTTATTTTCCTGAATGAAAGAAATAAACATTAAAGAAGAAAATTTGAAATCAATTGATAAATATGCAGGCACTAAATTAGCCTTATTTCATGCTAATTCAGCTTTATTGAATTCATATCACCATCCATAAAAGCTGCCTCTGCTGTTCAAAGTAATAGCCAGTATATCTCAATTAGCAATGTGTTAACCTTTCATCCAGACTGGATAGCAGAGTGAAGCTAAATAGATTAACTATCAAAAAGGGGAAATAAAAGTCCGTGAACACAAAGACGAGTTAAAAATATTTTTATTCTTGATATTAATTTAAAAAACGTAATTAGAATGAACAAAATAACATTAAACTATGAGCAGAAAAATGGGAAATCTGACATTTATTCTGGTTAGTTTTGAGGTGGATTACATAAGTGAAGTACAGCAATGGCCCATTGGCATCTGCTGTGTCATAAAGCTATTACTAATAGAATGTAGTTGAAAATATAAACATGTAATGACAAGCAAAATTAATAATCTTCATTTTATAATCTGGAGTAGATACCTGAAGAGGCTACAAAGAATTGTTTTCCCTTTTTATTGTGTTTTCTGCATTGTTTTTACCTCTCTTCTGACACTGTCAGCTAGGCTGATGTCTTCGTTTCTGCAACACATTGAAAGTGCTCCATTGTTCTGCTCACATACTCCAGGTTAAAGTGCTCCCCAGATTTAGGGGCAGGAAGTAGCTTCTCCTCGGTCTATATTGGTAGGGGGTTTGGGCTTTTTTTGTTTGTCTTTTTTCTGTCTAACTTTCGTACAGTGAAGATGGAGCATTTGCTAATTTAATGTTGGCATTTTCATCTCATGCTATTAGAGACCTTTGAGTTATTCTTTCTTTTTTCTTATGGCTTGTTACAGCGTGTGGGATTTGGTATTTTAAACTATAGGCCTTAAGATTTCTATTGGGTATTAAGAAGTGTTTTGAGACTCATACGATGTTCTGAGTACTTAATCTGTGGGTTATTTCACATTCACTGTCTGTGGTTGCTAGCCACTGGAGGGAATTAAGAGTCTGTGATCTGAGCCTTCATTTCTATAACTGTGACAACAATTTGCTACTTTGTTAAAATTCAAATTCAAATCACATTCAGTTAGTTTATAAAATGCATCCTTCTGGTAACACAGTTCATAAAAGCTATGGCTAACAGTGACTCATTTTTACTCTTTTAGTTGTGATTTTTAATCTTTTGGGGTAGGACATTAACTCCCTGGATTTGAACTCTTTTTCTTCTACATTTTGTGAGTTAATCAGTACAATACTGAGATGTTCTTTTATTAATTGATCTTGACTTTATTTAAATCTAAAAACTACGTGGCATTATTTTTTATCACATGTAGAGGCACAGCAAGAAAGACATCTTTGAGGTTCCAACAACATATGCAAGAGATGCTTATTATTTGTGATGTGTGTTTAAACCTGGATTTCTTGTAACATATAGCCTAATAGCTCTACTTAATGTTTTAGCAGTTTATGAACTAAAAATATACTATAAATCATACAGGATGAGTGATGTTTCAGAGCTATTGTCATTATTGATACCTTCTCTCTTGAATACCAAATTTTGTTTCAGGCTTTTTTTTTTTTTTTTTTCTGGTGCAGTCTGAATATGACATTAACATCTTTTTTTCTCCTTTACTCTCTAATAGAATTTGTGACTATCATGAATGGAGAGACCATATGCTGCTTTGAAAAGGCAGCAGGGGCCATGGAGGCAGTTTATAAATGATCTGAGTAAGAAATGAACAGAGACCAATTAAGCTAGTTAGAAGAGTGAAGGTTTTGGGAAGCGAGGATACTAAATTTGGTTCCCTTCAAAAATGATAGAAGACAGAATTGAAAATGAGTAGATTTTTTTTTCCTGTCTTTTTCCCTAATAATTCCTTTTTCACTTGCAACAAAAAAGTAAAGTGTGGTTTGTTTTTCCTTTTTAATGTGGGATAAGGATTTTAACACTGGAAGTTGTTTCATGTCAGTGAAATTACCAGTATGGGACTAGTGGCCACTCACAATATGCCTTTTGTCACTGAGGAGAGTCTGTGCACTAAATAATGCATGCACAATTACCACATTAATCAGGCTGGTCAAAACAGGTGATCCAGTGAATATCTTTGTGCCTACTGCCAGTTAATGCTATTCACCCATGTATCTACTATAACTATTCATTTAACACCACAGGTGTGCCAAGTACTTTGCAGATAACATGGAGATAAAAGTTCCTTTCTTAGAGAATTTGAATTCAAAATATCTAGAATATAGATTGGATGATAATAAGGTGCAGGAAAATCTCAGTGTTGTATTTTTTTTTTTTTTAGTGTGCTTCAGTTAATTTCTTGATCTTTATTTAGCTTTTGAGAGCTATTTTGGGACTATGTTTTAGGCTTTTTTGGGTCTCTGGAAAGTATCCAATTACTGAAAGAAGAGGACGTAGCCAAGGAAGGGTTTCCAGATGTAAAGGGCGGAATGAAAAAGTGCCACAGAAGACAGCAAAGGGACAATTTGAATACAAAAAGCAGGCAGATGAAGACACAAACGGCTTTTTATAGTCACTATTATTTCTTTTGTAAATGCCAAAAAGAAATAGTAAATCCAGTATTCTACCTGAATTAATTATATGTAGAGACAAGAATGTGAAAGATACAGTGCTGTTTTACTGCTGACCTAAATGCAAAGGGAAAAATCATATTTACAGTTAGGAAGACATTTCTTTTAAAATAGAGAAAACTCCAGGAATAAAAAAAAAGGTTTCTACTAGGGAACATCTGGGTTCTTTCACAGAATCTTAGAAATTTAAACAGAACAAATATCTTTAAAAAGAAAGTAAAGTTTTGATTCCACAGATAACTACCTCAAACTTCGTACTGCAATGTGTGAATAGGGGCTATTGATTAATTGACTGCTTAATGCTTGCAGTCATGAAATTAATCCATTATTCTCTTTTCCTCTCCTGTTATATTTAAACACCACCTACCTCTACACAGATTATGGCACAATGTGACAAGGGCTAGACTGCTGGTGTAGGGACACCCATACGGTCATTCAGGCTGATCAACATTGCTTATTGTTTCCTTGTGCTTTCCCACATGTCTGCCTCTATCTATTGTCTTGTACTTAATACTAAAAGGTTTTTTGACCAGCACCATTTCTTCCTCCTGATTTTGTGCAGCACCCAGAAAAAAACAGCTGCTGAATAAGGTCTGAAGCTCACAGATATTAGGATAATACCAGCAATACACACCAGTAGTAATGTGAAGAGTGTAGATTTCTGCTTTGCCTAGATTAATGGAACAGAATAACATGGTGTATCTGAAGTGTACCGCATATCTAAGTATCTCAAAACACTTCACAGATTATAGTGATTCATTGTAATTGCAGCATGATATTGCCATTATATTGCAGTCATGTTATCATTTCCATAATAAACATTTATCTCAGGAATGTTTGTGTGTACCACATAATTAGCTCCAGAATAAAGAGTGCTAAACATGAGGTGTGATTCATTAGAAGAATGATAGAATTTGATGTTTAAATCCTCACAATTTATTTTAACTATTACTTGTTAAAAGTGAAAACAGCGAAGTTTTGTTAATTGCATATAATTTTTATAAAACAAGCTTAAGTAATGATTTAGAGGTAGTATATGTATTTAAATATTAGTACAATTATTTGTTGAGTTTTTCATTTTCTGTCACTGTAAAATGTAATTGGTTGGTCTAAATCTGCCGTTTTTATGATTTCAAGTTGGACTGTTTGATCTGAAATCTTAAGAAAACCCTTTATTCTTCAAAAAATAACCTTGAATAACAATTTTAGCCAATATCTTCTTGCCTTTATCTGCCCTTTATTATCCCTCCAAAAGTAATTTTACTGTGTTTATGAATTAAACAAAAAAAAAATCCGTTCTGCTACCTAGATACCAACCACACAAAAGGAAGCTGAAAATCTTTCGTAAAGATTACTGTAGCTTAAAAGCAATATATACTGTGCTAATCACTTAATGGTTCTACTCTGCACAACTTTTGCCTTCTGAGGTTTGTCTTCATAAGCCAGTGATCTAACTAACTTAATTAGCTTGGTTACTAGAAGAAATATAGTCATATTAGCTCCAAGTATGTTTATACAGCACTGAGTTATGCTGTGAGGACAGTACCCATGGTTTCTGAGACTTGGGGATCATTCATTTTGTGTAATTATGATACCTAAAACTAACACAAACAAACAAAACTGACAACCCACCTCAAAGGATAGGAAGGTAGAAGTAAATGGCTTTCTTTTCTCCCAGCACCTGAGAACTTCAGAAAAGACCATATAACGTGAGTCTTGTGATGCAATAACAGCATATACTTCAAAAGCTTTTGTTTTCAGACTAAATTATAAAAACATTCCTCTGATAAAAATAGGAATAACAAGATGAAGATCCAAATCCAATTTCAGACCTCAATGCCTAAATCTCCCGGCTTACCATCAATTATTGAGATTATTGTCCTTGAAGTACTTACACAATTTTCAGACCAAATTCTAGAGCAGTCCTTCAAAGGCATGAGTTCCTAGGATGGTTTCAGGAAGCTATATTCCCTACATCTCTGTTCTATGCCTTTCCATTAGTGTAAACTCACACAGCATGTGCTATTGCTTCAAATTGTGGTCAGGCCATGCTGAGCTTCTTGTCAACAATTATGGCCAAGTCCTCCTCAAGGCTGCTTTCAATCTGTTCTCCACCCAGCCTGTATTTGTGTTTGGGATTGCCCTGACCTATGCACAGGACCTTGCACTCGGCCTTGTTGCTCATGAAATCCTCAGAGAGTTTATTAGAAAGAAGATAATCTTAGTACAACCACAGTACCTGAGAGATTCTGAGAAATGTTTAAATAATGGTATTACAGTTATACATTATAAAAGATTTCTGCAACTTTACAAATACTATATATATTAATATGTAGTATATATGTACTAATATATACTAATTGCTTATATATATTAACAATGTATATATGTAGCATTTAGATTAGTTTTCCCTAGGGAGAAAATTTTTGTAGATGGTGAATCACAACTGAGCTTCATTCCTCTTTTGCCTGGTCAAAATATTCTGCTCGTAATGAGTACATTTCCATATCTCAGTATGCAAAGCAAAAATGATAGCCTTTGTTTGTGAAGACTTTTAAGGACAGAAAAGATCTACAGGGAATGCAAGAAAATGACCTGGTTACTTTCAACATGTACAAAAGGCATCAAATAATGGCCAGCTTTTTGCAAAGAAAGTTCTTTTCAAAATTAACACCTATCAGCAATAACATTTTTTCACAGTACTTTTAGTCATTGTAGTATTTGTCTGCAGGTTTCAAAACTGGTAGTCAAAATTGAGTACTCTGTGGCTTTATAGAAGAAAAAACTATAAACTCTTTACCATTTATTATGGGTTAGTCATATTAGAATTGAAAAGACATTAGAAATCTGATCAGAAAGTGACCTATACAAATAATCCTTGTCTGAGTGTAAGTCTACCCTATGTTTATGTTAAAACTCTACCCACTTTTCTGAAAAGATCAGATCATATATTCTTCAAAGTGATAAGTGATTGTTTACTACACTTAACAGCAGGCTTTAATTCTTAGAATATTTTTAGCATAAAATGATGTGGCCATAATGCCAACTATCTTCTGACAGTTAAATAAAAGGCTTTTTTAAAAGCTTTTCAATGTTATGTTGTGTTCACTAAAGGAATTTAAACCCAAACTACTAAAGACTACTAGGTCTCTATTTATTTTATGTTTTTCAAGTGAGTCCAAATGAGTCCACTTAAGGCTAAATTTTCAATACTGTGTAGGTTCTTAAGTACCATAGTAATCTTGAGTTTAGTTCAAAATTATTTTACACTTACTCCAGGATTAGCATTTTGTAATCAATCTACTGATCTGAGGTCTTGGGCCTTTACATGACAACTTTTGTTGGACAACTTTTTATATGACAACTCCTTTTGTTTGCTACAGGATATAACTAACTAATAACACTTCTAACTCTTTGCAATTAATTTGAAAATCCTTTTGCTGTTAATGCAAATAATCCCTTAGTCTCAACCTCCCATCCTTCTTGATAGAGGAGAACATTAGTAGGAGAACAAAAGTATTTGTATTTATTTCACCTGTGCCTCATGCAATTTGAAAACAGATGACCAGACTTTGTTCCAGATTATTCTCTTGTCTCCTATGGTCCATGTTCATCACATTTTCTATATCCTTCCTTATTAACATAGTATCTGCTTTTATGGAGGCAGAAGAAAATAATGATGCAAAGATGCAAAGATGTAAGAACTCTGTATTGCATCAGCCAAAATAACTAGATTTCACACAGAGGAATGAGAATGCCACAATTCCTATGAGATTATCTCCTATTTTGATTCATTTACTTCTAGAAAAGAGTGGAAACTATGTGGAAAAAGGTACCTGAATCATCAAGGTGGCAAGGAATAAGTAATAATTGTCAGCGGCAATAAGTATTTATGAAAAACTGTCTAGAGTCCAGGGTCAGAATTATACCTTAAGGTCACCAAATTTTATGCTAAAAGAAAATAAAATCATGATACTAATTTAAATTTTAGTCTTTCTATCAGACTGATAGGTCTTCTGGCATATTTTAAAATACAATATTAATATAATCCCAGTAAAGCTGCAGTTATTATTACATATTGTACCATAGTAGTCACACAGGTGATGAGCAAATAAAGCCTGGTAGGTTTGAAATCAAGTGCTACTGCTCTGGAGCCTTTTTACTTTTTAAAGAAAATACCTTCCTCTTCTTTGGAATTGGTGTCTAAGTTGGAAGATATTTTTCTCAAAGTAAATTTTTACTGAGATGTGAATCACTCACTGCAAATAATACTCAAAGCTTTGAATATAAAATTTCTGTCATTTTTTCTTTGCATATATATCTTAAAGTTTGAACAATTTCAGCAAAGAACAGCTTTCTCCAGTGGTAGGTATTTTTTGAGCTTTTAGATCTATAATGTTTCACATTATTATAATTCTTTGAAAGAAAACATAAAACAGAGATGATGATCACAGTGACAAAGAACTGGGCATGTAAAACATAATTAAAAGGATAGGTGTTCATGTCCATCTAGATTCAGAAACTTTGGCATAGGAAGAAAGATCCTGGAAAAAATTCAGGTTGCTTTATGAGATGAATAAGAATACAAGGTCAAGAAGGGTCTGTATAAATTGGGAAAACTCCAGATAAGAGCCATAAAAATAAGTAAATGATTAGAAACCAAAGCTTTGATAATGAGCTTTTCAGTTCAGTAAATAAAAGTGTAAATGGAATGACTGGAAATTGAAGCTGAAATGAATTCAGACTAGAAATTATTTATAACCGTTAGGTTAATTAGTGTTGGAATGATTTACCATAGACTGGTTCGTTCTCTACCACTGGCAACTGATGGATGTTTTCACCCTAAAATATATACTTTAATTCAAAAAATAGTTAGTACATGCCTGTATTATACAAAAGGTTAGATTAGATGATCACAATGATCCCCTCAGGCCTTCAACCTATAAATTTATGAAGTTCTTCAGCTCCTTTGGTTGTTCCATTGTACTAGGCCCTTGCTGTTGGCCACTGCATCTAAATGTATTGAAGTATGGCTCCACATAGGTGCAGCCGCCGAGAATGTGAATCCATTGGAACACATATCTAGAGCTTATCTCTACTACAAACTCTTGTTTAAATTATTTTTCTTCCAGTAAAATAAACAAAAAATACTTATTTCAGGGAAGAAACCCATAATTACATATACCATCAAGCACTGTCAAGATGAAGTCATAGACCTGGGGATTCTGATAAGTCATTCACCAAATCCAGACTGTGTGCCTTCCTGAGATAAAGTACATATATGAGTAGAAAGCCTGTCTTCCCAGTTCCAGGGGCCTTTTTCATCGTAGTCATTTGTCTCACTCTTCATCCTTGTAGCAATCCCTTTGCAGACCCACTTACAGTCTCTCTCCGTCACCTCATCTGGATCATTGTCTTACTCCAAGGTTTAGTTTCTATTTTCAGCCATACCCATTCAATCCCCACTAACCTCACATCTCCTATCCTCCATACAGTTCCATTTCCAAGACTATAGCAACGTTCTCTTGTACTAATTGCATTTGTTTTCTCAGGTGTTTCCACTTCCCATCATGGATTATGTTCTTCTTCCAATATATCTCTTGCTTATGGACTTCCAGTTCAGGTCTCACTGCTCACCCACACCTCATCTCCTCACCTCAGTTCTCATCCAATATCTGTCTTTCAGGTTGTGACCAACTAATTTCCTCTCTCAGTTGTAGTCCTGTGGCCTCCAAGCCTTTGCAATTCTCTGATCCTTGTCCTAAATTACTGCTTCTGTCATCAACTTCAGTTCATGTTTCTGCGTGTTCAGCCTTTGGAGCTCTTTGCAATAGCAGCCCTGCTGTAGAAGTCTCTTTCAACCTTTATTTATTGTCAATCATCAGCCAAGGAATAAATCGGCCTCATTTTCACAGAGCTGGAATTCTTTCAGAAGTCCCTTCAGCTCTTTACCTGAGTTATGCTTTACCCTTTATTCAACAGAGAGTAGTATTTGAGAGTAGTTTTCCATGAATGGAGACCAAGTCCAGTCATCTTGCATGGATCTTTTCAGTTAAATGTTCACTTATAGACCTTGTGGCAAACAATCATTTTTATTGTATCTAAAAACACTTAGAAATTTGCTGATTCAAAATTGTGAGGGTTTTACACATCAGTATGCAGATGAAGAAATGTATACCGTTGATTTTGACTTCTTTTGTGGCCTGACTTTTAACTTAATTTGAACCTGTGTTGTAAGGTTGACATGAAAATGAACCAGCCTAGGCATAAATTCACTCGTCAGCATTTTGCCATGATGATTGATGATAATGGACAAGACTAATGATAATTTACTTAACCTTCAAAAGTATTTCTCACCTCAGGCAAGTGGGCAATTAGAACTTTGCAAGGCTGACTTGAGCTTAGTTATTTGTGAATTGTTTCACTTTCTAATGTTCCATGATAATGTTTGTCTTATTTTTAAACAACCTGTGTTTGCTGCATTTCAAGATTGCTTTTCCCTGTAGCTGTTTTTATCTTTTGAATGGGAGCTATTGATTTCTGTATTAATGTCCTACTGAACACGTTATTTTTCAAGACTCGTCTTGTTGCTAGGAAAATATCCATGGAAAATGGGTAATTTCTTCTGTTTAACACCCTCATGAATATCAAAGTTTGGAAAAGATCTATGTTTTTTGATTAGTCATTTAATACAACACTGTTTGACAGCACTAAAACTGTAAGAAGACTGCAGAACTTTTGTCTGATATATCTGAACTTTGGTAATGTCTGCAATACGTAAGTATTGCCACTCTTATATTAGCACAAACTCACATTCTGGAAATTTGGCCCTGACTTTAATGCTATGTGGTGATGGCTAGATTGGAAATATCAGTTGTGACTGGAGAAATAAACCAGTCAAAATTGTTTGGAGTTTTTGACTAAATGTCCCTGTTAATCCTAAAACTCATCTCACATAAATGTTGCAGTGTGAAGTTTGGATTTCCGGTCTAGATTAGCTGTCTAAACAGTCTCTGTACATCACCCTCACTTCTCCCTCACAAAGTCTTTCTGAAAGGCCATTTGTCCCATTTTAAAGCAGTTTCTGGGAAGGAGTAGCATGATGGACACTTCTGTAGAATTGCCTGCCTCCCTCAATTCCTCCAACCCTGTGTTTTTGATCATACCTCTCACTCTGGCCCTTTGTTCAGAATGTATCTGAGTCTTGCTGGATGCCTATGACATCTGCCACAGATGTCATTTCCTCTCTATACATGTTCCTACAACTCTTATTCCACATTCTTTCCAACTGAACTGCTGTAGTTTGAGTATATAGAAGATGAAAGCTGAATTTAAGAACTCACACTGTTGTGTGTACATACCTTATATGAGCTGATATAATCAAGAGCCAAAGCAAATGGAACTCTGGTGGATCCACTGCTCTGTGGAGATTCTCACACTGAATACCCTCAGAGGGACCACATAAGTGTTCTGCATTGTCTTCTGCCATTTGTTTGTGTTTAATCCTAGAGAGGAGTTAAACTGCTCTTCCCTGAGCCAATCTTGCAAGAGTCTGGCCATGTCTTAGCCAATAAAAGTGTGCTTTTATTTATATGCCTGGTGCCAGAGTCTGAACAACTTGAAATGACTAAAATATCTCCTCAAACCCTCAGATACAAATCTTGCAACAATACAAATTCCCCAAAGTATGAATGCTACAGAGTTAGTCATTTTGCTATTAAGCGCTGTGTGTGAAGAGCAGAAAACTGACTCTCCAAAAGGAATAACATCTTGACAGATACAACTGGTTGAGTTTGTCTATTCCCTACCTTAACGGATGACACCTGGAAAAAAGGGAAATCTATTTTTAATGGGATAGTCTGCCTAAATGACCCGATTTCAGGAAGAGTGCACTTTCATATATATTTATTTAATATGAAAACACTAAAGTAAACAAGAAACTACATGCTATAAATAAAAACAGCCCAGAGGGTCAAACACTGATCGACTGTATGATATGAAAGCTAATTTAGTATTGCTTTATGTGCTATGGTAGCAAAACAGATCCTAGCATGTAGCAGTTGCTCACAATGGCAGTAGAGGTCTTCTGTCGCCTTTGCCCAGGCAGCGGGCAGCTTCTGTGTACCAAGGCATGGTTGGAGCAGATACCATCTTTTCAACATGTATTCTCCTAGTTTTCTGTAGGTAGGAAAAAGAACCATTTTTCCCTTGTCCTTCTATATAATTCTTAACATTCACTGTTAGTGTGGGCTAACATTGCAGTTTAGAGTATGTTTAGACAAGAGGTGCTTTTGAGAGGGCATGCAGAGAGAAGTCCCTGGTTATCCTCCAGATTACTGTTAGTCAGTTTAATTCCATCAAGATGTTCCTATTTAGTACAGACTCTTTTCTATGACAAAACAATAACTAGTGTCCCACAGGGTGTCCTTAGCACATGAAGTTAATTGCATTGGACAGCATCTGGGGATATGCAATTATTACGTCCCACATACCTATAACTGTATTGACAAAATAACTGGCATAGTAAATCTAGTCTTATTCAACTCCCACCACAATCGAATGAGTTATGTAGGACTACCATGTCATGTTTACGTGTTCTTAGACTGGACGTTTTTGTGTGCAGCTTATTTCCAAATATATTATACCAATGGGATCTGAACATGAAAAGGATCTTGGAATGGGCCAGTAAGTACTGTCATAATATGCATCAGAACTAGATATGTATTCTTGTGTCTGCTTACACAGGGGAAGAATTGATCTAGATAATGAGAAGGCCAGCATTAGAGCAGAGTATTCATACCACTTTCAAATGAGTGTACAGAATCATTTAAAATAACAATTGTTTTAATAAGTTTTATCATAAAACTGTGCTGTAGCCAGAAAGCCAAGATAGCTAATTATAAGCAATTTTATTTATCAGAGAGATTCCTATAAACTTTTGCTATCCTTTAATGCAAATTTAGCTCTTTTTTATATGTAAGTGCCAACATATCTCATACATGACCAGTGCTGAATTTGATGCTTCATTAATTCAATCACATATCGTTAATCTTAAGATTTCTCTCTGTTGTCTTTCAGTACAGTGATATACCTTCATTTATGGAATACTCAGCATTTGAGGCTAGGCAACATGTGATATCACTTCTTTTTTTATTTAAGCAACACCAAATCATCACTTTTTTGGATTTAAAAAATACCAGTTTGAATGACAACATTTATAGGAAGTGTGTGAGAACTGCTTTCCTACACAGAGACAAGCTATAGCCAAACCATCTGGTTCCAGTGAGACAGTTAACTCCTGAACCCACTAAATTCTTGTAGGTTCTGTGTAGCTGACTGGCCTGTGAGCCTTTTCTTACAGAAAAACAAGGTTTTACCAATTAGGTTTTTATTGGTAACTTACTGTACACAAGTCAAAGCTTGCCACAATACCTGTTGGAACTCACCAGCACTGGAACCTCTCATGGGAGACTGTTGATCAGATTCGTTTTCTGTTTGTCAAGTATGAATTCTTAGCTCAAGCTATTTAAGTAACCACAGAAAGTAGCAAATCTCATATTTTTTTTTCTTACCATGAGGATGGGGAATATTCTACGCACATGTAAACATAGAGAATGCAACATTCTCCACATTTTTAAAATTACAGAAGGTACAGGAGGAAGACATGTGAGGGTGCTGAGGCGCTGGCACAGGGTGCCCAGAGAAGCTGTGGCTGCCCAATCCCTAGCAGTGTTCAAGGCCAGGTTGGATGGGGCTTGGAGCAACCTGGTATAGAGGAAGATGTCCCTGCCCATGGCAGGGGGTTGGAAGTAGAGGATCTTTAAGGTCCCTTCCAACCCAAACCATTCTCTGATTCTATGATTTTAAGAGCTAGAGAAAACACTTTACAGTGGGAGATTTAAATAGCTCAATCTGTTTATCATATCAAAGAAGATTGATAGGTAACATGATTACAGCATGCAAGTAAATTCACAAGAAGAAAATACAGGGTATTAAAAAGTTCTTTTATTATTCAATCACAGAAGCTTGGTAGAAGGTAATGCTGGAATCTTAAACCAGATAAAATAAGTTGGAGTGAGGTGCAAATTCTTGGTTGTTGATATCATTACCAATTAGAGCAAACTTTTAAACTGACTCCAAGCCTTGTGGTATCATCTTTGAAATGGGAATAGGACACTAATTTCAGTGGCTAAAACCATGTCATTGTGCTAAGTGGGTGAGTGGCATGTTGAATGACCTGTGAGCTGCAGGAAGCTAGTCTAAACATTTTATGAATACTTCTGGCCTTACCCTTTATGAAATGCCAAGATTCTCTTCTGCTGGAGACATATTGAGCGCACATGCTGAGTTTGTAAAAACACTTATGCACATGCTGAACCTTAGTGAATTCCAAGATACTCAAACCTCAAAAATCAAAACAACAACAAAAAAGGGAATTTATTATTTGCCAGGACTTTTAATACCAGTTTTGCATGATGTTTTACAGGGAAGATTTTCATGCTGAGGTTCCCTGCTAGTCTGCTCACCTCTTGCAGCTGGTCATTTGCAGAGGATCTTCCTTTGTTTTCTCCTAGCAACATGCGTGGAAAGAAAAGACGAAATACTCTTTGACTCCACTGAAGTCAAAGGCAAAGCTCCAACAAGCTGTGACAGGGCTAAGATTTCACCCTAAGATTTAGCTAGTATTTTTGCCTTGATATACATGATGACTGTACTTCACATAAAGATTTAATGATTTTATAGGTTTGCAGATGGAAGGCCTTGGACTGCACAGTTGTGAATGAAAGAAAGGGTAGGTTATGAGATTATCTCTGTGAATACAAGATGGATTGCTATGAAAAATACTATGGCATCTTATTTTACAGTATATGATGTTTCACTTAATGCCATTTTATTGCTACAAGGTAGCCCGTTAAAATGAACTGCATAAGAGCAAACTGCATGTGGGAGCATGACTATGTCTCTATACATACTATCAATATTTTTATTTTTTAAAAATCAACAAAATAAAAGAATGACTCTTTTCTATGTTACCAGGGTACAACTTTTTCCTCGATTGTTGCCAGTTTTACATTTTCAAGTCCCTTTTCTGCATCCTTTTTGTCGTACATCCTAATATCCCTTTTTATAACACCGGCTCAGAGTGATTCATTTGTGACAGTCACAGAAGCATGCACTCCAACACCCACACGCAGGTAAATCTGCTGTGGTGATATATTTTAATTACAGATTTAGTCAGAAGTAATTAAGGTTTTATGTCACAAGGATAGCAGAGAGTTTTAAAAATTCATGTGGTTTCAGTCTTTGAGAGTGTGCAGTTTGTGACACAATGGCTTGCAAAACAGGAACGACCCCTTAGTGCTGTTAGATTAATTAATAGAAAGAGAATAAACTTAATGGAGCTAGAAAAGTGCAAAAAATTGTGTTTTTTCCACTGTATATCACACAGATGGAATGGTCGTCCTGGGATTGCGGCGGGGGACAGTAATTGCATTTTAATTACAGTGCTGATGGCTTCTGCTTCCTACCAGATGGAAGGCCCTTTTAAAATAGAGGCACAATAGCGAGCCTCTGCTTATTTTCTCTTCTGATGCTGGCTAACATATAGTGACACAAGACAAAAGCTATTATAGTATGGCTTGATCAGAAAGACTTTATTCAGGGGTATACTTTCTAGTATGAAGAAAATCCATTCTCTGCCAATATTAAAAAGACTCTTCTTCAGTCTAGAAACTGAAATGAAAATATGTGGGGAGCTACCTACTACTTTTATTAGTAACAATCACAGTTAATCACATTGTTGGTAGGTTGATAATATTTATAGAAGGAAAGACAGATAACTGAGACTTCCTTTGTTTAGAATGCTTAGCAAAGATGGTTCTCAGGATGGCACTGAACAAGGTGTGGGTTAGACTGGAATTAACAGATGCAAAGTTTACTCTATGATGTCCTTTATTTCACAAACATTATTGGACGTTAGCAAACATAAAAGTGCTGATTACTGAGAAACTGATGTTGCAGAGAAGGGTCAGATCTGTAAATGGTGTGAAAATCACATTCAAAGCCATTAAATTGCATTAAGAAGCATACCTTTGTAGATGTACATACAGTATTCATAAGTGAATAAATGAATTATATTTAATAATATTTCACCTTTTTGTCGTAGTTAACTGCTTTATATATTAGTTTTCTTCACCAAGATGCCCTTCCACTGTCATTGCATCTTCAAGATGATAGCCTCTGTTATTTTTTATTGTAAAGATATATATGAGAATATTTTATCTATGCTTTGAGTCTTAAAAAATTGCGAGTAACAATAAATAAATTAGCTTCATAGTTAATGTATAACTGATTTATTAAGCCGCTTCTTTGTGCCAAGGGTCACGCTCCATAATTTGCATGTAAGAAATTCAGTGGCTACCAGGCTATAAGTAATATTATTTAATACTTGTAATAATTAATAAAAATTAGCACATTGTAGCTCAGAAAGATATGACTTCTAGTGCTATGCTGCCAGCAACTCAGCTGCCTCCCAGGAAGTTTCCAATTAACCCACTGGAGTTATCTCCATGTTGTCAAGGATATAGGCTCAGAAAAGACACTGAGCAGCCTGCCCAAGGTGTGTGCTTGGAGAATGTGATAATGGAGAGAAATGGGGAAAGACTGGAAGAGTCTAGACAAAGGGTTCATACTGTCCATTCTATGACTCTGTGGAATTTTAATACTGTTAATAGTGGAACATTTCCAGTCAGATTATTCTTAATAGAAATATATTTGCATATGCATTCATACAAACAATATTTTTGCAGGCAATTAATTCGCTCATCGTTTTCTTCCTTAACAAATTCATAGCTAATTTTTTACTATAAGAGTCAAAAGGTCACTTTGAGTATTGCACTCAAGGTTCAAAAAAAGAATTAAAGAAGAGCAAGTGACAGACCAAGTAAAATATTTAGGAATATTTAGTGCTTTCCTCACTTTGGTCATCATGAAATTGTAATCAGCTAATTTTTTTTGTAATCAGACAAAGTGGAAGTGCAAGCCCACTGGAAGTGCATTTGGAATTCCGAGCTGTCTTGACAAAACTGCAGGAATGATTCAGTAATGGCAAGAACAAGGCATTACTTTCAGAAAGGAAAAATAAGTCTTGAGTAAAAATGTAGTCACTGGTTAGGGAGTTGCACCACCTGAAAGGAGGAGGGCAATAGAGAAATAAAAGCTGAATTTTAATTATTGTAATTGAATGGCAAAACCAGGAGATATTTTCCTGAAATGCGTAACTAGGAGGGATGTGTTTGAGGCATGAGATAATTATTACAACTTACCTCAGGCTGGTGATGTTAAAATGGGTAATATCTCCCACTTTAGGGTTACTTCAAGAAAGATACATGGAACTGGATGAAGTCTGGGAGGAGAGCAGTCTACCGATCCAGTAATCAATGGTTCTCCATATCTTCATGTTATAGGATTTTACTCACAGGAAAAGATTTAAATTAGATTAGGGTTTTTCTAACTACAAGGATAATTAGGAAATTGAGCAGAATGTCTAGGTTATGAAGTCTCTTTTGTTAGAGACTTTAAAGACATTCTCGTAATCTAATGAGGGATGTGTGGTCAAGATGAAATCACAGTAATGTGAGTACTGGGGCTAAATATCTGTGAAGAACAGTTTTGTCTATGTCCATGTATTATTATCACTTCCGATCCCAGAATTACCTCTTGTGGTCCTTTCCAGATCTTAATACCTTGTGGTTCTTGCTTATTTTGCCTTGTGCTTTTCCTCTAATAAACCCTGTATTTTTTATGTCTGTAAAAATGTGTAAAACAACATCAAAACCATACTTCATGGGAGATAAAAAACACCCTTCATATGAGATATGAAATTTTTAAGTATTGAAAGTTATATTTCCATTGGGAGTTTGTGAAAGTGGTGTAAAATGTGAGTTTTGTATTGTAGTAGCTTAAAACGTGCATGTAAATTTTTTTACTTCACATTCAATTCAGAAAAACAATGGTGTCAACAAGAAGTCAAGAGAAAAACTACAGAAGTAATAAGGAGATGGCAAACAATTATTTGATAGAATAGAGTGAAAGATCTAAGGCCATGTTGCAGGAAAAGAAAACGTGCTGAAATGTAAAAATAGTTATGCCGACATCAGGGTTAGAGCGGAGTTTGGTTAAATGCTCCCCTCAGTAAGAATTGATTAAATAATATATACGATTGGGAAAGGTAGATGCTGATGCCCTGTAAATATTTAAAAGGTTAAAAAACCTAAAGGAAAGAATTTTGAGACAGCATAGGAAACTATTAAAAACTAATGGGGTGAAAGAAAATACTACCTTTGTGCAATATTAGGAAGTTAAAAATATCCAATTACACTTGAGGATGAAGATTTGATCATAAGATCAATAGTCTTTAGAACAGTTTTCCAAGTGTAGTGGTGCATAAAAACATAAAGGTCATAGTATGAGGTCAGAACAAATGTCCAGCTATAACAAACTCTTGTGGTCATCAGCAGTTGTTTATGTTAGAAAATAAAAACAGGATGGGAGTAAATAGAAGCTACACTGCTTAACATTTAAAAACCAGAAACAAGCATTAGTAGAAAAAAATTGTAAAAACAGCGCAACACTAATTAGAATCATAGAATCATAGAATACTTAGGGTTAGAAAGGACCTTAAGAACATCAAGTTCCAGCCCCTCTGCCATGGGCAGGGACACCTCACACTAAACCATATCACCCAAGGCTCTGTCCAACCTGGCCTTGAAGACCACCAGGGATGGAGCATTCACAGCTTCCCTGGGCAACCCATTCCACTGCCTCAGCACCCTTACAGTGAAGAACTTCTTCCTTATATCAAACCTAAACTTCCCCTAAGTTTTAACCCGTTACCCCTTCTCCTATCACTACAATCCCTAGCAAATTGTCCCTCCCCAGCATCCTTATGGGCTCCCTTCAGATACTGGAAGGCTGCTATGAGGTCTCCACGCAGCCTTCTCTTCTCCAGGCTGAACAGCCCCAACTTTCTCAGCCTGTCTTCATATGGGAGGTCCCAGTCCCCTGATCATCCTCGTGGCCCTTCTCTGGACTTGTTCCAACAGTTCCATGTCCTTTTTATGTTGAGGACACCAGAACTGCACACAATACTCCAGGTGAGGTCTCACAAGAGCAGAGTAGAGGGGCAGGATCACCTCCTTTGACCTGCTGGTCACTCTCCTTTTGATGCAGCCCAGGATACGGTTGGCTTTCTGGGCTGCGAGCGCACACTGAAGCCAGTTCATGTTCATTTTCTCATCGACCAACACCCCCAAGTCCTTCTCCTCAGGGCTGCTCTGAATCTCTTCTCTGCCCAACCTGTAGCTGTGCCTGGGATTGCTCCGACCCAGGTGTAGGACCTTGCACTTGGCATGGTTAAACCTCATGAGGTTGGCATCAGCCCAGCTCACAAGTGTGTCAAGGTCCCTCTGGATGGCATTCCTTCCCTCCAGGGTATCAACCGAACCACACAGCTTGGTGTCATCGGCAAACTTGCTGAGGGCGCACTCAATCCCACTGTCCATGTCAGCGACAAAGATGTTGAACAAGACCGACCCCAACACTGATCCCTGAGGGATAGCACTCGATACTGGTCTCCAGCCGGACATTGAGCCATTTACGACAACTCTTTGTGGAATAGGGTACATGACCCAACTGTTTTTTCAGTCTTTGATTTCAAACATCAGTCTTAGGAAATGCAATTGCATCATAAAATTAATTGAGTGAAAAATGCATACTAGAATGTTCTAAGAATTCTATTTTGAGGAGGCATCATGTTGGTACTGGGTGATGCTTCATTGTGGTAGAGAACACCACAAGAAAGGTCATTCCTCATTATTCCAGTATGTATGCATAATTTTGCTTTAATTTGTTGATCTGTTGTTAAACACAGGTGTTGGGAAGACATTGTGTTGACTCCAGCTTCTCTGGAAACAACAGGAAAAAGTTCTTGCTTGGACTTATTAGTAAAGAACAGGTAACTATTAGATGAAATTCAGAGTGGTCCTCTTTACAGGAGTAATTCAATAAAATACATAATAGTTATTATGTTGTTTCATTATGAAATGAGGTTCACAGTGTCAATTGCAAAGATATGAAATGGCTAAGAGCTTCCCAGTATCAGGCTCCTCATTTAAAGACATTTTTACAGGTATACTCACACATTATGCACAGGTTAGAGGATGAAGAGGGCTTTAAACTTGCAAGAATTAATATGCAGTTCTTTATATGAAATTTATTAGTAACCATCACAATACTTGTAAGTACTTCCTATAATAAAACTCTTTCCAGTATATCTACTTTTGTACTTATTACTATTATTATTATTATAATCTGGTATCCTAGATTTCAAAACATAAAATTGTAAGTTTCCTTAAGTTATTCTAAGATAAAATGCAATTACACAAGAAATATTTAGATACCAAAGGACTGTACCAACATTAGGAGAGATGGTGGACATTTGTATTAAATATCTATTTTAATTGTTCAGATTGCGTTTGAAATCATAAATAACCTAAGATTTATCTAGATACCATGGTAATAGGTGCTATAGAATTTAGTAAAAAGAAGCAAATATTTGACATGTGTATATCCATATTTAGTCAAATTGATGATTTCTGGCACTGTTATAAATTTCTACATTGTAGAGAAAGTTTGCCAGCAAGGAACAGAAGGAGTATTGACTTTTTACTATAATGACATTTCTGTCAAATTAATTATAAACTTGGAAGATATTAATTTAATGAAATAATACTGCTAGAAGAAAAACAGAGTTAGAATTTTCTTCCTGTCAGTTTAATGGCTCACAAAAAGTGAAGGACTTGAAATCCAAGCGTATTACACAAAATAATTACTAGCATTATACTAATCCATATGAATATTGTTGAAAGGTATTAAAACAGCTATTCTCCTATTAAAACTCCATCTGACAACTGTAGGATTTATTTCCTACTAATAAATATAAATAATAAAGAAAAATGTACACGATACTTATTAATGTATTATCAAAAGATGTCGACTGACAGTCTATCATATTTCAGATTTTGTCACTACAATAAAAATGGCAATAACCAAAGTAAAATGGGATTCACCTTCCTGTTATGTTTGTATTTGCCAAACTAAAAAAAGAATGTTCTAAATCAGGTTACATTGCTTAAATTAAGCTTCCTGAGAGGAAGGTCCCTTCTAAGCCAAACCAGTCTATGATTCTATGACGTTTCTCTTACGTAAAAAAAGACACTGTTTGCCAGATTAGTCGAGGCCTCGGGTAGGTGGGAAGACCAGCTCATGCTCAGCTGGGCTGCACTAAATCCAGGGCAAATGCCAGAACCTGAGGGAAAGCTGGAAGTTTGGGGTGCTCAGCATCTCTGAAGCGCAGGGCTGAGGTGTAGGGTGGTGTAAATGAACACTTCTATTAAAGTTCAATAGACAAACATGAAATTGGAAGACTAGTCTGTACAAACAAAACACTGACAATAACGGCAGTGGCACGCACTTTATGTGCACCTTTAGGGAAGAAAACGATCTGGAAACACTGTACTCCGATGTTGGTGCCGTTTTCTTTGCAGGTGCAGAAATGAAATCTGGTGCCTCTAAAAAATGTAACATTGAGAGCTCTTGACCCAAAAGGGTTTCCTTGAGTATTCATGACATCTTCTGGTTTACATATAAGCGTTTTCTTAGGTCTTCTAAAAGGGGCTAAACCGACATTTATCACCTTACCTTGTCTTGATTGTCTAACTAGTGGCCTCTTGAAGCCTGGGAAAGAATGTCCCTTAGGCTAAGTTTTGGAAGTGGTTGATTCTTAAATCAGGTAGTTTACTTACAGGTGCACCACACACAGATCTTTAAAAGAGAGTCGTTAACCTCTGAATGGCAAGGGCTGGCCTTCATTTTTTTGCCTAATATATTGCACAGTTTACCAGATATTTCTTGGGGGGTAGACTGAAATCTTTCTCTGCACCATGAGAAAACCACAGAGCTCCTTAGCGGCTGTCGCTGCATATTCATTTCCATCCAAGCCATGCATATGTTAGGTTACGCTTCCGTAAGAGGACTAGCTTGTGTGCTGCAGCACTCGGTTTCAGTCCCAGCATTGCTCCTCTTGGTATATCTACCTTATTCCCTAGAAGAAGAGAGGAGCATAAGAAGGAAGCCTCTGTGAGGCACAATGCTCCAAAGTCTGCACAGCACAGCTTCCAAACTGGGATCTTTCTCCTGCATCAGCGCACCTTTGAATTTGTGAAAGGGGACACAAATTGTAACCAGCTGCGGGATGTGGTAAGCATTTACTGTTCATACTTTTCTTGACAAGTGATCTGAAAATGGGTTGAAGTGTAATATCTTAATGTGTGAAGAATACTAACAGGTCCTGACTTTTGCTCAAGGCTGCTTTGGGCCTAGGAAACTGATTGGTTGACTCTTAAATATTAGGAAGGGCTATCTATGCTCTAATTGTATTAGATCGAGGGGGGGAATTGCAGTATCTAAAACTTGATTAATTTCTCTGCAGGTTCTGGATCCGATAGTGGGAAAAAAAATTGCACCAGTATTGTAAATAGTGCGAAGCTTCATTTTTATTAGGTTTCAAAGAAGGAAAATAATTGGTACTGCTTTAGTATTTACAACTTTCTCTTGAGAGACAGGTAGTATTCACAGGCAAAAGTTGCTTTTCTGGTTGTGGGTAGGTGGGTAATACTGAAGCAGTTGAGTCTGGCTAACTGTACAATTAACCCTGCTCTAAATTCTTTGCCATTTTCCAGAGTTGGATGTTGGATGCGGAGCTCTTCCAACAGTAGCAGGCTGTGACTGAGATCTGCACACACCATTTACCACGAGTCTTGTCGTTAATCTGGGCTTTCTAAAAATATAGATACACTTGATTATCTGTCCCTGTTCAGCAGTGAGATTTCGGCAGGTTTTTCTAAATTGCAGTTCTTGCTCTGTGCTCTAAAAGAGCTTTGTTTGTGTAAGGATGTAAAGTATATTGGAAAGAATGGTTTTAAAAGCATCTGATGCTTCTGAATGATACCTTATAGAGAACTGTATTCCACTTGTAATGGCAGCTTAACTCCACCCTTAAGCTCAAACACTTGTGCCTTTGGTATAAAAGTATTATCATTTTTTCTTCCTCGCTGTCTGTTTAAAATGTATTACAGTGCTATGGCTACATGTTTGTTTTTATTATCTTTATCACATAGTAAAGATAGTGTAAGAATTACACAGAAATGTCTCTCTTTTCCAGAAATGTATTTATTTAGGTATTCATTTGCAAGTTCTCCATATGTTGATTCATCACTGAAGCAGGCAACCCTGGTGTGAAGAAGGCCTACATAAATAATACAGTAAATATATCAAATATATTTATCAGAGAGTAGCTAAATGAACCCTGCATAATAAGAAAATGATAAACTACTTTGTATTAATTGCTAAAAGCAATGGTTCTATTTGACAGAGCATTGAACTGAAACCTAGGAGATCATATTCGCTGGCTAGAGCAAATTTGCTTATCAGCTTGCCTCATTTTCCACATCTATACAGTGGGAAAAATGTTATTGACTTTCCTTGTAAAACAGTTTTAAGATTTTATGCCGAATAATGACATATACAAGATACGTATTTTTTATAATCTACTGAATACAGAAATACAAAATCGAAGTGACACTTTCTGTCCAGAAACTATGTGAAATAAGGATTTGCAAGCCTTCAGGAGAGTGCATTCTAGATTCATGGCATTTAAAAAGCAGTGATAGAAATTTGGGGTGCCTAAACTGAGGAATCGCTATTAACAGGAGCCATATAGCTATGGTGTTCATGACAGGATATAAAGAGATGACCATAGCTCTGTACAATTGTCCTGAATTGCTTTCAATTTATTCCTTAGTTCAAACAAGAACTGTTCCATTATATAAATCATGTTTAACTTCTGTGCAGCTTCTGAAGGCTTTAATTATTTCATATTTTAATTTGATTTACATATAGCAAAGAATTAAGATGTGCATGCCTGTGTTGTAAACAGTGTTATGCTACTCATTTGAGAAATACAGTAGTCTGTATACAGGTAAAAACAGCTTCAAAAGATATTAATACTTCATACTTTGTTGTTTACTATCGATACTCTGATCCCTCATTACTTCACAGAGGATGAGTATGATTTTGTGTGAATCCTCTTACAAGTATCTTCTCCATCACTACAGGTACAATGTTTCATTCTCTTTCCCAACAATTCTACATAGATTTAGTTCCAAAACCAGATTGTCCCTAAACAGAAAGTCAGTTCCGTACTGCTCATTCCCATGTCCTAGCCCATTCTGTCAGGGTGGTTATTTACAACATTTTCCATGACACATCTCAATGAGCTTGATGAACATGGGCAAAATAGAAATTATGATGATGAAAGGCCATGTACGATTTCTTTCCTCCCCACAGCAGCTTTATTATGCTTTGACACTTCCTTTTTGAGTTCTGCTCTTCCTTAGCTTCCTGAGTCACTTTCTAGACCAATCTATCATCAAGAGCTTTTTGCTGTGATTGCCTGAAAATATGTTCCTGTAGGTTAGCTTCTTGAAATACAGCGTTTTAGAAATACGAGTAAAATGAAGCCTGATTAAAGTTCCTCTTAAACCCAAGTGTGCTAGTTTAGATAACACTCTCCCTACATTTTTTTAGAATACAAGCCTTTTTCAATTTTTGGTTTGGTTGATCAATATTTTCTTAGAAAGATCTATTGCTTTTAGAGAAATGTGTTTTATTCAAGACAATTCTTAAGGAAAATGGTCTAATTCTTTACAGAGAAAACTCTTTTAAGTCACACTTTTTTTGTGCATAAACCTATCCATTTTTATCTCAGAGACTGAGAGTGCACTTACACTATATGGCCAGAGTATTTCTCTATAGACTGTTTCTGTTCTTGAATATCTTGTCTTTCCACTAAATGCTGTTTATTACCATGAATGCTTATAGAAGACCTATTCAGCTGTGATGAGTATCTAAGAGAAGCAAAAATTTTACTGTGGTTATCACGATCCAAATGGCAATTATTTGGAACACATCCATAATCAAAAGTATAAAAAGAGGTGATGATTGTTTATGCAAGAAGCAGTTCACAAACATAGCCTTACTTAGGCTGTCATGTCTGCAACAATATTACAGGAAGACTTGCATCTTGTGTTTGCACAGAAAAAAAAATTTGTTTAATAATTAAATTGTAGCCAAGGTCAGAAGTAAAATGTGAGAGAAGTACTTAGTATTAAATACAAGCTGTAGCCAGAAGTCTACTGTTCTGACATAGGTTTGATTGTGTTGCATTTCTCCCCAGCTAATTTTTGGAATAATAGATTTTTTGATGTTGGTCCATGCGTTATAACAAGAAATATCAACCTTTTCCCCCTGGCATTTTCCATAGTTCTGGAATCAAAGAGTGAACTTCTGTATTTCAGCATTTTTTAGGAATTTTGCAAGTTTGCCGATGACACCTAGCTGTGTAATTCGGTTGATACGCTGGAGGGAAGGAATGCCATCCAGAGGGACCTTGACACGCTTGTGAGCTGGGCTGATGCTAACCTCATGAAGTTTAACCATGACAAGTGCAAGGTCCTACACCTGGGTGGGAGCAATCCCAGGCACAGCTACAGGTTGGGCAGAGAAGAGATTCAGAGCAGCCCTGTGGAGAAGGACTTGGGGGTGTTGGTCGATGAGAAAATGAACATGAGCCGGCTTCAGTGTGTGCTCGCAGCCCAGAAAGCCAACCGTATCCTGGGCTGCATCAAAAGGAGAGTGACCAGCAGGTCGAAGGAGGTGATCCTACCCCTCTACTCTGCTCTTGTGAGACCTCACCTGGAGTATTGTGTGCAGTTCTGGTGTCCTCAACATAAAAAGGACATGGAACTGTTGGAACAAGTCCAGATGAGGGCCACGAGGATGATCAGGGGACTGGAGCACCTCCCGTATGAGGACAGGCTGAGGAAGTTGGGGCTGTTCAGCCTGGAGAAGAGAAGGCTGCGTGGAGACCTCAGAGCAGCCTTCCAGTATCTGAAGGGGGCCTAGAAGGATGCTGGAGAGGGTCTCTTCATTAGAGACTGTAGTGACAGGACAAGGGGTAACGGGTTAAAACTTAAACAGGGGAAGTTTAGGTTGGATATAAGGAGGAAATTCTTTCCTGTTAGGGTGCTGAGGCACTGGAATAGGTTGCCCAGGGAGGTTGTGAATGCTCCATCCCTGGCAGTGTTCAAGACCAGGTTGGACGAGGCCTTGGGTGATATGGTTTAGTGTGAGGTGTCCCTGCCCACGGCAGGGGGGTTGGAACTAGATGATCTTAAAGTCCTTTCTAACCCTAACTATTCTATGATTCTATGATCACTGTGATGAGTTTTGCTTTGTTGGGTAGAGTGGTGAATATTTGTGTCAATATGTATATCAGATAGGTTATTCATAAGCACTGGTTCGTATGCAGAGCTGTAATTACACACTCCTTTCTTGACTCCACTGCATTAAAATTCTCAACCACAGTGTTTCATTATTGGGTTTATTGACCTAATAAGTTTCAGTGAACCCCAATAAAAGAATATTAACTGTCATAAGTAGATTTTAAAAGTTTCTATATAATAACCTGTAGTTAAAATATTTAATTATCGTATTGTGTGCCTTCCCAAAACAGTAAAGGGTGGAGAGGAATGAATTTAAGTTAATGACACAGAAAAGACTGATATTTTCTTCACAGAGATTCCAAGCAATACAGCCATTACTATTAGAAATAGGCTAGAGTCAAATTTCTAGAGAGATGTAGCCCATCAAGGGTTGAGAGAATAAGTCTTATATGTCTTATATCTGAATAAAATTAGCACTTAACATAGTCAGCCACCACCATCAAAATGATGTCCAGAAAAGAGAAGACAACCTGGTGCAACTTCCTGAGAGGGAGCAGAAATGTAAAAAGCTTCTCACTCTTCAGAAGAGCAGACTTTGTTTAGGAATCTTCCTGGAACGGGTTACAGCTCTGGAGAGAAAAGGCATCCAGGAGAGCTGCTTGATTTTCAAGGATTACAGTGCAGATGAAGCCCTTAGAGGCATGGTTTAGTGGTGGATTTGGCAGTCATGGAGTAACAGTTGGACTTGATGATCTTAAAGGTCTTTTCCAACCTGCTTGATTCTATGATTCTCCAAACTCAGAAATCCATCCTAATGAGAAGGTAAACAGATAAAAAGAGCAGGCATCCTGCATGGATGCACAAGTTGCTTTCTGGAGAATCACAAACATAAGAAGGAAATGTATTAAGAGATGAGAGGAAGGATAGGTGACTTGGGAGAAATATTGTGACTCTGAACTTGCAGGGATCGGGTCAAAGAAGGCTTTCTATTTGAAACTTTAAGCTATATTGGAGATTTTGTTTCTGTTCACTCACATAAGGAACTTGCACGACTGTTCTGAAGTAAACCTTGGTATATACTAAATATATTCTACCCCTGCTCTTCAAAATTCAAAAACTCATACTGGGTTTTATTAGAAAGCATTCAAGGACCTTCAGCATTTTGACTATGTTAAAATACCCTGTCAGTTCTCTGATTAACTGCCTTTTCTGTGATTCAAAGATCTCTAAATGTTCTCAGTCTGTATGTGAATTTTCTGTATGTGCATGCTTGTTGCACAACAGTAACCTAGAAACTATTTTGCCCACAACTTTCAAAGCTTATAATAAATCCTAATGCTTTCATAACTCCTTAAGTAAGATTGAAATGGAATAAAACAAGGAAGCCTGTGGACGGTGGCTTGGTCTTCCCAAAACTGATTTCATCACCATTTTGCCTGTGGTGCAAAGAGCAGTTCCTTGCTGTAAATGTCTAACCAGGAAATGGGATTGGAACAGTTCAGCTAAGGGGAGGGAGATCTGATTTTTTTCTTAGCATCTGTATTTTTGTTCTAGTGCCTGTTTCACAATACAGAAATGGAAGACAGGATATGTGTGTTGCTTGTATTTGTTGCAGGCATCTAACCTGCTTATTTTACTGCCTTAAGAAATATGTGCATGATTAATGTATTCTAGTAGACATGATTTGTAATGCAGCTGTTACTTAAAATTCAAATGATTTCTTACATTCTTACAGATACTTTGGCACAGCTTTCAGGGACATTTTGAACCTTACCTGAAATGAGTGGGAATTAGGAAGTCAGCAAGTCTTGGCAAGTCTATCTTTAAATCTGCAACAATTCTTGTGCAGTAGGATAAATGCAATAAATGCAGAAAGTAAAATAGTTGGGTCCAAATGCTGCTTTTATTTACCTTCTGTGCAGTAAAAGTGAAGAAATTGCATAATGAGCAAGCCTTTAATTCTTTTACTTCATAAAAGTACATGAATTTATGAAGATCATGCAGGAAAATCCACTGCGTAGTCATATTAGGTCTTGTGCATAAACAAGTAGGTCATATTGTGTCATTTAATTTATGAAGGTAATAGGATTAATTAAATCTATTACTTGGCATATCAGTCTGAAGGCTACAAGAAGGGTGTCTCAGCTGTGTCTGTAGACTCCATCACTAAATTACCAAAACCTTTTTTTAACATTTACTTTTTCTGATGCCGAAGAAATTAATGTTTCTAGTCTCTTGAAAAGCTTTAAACAGTAATATACCAATGTTTATGTGTAGAAATTGTATGGATTAGGTGTATGTGTGTTTGTGTCAATTTGTTTCTTAAACATAACATTAAGAGGCCATGCAAAGTGGTGTTGCGTTTTGTTCTTAAGAAGTCACTGATATTGGTTATTACCTAGTGAAGTGTGGTAATTTCTCTCTATACTTAGTTTAGGCACTGAAGCAGAAAACCAGATCACATTTCTGACAGAAGTTGTCTGTGTAATTTGTAGAATCACAAAATCACAGAACGGTTTGGGTTTAAAGCTCATTCAGTTCCAACCACCTGCCAGGGGCAAGGACACTTTCCACTAGCTCCAAGCCCTGTCTCACCTGGCCTTGAAGAGTGCCAGAGCACTGTGTTCAGGGGCAGCCACAGCTTCTGTGGGCAACCTGTGCCAGGGCCTTACCATCCTCACAGTAAATAATTTCTTCCTTCTTTCTTCTAAATCTTCCCTCTTCCAGTTTAAAGCCATAATCCCATGTCCTATCCTACATGCCCTTGTAAAATGTCCCTCTCCAGCTTTCTTGTAGGGCCCTTTAGGTGCTGGAAGGCTGCTTTTGGGTCTCCCTGGAGCCTTCTCCAGGCTGAACAAGAAGCACAGAGCACATTTTCAAAGGCTGTAGCTATGTGACCATGTTAACATCTGAGCTTGGGTTTAAATTCAGACTTGGGCCAAGCAGTACAGTCTCCTCAAATATGGGAAGGTGAGCTAGGCTGTATTTCTGCATGGTGCATCAATGACAAAAGTGATTGGAAAGTTCAACTGCAAACATTTTTGCTGTTTCAAATGTAGCCAGGAAAAGCTCAACAAGGTTATATTTACATGACTAGCATTAAGAGTAATTATCTCTTTAATAGTAGTTTAAACAATTTCATATGGACATCACTGAAAGACAATAAACATGGAAATCTAAAATGCTATATTTGCTAGCATTTTTTACTGTGTGGCTATGGTCTGAAAGCCAGCAAAAGACTGCTTATGGTAGTCAAGAGTTATTCTTCACATTGTAAAACACTGGGGAAAAAATGTGACGCAAAGTTATTTCTTTGAAACAAAGTGGGAGTGCAAAGGAGGAAACTTCTTGTTGCTTTGAGATGTTGTGAAATACATCACATTTCAAAATACTTCATCTTTTTTATATTTTAAACCCACCAGACCCACTAAAAAAAGAACACTAAAGTTGCAGCATCTCACATTTAAAAGGCTGCCTGCAGTTTTAATTTAACTGTGTGATGGGATACTGCTTTTCCCCCCAGAGAGCAAAGGGTTAAACAGTTGTTTTTGAGAGATAATTATTTGAAAGTCTTAACAAGAATGATGAAGATTTACAACCAGGTGATATAAATGGAAAGAGGGGAAGGAAGTGGGTTAGGATTGTAGAGTGTTATGCTTTTACTGCCTTTAGGGTAGAAAGGTTAGTGAAGTTTTTGATACTGTGAGGGCTTGATGATGGTGGGAATTCTTGTAGAGATACAAGAATTTTCTGTCTTACTAATTGTGAGTCACTGTAGAGTTATGATAAAAGTCCATAATTGGAAGGAAAATATACGTAAAATGGAGGTAGGATAAGTACTGGATAGAGACCACCTCTCGGAAGCATGAGGACTGATTCTGGGCTGCTGTGGAGCTGGAGTGGTCACTGTGGGATGCCCATGCAGCCTTCCCTGTGAGTATGCATTTTTGTACAATCTTTAAATATGTAATCTCACATTTCTTTCACATAGGAGATAAGAATTTAATGAGTAGTGATCCAGTATTTTGTTTTATCATGTTCTGTGTGTGGTCCCAGGCTACAGTATATGCTGTTTACTATATGCTATTTAAATGCTGTGCTGAAAGCAGAATAATTAACTTCCTCATGGGCTTTTCTGTAACACTCATTGCAGTGAGATCAGAGAGTCTTACAATGTGAAAGAAATTGCTACCTAAATGCATGTTCGTTAAGTAGAGACTGTTTCTGCTGTCAAGCATAGACAAGTGTCAGGCATATGTATATGTCCAGTTTGAAACATTAGAGACTTGATTTCTGAGTATTCACCAGTATACAATACTTTATTTGATGTATAGTTCCTATTTTCCTCAATTGCAGCTGGGACACTTCAGCTGTTCTGCAACCCCTAAACAAAAAAAGGATATAAATCAAGACACCTGTGAGAATCTCTTGTTTGAGTTGCTTTCAGTATGTTTGACATTTCTGGTAGAGAATAGTTATGTGTAGCTGTATTTATATAAGTGGGATCTTACATCATGGCTTAGATGCAGTGGTTTAACGTGCGCCAAGAAGGCAGATGTTTGGAACTATTGATCTTTACCAAGCTGGGGCAGGTGAGTAAACTTTAGAACTTTCAAAACTGCTTAACAATGTAGAAGCCCAACTCCCGTTTCAAAAGCATATAAATTGTTTATGAGCTTAGGTGCTTTCAGAAAGTTTTCTCTTTTATTCTACAATAAAAATTATGAGATAATATCTATATCGCTGTTGAAGGACAAAAATTCTAATTTGAAAGTTATTTGCATGTGATTTCTAGCAATACTCCAAAATTTAGTTGAAAGGTATTAAAGAAGCACAGGTGAGTTAAATCAATGCGATATCTCTGCCTTGTGCACAAGATAGAACGATATTTTATCTCTTACGTAAGAAAATGAAATATTTCGGTAAAATGAATACTTTTTGAGGCAACATGGTTATTTTACTCCTGCCAACACTGCTGGAAATTTTCAGCCTTATAATTTTCCCTGCAACAATAAGTAAATCAGCTTGTCTGAGGAAGACGAATACTTATTTGATTTAGAAAAATAACTTCACAACTTGCAAGTGTAGGTGAACATCTCATACCATTTTAAACACTGGTTTGAATATACATATATTGAATACATGCAGGCAAAGGCATACCTGGTGAAGACCAGGTACTAAAGGCTGCCATGAATATAGCAGCACAGTAGAGCTTAAAACTGATAATTTCTTGAACTGCTGCATGTGATTTCGTGTATTAACATCAATTACTGCTAACAGCCTAATAAAAAGAAAATATATAAGTTGCATCTCAAAACTGCGTAGCAAAGGATGAAATAGCACAGACAATATCACTTGTGAAACTGAAGAACATTTTCATAATTAGTAACTAATTCATATGGTGCATAATGTAAAAATGTGCTTAATTTTAATTCTCTTTCTATAGTTTTTTTTTTTTTTTTTCTATTCTGGATTTCATATGCTTGTCATTGCCCTTAAATACTTCTATTTGCTGTATTGCTTCTCTAAGGTATTTGAAGAATATGCTAATATAGAGTAAAGCGTAATGTTTTATCATGAAATAAATAAATTACATTAGCATAATGCTTAGGCTGAATCAGCTTTTGATTGTGAACTGACCTGAGATCTCCAAACTCACTTTTGCAGTATCTTTCAGAGGCTGTGGTACTTATCTAACTACCTTTGTACTTCTAGGCTCTTAAACTTTTGAAATGCAAACAGTAACTGAGCCATACAGTGTAGCTGCAACTAAAGCTTTTCAGAGAAATATAACTGAGCTTAATTCATCTGGGCTGCATTCTTATATGGCATCAGTCTTGTATTTTACCGCTTAACTACAAACTGTTTTTAATCAGACTGTGTGTCCTGAAAAAGATGTATCTGATCTTCATTCCAAGGTATCAATCAATGAAGGAAATCATTACTAAATTTGGTAGTCTTGTCCAGCCTTTGCTTATTAAATTAAAAAATAAAAAGTCCAGGTCCTTAAGAACTGTCTGGCTTCTGTTTCCAGACTCTAACAATCACTCAGAACAAAGTCTTTACGTTTCCTTTGGAAAGGTTTAACATGCTGTATTTGAGTCACTTCTCTGTCCTTGCCTGCACTAGCAATATTGTGTGTATATAACGCAGCACTAAGTCCTTGGAAGAGCTGTGCTTGAAACGGGTTCCTTATGTTGGCCCTGTAGAGGAAGGTGCTAGCCTGGGTAAAGGCCAGAGTATAACATAGAACTGTTTGTATACAGAGATAATGCACTGTAATTCATAGTCTGTGAAATGACCTTAACAATATGGCTATGCTTGTGTCCTGAGCTCAGAGAGCTTTACTGTATGGTATTTTGAATTTTCAAATCTCTTTGGAAATTCAGCTTCCAACGTCCACTTTAAAATAGGAACATTAGAATTCTGCACACAGCCCAATTATCAGGCTTTCAGTGTCATGCGTAGAATTAATGTTGTAGGTTTTCCATTATGAACTCAGCGTTTCCTAGGTCTCCAGTTTCTACAATGCGATATACGCTTAGTAGAAAGTTTGTGCTCCTTGTGAATTTTTATATAGCTAAAAAAATATATCATTTAATATATGCCTATAGGACAAAATAGGTGATTGGATTTGCTCCTGTAGCTGTTCCGTCCTTTACATTATTTGTTTGTGTTACCTGCGATTATTTGCAGACAGCCCCTGCATCCAGATGTATGATGAACATGTTCACCACCAGGTTGCTCATTAATCTTTCCAACACCTCTCTGAAAATGTTGATGGGTTTCACAGAGTAATTACCAATAGGGAATCACTACCAAGTTAGCTGGTTCCTAGTGCATCCAATATATCCTTTTCTGATATTCCATGTGGCTAATATTTTAAGTTAGTTTCATGCAGTATGGCTTGACGTAGTTTTAAAAAGTTTGTTACATGTGAGATTAACATAATTAACCACACTTAGATTAAAATAATAAAATTATTTTTTACAAGTCCCATTTTCCATAAAATCATTTTGACTGGCATTATTTATGTTCCTTTCTTTAATTCTTTATCAGTTGAATCCCTTATCAGCTTTTTCTCTAACCTACTCAGGATTCAAGGGGTCAGTCCAGGTCATCTTCTTTGCCCTTTATGAATATTTTCATGGTCTTCTAAGACTGTAAGAACTTATTTCCCTCCATCCCCAGTACTGCCAGATTTATTATAACCTGCACCCAGTGATAGACAACTCCAGCATCTCTTTTAGTCTACGCATCATAAGTTTTTAAGAGTAACTGACTGAAAGGATATTTATCCAAAGTAAGTATAGTTTAACACTCTGAAGCGCAAAAGTTCTGAATCATTCAGTTAGACCTAGGCAAGACTGTACGAAACCCGAGACTGTTTTCAGATTGTCTGGGTTGTACCGTGTTTTTCCAGCAGTATCTTTCGTGACATTTCCAACTGATTCCAGCCCTGAATTTCCTTATGGTTCTCTCTGCTACTGGAAAACAGAGTGGTTTCCAGCAACTCCATCAGATAACAAACGCCTGTCTTGTGTTCTGCTATCTCCAAATCTGCTTTTACAAGATTTATAATAGGCAATTGTTAATTTTGTTTTCTGCAGCCAGCTTGCTAAAGAGAAATGGATAAGAAAGCAAATAAATTCCGTATTTGTTGCAGACTAAGAAAGTACAGGAAAGTACACTTTTGCCAGTCTTTTATCATTGAATCTGCTGTGCTTTGGCCTTAGCAGAATTCAGTCCTGTCCTGACAGTGACAATCTTCTTTTTGATGATGTTAAATTCATCACATATTTTGCTTCTTGCAGACCATTAGGAAATTGCTGTAGAAATACAGTTTATAATATTACTTACCCCTCCAATCCCAGCAATAAAGTTATCTTTGTACACAGAATGAACATCTTGACTCTGTGTTAATGGCAAAATCGTAATTTCATTTAAGTAGGGAAAGGATTTTTCTCTAAATCTTAATTCATTGTCAGGCCCTTCAGTTTTCAAGGAAGAAGAGAAGATGGTTTTCTAATGAAATTGAATTGACTTTTTTTTCCTTAGATGGAAATTGTAATTGCCACTGACCAGTCTTGAATGTTTTTTCTTTTCTGTTTTTCTTTTTTACCCTAAATCATTCACAGTTACCCTGGAAAGGGATTGCTGCAGCAACACTGTCTCTCCCTAAGTTTACATTAGGGAGTCAGCCTGCAGAGAAAGTGGAACAGAAGTTCCAGCTCTAATTCTTGACTTTCTTTTTTGTGACTCCTCCTTTCTTTTGTGTTTATACCTGAGTCTTGACAGAATATTGCTCCAGTCTGTTAGCCCATGGCTATGGGCAGATTTCAGTTGCATATAGAACACATCTGGGGGGAAAAGTGTGGGAAAAATTACAGCTGCAGAGTTGTATTGCTCAAATTTGATAGAGACAATTTGAATATCAGTAGGGGGTAATTCAGATATTCTTACTAGAAAAAAAAGAATTCATTAATTTATCCCAGGTGTCATCACTGCTTTTCTCATTACTGCCTTGCGTATTACACTCTCAGGGCTTGAAACACTTTATCTCTTATCTCTGACAAGATTTTCCTTTTTTAAAGGAAAGACACATGTATACCATATTAAGTGCTGGATGTATGTTATAGTACATTTATAATAGAATAGACTTTTATTTATGCAGTACCTTTCTTAAAATGATTTAAAAAACATTAGAGGCCCTTACTGTGCTAAATACTGAAGTACTGCACAAGCTTTCTGAGTCACTTTGTGTATTCTTGACAAGAGCCCAAGCAGAATGCTGACTGTCAGAACTGCACTGAGAAAAGGGATGCTTTTCAGTGCTGAAATACGAGTTTAAACTCCTACTCCTGTTTAAAAAATGTCAAACTATCTTTAAGCATACCTGAGGACTCGCCTTCTAAAGCCACGATTCAAATTGCATTGTAGCCAAGTCTGTTTTTTATGATTCAATGTGTGTGTGCTTTTTCTTGCAGTTCTTTCCCCCCACTTTTCCACTGTGCGTGTTTCTGTTTTATTTTGGCATTGATTCTGCAGCACTACTCAGACATGCTCATAGGAGCCCACACAACGTGAGGTAGGTGCAGCAAATTGCATAATCAAGTCCATTAAATAGAATTGCACTTCCATAACAAAATATGACAGCTGTCATTTAAAAAGGAGAATTACTTTTCCCAAGGAGCATATTTTATTCTGAGGTAACATCAAAGAAAATCTTCTCCCCTCAAAAATGATAGAAAAATAGAGAATATAATAGAGGTTATTTTAATCTAGTTTAATCACCTGAACAAATAAATGGCTTGGATATGAATTGATTTGTATGGTTGGTGTCACAAAGGAAGGAAAGACAATTCCTAGCAACTGACCCACGCTTCAGTGGCATGAAGTTTGAAAAGTAAATTGAGCTTTAGAATTTTATTTTAATTATTCCATCTGGTTCATGCAGAAACTCTTCTAGACTAAAAACTCTGCACAGCATAGGCTTAAAGTTCTACATAGCCATTTGTGCTATGTTTGGATTATTGGGACTTATTCCAGCACTGCTCTGTGCCTGATTATCTGCCAGAAAATCTAAGATAATCGTAGGTAGAACACAGAAAGTGAACTTTCCTCTGCATTTTGGCTTTTTCATACAGTTTGTAAAGAAAGTAATTCTGAAGCTCTTCACAGCAAAACTCATAGGCGGACTTCCAAGAATAGTCAGTGGCATTTTTATTCCTTCTTATGTCTTTTATGTATAACCATTATGAAATGTAGATTATACTAGTAATTCTGCATATGTGTATATGTTTTAGATGGAAGGCTAGCAAGTTAAATTTTTAGTAATCTGATCATGTGGAAGAAAGGAAGGTCCTCTGCTTGCCACTGAAGTTCCCGAAATACTGTTTGCTAGAAGTGTGCTTGGAGAAATACCACTCCATAACTGCCCCAAAATACCATTTCCGTCATGCCCACTGGTAGAGACAGGATGCCACGCTAGATGGACGTCTGATTCAGTCCTGCTATGTTGTGTTTACAAAGGAGCCGTGTTACAGTGAGAAAAAGCGTGTTTGAAAGACTTTAAGTAGTGAGCAATGGGCTACTGATTTTGGTGAGGTTTCTGGGGAGTTATTACTAGCACTACTGAGAGTTAAGATGTTTGATAAGACTACATGCAATGTTTTGAAAGGAGGAAGGAATTTGGAATACATTATGCAGATGATAATGAGTTATAAGAAATTGAAATTGCCAGTGAGGACCAGGGTTTTTTTCCATGGATCTTGAGGTGTAGACTGAATTTCTTAGGTCTTCAGGAAAAGATCCAACTAGATTATTTTTTCACATCTAGTCTATAAAAATGACATTATTTCTTCAGCTTCAAAAATTTACCTCAGAATTGACAAGTAAAACTAGTCTAATTCAATTGTATTAACTTGAGTGTGATATTCGCCTGTGTGAGGACTGTGCTGTACAGATTGCCTCGGTTAATAGAAGGAAATTATTTATTCCTATGGACACTTCAGGATCATAATGGACTTGAATGTCTACTTGAATCTCTCTCAACAAAAGACAAGATGCATGTACAACTGATACATCTTAACCCATCTATTTAAGAGCTTTGTTTTACTGAGGCTTGCTCTGGCCCTCTATGCTGGGTTACTTTTTGCCTGAGTATATGAAAAGATGTTTTTCACGTCTTACACATTGAACTGGCTCACAATAGCAGAGTTCATACCCTGAGAGGCCAGGCTGTGATATGAAAATTGGAATATGAATTGACAAGTATTAGGAGAGAAATATCCAAGTTACAGAATTAAAGAACCTTTAGCTTTGTTAAATAATAATTTATTTAATAATAAACCATCAAATGGCTGAGATTAGGAGGAACCATTTTATCTAGTTTAAGTTTTTTTAAGATATTCACTTTGTGCAGCTACATATTTATTCTTGTCACATTTCCCAATATTAAATTTCATGTCTGTAAATGGTGTGAGCTGGTTCTATTTTCCTCAGTCAGAGCCTTTAACGTTTATTTTATTGATTCATGTTAAAAAAGGAAACGATGAAAAGCTTCTTCAGGATACTTGAAATCAGATCAATTCCTTTCTTTTAAATTGGAAATACAATATAACAATTACTCTAGGATATGTGTCTCCAAGTGCAAATGGTTGGAATATACATAATAATTTTCTTTTTTTATTTGAATGTACAGGCTTAGCATCCGTATTTTATAAATGCTGACATCCTAAAGTTAAGTAGGATAACATGGCAGTTTTAAAGTAGGAATTTAACTTGCAAGTAAGGCATTAGTGAAGTTAAATGAGTGTTTCACAACAGACATCACGCATGTTTTTCAAATACTTGGTATATCTGTAAGTACAGTTCTAGCACGAGTTTCAGAGCATTGTCTGAATTGCTATCACTCTCTGTCCAGTATTAATTTTATCCTTGTGTATAAGATTAATATGCACATAATTAATAGGTAGATGGCAATACAAAAGGAAGAAGGCCAACAAAAATGGATTTCTTTAGACCCTGTCTTAGGACAGTTGGAATGCATTTCTGCCTTTGTTTTGATTCAATTTTAATAACAAGGGAAAACTGTTTTTTTTTTAAAGATCTTTTTATGTGTCGTGGGTAATGAAAGAGGGAGAAAGAAATAGTCAGTACAGCAGTAGTCAAATCTGAATTTCTGCTTTCACTGAGTCATAACATTAAGCTCATTTCTGTAAGGTAAAATGAGATATGTTTATTTTCTGTTCCAAAGTGATTTTCTTGTTTATACTGAAAGCATAAACAGAAATCCATAAAGATTTTGTGAGGGTAGAAAAAAATATCTAGATTTCAGTTATCTTTCTGAATAATAGACTGAATGTTCAGGTTGAACTATCAGTTACAAATGAGCAGAGGAATGGGAAGAATGAGGAGTGCACAAATACCAAAATACATAGCTTTTTCTGCCTGCCTGGAAGTAAAAAGTAGAATTTTCTCAAACTTGTCTCCTATAAGCAACTAAGAACTGAAGGTGGACTTTGATTTGACTGTTAGTACTTCAGGTACTGGCTGGTGTCTTTGTAGGGTCCTGGTACCCCTCCTACGGCTGCAAGTTCTGCCTGGTGTTATAGGAAGGGGGATGTATGTCTGTGAGGAGTTCTGTGCCCTGCCATATGAGGAAGGGTGATCATTTAGAGCAGGGAAAACATTGCTTCATGCTAAAGTTAGGTGGCTCAGAAGTAGGGAAAGAGTAAGTCAAGGCAGTGGGCACTATCACCCAGAAGAAAGGAGAATTTTGGAAAAATTTGATATAATAAACTTTCAAGTGTCTAGCATTGGGACTTCAGTACTAGGCCAATGGGATTATGTCGTAGTATACCTTTGTAATTTTTGCTTTTGAGGACTATTGTGCAAGAGCTGTTATTTCATGCTTTGATTCTTCTTCTAGTAGTCTATGTCTTTGCCAGTTGCATGTTTTATGGATTGCTAATAAAGGTGCCATATTTCATTCTAAAAGGATCATATTTTGAGAGTGTTCAAAGTATAACATGGGTGAAATAAATAATGTGTATCTTTCATTGTAGCACAAGGATAAGGTGCATTTCATTGCATATTCCTGCTGATCTTTTTTGAACTGTTTCCTTTTATCTGTTTCCACACAGCTGCCCACCTTCTTTCATGCTGTTCCCAGTGCTTATTTCATACTTCTCCTCTCCTCTGTTAACTTCCTTCATAATGGTTTTTCTACATCCTCCTGAAAATTGGACAGACATGCTGCATTCTTTATTAACATGCTCACAGGTTTTTATAATCACTTTAGTAATAAAGAGTAATTCACATTTTGATTTAAAATACAACAGCCATAAATAATTAAAGGAAATTAATTTTAGACAGGTTCTTCATCATGCAGGACCTAGAGTTCTTTATTCACATTAATTAATGACAGTACTAGTACCTCAGATAGTGTGAAGACTATAGCATCCTATTCTGAGTTGGATACTTAAATAGTATCATCCAACTATTGCAAGATGATCAGAGAGTTGATTGACTAAAAGTCATGCACTTAAAGCACTTCTGTTATTAAACTTTTCATAAGAACATCAGTAATTTGCACTGATGACTTCTATTTGTATTAGAGATGACTGAACTGTATAAATTAAGTAGTAAATGAATAAATGCAGTAAGTTAACTCGGAGATACTGCATTTTGTTGTGTACTTCATGCTTTAATTGCAAAGCCTAATTTAATAATGATGATCATGCACCAGAATGTGCATTTGTGAAATTTGAACAGCAGAAGAGCAACCTTCTTTCCACAAAAAGGGACAGGGCAAGGAATGTTTTTCAGTCTTTGTGACTGTCAGATTGCAAAATCCGAACAAAGTCTCATATCCTAAGACTTGATTGTTCTTTTGCAATTTACACCTTCCTTCTCCAGTCATGTCTACCAAAATCTCACCGAGCTATTTTTGTTTCTATCTTCATCGCCTGAATTGACAATTATTTGGTTGGAAACAATGCCAGTGTTGGACCTCAGAGGTGTAGGATGCTTTAACTTTATTTGCAGACTTATATCTCCATTCTACCTTGTGCCAGAAACATCTTTCCCTCCCTCAAAACATTTAACAAGACTTGTCTACTAGCAAAATGTACTTCGATCTTGAACAATGCAATGTCAAAATACACATAAACCAATTCTATTCTCAGTAACACTTTTGGCATAACTGAGTACTGAATGCAAAAAAGCAATCTGCTGTCACTAACTGAGAGCAGATTTTGACTTTCTTGTCTTGTGTTTCATCAGTTTTGGATCTTTTCTTGAAAGTGTTTCCTGTTACGTTGTTGAAGTAACAAATAGAGGTACAGATTAGAGCTGTTAACCAGGTTAACTTGAATCTTTTAGATTTTATTTTGCAATGTATGCTTTGTATGGCAATGTGATGTATTCTAGGACTTTTGCCAACATAATATGCCAATGACTTAATTTTTTTTAAATTTCACTGATGTTTGTAGTTGTCATGGTTTAAGCCCAGCCAGTAACTCAGAACCACGTAGCTGCTCACTCGCTCCCTGCTTTTCTTCTCCCCTGCTCCCAGAGGGATGGGGAGGAGAATCGAAAGAATGTAACTCCCATGGGTTGAGATAAGAGCAGCCCAGTAGCTAAGGTATAACAGAAATCACTACTGCTGCCACCAATAATAATAATGATAAGGGAAATAACAAGGGAAGAGAATACAACCGCTCACCACCTGCCCACCAATACCCAGCCTGACCGAGCAGTGATCTAATCCTTCTGGGTAACTGGCCCCAGTTCTGCATCCTGGGAATGACATGCTGTGGTATGGAATACCTCTTTGTCTAGTTTGGGTCAGGTGTCCTGTCTCTGCTTCCTCCCGGCTTCCTCTCCTCTCTGGCAGAGCATGAGACTCAGAAAGTCCTTGGTCAGACTAAACGTTACTGAGCAGCAACTAAAAACATTGGTGTTAGCAGCACTGTTCCCAGGCCAAAAGTCAAAACCACAGCACTGCACCAGCTACTAAGAAGGAGGAAAATGATTGCTATGGCTGAACCCAGGACAGTAGTTGACATAACTGTAGTAGCAGGAACCTAATGTGAGACATTGTTCAATGGATTCCTTTCTCCAACTTAGGTAATTTCTTTCCGTTCCCCCAAAGCCTCTCCATTCACTGCATTCTGATATGTATTTTCACTAATTTCTGTGTAGTGAATTCCCTGTTTGATTAAGACAATTTAGCAGTTTAATCAGCACCTGATTTCACAAGTTTGTTTCCCTGAGTGAAGAGAATTTCTTTAGACACAAACACTTGTATATTTTTTTCTAGAATAACTACAATTTCATTCAAACCGTATTATTAGCCATGCATGTACAAAATGTTTTTGTAAGCCAACTCCGAGCAATAGTTCTTTTAAACAATTGTTGCCTTATATTTTCTATTTTCACATTCTTTTTCATGATGTTTTATTCTGTGAGTTTATTTTCTAGCAAAAAGAAAATACAGCTATAGTAATAGAATTAAAACTGTCAGTTATGCACACACGGGCAAGAATAGTAAACTTTGAACTCCTTTCAAACTTTCCTTCTGAGAGAACTAATTTATCTAAGTGCCATGATGACATTCCGGTTCTTACCATGTGGCTGAAACAATGAGTCTTATCTAAGAATAAGAAAAGCTATAAAAAACACTGGAGGGTTTTCTTTGTTTTGTGTTTGCATTTTGAATAATAGACAAGACATGTTTGACATAAGACAGCAGAATGATTAGACTAAGGATTTGGAGTGCAGCTGCGCTGATGGTATTTGGCAGCCTTATTGACACACTATAGTGCCTCAGGCTAATGATTCTTGCAGTTTTTCAGTCATTTCTTGCAGTCTGCTTCGGGGGAAAGCACTTACTTAGGCCTACTTTTGAGCATGGTTTGTCTCCAGCCTCTGTTCCTATCAACTTCCAGTGGTGAACAAAAGCAAATGGCTGCAGAGTTGACAGGTCTGCTTCTGGCAGCCAGGAGGAGTATTTTCTCACAGAGCCAAGAGTCCTTCATTGCAACCTGCCGAAGACTTAATAGATGGATTATTACTAGGTGATCATAAGCTGTTTTTGCTTTTCTACATTCGGCTAAGGTCCTCCAAGAGTGTGTTCTATCTGCCTTTTTTATTACAGTGCATCAACAGCTACTTCTGATATGTGGCTTGGAATGCAGAGTTACCCATTATATCAAATGCTAAGGATATTTACCTTTTTCCACATTATTTTCTTTGTCCTTACTGTGACTTCAGATTTATTTTAACTGGACTAAGGTAATGTCTTTAACTGCCTTGATTTTTCATAATGTGATAACTTGTTCTTTCTAACATATACAAAAGTAATATATCTGGTAACCCTTATCTTAGAGAGGAGGAACATAATAGTCCATACTGGGGCTCTGCATTACAATCACAGAATGGTTTGGCTTAGAAGGGATCTTAGAGATCTAATTCGAACCCCCATGCCACAGGCAAGGACAGCTCCCACAAAACCAGGTTGCTCCAAGCCCTGTCCAGTTGGCCTTGAACACTGCCAGGGATGAGGCAGCCACAGCTTCTCTGGGCAACCTGTGCCAGAGCCTCAGCACCCTCATAGTGAAGAACTTCTTCCTAATATCTAATCTAAATCTACACTCTTTCATTTTAAACCCATTTCCCATTGTCCTATCACTAAATGCCCTTCTCCAGGTTTCTTGTAGGCCTCTTTAGGCACTGGAAGCTGCTTTGAGGTCTCCCTGGAACTTTCTTCAGGTTGAACAAGTCCATGTCTCTCAGCCTGTCCATAGCAGAGGTGCTCCAGCTCTCTGATCATCTTTGTGGCCTCCTCTGGACTCACTTCAGCAGGTCCATGTTCTTATGTTGGGGGCCCCAAAGCTGAATGTAGTACTTCAGGTGGGAGTGGAGTAGAGGGGGAGAATCACTTCCCTTGACCTACTGGTTACGTTTCCTTTGATGCCGCATCCCAGGGTACAGTTGGCTATCTGGGCTGCAGGTGCACATTGCCATGTTTTGTAATGTTTCTTGCTATTAGGTCAAATCCTGTACCCCTACGCAAGATAGCCAGATTTGCATTTCAATGATTCCCTTTCCTTCACAATCATTCTCCAAATTGTTTGAATTGAATTATTGAGATCACTGTCCTAAAGTACTTACACCGTTTGCAGGCCAAATTCCAGTTCAGTCCATTAAAGGCATGACTTACCTAGTACAGTTTCAGGAAGCTGTATTCTCTGCATCTCTACTCTATGCCTTTCCATCACTGCAAGCTCACACAGCATGTGCTATTGCTTCATTGTGTGGTTATGGTCAGGCCTCCCATCCTGGTCATCTGGACACAACACAGATTATGTTGAAGTAATATTAATAGAGTAATTGCTAAGGAATAAATTGTTCAGTGCATTATTATTTTTCATGGTTAACTTTTCTGTCTGTCTGACATACCTTGTCCCCATGAATTTCATGATACAGATACTGTGTTATTGCCAGAGAACCTTACTGAGTAGTAGGAAATAAGCCTTTGCATTTATGATACCTGTGGCTATGCTGATCATGAGGCCATTACCAAGCCACAGGGAGCACCCTCAAAAATAGTTGTCTTATGCCACAAGGCACATGCATATGACATGTTCAATAGAAATCACTACAACTTGAATAACTGCTATTGCTGGAAGATATGCAACTGTTCCTGTGGTAAGCTTGTGTCATTAGACATATAATTCGTATTAAACATCTCATCATTGCTGGTCTAGAAAATGATTTTTAGTCAGTGGTCACAAATAAAAATATCGGCCTTGCAGGAGTTAAAAGCTCCTTTTATCCCCTCAACTTTTTACCACTTAAACTGAATATTTGGTCTTCTAATATCTTGGTCTTATAAGCAATTTTGAGGCTGTTTGGTCTAATCTGAATTTTAGAAAGGCAGCTGAGCACTGTTGTGTGACAGTTCTCACTGAGCTTTCCTGTCTCCTTCGAATGTTGTGATCTTTAATGTCTGTAAGTGTGCAGTCATCTGCAACTGAACCTTTACCTGTGCCTCTACAATGACGTGGGTTATCCCTTAACTTGTGAATAATTACAGTGGAGGTAATTTTGTTTTCCTGCATCTCACACTAAGTATTTGAAGATTCTCTTATAAAATTTTTGGAGGCTCAGACTTTTTTGATAACTTGTTGAGGTGAATTCAAGCAAACTTGGATTGTTTAAAAACAGAACTTCCTTTTGTAGTATCATCAAAGTATAAAATTATCTTTCAGAAACATTTCAAATCCAGAATTCAAGATGTGAATTTATCTGTCAGGTAACCCTAGAGATTCTTTTTTTAAGGAAATAGTTTTCATTGTTTTAAGTGTCTTTCAGAGAGGAATGAAAAGAAAGAAAAGAGCAAGTTTTAGACATCCACTTTTAGCATGTTAAACCACAGAAAAACATTTTCATTGTTTGGAAGCAGTGAAACAGACTTGTTTTTCATAAATTATGCATCCTTTTTTGTGGTTGTAGAGAAGATGAGTTGAGACTTTTAGCTGTGTACTAGCAGTGTTTGCATTTGAACCTCTTGGAAGTCTAACGTGGCTTTGAGTTTCAAACAGTTTTAGCTGGAACTGGCAACTCTTTATGTGTAGCAATCATACTATAGTTAGTTTTCATGTTTCTAACAAAAGATAATTGGAAAACAATTGCAACAAAAACACTTTGCTTCCTCTTGACTATTGCTTGGAGGAGTGAGAGGACTGAAACAGCCTTCTTCCTTTCTAATCATGAAGGGAGGAAGTAGTTGGACAGAAAGAGGAATTGGAGAGCTTTATTGAGCTTTATAGTTGTATTGAGAAATACAGGTGATGAGCTTAAAGTGAAGTTCTACTCTTATATATTGACTGGGAATTGTTGGAGTATAGCTTAAGTTTCCAATGTGTTTTTATTGATACATTTATAAACCAGAAACACACATGCTATCCATGGGTATGGCAGTTTCAGTAGCTGCAGCAGGTCTGAGAATTTGGTGATGATATGCATGTTCTGAAATCATCTTGTATGAAAATATTTTTTCCTAATGAAGAAACCTGTTAATTCATTAATTTGTCAATAAATCCTTTCAAGTGTAAGAAAGAAACAATTTTTTCTCAAGATTTCCAACACTTCTGTACAATTTATCTTACAGCAACATTATTAAATTCAGTTCTCTATAAAAAATCCAAAAGTAAAGGTATTTCCTACAGAAAATGTAACACACATAAACCTCCGTTGTACCTATGTCTGAAAATGCAGTCACATTTTCTCATATTCATTGTAAATACCTTCACTTGTTTACTCAGAAGTTTCTGAAAATACATATTATGGACTCTGAAGTGTCAAATATTTGATGCATTGCTACCTACTGCTTAAATAAGATCAGTTTTGCAAATTGGATATTTTCTTCCCCTCCAGAAAAACTCCCATTTTTATAAATGAGGTCGAGCTGAATAGTGAGAAATACTTTCTTTCCATTGACATGTTTTTTTACTGTAACCAGTCATTGAAGAACATGTAATGAACTAAGTGTGTAGAAACAGAAAGCCTCACCTTTATTTGATATCAGCAGGAATCATGTTGGCTTAAGCCAGAGCTGTATTTCATCCGATACACTGTACTGATTGCAAAGGGAAGTGTGTTTGTCAATATTGACTGTATTCAAGGTTTCAAACATGTTTTAAGTTCCCTAACACATATATTACCTTGGATAGTGTAAACTTAACTTGCCTGACAACTTTTTAAAGATATCTCAAAAGTTTTATACTTCACTCAAAAGTATTCAATAAATCTTTTCTAGATGTAAGATTTCTTTTGTATTATAACCTTGCCCCCAGTTAAAAAGTGAAGACTTGGAATTATCTGCTGCAGTGCATTCTGTCACTTTTACAGCTATATCACTGATTTTTAACGTGCGAGGAAGAGTTAGGTGACTTTTTTTACATCACTTACCCTTCAAACTGCAAGTAAATAGCACCTACTCTTAAATGCCTTAAACCAACCAAACAGAAAAGAATGCTAGAATAAAACATAAATAATGCAAGCTAAAAATCCCTTTCCTGATCAAGAATCAACCTTTTTTGTCAATTGATATTTCTAACATTCATTATGTTAAAGGGTTAAGATCCTGCCTCAGTTTCTTCCTCATCTGATTGAAAACAGAGTTGGTGGCAGCACCATTGCCATGAACATGTTTTTTTCTAGCAGTCAGTCTGCTGTGAGGAATTAGATGTACGGTTAATTAGATTTAAAGTTGAGAAACCGTCTAGTGTAAGACATTCACAGAGCCGAAGCCTGCCACGTTATAGAACAGGTGAAATTGGGCAATTTTACTTTATTTGATAGAAAGAACCTTAGTACATCACTTGGAGTAACTTTATTTCAGCATTTAAAGAAATGAGAATTATTATTTGAAGAAATGAGAATTATTTCATCTCAAATCTTGAGAAGGTATAACTGAATTAAATTTTTCAAGTTTAACAGGATTACCTAGGGACAGAAATGTAATCCTTATAATTATTTTCCTTTTAATTTCTAATATTCCTTCTTGTATTATTTTATGTGTGAAGTGGCCTGTACATTTGTATCTTCTTTTCAGAGCTAAAAAAAAATATACCTTGATTTACCCTGATTATAGTATGTAATTTAATGAGTTTAGGATTCTTTAAGAAATTACCATTAAAATGGTAGCTTCAAGTAAGTAACTAAATATGAAATCCTACTAAACAGAACTAAGTCCTTTTAATATAACACAAAAAATTAGTTAACTTGAAATTAATGATCTGAACCAGTCATAAGACATTGACCAAACTGAGAGGTGCTGTTTTGAATACCATTGAGAGTGAAGAACTTCTGTAGTAATTGTTCATACAAACTAATGTATTTTGATAACAGTGAAAACTTTAAAAACTAGGCAGTATGCTTACGGTAGTAAAAACCTCGCAGATGTGTGTCTTCCACAATGAAGTCCTATACTTTTTTGACTAGTTATTATTATTTCTTAAAATTATTTTACATGTTTAGTTAAGATAAAAACCCTTAATATAAAATCCTCAGTCCGTTATGGGCTATGATCCTTCAGAGCTCTGTGTGTGGCGTCACTCAAATACTCTCCTGTGCTTTCACAGTAAAATTATTGTTAATTTTTTGTTTTTGTATTTCTTCCATGGGACAAAAAGAGAGCATTACGACCATGTTTTTTCAGAGATTAATGCTTTTACTCAATAATGTCCTCATGAGTCCTTAGTAACGGAGACAAAGGAAAGGGAAAGTCTGAGGTTTGTTTATTGTGTGTAGTTGCATAATTATTGTGTGACTAATGGCAGGAATTGTGCTCGGTAGGACTGATTTCTCAAAAAATTAGACTTCCATACAGTTTATTTACTCAAACTGAGTTAGCTTGCTTTGGCTTTAATGTTTGCCTGAAAAGCTATTATGTCTCCTAGTACTGCAAGTTACTGTATTATAACTGATACAATGTGTGCTTTATGTACTTTTATAGTGCCAGTGAACATTATGAAAAGTTATCTGGAAAGATTTTAAACCTAGAGAGCTCTGCCTGAGGGACTGTAGGAAGACTACTGAGGGCAATATCTCTGGAAGGTCATTAAGAGGATTTCGAGGACTAAACCCTTTGTTTTTGTCTGGGTGGAGATTAGTGGAGGAACCTGCACCAGTGGGCATTTGTTGTAATCAAACCTGGCTGTGGGGTTTCCTTTGTGTTGTGGAGGCAGCTGTTAAAAGGGAGCTTAACACTGAGCCTGCCTCGGATACATTGCACATGACCCAGTGCTGTGTACAGGCAAGGTAACACATTCTGAGGAGGGGGAAGAAAGGGGGGGCATGGGGGTGAAAGTATAAGGTCAGGCAAGAGACAAAAGAACACATTGTTATATGCAGATATAGAAACCGAGGTTTGTAAGAACAGAAGGGAACATATACATACAGATTAAAAATAGTGATGGTTTAATTTTCCTTAATAACATTCTCATTTATAGCTTTTCCAAATCTAGATTTAAGGTAAACAGGACATTAAATGTCGCAATTACATGAACATTACAGGAATAAATGTAGAAGCAAAAGAGATAATGTTGTTCTTCTGGTGCTGAAATTCATTTCCTCATGTTAAAGAACATCTGTGATGGTTGGGGAGAGGGAGAAAGTTTGCTAAATAATTGTTTTCATAAAGGAAACTACTGATGGAAATGTTAGAATGTCATGGAAAGGTCTTTCAAAATAGAATAATCTGGAAATAAAAACATCAACTATGATATTGAACACAAATGGCTGAACGTGGCTGTAGAACCACAAAATGGTTTGGGATGGAAGGGACCTTTAAAGCTCATCCAGTTCCAATCCCATGCCATGGGCAAGGACACCTTCTACTAAACAGGGTTGCTCATCTCCATTGGTGATCTCCAGTGTTGGGGGTTTAAGAGAGACAGGATTAGGTTGTTTAGTAGCTCTGCAGTAGCTGGTGCTCCTGGAGATGTGTGGTGGTGGTCTTTTGGTTCTTGTGACCTCTGGCTACTGTGTCTCATCACCCATAAACCAAGTTGAAACAGTTTGAATAGTTTTTTAACACCCTAATTTAATGCTTCCTTTTTTAATGTCACCTTTTTGTTTTCAAATTTTAAACTTCGTGATGCTCACTGTGAATTTAACATGAAGCATCTGGGGAACCTTCAACAAGGAGCTCTGGCATATCCAGGTGACTGGGACAGTGATGTGACTCCTTTGTCAAAATATTTTGTGTGTCTGCTGCTGCTGAAACTTCAGATGAAGCTTAGACACGTTCTAAAAAGGACAAAATTGTAAATGGAATATAGCTTCATGTTCTTGCTTAAGCCAGACCAGTGAAATCATGATCCTGGCCGTTTAGCTGAATGTTACATTATGGAGTCTGAAGAACCGTGGACACTAATGTGAATATAATAGGTATTGAAGAATATGGTTTATCGTCTGTTTAGGTTGTCCAGAACAGTTCAGCTTAGGTGCTGGTGCTCTATTCTGACATGGAGTGAAAGCTTTAGCGAATTTTATGTGGAATTCTATAAACATAAGAAATTCTTATTGAAAGTATTGTAAAAAAACCCCATCACTTTCCTAGAAAATTGTTTTGTGAAAATACTGATAATCTAACTGATACTGGTAGTGGGACTGATAATACTTAACACTATTACAAAGAAAGTCAGCTGTATCTAGAATAAAAGTATTTTTACACGAGTCTTCTCTCTAATAATATGCACTGTTTCAGCTCATAATGCAGCAATCAAATTTGCTGTGAAAGGCCATCAAAGGTGACAGATACATTCACACAATTTTCTAATTGAAATCAATATAATCTTTTTGTATGCTCTGTTGGTAACGTTCAATGGAACATGTCCTCATCTTAGGTTGGACAAGTAAATAACTAAGACTTTCAAACATTCCTTACTTTAGAGTATGTTTTTTTCTTTATTTGCTTAAGATTAAAACCTGTGAGTTAGATAATTGTTCTAAACAAATGCTGTTTATTTATTCTGTCTTTTTTTTTCCCCCTACTGTTCCCTGATATTTATGCATAAGGAGCTGTACTACTATAAAAAAAAAGCTGATAATCCATGAAACTGATGAGAATGGAAAAATTCTCAGAGGGCAGAAAAGCTTTTGTAACAGAAATACTTGTTTCATTTTGGAATTTGATGGCAATGACTTTAGCTGCCATATTCTGTTTTATACATTGCCATAAAAGTGAATTTGATAAAAACCATGAAATCTGTTAATTGGTATTTTCACAGTCAGACTGTGCCTTTTATGACACAGTGAACTTGGTGATCTTTCTGTTTAACTCTAATTTAAAATGGAGGAAGATATTAAAGTGTGAATATTTCTTCTTAACATACCACAGTTCTTTATTCTGTATTAAAAAATGTTATTTGTTTGAAAAGGCTTTCAATGAAACACAGAACATTACAATCCAAAGGGAACTGTTTCGTCTGTACCAGTCCTGTATTACTGTGGGTAGTTTTATATTGTAGAGGCATTAAGTTTTTAAACTTCTTCTTAAAATTGGTTAGGTTTATTTGTCACCAGTACTTTTATTGGAAGACTGTTCCAGAACTTGACTTATTTGAAAATTGGAAGTTTTAAAAACTTACTTAGGAATGGTTTAAATTAATATATTCTTAAGTAGTAATTGATGATTACTTCTGTGGTATACACATGAACACAATTATAGAAAAGGTTAGGTTCCTCTGGAGATCTCTAGACCACTTTTCTGCCCCAAATAGGACTAACTTAGAAATTGGGTCATGTTGCTCAGGGTCTTGTCCCGTAGAGTTTTGAAGACATCCAAAGATGGATGTCCAGAGCCATAACCTGTATTAGTGCTTCAGTACTCTCATTTTTCTTGAATTTTTTTTTTTTTTCTTTATGGCTGGTTGGAATTTCTCTTGGTGGTGGGATAAAACCTGTGATGGTTTTATGTTATCCTTATGTTGTGTATATTAAAAAAAAGTCTGGCTCTTCTTCCTCAATGCTTTCTCCTATAAGACTTCAGTTCCATCATCCTTGACCTTCCTTTTGTTTAGTATGTAAACCCAGTTAGTTCCTTTGGCCTTGTCTATGTTGAGTGCTCTAGCCCCCCCAGACTGCCTTATGGACTCTCTGGCAAGAGTTTTGTATGTGTTTTGCTGTTAAAAGTCTTGAATTGTGGTTTTTTTTTGGTGCTTTTTTGTTTTTTTTGTGTCTCTAATTAGTAAAGCTGTGGATTCACCTTATTTAAGAGGTCAGTTTAACTTTAAACTAATTCACAAATAAAAAATCAAAATATTTTACACAACCCACACTGAGGTGTGTGCAACTACACAATTGTCTGTTTCATCCATAAACTTGGTGAGGATTTTAGGCAGAATTGATGCAGGACTATAGTTTTAAAGTAGCAATGATGCTTTGACAAACAGCTTAGAAGAAAGAACATACTTTAGAGCAACCCTAGTCTGGTGGTGTGTTGATTTTATTTTTTTTTTTTTTATTTTTATGATTATTGTCTAAGGCTTTGTAATTTATATATTGAATGGACATAAAGTAGTCTCAATGAAATTAGTATTATTTTAACCATTTTATGTTTGCTTTTTCTTTTCCCATGCAATAGGTAAAAACCTATTTCCCGTGCAATATTTTAAAAGGAAATAAATATTAGAGAAACAAAGGTCTTTCTCACAGTAGGATTATACCAAAGAGCTGGCTAGAAGAATGAAAGAATTTAAGACATAATTGAAAAATAAAAATGAAAGACCCTTTCCGTAGAAGAGTTAGGATATATTTTCATGACTTTGGGGTATACGAAGCAATAAATGGCTTTCACGGGTGATTAAATGCTGAAACAAAGCTAAGGTGTTTGATCACCATGTGAGTAATTTATTTCAACACTATAAAACATGATTCTTATTATAAGACAAGATAAAAGAAGATACAACAATATTTTTCTTCTCTGGTGAAGGTCAGTTAGAACAATTAATAACGGGGAGACCAGATGGCTCAAGGGACACGCATTGGGCTCAAGATTGTTCTTTTAAATGTGGAATGTATCAATAGCAAATAACCATTAGCATCATCTGTTTTTCTACCATATGCAAAGTCAGTCAGTTTTATCAGTCCGTTTCTCATGGAAAGTGTTCACAGCCTCGGAAGTCACCATCATGGTTGGCACATTTGGTCCTGTTTCAGCAAAAAGACTAAAGAATACATTGACAGTGTCAACTGGGAGCGAAGGAAACGAATTTGTAAACTCAGATTTGTGGAATTAGGTGTGCACAGTTGCCCACATTCATTTGCAGACTAACAGACCATGTGTAAACACAGATGTATTCCAGGCTTCGGTTCATCTCACTTAAAAATTTTGGCTCATATCCTGTTTTCTTTTGGGGATTTAACCGTTTGAAAGTACTTTTATACAATTGAGTAATGAAATACAATCATAACCATGAAACTTCAGCTCCATAAACCAGGTAGTTCAAGATTGACAGAAAGACAAATATCTTTATATGTAAACTTATTTGGGGGTTTGTAAATCAAACTTTTAAAAGGGTTAAACTTAAAATTCCAGAGCCTTTTGTCATTATAAATACTAGCAACAATTTAAGAAATATTTTAATAATGTGTGTTTTATACAATTTCTATTACTAAAGAACTCTTATGTAGAACTTTCCACGAGTAAGTATCTCTCCTATGTAGCTAATCAGGACTGTGTGTGGAATATTAATGGGCAGTTTTGTACACACTCAAGTTAATACTCTATTATTATATTATTCTACCATCTTTGCATATGTGTATCTCTGGTTAATTATTCTACCATCTTTGCATATGTATCTCTGGTCAGTAGAAATGTTCTTTTACAGGAAAATGTATTAGGAGGGCTGGTGGATTTCCTCCACATAATGCTTTACTGATGCAAAGAAACATTTCTTATTGCTTCTGTGCAGTTTATTTGTTTTCGTTTTCTCTTATTTTAAATATGAAATTTCTTTATGCCTCTTCTACCTGCACATTGGTTGCAGAAATCCTCAGGTTATAAATATTGTGTTCTTTTTATTGCTGTGACTTTCCTTATCAATTGAAGAGGGACTAGAATGTCTTACATCAAAACCAAACCTTTTTTTTTTAAAAAAAAAAAGGGGGATTTTTTTTCCAAAGCAACAAGCTTTGACACTGACAGTGAGTAGCATTTAACAGAAAAATGATTTCTTAGTCCAGAAGTCCAGAAACCCTTTTATTCATGCAGATTAGAGGTCTCATTATAATGGGAAAGACAAGTTTTGCCTAATCCATAGGTCTATATTTAGAGTAACTTGTACTTTGTCTGTCTACGTTATTCTGGTAAGTATTAGAGCCCAAACTGTTGGAAACAATTTCTCACTTCTTAGCTATTCAAAAACATAAGAGTTGTTTAAAAGTGGCAACACAGATAAGTAAAGCTATAGGCGTTATAGATGAGTCATGCAATAAAAACCTTTGAGGTAGAATACACACAGCTTCTGTGCACAAGATCCGATCCACCCTGTCTTCAAAGACAGAGAATATGATAAAGGCAATAAAAGCAGAAATCATCTCATCTATTCTTTTCCTCTCTAAAATTCCAAATGTAAGCGTATACATGGCTCAATCTTAACCTCAACAGGCCAAAGTGCTTTATTTTGTGTCTTTTCAGGTACACTTAGTGCTTTTACTTATTACTATATTACTTAATTTTCTGTCACCTTTGACCGTGACAATTTATCCGTGCTCTGCACAGAAGTGACAGATTCTCATTAGATGAATGATTTTACATTATTACATCTCATCATTGTTTTTATTTTTCTGGATTCAATTAGATCAAGTGAAAGATGGAAGAATAAAATACTGGAGTAGTGAGTATAGGTCTACTTATATGGTATGCAGCAATGTTGAATTCTGGGAGTGCTTCTACTACCATTTGTAGTGCCATTTATACAATGCCAGCTGTGTAACTGGCATTCAGTACAAGTACTACCTCAGTAATACATAAAACATTGAACAAACTTGATGATATGAAAATATTCAAAATACTTGCAATAAATTTACTGAAAGGTTTAAAACCATCTTTCACCTAGATCTCACTTCTCCTGAAGGCTGAGATGAAAGTAGAAGGGGCAGTTTCCTAGATTCAGTTCACATGGCAACATATTTATAAATACTTCCAAACAGAAACAATTGCATTTGGGGGGGGGAGGGGGGGGAAGTATTTTATTGTGTATGCCCTTTGCCAAAAGAAACCTCAACAACCTGTTGCTTCATAATTGCTACCATAATTTTCTCAGACAAATATAGGAAGAAAGCATAGTGTCAGACAATAGATGGTGGTGAATAGTCATACAGCTGATATATGAATACCTCAAAGGGAAATTGAATGATGGGATCCATGTTTCCTTAGTGCAAGTTTTGCATGAGGGAGTACTTGGTCATCTAGGCAATTGGTCATTGATTGTGAAGGTATAGTTACATCTCATCACACAAATGTGTCATTTGCACACAACCCTAACAGTAAAGCAGTGAGCCGCTATTAGATGCTTGCACAAATTGCCTCAAGTCCAAACTTTAACAGGGTCCTGAAGCATCAGAGAAGACATTGCATAAGAAGGAAATTCTCATTAGCAAAGCATTGGTGGGAAAGAGCAAAAGTGCAAAAGTTTAGCTAGTGTAGCATTCAACAGTTTGTGTTGCATTTGCAACAGCCTGGTCCTAATTCCTACTGGGATCTCAGCACTGGAAGATGCAGCATTGTCACATGCAGTGCATGGCTTTCAGTGAAGCAGTCAGTCCTGGAACACTGTTCTGCAGCAACTCTGATTTAGCCAGATTGAGGTCTAATGCTGCATTCAGGTTCCTGTGGTAGGTTAGTATCTCAGCTAACTTTAATGCTCAAGGACATCTGAGCTTTCAGTTCTTTCCTGTAGCCCCTAAAGAAAGTTGACATTCATACTTGGGGAGTTGTGGCATTAAGATTTATTATGGAATTCTAATTGGAAATAACTATTTCTCAGGAAAAAGGAAAATACACAAAAGAAATAAGATAATAGTGCAGTACTGTGATGGTTTAATTAATGCCAGGCTAACCTTAGGATGCCATAAATGTCATTTGCTCTTGACTGCTTTCGGGCTGTGGTGGGGTTTTAGCACATAGCAACATGCAGTCAGTGGGTGGGCAGAGCACTAAGGCTGTTCTGCCTGAGGATCATACTGCAGTACTCCAGTGCCCCTTCTTTTTCTAACACCCTGTGGCTCTATAGGCTTTTTATTTTCTTCCTTCTCTACTTTTGCCCGTGACTAATGCAGAGGCTGATAGATAGTTAGAAGCAGGTATGTTTAATTATAATATCTATCTGGGTTTTTTGTCTTACAGAGATTTTTGCATATATTTGGTACCTTATAATAATACTTAGCACTGTTACAGCACTTACAATTCTCATGGCACTGCACAAACATTGTCTAATTTATTCTGTCTGTCTCCTGCAATACACATATTGAAGTGGCAGATCACATGAAAGCTTGGGTCCTCAGGGCCTTCCCTCATGCTTTGCCACTTGCTCTCAGAGACCTGTGTTTACCACAGTCCCGCACAAACCTAGTACTTCCTGTCTGGTTTTTTTTTTTAAAAAAAAAGCTGAGACAGAAAACTGGGAGCATGCACAAATATTCTTATTTTCCCATCATTATCCTGTTTTACATCCTCTTCTCCAGTCTCTATTTCTGATGTTTCATGAAACCCAGACCTAAGCTCTAGTACTGCTAGTTCGTACTGCATGCTGGTACTAATTGGCCTAACCTGGATTAGTCTTTGCGTTAACTCTAAACTTTGAATTAATGCAAAAAGCTGCACAATGTTTCTTCTGGTGCATCACTGCCTACAAGACATGGGGAGGATGACAAGGTATTTTGTTGTGTTTTTTTTTTTGCCTGGATGAAGGCAGTCTGCCATAAGAATCTCTGGATCAATAAAGCACAATTTATGTAAATCACAACAGCTGTCTTCTGTAAATTAAACAAATGGATCTGGTCCAGCTCTCAGTACTTTAGTGGCCCTTTCCATTTTGTGCATGCAGAAAGTTTCTCTGAGCAACTGAGAAGTGTACACTTGCTTTGCTCTGGGACTCTGGCAAGTTAAGAAGTGCAATTGCCTGGGTTTTTTTCCTCATTATCTGTGCTTTTGCCAGAAAGTCCCTTCTGTGGTATCATTTAGATTAATTATTCCAAATTTTCCTGTGTTGTTTTGTGATCTTATCCATAAAAACTAGGGCTCCAAACAACAAGGAAAGATAATACAATATACAAGTCATTTCACTTCCATTACTGTTTAGGACAGTACTAGACAGTCACATTTGCAGCTCTTATTCATACATTCAGTTTGAAATTTCATATTTGATTTTAGGATAATCATGTTTTTATGAAAGTGCTCACAACTCCAGTTCCATCTTTGCTCAGTAAAATTATTTATTATACTGTTATTGGAATAGGAATTATTAGAATAGCACTGGAAACCTGGCAGTGAACAAACAGTGCAGCTTCAAGGTATTCAGTCATTTTACATAATATGCTGAGGTAAATTTATGTAGACTTCTCTTGCAAACTGTAGTAGTTTTCCAGTTATTTTCTCCTAAACTAAGGATGTTTGAGGGGAAAAAAAAAAATAAATTTTTGAAATGCAAAAAGAAAACAAACTTTAATGTGAGAAGAGAAAAAAATTTAAAGCCTTACTTTACCTTACCTTTTCATAGACAAATAAATGAAATGCGAAGGAGAATGCTTGTGATATGACTGGAGAAAACTTGAAAACATGAAGTCTGATACTTAACTGCAAGGTACCTAAAGCTCTGCAGTCTTACTGAAATTCATGAGAGGTACGAATATTCATCTTCCTGAGGAGGGATGGCCTTCTAAGTATAGGTTGGTGAGACAGGAGAAATCGGGTTATTTGGTTTGATTTTGTTCTTGGCATAACTTGCTATAATACTTTGTTTCCTTAAAGTGAAGAAGAGCAGGTTAGGCCACCACCACCATGAAAACTCAGTGAAAACTTGAAGGCACGGAATGGTATCTCTTCTTCATTTTGATTTGGTAAAGATTTCTTTTTTATTGATCATTTAACATGTAATTGCTAAATAGAAATCGGAGAATAAAGCCAAGTTCTGTTTTTTTTCTCCTATGGATGTTGAGCTACTGATGCCCTGATATACTGCATTGAATTTTTCTTCTCTTTTATGAATATCAATGCCATTTGGAATTAAAGTGATTGTAGATTTTTCCACTAACTGAGTAGAATCGGTGTGTGGTATATCTTTAATTCACTGGTAAATTTGATTCAGCCACTAGATTATGGCATCATCTTGGAAAATCATGTTCTTTCAGACAGAATATATCTGCTACTTCCTTGTGGAGTGCTCTGCCCTCTCTTGTGAAAGGTGTGGACTTAGTCTAAGATATGTAAATCATGACTTCCAAAGAAAGATTTGTCAAGTTCAAAAATTTCCACAGAAGACTAAGACAGAGCACACTAGTAATAATAAAGGGTTGGCAAAAACAGTATCAGAATTTCTGGTTTCTTAGCTTACTTAAGAAATAATCCTGTCATCTGGTGGCTGAAAACTAAAATTAATATTTTGTGGAAACACAAATTAAGTCCAGCCCATTTTGTAGCGCTAACCATTCCTGGAATCTGAATTCCAACTGCATCAAAGCAGCCTATGCAATCTGCAGCATCAACAGATTGGTGCACTCACTTTCTGAAATAGAAATAACAAACCAGTCTTCCTTCGAGGCTAATGAGGGTTGCTCCCTGCTGCTGTACTCCTAGGGTTGTGACAAAGTCCTAGAACAAGGTAAGCCTCTCCATGCCAGGCTGTAGGTGATTGTCTTTGCTCTTCTGAGGTTGGATCCCAACCTCTCTGTCTCTTTTTCCTTCCTTATATTCATTTTCTGGTGACATTTTTCTTTGTCATATTGCATCTAATGACATTCTTGATAATCAGCCATGTATATTATACATGAGGTCATTCTTGGGATCTTTTGAACAGTTAAGCAATCATTGCTGTTAATTTATGGGTTTTAAATGCTAAGGGGTCTAAGAATGTATGTAAGATGGACCTTACAGTCTTCTTGAGCTGGCACTCCTCAACTCAACTTTGAAATCTCTGCACTGTCTCCTAGTAACAGCTTGTTCTGAGCTTAGGAGACTTCCTGAAATCAGGATCCGAGACAAACCTTTATGCTAGCCCATTCTTTCTTGACCTGTATGGGCAAGATCCCATAATTAGAACTACATTGGGAAGCCGGAACAAGTTTGTTTCTCCTTCCTGAGGTACTGCATTTCTAGGAAGCAATGTGGATGTTTTTTTGTAGATACCAATAAGGACATAAGTGAAGAGGAATGACTAGTATCTAAGCCTGAGTAGGGGTGATCTTCAAAGGGGTGAGATACTGACACTGTGGATATATATTAAAGTAATAAGGAATGTTAAAAGAGCATGAAAACCATCTTCAGAAATGCAAAAACATAAACCAAAAGGAAGATAGGAATCACTAGTCACAAAATCTATGGCTCTGCTATTGCAGGAAACATCATGAAAGTCCATTCAGCTCAAACTCCACCTTAAAATAAACATGGATGTTTCAAATAATTGTTTAGGGTGTATTGCTTTTTTTTTTTTTTTTCTTTCAGAACAGAATCTTGTGAACAATGAAATAGAAATATTATTAAAACTAACAGTAAAATTTCATTTAAGTTTAATATAAGGGTATGTAGCCAACAAAGAGAGAAACACTGATTATTCTTATACAGTCTTAAACAGTTATTAAGGTGCTGAACCTTTTAATAAAGAACTAGATTATTTTTAGAGCTAATGCAAAGTAACAAAACCTCTTTAACAAATTATCCTTAGGAGATTGTTAGAGTTTTAATCGGTTTCTTGTACTTAAACTCATTTTCCCAGCATGATGTACACTATCTGTGGGAGCTTTTCATAAGAAATTCACACTATGATTACGGCACCAACTATTTCAAGTAAAAACATTGTGAAATGTTACTATTGTTTGGGCAGTTGGAATTGAAATGATTGAGTGAAGGATGATAGTTATGCTGCAGGCTAATTACATGGCTAATGTCTTTGCTTTACATATCAATGGATGCTTCTAGAGATGAGCAATAACTGAGACTCCATTATCAGTCCAATACAATGCACTTAAATTAGCCACCATTTATGAATACTATCAAAATAAGAGCTGGCTAGTGCTTAGTGATGTTGCACTTAACATGTTTTTTGTTGTCAGTCTGTAGATACCGCGTATGACATAGCCAGAGAAGATGTTTTTACAATATTTTGCTGTTGACTACATATTGATTAAAATTGCAGAAGTTTTCAAAGAATGAGAATAAGAAGGCCATCGGAACAATGGAATAAAGGCATTAGAGCTAAATGTTACCTTTGCAAATTCAGTAAACTAACTAGTAAGGTGTGAGGTTGGTGAGAGGTTTCACAGCCAAATGATGAAGGTCAGTGGAGCTATCCTAATGGGATGCTCTCTTTCAATTTTTGACATGGAAGATCACAAGTTGACCAAATTTTCATCTTTGAAGTCAAAATGAAAGAAATCATCCAATGTTGGAAAGTGCTTGCCATAAGCTTTCATGGATATTTAAGGAGTTATTTTACTTGAGTGAAATGCTTACTACAGGTTTTATGTTAAGCAAGATACTGTCTCTTTGGCATTGCTACTGATTTTGGTGTGTGTGTAGGAAAAATGCACAGGAATGTCATACAGACAATATCTGGATTAAAAAGAATTAGGTTTTGCTGACAATATGCCTCTTCTAAGTGGCAGTTTAACTGTTTAAAAGCAAAGATTAAAAAGGTGGGATTAATTATTAATTCCTATTAATCACAGAGGATTTCTTCTTGTTCCTACCTCCCCTGCCTTTCTCTGCCTTTGGACAGCACAGTGCTTATCATATGGGATACTTCACATCTTCTGACAGTAATGTTGAAGTCAATGATGATATCTGGAACTGAAAAATATCTGGTGATAGCAAGCTTTTCTTCACCTATTTACAAATATAGTTTCCAATAATAAAATATTTATAGACCAAACTATCAATCTTCAATAGGAATATAATTTTTGGTGTGCTGTATAGCTGTGTAAGATAGAAGAAAAGATAAAGTGTACAGTCAACTTTTGAAATGCTTTCTAAAGCAAATGCTCATGAAAGTATTACCTAATTAAGTGGAATTAATTTATAGTGAATGCTGAAATGCATTAGGTTTCAAATCCTTGCCTTAAAAGTAAAAAGAGATGATGGCAGTATCTCAGATGTGTTTGAAGAATGATGTCTGAGTGTTTCCCTTGTTATCCACGACACTGGGCAGAAAAAAGAACGTGTAAGAAAGCCCAGTGGACATAATGGAACTGCACAAAGTAAGGAAAGGTTTGTAGGGTGAGGGTACACCAACAAAAGACAAGTGTTGTGACCATTTCCTTAATGAAAGAAGCTGAATGCTGCATGCAAGGGAAGAACTGCTATATGTGTAGTTTAACTGAAATCTTCATTTAAGATTGCAGGAACAGAACGATGAGCAAATTATCTTTTTAATATGTATTGTGATTAGTTCTTGCATTGTTGTTTTCCAATCTATAATAGAGATGCTTCAAACAGCAAGGCTTCAGGGATGTTAAACACCCGCCTGTTAAATGTTTGCAGTTATGATCATCTTGTTTCACTTCTGGGAGTTTATATTAATATCAATTGATTTCATTCTGGTTTTTCACATCAGTTGTATTTAAAGATTGATTTTGGTTTTAATCAGCTTTGTATCATACTTACAGGTAAATATGGGTTGTGCATGTAAGCTTAGTTGTTGGCTGGGGTGCCCAGAGCACAGCAACTGCTCTTGAATACAAAATTAGAAGTATAGGTTGCAGCCTTAACACTGTACTTAAGTCTCGGGTAGTAGGTAAATGTGAATTTTTGTGTAAATGTCAATGTAAGAATAAATGCAGAATTATCCCTTATCCATCTGCATTTTTGTAGGCATAAAACTGCATGCATAAGTCTGAATTGAGTTACTTCTTTCAATATCTATGCAAAAGGGAAAAATTTCTCATTTTATTTTACTTGTTATGAGGGTAACTCTGGTAAGCAATTGTTAGTGCTCATTGTTTTAAAGGGTGCTATGCTTTAAATTCAGCAGCAGATTAATATTTTCACATAAAACAAAAAACATTCTAAATTACAATCTTCAGATATCCCCATCAAAGCTGTCAAGAAGAAACAGCCTCATCAGTAATGGTGCCTATCCTCATTGTGTGTTTGTGGCAAAACTCCTCAGATTCATGGAAGAAAGTTATGGTGTTCCAGGTCAGAGGTTTACCTCTGCCTGTTTAGGACAGAATTTGCAGGTTTTTTCAAGAGCTGTCCAGATACTAGAATTATACTTTGCCTGCCAGCTTTGAAGTTCACTTCTGTTTTTTTCCCAGTTCCTTTCCCACTGAACAGTATAAAATTACCTTAGCCAGTAGCAGAATACCCATCCAAATTCAAGGGAATTTCTCAGAACAGTTTACTGTGATAAGAGATCCAATCTTTGCCGTGTCTCAGAGTGAGGGAGAAAGCGCCTGGCCAGTTTCTGGTTAAAGCATCCATTTAATGACAGCCAACAGTATAGCAGTGTTTTGCATGAACAAGCAAGGAAGTGTCACATCAGCTCCTTAATGCAAAGGGGTGATTTGCCCAGGGAAATAGTGCATTTTTTCACAGAGTAACAATATCCGTGATTCATCTTCTGTACCTTAGAAATGCATTGACAAGTTATATTGGCAAACATTTCTCACAAGGTCTAAAATGGGCAGTCAAGGATTTGATCTTTGTGTGCACTGCATCAATAGAATTGGCTATTTAAATGCCATAAGGGTCTTTCTTGCATTTCTTACATGCATAATGCTCCAGAGCAAGACAAAGTATAGGCTTTTAGGGACATTCAGTAGATTAAGATCTGTCAAGGCATGGATCTTGTCAACGTTACCTGCAGTTTTGGTGTGGCAGTGTTTGTACCTGCTGTGCTCACCCTTCTAAGCTGAACAAACCCAAGCCCCTCAGTGTTTCCTCATGTATTAAGTTCTCCAGCCCCTTAAATCATCTGGGTACCCATCCACTGGATCTTTGACAGGTTCCTGTGTCTCTCATGAGCTGAAGGGTGGGGGGACCAAAACTAGCCATGTTATTAACGGTGTGGCTGAACAATTGCAGAGCAGAATAGGATCTTTATTTCTCATTTAATTACATGTTTTTAAGAAACTTGTTTTTTGGCTGAAGCTGCATAAACTGACGAGTTCTATTATGAACAGTTCTCATGAGTAAACCTGGAAAGTGCTTATGTATGTTATGAGAAATATTTTTACCACTTTACAGATGGGAATCTGAGGCATACTATGGTGAAAAGAGTTTTGAAAGGTCATCTCACACATTGAGCCTGGGAAGCATACAGGTGTTGGATCTCTCTTAAGTGCTCTCACAGGAAAGGTGCTACATCATATGATAAATCAACCAGTCTTCTGATTCTTTATGAAAGAATTTAATTTTTAAAGCTGACACATATATTCACTACAGAATAGCCTGAAATCACAAGCTGATCCTCTTGCTTCTGGTGCAAGTTACTATATGAGTTCCTATCATAACAAATTTACTTTATCTTGTCCCTGTACTTATAAATCAAGTAACTTAAGAATTTTAACATACAAGTATCATCCTTCTCAAAGCACCTTATTTTAGTACCTGAGAAATCAATTGTGACATTTTAACAGTTGCTGCTAGCCTTTCCTGTGTCTTAGGGTTGTATACAGTGTATTTCATAAATTGCATTGATTCAAGATTGAATTTTACTTTTACAATATACTGAGATGAAAAAAAAAAAATCCACACAGAGTACTTCATGTGATTGACTGTAAAACTTTACTTGGAATTATCAGTGTCAGTTTGGTGAATTACTTCACTTAAAATAGAAACAGGTCACATGGATTATAATAAGATTCTAAATGCTTTGGAGACAAGTACTGAATGGAGATTCACCCTACAGAAATATACTTGTCTACCAAGAAATAATTAGTTTCTGATTGACCAGAACTCAGCCTTCTAGACTGCAATGCTCTGCAGCATGTGAAAATGAGTGTGGAACATACTGAAAACCTCAGGCTTAGCTCTGAAGTACATTTAATTCATTGTAGCCTTTTAGCCTTTTTCTGTGGGTTGTAAGCCACATTCTATTGCTCATTAAACTGATAAAATATAAACACCAAAACCAGCATTAACAAATTTCTGCCTTGTCCTTCTTTCTGTTATTCCTAGGGAAGCGTAAATGTTTTACACTGATTTGAGTGAGTGGTTATCATTTACAACAGTCTTTCCCTAGGTGTTCTCTCTGTGCTTTTTGTCTTGTTTCCAAGCTCTGATGGGACAGAGGCATAAAATGTCCACTCAGCATAATTTTGAATATGAGCCATGTTTTATGATGTGCACATAATTTAACTATTGTAATCATCAAGATGAGCTGTTTTTCTCACAAAAGGAGTTAACATTATTAGTGAAAAAGCTATTGTAACTGTGATGAGAAACCATGGCCATCATGTATAGAATCAAGCTGAACAGAATTTGGATTAAGAATGGAAGAATAACAACAGGAAACTTCTATTGAGGGTGATCACATGTGGAAAAAGTACTTGACTTGGGGAAAATAATATATAAATATATATTAGTATGTATTTCCTATTAATTGTATTCAAATACAAACTAAATAGTCATAAAAGTAACATTTAGAAAAAAATCTCCATGTGAAAGTTTTGTCTGACAAGAGTGCAAACTTCAGAGCGTTTCTTTCAAAATATGATACTTTTTTTGCATTTCAATTGAGAGCTAAAAACACTTACATGTCCCTGCCAGGTACACGGCGTGGATTAATACATGCCTTCTCTTTCTTCAGGCCTTGTCTTCCATTCTTAGACCATCACAACAGCAGCCCTAGAAATGTGCTCTTTGTGCCTTCTCCCCTACTTTAAATTATGGAATAATTTAAAATAATTGAGTTTAGGCATGTAAAATTCAGAATTCATGTGGTAAATCCTGTCAAAGACACTTCACCACCCCACCCCAGCAATGGCAAAAGCTGCAGCACCCATCTCCCATTAAATGTAGTGTGATTACTTCTATTTTGACAGTACTATCTCAAATCTCCACAATCTCTTTAGAATGATTTAAAAATCCTTTGAGCACAAGCATCACATGTATGTCCAGTGCCAGCTATTATTAGGAATCAATAATAATAAGAGGCATGTCAATAATTAATGACTTTCCCGATTCATGGTTGCAAGATTTGGTTCCGAGTATGATGCTGCTGCTTACTAGATCCTAGAAAGCAAACTGTCCTCTGTTAGGATTCAAGGGGAATCCTAACCCTATGATTCACTATCTTTTGGCTGCCAGAGGCAGCCCTGAAGGCAACACCACCACCCCAGACATATCACATTTATCTGTCATCTCAGGCTTTAGCCCAAGAGTCAGGCTTGGTGTTCTCAGGGTAGAGCTTCAAGGTTAGATGGTTCTTTTGAGGAGGTGACATTAAATAGTTGAAAGAAGGGCTATGAAGACAGGTTTTGTGTGGGCACGTTGCAAAACGACAGTATCATTGACAGAATGTGCCAAAGGTATTATTTTATTCATTAAATAAAGAAAGTAAAAAGACAAAAAAGAAAGGCATCCGATGCTATCTTCAAAAAGAAGTACAGATATTAAAGGAAGAAGAATCAGTCTTTTCATTTTGCTGGGATATATGCAACGTGCATATATCCCTGTATATATGTCATATATAACAAATTGTTTTGCCAGAAAACCTGTATTATATTTTGTATTATATGTGGTGGACTTGGTGTGTCCTGGGGTAATGGTTGGACTTAATGATCTTAAAGGTCTTTTCCAGTCTAGTTGATTCTATGACTCTATGTGTTATAAACAAAGGACAGTTGTGTGACTTTTCCATATTCAAACCAGGAATATAATAATTGGTCTATAGTCATATTTCTACACTTTAAATTGTCACTAAAAATCTCAACTTTGTGAATATTTTTAGACTGGATGAAATTGTAATATAATTATTGAATTGTCTCTTTACAGCTATTTATATTATCTGGTCTTTCAACCTGGAAAAATCCATGTGTTTCAAGGGATTTGGGTCTTCAGGGATGTCAACTGTGACTGGAGTTTATAGAGATACCCATCTGTGTTTAATTGCTCTACTGTTATGCTTTAATATATAAAAGCTGCAGGACAGGACCCAAATTAGAGACTGATTTACTTCATCCCTTAAATAACAAAAGCAAGGCATTTTGATGTTTTGGTTTTATTTTGTCCAGTAAGACAGAAAAGATGGGCATTTTCACAAAACGGGGTAGACTAGCTCAGAGGCAGAAGGAAGGATGTAATAATTGGCATCAGTATTCATAATTAGTTCCTTACCAGGTGGTGTGTTCAGCTCTGAAGTATATTGTTTCCCAATTTTTTTTTCTGGATTAACAATATTTTGCACTAAGGAATTGCTTTTCATCCATTATTTCAGAGTACTTTACAAAGGTGGGTCACTTAGTCCCTTTGCACATATGGTGTATTTAAAGCAAAGGGTTCTGTTTACTTGAAGTTATACAGATAATGAATGGTAAATTAGGAAGTCTCTTGTTTCTCACTTACCTATTGTTTTTACAAGAGAAAGATGTCTCTTAAGCTTATATGTGACATGCAATGACCTACCTTTTAAGGTACACTGTAACTTCAAAGCCTGTCCAAACTGAGAGCACTTAAAAAAACATTTCCACGATTTTTTGAGTGACTTTGCTGATCTTTCCAGAGACACAAAGGAGATTTGTGTCTTTTTTTGAGCAGCAGGGAGGACTTCATGGCATAATGTTACAGAAGTTATCCCTGATGAAAACATCTCTGCTCTTTGTTATAGTAAACTCTGAAATAAACTGTGTTGTAACCAATTGTCTATAATCACAGAGTAAATTCCTTGGTTGCTTTTCTGCAGTTTTCATGCATGTGTACGGTAGTCTTTAAAAACAAAGAGGTTGCATTTGTGGTACTCTGTATGGCATGGAAGGCTTTCATAAGAAGAAAGACACTGCTGTAATGAAAAACATAACACCTGAATACTGGAAATATTCCTCTGTTTAATGCCTGCACTGATGTGCATGCATGAAATTAATAATTGCTTGAATTTTGAACAATGAAAATACAGGGAAAAATTACAACATAACAATGGAAAGCTATGCAAGTGAAAGTATCAGCTGGAAGAATAATAGCTTTATTTGACAGTGTTTTGACATCATTGATGTACTGTTGTCACTGGAGACCTTCCTTTCTCTGTTTGTGATATACTATTTCAATCCATATTATCCCAAAAGAATCACAAACATTGAAAAGATCTGATGTGTGATAGTCTCTTACTAATATGTGAGCTGACATGTTGATAGTTCTTTCATATCTGGGACTTGTGAGATTTCTGTTTAAATGGTATTCACCAACACTAATAAAGGATGCACAGTTGACAAAGAGGATACAGGTGTTCTGAAAGTGATTAGCTGTAAGGAAGCAAAGTGGCTTATCTACTCCATTTGGTACAAAGTGAAGAAAACTGAGCGCAGGATTAAATGTGCCTACAGCAGTTCCTGTGTTAAACTAACGACAAGTTTATCATTATCATTTAATGAACAAATCATACAAATCTGTATTCAAGAGACCTCTTGTAATCTAAAACTTTAAAGTTTCTATTTTGAGAAAAGCACCTAATTGTTGTAATTGTTCCTACTTTTTATAGAGCTATATCAATGGATTCCCCAGCCTCCAAAAGCAGACACTTGTCAGAACAAGCAGGTCTGGGGAAAAGGGACACAGACAAAAGTATTCCTTAGGGAAATGAAATAAATTAATTGGTAGCTATTGCAGCTGTCCACCAAATGGGCTAACCTGTCTAGGAAATCTATTTCTGGGCAAGCCTACAGATTCAAACCAGTAATGTTTGTGGCCTGCAGTTCAGGTCTGCTCATGGGTGATATGTAGGGGAATGAATCTTCCTCTACTGTCTCCCTGCACCACTTCCATTTTACTTTGGCTTGTTGGCTGTGTGGAGGACATTTATTCATCATAGTAGGTGGATTGGGGCATAATGGAGCAGCTCTATCAGGCTTGATAAGATTTCCTATATTGTCAAGTTAGTAACTTTACATGCAGATTTAGGCCTGGGTACAGTGTAGTGCAGGAAAGCCCTTGGAAAAACAGGAGTTGAACAAGAGGAAAACTGCCAAGACCAGGTCAGCTTCTACTCAGTGCCACTTATAAAAGCAGTAAAAATGGGGAGAAATTGGTAGAACAACTCAGTGTAGAATAGCCCTCGAAGACTATTTTGCTGTCATGTGTAATCTCATCTCAGGAGCCCAAAAGCACTGCGGTGTGAGAAAACAGGAAGGAAAGGTGAAATGTTCCTTCTTTCCTATGAAGCCTAACGAGTAAGGGCTCTTCAAGTTTATTATACAACATTGGTTGGATGCAAGATAACACGGGTTTGAGTTTTAGAACAGCACACTGATAGGAATTTCCATATGCAGTGATAAAATTTGCAGGAGTTTTTCTTGCAACAAATATGTATCTCTAGTTCATAAAGAAATAGTCGTCTTAAAGCTGCTGTGTCTTGGCTTTATTTTAGATACTTTTTTTCATCCCTGCCAAATGCTTCTTTAGCTTATCAGTATGGATTAAAGGTATCAGTACATGTGAGGATGAACAAGATGATTTGGTTTGCTGTCTCCATATTGTCTCTGGAAAATGGGCTCCATTTCTTCATTTAGTTCACTAGTTACTATGTTTCTGGTAAATATTTCAATCCTAGGCATAAAGCAGCAGATGGGAATAAAAATTGTGGGTGCCAGGATGTGTGGGAGAGGAAAGGACTGTTAAATTATGAAAGGGAATGCAGTATTCAAAGAGAAGTCTTTGTGGGGAAAGAGGTGGACTGGACAAAATCAAGGGCAAGACTTAAAGTGCATAATGAGTAGGAAAGAAAGAGGTAAAGAAAGTGTGAAGAAAGAGGCAACAGCAAACTCAAAAAATCAGTCATATACAAAAGTTCTCCATAATGCTATGGGGAAAGAGGAAGCACAGTGCAGACGAGAAAGCAAACAGTGGGTGGAGAGCTGTGCTAATGCTCCTAATCTGCTTCTCATGTCCTTGTTTGTTCTGAGTGAGCTTGTATCTTTGACACTGTACCATGGAGACACACATGCAGTGTTTTCTTCAGAGGCTGAGACTCATAGATTATTATGGGTTAGATTATTAAACCAGCACTCATAGTAAAACAGGTTTCCACAACTTCACTTCTCAGATGGTTAGAAATAGTCATATAATCCTCAGCCTAAATTTATGCATAGCTGTTTTTTACCTGTTCTTGCTTTGAGTTTTTCTGTAGAATAAGCTCTTTATTGCCTTCCTTGATTCCTAATGTCCCTCATATATTCATATATATAGCTTTTAATTCCTCATTTTTCTAGTCTAAGCAAACCCCACTGAACCCTGTGTAAAGGTAGTTGTGCTAAGCTGCCACCCTGGGTGCTGTAATGGCCCACCATATCATGATTGCTCTTTAAGAGCTCCCTTAATGGCAAGCAGCGTGTGTTCAATGCAGCGTCTACCTAGTCTGCTGCCTTTACATGTCCTGTCCCTTGGTAAAGCTCTTAGTCTTGACAGTTCCTGACATCCTATATGTAATAGAAATAAAACAGGAGCTGACAGACTGCAACATTATAAATAAATACCTCATACTGTGAGTGATACACAAATGTTATATTCCTTTAAATTGCAGGAGATGAGGCTTTTAGAGTATGTTACCACTGGCATTTTTTCCTGTAACAAGGGGTTTAGACTGCAGGCTAGGGAATGTTAAATAAATTTCTCAAGCTCTAATGACATCTATTTTTTTTTCAGCAATGTTGAATTGGAACCCGTGACCTTGTCATTGAAGGCATTGCAAAATTTATTTTACAGGTTCCTTTACGAGCATTAAAGAGCATGTTGTGAAGACAGGCAAAAAAATGCAGCCATCAGTGTATTAATTTAAATATATGTTTTTATGACCGCTCTAATAACTCCAGCGCTCAAGAACCGTTTAAGTGATGATAAACAAAACGGTATCTGATAATAGGCCTTTCTGTTCATTGATATCAGCAAAGTTAAATCATATTAGAAAAGTGCCAAGCAGAATCACCTATGCAGAATAATTTTAGTTTGCAATCCCAAAATTTCCTTTTACTTTTTTTTTCTTTTATTTTTATGACAACCTCTTATTCTTCTCAGAATATTACTGCAAGCTACTTTAAACACCCTATCATTAATCTTGAGATATGTATATATCTTCCTGCATTGTTAGATGAATGTGCTGGAGCTCTTATGATCACCTGAAGAAAATTACAACTTTGAGAGAAATATTTGTATTGTGAATGTGCAAAATATTGCATGCTCTCAAGTGCAAATGTATAATTGCCTCCTATTATGGAAAAAAAGGATGTGATTCTCAAAAAATACCTCCAGTAAGTGGCAAACAAATGGTGTCTAAATTTGGTTTGGATTTGTGGACCAAAACTTTGGAATGCCTCAAATCAATAAGTGTCTGAAGTGTGGTAAATACCCGAGATTTTGCCACTGAGGTTTTATCTGTGCCTTCAGTTCAGCACATGCCCAGAGCTGCCGAAGTCATGTGCAAAGGTGTTCATTCCCAGCTACTTGAAGTGCAGCCCATATTATGAAAACAAGTGCTCATTCAGCAATTCTTTTTAGTTTAAAATGGAGGCATACATTGTCTCTGAGCTCTAGCTTAGGAGTAAGTGATCCTAGGAAAGAGCATATCCTTTAACTACTCCCTATGTTTAAGGTCTACTTTTGTCTCTAAGCTTCGCTGGTTTCACTAGCATCTCCATCTATTGACTCCTTGCTGGGAACTGCTAAACTGTGTCTTCCACCTGAGGTTCATGTGCCTGCTCTTTAGGCAGGATGGGATGTGGCACAGCAGCAAAATCTTCTGGTGGTCCCAAGTTTCCAATGCCTTTTGAATTTCAGGTGAAATTGTTTACTCAGGTTTTCTAGGTGTCTTTCAGTATCCCAGCCAATACAGCAGGGACTTGATTCTAGATGATGCCTGCATCTAGCAGTGCTTAATGTTTGTAGCTGCTAAACCAAATTAGAAAAAATGTTGTAATTGTACTCAGTAGTCTCCAAATACTCTTTTTCCACATGGGCAGATGATAACTGTTGTGTGGCTGTCTTGCAAATTGCTCTTATTCTCAATCACTTCTGTAAATGATAAATAAAACTTAAATATGAAAATTATCCAAGATATTTGAAAAAATCCCTAAGCATGCAACCATAACTTAAATTCTGGTGGCTAGAAATTGATACTTCTACCGATACTTCAGTCTTAAGGGATGTAGTGATGCTATTTTTACTGATTTTGATGAAGAAAACTAGTAATTTGGTGGAACACCCATATTACAGTTTTAGCTTTTCTCTCTGATGCAACAGATCTGTTCAACTTTAGCAGGGTTTTTTTAATTCCTTTTACTGGGACAAATCCTGAAATCCTTATTCTTTCCTTCCTCAGGACAGTCTCCTTTTAACTTCAGTGAGATAACAATGCTTACGCTGTTTTGTAAGGTTCTTTGAGATCTATGGTGAACAAGATTTAAATATTATTGAAAGGGAAATTTGAGGGAGTTTAAATTAGATAAGGGACTGAAGGATTCAGTTTATGGAGATTGCCCCTATTTTTTTCTCTTTTGTTTTTTGTTTTTTTTTCTCTCCATGTGCTGCTTTATACATTCAGAAACTCTTCATGCTTTTGCTAATGTGTGGTGAGTTAATCTGCCTTCACGTAGAGGAGTGTAAGAGTGATAGCTGTGGCTGGCCTTGGAGCAGGGCTATCGTCCTGCTCTTGTACACAGTCTGGCACTTAATGGATACATTTGCTTGCAGAATTACTTGTTTAAATAATTTACTTTGACATGTGTCTGCAGCATTACAAGTAAAATACAGATTCTTTATTTCATCTTAAGTAAAACCTGCCTTGCATAACAGTTTGTTCTATTAGCTAGGGCCAGCTAGGTCAGAACTTCAATAGAGAAGCCCAATAAAGTAGATTACAAGTCATTTTCAGTTTATGAACTTGGTCAAATGCATGAAACATGAGTAATATTGCTTATAAAACCCTCCCCCCCACAATTTCATAATCAATGCAAGCATGTATTTTGAGAGAAAATGATAAATGAAACGGAAACAAAAATGGAAAAAATGTAATCATATCAGTTTCCCATTGATTTTTATTGAATTAGTCATATCCACCACTTAAGCATTTTGTAATCTACTAAAAATGCTTTTATAGCATAGAAATTTCATTTTATGAGTTCAGCATAATGCAATCAAAACATTTAGGCTAACATCTTCATACTAAGAAATTCTATCCATGCTATTATTTTACAGTTCTTTTTGATTAAAGGTAATAATTCTAATGTAGCCATTTAGTTATATAGAAGTATCTTAACAGAAAAAAAAAAAACCAGTTATGTCATAACATAGCATTCATTGTCTCTCAGTGCTCTGGGACTAAAAAAATAAACTTGTGAAAAAAATGCTAAATTTAAGTTAGCATCGGAATATATTTTGACACAAAGAGGATCTACTGCCACTTCCTTTGAAGCTCAAGGAAATCTTATAATTGACTTAAAGTAAAATCAGTTTGGCACTGAAAAAAATGATATGAGTTATTTATGCTCCTGTCTCTGTCCCCATCATAACAAAAAGGAAGAAGTAACTAGGGGACTAGAGCCACCCATGTCTGGATCATACCTTACATAAAACTTCACGCTGTCAGCTGTTTGAGAGGAGAAGAGAAGGAAGGTAGGTGTGTGAATGTGTGTGTGGAATTCAAGTGTGAGTGCAGTAGCCAAAGGGCTCTGCTGTAAGTGAGGAGGAAAAGGATGCACTAGTTCCACACTTATGTGTAACTTCTGTGTTCAAAACCCATTTTCTTTGGCATTGTTGAGGAGATTTCCTCATGTAGGCTAAGGCAATATTATTTCTTTTATGTCTCTTACTGTACTGATACTGCACTGTCATCTACTTATTGTAGAGCCATTTCAGACTGAATGGGGTGGACTGACTTAAAAGGGAAAATTGGCTTCTTTTGAAAACAGTTGAAAATGGTTATCTTCAGTGTTGCCTTAATGTCAAAATAGTTAAATTTAATAAATGATGAGAAGAGATTGCATTGGGTTGCATAGACTAAGGCTGGAAGTCACTTGAAAATCAGTTTGCATCCACCCACCTGTTGGTAGAAGCCTTCCATTTCTGTTCTCTAGTGCAGCCCCTTTAGGGAGCGATGGTCTGAAAAGCTGGGCTTTGAGTACAATAATTCTCACAAATGTATGTTTGAAACTTTCCAGTTACTTAATGTGTTTAACATTTCAAACTCAGTTTGCAATATTTGTGGAGGCTGCAATTCAAACTGTATTGGATTCCTGTATGCTTATTTGCAAGAATTTGATTAAGGATTGCTGCAATGTCTAAATTGCAGGCCAGTAAATTATATAAGACACTTTATTTCTATCTGTCACTGCATCTATCAAACATGGTTGATTGGGTCAGAATTCCTCCTCTAGGTATTGCCAGAGGAGGCTGCAGTGTTTTGGCTACCACAGCAGAACTCTGTGGATTGACTTTCAAAGCTATTGTGTCCCAGTTGTGACTTTCATGTAGGGAAAAGCATCTGGTTTCTTAAAATGTTCTGGGCCCAGTAGCTGTGTAATGACTCTTTGGAGGTCAGATACAAGTATCAAAGAGATACACTCCTCTTTCTTGTTCTTGTTTTCTGTATATCTGCTTTGAATAAAACAAAAGGTGCAAGATGTCAATATTTAATGAAAGAGAAGGAACTTTCAGTCAGTGTTGTCAAGGAACAACATTTTGTAAAAGGAAAAATATGCTTCCACAGGGTAAATGTCACCTTTTATAGGTTTACAGGATCTGGTGACAGCGGGAAGTACTTAATATTTGCATGACAGACATCTTGTCTGCAAAGTGTCTATGCATGTCTTCAGTCACTTGAGAGCAAAATAGGAAACATCATCTCAAATACATATAATAAGAATGATCCTAAACTTCATCTTTTTCTGAGGTGGAAAAGAGGCAAAGATATTGTTCCAGAACTAAGGCTAATGTAACTTCCTGAAGGCTGTTCTACATTGTATTTAAAAGTAATCCTTCCCCATACCTTTAATATGTATTTAAACACAGTATTTAGATATTAAAATGCCATGTTTAAATTTAAGTAATTAAGATATTTGAATAAATTTAAATACAAATATTTAAGATACTTAAATAATATCTTTATTTGCTCAAACCAGCTTTTATCTCAAATTCTAGGGACTCTGTTCAGCCCTTGAGAAACTGATTTCCTGTTTCTTAAAGTCTTCCATTTGAAATGAATGCAAATAGGAAGTAGTCTTGAAATGAGAGAAGGATTACCTTCACGTACTCAAAAGCAACAAGTACTTTATGCTCAAACATAATTTCTCCATCCATGAAGGAGGTAGCTGTGTGTACAAACGAGCACTTACCTGCAGCCTAAAATTTTAACACGTCAGAGAATACTAAATAAAACTTTAGAGATTTTCTTCAGTTTTTCAGCTGAGGAAGTCCATGACAGTTGTAGGGCTAACATATGATACAGGTTCTATATGTAAAACCACATGAACTTTATTCCAGAGCTTGTTCAAATTAGTAGGAGTCTTTCCATTGACTTGGATGGACTTTGGATTGAGCTCAAAAACTGATATTTTTGTTTAAACAAACAAGAAGCATATGGCAGACAGCTGATTCTCTTTCTGCTGTGTGTTCAGTTAACAGCTTCTTTCAAATCACATTTGCTATTAATATATAGATTAGGGATGAAATAAAATTGCCCACCCAAATTTCTTCAATTCTTGGAGGCAAACTGGGTAATTTAACCCCTGAGATTTGTGGCCAAGATACGTTAATTCAGAATACTCAGCCTTCCACATCTAGGCTGCTTGCCAGAGAGTAGGGTGTTTTTTCCCCCCCCCATTAGTAACTTCAGCTATGAAATCGTTAGAGACATTTAAAAATAACTGTTAAATTCAAAAATCTAAATGCATATTTTGTGTTACTTAGCAAATACTTACTTAGCTCCTGCCAGTACAGCTCCTTTTTTTATGTAGCTTGCTGCAGGTATATTTCTTTTCCTTGTACCTGCAAAACATTAAAGACTTCTCACTATGAAGGATGCTTATTTCTTATTCTTTTCTTGCCTATTGCTGCTATTACAATATGACATTGGTCACTGATTGGCTTCTTCGAAAATATATTCTCATTTGCTCAAATATTTCCATGTCTCCCGGAATCTTTAATCACATGACATGTCTCCAGTGATAGTGGCTGTAGGCTAATGCATACTGCAGGGTGACTGAATGTTTTTTCCATAGAGAAGGTGGCAGCTGTTATCTTCCTTCAGCCTGGTACAGCACATTAGCTATGCCAGCAGTAAACTCAGGCCTTCTCTTAACCATTTTTATTCACCATTTGTCCCTATTTTGCATTTATACTGTTGGGAGATTTTTGTTTTGTTTCTAGAACCACTTCACATCTCAGTCAACTTTGCTTTCTTTTCTTCTCTATTGATGTTTTTTATTTATTTTTTTCTTGCTCACTTGGTTTCCATTTCGTTTCAGCAGCTCAGAAAGACGCTGTACCTTTTGTCTGACTGTACATGTCATGCCAGCTAAACCTACTGTGTCTATTTAACTTCTGCATTTTCAGTTTCTCTTGTCATGCTCTGTTCTTTCTTGGCCTAAGACTCTGTCTCCCTTCCTTCTCTCTTCCAGCCTCTCTGACATGGTGTGTTTCTGGCTGCGTATTTCACACTGTGTGCATAGGCAGCAGACCTCTGCTTGCCAGAGCTAGCAATGCCATGTGGTTTGTCCTTTTTGATCACTTCAGAGAACCCAGCACCCTTTGATATATCGGAGGGGAGGTGGGAAGTTTTACGCAAATTCCTCTAAACACACAGGCCTCCTCAGTCTTCCATCAGTGCCATTTATTATATTGCTGACAGATGGGTGGAAGCATTTTCCTTTTATGTTTAGCCTGAGCTACGCAAAGACACTGGAAGGCAACATACACACTGCTGCAGCTTATGACAATAGCAAGATATTTGTACAAGTCTGAGATATTACCACTGTAAAATAAATGAGGATAGTGATAAGGATGAATAAAGGAAATGAGGCTATAGCAGCTGTATATTTTGATAAGGAAAAAGATAACACAGGAATTCTGTCTTACAAATTAATGAGGTAAAATGTGTATCGGTATAATACCTGAGGACACAGTTGAGATTGGATACCATGGTACATTACTTTGCAATGTGTATGTTTACAAGCCTATAGAAAGTCTTTGCTTTGTCTTTGCCTGTCAGTCATCTCTAACATATGAATGCATAAAGGAGTTTTAGACTAGAATAATGCACACGAAGTTGGGGAAGGCTGTGCCAAATAGTAAAGCTAAAGCATTTATCTACTTACAGTTTGGTTTTATCCTTCAGTCTCAGTGTTATTTGTCAGCGGGAGGATTTGTGCTGTTATCGCTTCAGTCTGAGACAAGATGAGCTTAGACTGACAGGAGAAACAAATATATATATATTGGCTTTGTGGTTTTTGATTTCTTTTTAAACATGTTAATGGTGAAATTCAGCAAATAGATTGTGACTAAGAATGAAGATGCCTACACATAGACTCTTCCATACAGCCACCATGCATGTTTGCGTCTCCGAAGTGTACACACCTGACTTGGACCTGTAATTATTATTTTTTTTATACTACTTAGAGCTGAATGTCAACGTTAATTTAAATGCATATGCTGCTTTGTTTTCATCTTAAACTTACACCCACTTAAAGAAGTGTTGGGCTTTGACTGTTGAGAATATATCAGGCAGTGTAAATTTTTAAGGGATGTATGTTTTGCCTTTCACTAAGAAAAGCAAGTTATCAAATTTACTGGAATGTAGATAATTTGAAAAGATGGGGGTATATTTATCTCCCTCCTAACCACATTGGTTTATTTGAGCTATAAACATTCTTTCCTTGTTAAAAACCTTGAATATAACTCATCTGTATCTATTAGAGGAGGTAATACAAAGACAAGCAGAGGCAAAGTGCTCATAGCCAGGCAGAAGTCAGAACAAAACTGTCCAGTGACATGAGACATCTCATATGGCTCATCAGCAGGCTTTACCCCTGGGCAGCCTGCGAGGCAAGTTCATCGGGAGCTCACACAGATGCAGCTAACAGGCTGCTGGAGATGTGACTGAGGAGTCTCCGAGGACACCTCTGCCATGGTTCTTGCAAGGTATTTGCTAGAGTATGGCTCCTGCAGCTGCCACGTGGGCTGTCTAAGGTCACCCGGATATTGGGTTTTGGTGTTGGAGCAGTTGTAAAAAGAAGATAAACTCACCAGTTTCCATGCAAACCTTATTTGGCTTTATAATGCCATACAAAAGTAGGAACTCCATTTGTCTATATGTAGCATCCCTGTTACTGGTATGTTCTGTGTCTCCATCAGGAGTTCTGTGCAGGCTGGGGTGAAATTTAGCTTGCTGTGTTCTCATATACTACAATAGATTATATCTTAATGTTTACATCACCATCAATTTGGTCATTTCACCATATTTTTTTGTTTTGCCAGAGTAGTTTGGATTTGAATTGCAAGCTCTGCCTTTGTTAACAACACTTATATAAGTATAAATCTCAGGTTCATACAAGTGCATACTTCTGTATATATTTTGTCATTCTCTAGGATATTTCTAAAGCTTTAAATATGTATTGAAAAAGAGATTATGGGAATTTACCAGCAAATGGAGGTTCTCCAAGGGAAGATAGTGATTGGTCTGTGTGTGTTTCACTACGGGTTTCTCTTCAGAGAGAATCTGAAATTTTGGAGAGAGGAAAAGGAGAGTTATGATTAAAATGTAGAAATAAATGGCAAATCGCTGATCTATTCCGGTGGATTAGGAGAGTTGTAGATCCCTAAAATCTTTCTTTTTTGTGATGCCTATTTAAAACTTGACACCAGTGTTGTTCTGCTCTGACTGCTGCCTATAACAAAGATCAGTCATCTTGTCACCTTCTATATGTCTCCATCTGCCCATATTCCTCTGTTGTCTTACAGATGGTAAGCTGTCTAGGGCAGGAGCTACGTTTTTGTTCTTTGCTTACACAACATCTAGTGAATAGCACTTGGCACAATGGAGTCCTGGTCAATGACAAAAACTATGAAGTTTTATGATGATAAAGCAAATATTATTGTCAACCTCATATCTGTTAGAAAGTTTAGTTTTGTAAATAACTAGTTTGCCCATGAGTTTTATCAAATATTTTATGTTGTTAAATTATTTACGGAAACCACGTTGTCTTACTTACTACTCAGCATAAATTTAAAAGATAATTTTAACAAGGAAAGAAAATATTTATGAAGAGAAACCAGAGGCAGAAGTAAAAGTGATAAATTAATGAAAATACCCCAATAATGGCAAGAGTTCAGATGAGAATTTTCTCACATCTGAGAGGATATTTGATATTGTAAGGATCACGTTGCACCTGTGTGTGTTATGTGGTGGGTTTGTCTACCTTTGTGATCCATGGTACAGCTTGGCTATAGTGAAGGGCAAGGGAGTTCTGAAAAGATTCTAAGGGAAAACTGCCTTGAAGTATGATAGCCACTGAGGCACAGGAATAATACAATAGTGCTGCTGGGAGGCGTTAATACCATTTAGAGTTTCACAGGGGACCATGAGCAAGGGGGAAGAAATCGGGGGCATTCGGGATGTAATAATAATGAATAACCTTTAAAGAATTACTGCAAGCTAGGGTAGCAAAAACAGACAGAAGAGTCCATGCCCCTGAAGAAAGAGCCTGTGCATAGCAAGGTGTGCCATTTTTGACTGCAGAAAACTGTAGACTTGCCTCGGGGAGAGGTCCCTCATGGAACAGGAAAAGGTTGTAACAAGTTCTTTCTATACTGTAAATATCATATGTCAACTCCATATTGGGTCTATCCTCCGCTAGTTTATGTAGACTAAAATGTCAACAACACACTTCTACTCAGTTTTATGTCACTTTCACAAAAGCAACTATTTGTGATAGCTAGATTGGAAAGTAAAAATGGATCGTGTCTGTTTGGCTAAAAACGGTCCAGAACATTCTGGCCATGGCCCCAGAATCTAGTTTTTAATGCAGATATAATTTTATTCCAACATTATAGAAATATAAGAAGCTTCTATAGAAAAAAAAAAGCATTTATGACATGAATTCTATACTAATTTTTATATTGTAATATTGAGGGAATTAATATTCCTCTAGGGATGGAGGAAAAGATAGAGCTATTGACCTGGTAGAAAACATAGGTAATGTGTTTTTACAAATCATGAGGAATTTTCAATAAACAGAGTTACCTTAAAAAGTGCTGCCAGTATGGGCAAAGAGCTAAGTTTTGCTGTTTTGCTCTCTATAGCACCAAATTCCTATATCCCACTGGACTATCGAAAGTGGTCTTGCTTTTATATTATTATCCCAGATTCTTGCATGACTATTCTGTTTGTTTATTCTGGTAGTAATCATAACAAAATAAGAGGTAGTAGCATTGACTGTGGTCATGAAGGTTCAGAAGGCTGTTGCCCAAAAGGCAGAATCATCTTGAGTCTTTGTAGGAATAGAGTAGCTGTTCCAGATAAAACTTCAGGGAACTGATGCCCTCATGGCATCACTCTCCCACGCTCTACAAATCGGCTGGAACCTTATGGTCTAGCAGATTTATTTGTGTGTGTGCTTGATGTTCTGTCATAGAATCATAGAATCATAGAATAATTAGGGTTGGAAAGGACCTTAAGATCATTCAGTTCCAACCCCCTGCCATGGGGAGGGACACCCAACACTAAACCATCTCACCCAAGGCTTCGTCCAACATGGCCTTGAACACTGCCAGGGATGGAGCATTCACAACCTCCCTGTCCTCTTTATACTGATCATTTTCCCAACTGCAGACAATCCAAGTGAAAAGTGAGTTACTTACAGTGGCAGACCAAGAAGAAATCAGATAATATACTAGATATTGCAATATTTCAATCACGAAACTTAAGTTAAAAATGGCAAATAGGTGAAAAACTTGCAGGGGTGCTGTATAAAGGCCTTTGCAGAGTTCTCAGGCTTTTGTCAAAGGCAAACATCAAGACTGCACTAACGAAAAATGATGATTCTACCCAGTTCCTCAATATATATAACATATACCACACAAGGCTTGGGGGGAAAAAAAAAAATTGGCAAGCTCCAAAGCTGCTTACCACAGAGATAAACATAAAGCAGAAGCAAATGTTCATATTTTAGCAGATAACTGGTCAAAAAAGATGGAAAAAATTCAACATGCTTCTGTTCTGAAAAAATCTGAAAGCTTCTGAGACAGCTTGAAAACAGTCTCTGGCTGTAAAATTAGTGGTGTTATACCATTCTGTAGTGAAGATGGTCAAATGCTGTCAAACTGAATGAAAGAAAAATCACTGGCACAAACATTTCAACAGTTTAATACACTGTCTGCCTAAAGCTCTAAATGAAATTCTGCTGTTCCCCACATAGAAGCAGCACTAACATCCACAACAGTTTCTTAAAGCTCTCCGGTAGCTATCACAAGGTGAAGCATCAAGCCCCAGTGCTGCTCCTCCTGAGACATTCAAATGCAGAAGTCAATGCATTGTCTAAAAGAAGGTAAAGGTACATTCATTTGCAGGCCTTATGAGGTAGGGAAAAAAATTCTGAGTTCAAAGTCACAGAGAAAATAGTGTCCTCCAGAAACAAACAGAAAAGACCACCTGTGCTGTGTTACTCATAAAAATATCTGCTGGACAAAATTCTTTCTGAGCAATGTCAGGCATGCTCTTGAGTTTGCTGGATTTCCAGTGAAATTAGCATTTGATCTTGGTCTTGACTACATTTTGCAATCAAATGTACCTTAAAGTGCAATGGACCCACTGCAGCTGTATAAAATTTGTTTCAGGAGGTTTGTGCACCAATTCCACTATCAGGATAAATACATGAATATGGGCTTTATGGTTTATTTTTTTTTCTTGTTTTCTTATTATTTCCAGTGGAGCGGTAGCAGAGATCTTTTTTCTTTTAAGGCTTGTATTTTTGCCATTTAATAATAAAAAAAAAAAGAAAAAAAAGAGAAGGCATTACACTCATGCTCCACTTTTTCCATCGGCGAATTGCAGAAGGCCTGAGAAAGAAGCATAACTATTTCATATCTGGAAAGATTTGTTTGGAAGTTATGTTATGGTTAATGTAAATGGTCTGTAACATTCCTATCTTTTTTAGGGACTGGTCACAGAAACTGGTAACAATGGACCAGTTGATTTTTATGTTTACTTCTGTGATGTACCTACCTATCATTATTTTTTCCAAACCATTCCCAAAGTATCTCTGTTGTTGGAAACAGAGATCTGGAGAAGACCATGTTCTTTGAAACTGAAGGAGTATGTTCTGATTAGAGTATCTTCTAACACAAAAGAAGGAGTATGACCTGCGATCTGAAGTTATTGTAGTCCTACTCCTTTTATCTGTCCTTCAAATTAAGGTTGTTAACTTTTGTCAGATTTATGGAAGGACCTCAGCTGCATACGGAGATATCTTTCTCTCTAATCCTCTGCCAAGTAACTCCAAAGAGATACATCCGTCATTAAGCACTAAGAAATGTTTCTGGATCATCATCGGGTGAAAGATTTGGAGAAACCTGTGAAGGTACTGAAGGTCAAATCTCAAGTATTTGTGCAACTTTACTGTTAATTTGAAGGCAGATTAATCAAGTGGTAACAAACAACACTATGTGCCGGATTTTTAAAAGGAAGAAAGAATGTGCATAGCTGCTTCTCCCTGTTGTGAAGAAGCAGTTCAGCTATGAAAACAACACCTTTAACAATGGATATCTCATACTTCAACTACCTGGAAGATGCATTGCTATTCTTGGTTTGCATAAGGAAGCAATATTTTCATCAGGTCCCAAACTGATGGTCAAAGGAATTAAGTTCAAGTGAATGTTCAAATAGTTATATGAGGCATCCAAATAGATATTACAGGAATGGGGTCATCCATCATTGAGCCATTTGCATTAGAGAAACAGAAAAATTGTCCTTGTTTGGGGCCTCTCTTGCACACTCACATACTCAGAATTCTAGGTCTTCATTTAGCTAGGCTGATTTATTCACCAGCTCAATTCACAGCCAGTTGCTGGCTGTGAACCTCCAGTAATGGATTACCTATGCAGTAACCCTCGGAGAAAAAGAAGATAAATTTTTATTACCGAAGTAATTTTGGCTCTGCTGTATGTATTTTATGATCTTTTGTTCTATGCTAGAACAGAATCCTTCCTCATCTGTAGTAATAAAGACATGGTAGGACTATTGAGTTCCTAACCCTTTACCCACTCCCAATATATGACATTATCTCCATGGATGTTGGGAGCCAAAAATTACTGAATGCAAAATTTGAAGAATTTATTTTACGTATAAGAGGTAATTAACTTCTTAAAAAAAGAAAAATGATGCCCCGTGGGTTCCTTGTATAAATCTATTAATGCACTTTCCTCCTTCTTCTCTGCCCTGATGAAAATTCAATGTAAGAGCTACCAAGCACAGCATCAAATCAGCAGATCAAGAAACCAGAAAATATATGTTCCTTCGAAGTTACTAGTCCTCGGTGATTTCTTTCACATTCAAACTCTGCATACAACACAAAGTAATTTGTATTTCTTCATATGTAATTACTTACGAGTTTCCTCTGAGAGGCAAGGCAGCCCCACAATATATTGCTTTTTGCAGTTTCTGAAGTTGCTCAGTGCTCTGATTTTACCTTCAGAATGGGTTAGCTTCCTGAAAGAGATGGTGTGATTAAATTTCCAAAATATTTTTTCTCTTCCTGACAGCTGTTAATGAGAAACAACTATTAATGGGAAATATGAGTCCAGACTGGGACCACAGGTGACTATTCTCTTTCCTTCGTAGTATACTGCTAGATAAGGGAAAGCTGCTTAATTGGTTCCTAAGCACCTAATTTTTATGAGTGGGGCTTAAGCTCTGAAATATAGGAAAGCGCATTTCCTTGTACTTTCTATCAACACAGTAGAGTATAATGTAGTTTAGAAAAAATCCTGGAAAGAAGGAAGAATTTCTAAATTTTTCCTTCTTTGGAAAATGGAAGACTTACCCTGTAATTTTTATTTTTATCAGAGAACAAAGTTTTTTTTGGAAAAGCACATTACTCATTTCACATTACTTTTAGTGGGAGCTTCATAGAAGTGTGAAGGAAGAATATGTGATCTTTCAGGGGAGGGATGTGAGTTTCGGAAATAATGCTTAAAATCGAAGGAGGTATGAGTGCTGTGGTCTAGTACACAGTGATACTTGTTGTAGTGTGAGAAACTGCGCTGGTATTGTGTTCCTGTGATCTTCATCCTGTTACTCATTGTCCTTGTACATGGAGACACTGATTGACTACATATACAAAACTTTGAAATGCTTCTTTAAAGTTAAAAACAAAACAGTGTTTCCTATTTTTCAAACACTAGCAACAAACAAAAATATTAACCAGTAACACTGTACCTTTGTCATGCAGGCAGGATTTACAATATTTACAGGTTTATTCTGATGGGTCTCTTTTTGCCCTATTTGAATGAACATTAAAATAAAAGGAAACAATATTTTTCATGTTAGTTCATTGTTGTTAGGAAGCAACATCATATAAACTAAAATTATGTCTCTGCTTTCTCTTGAAATGCAATACACTTCTATGAAGTCTTTATGCTCATCTCTCTTGTTTGTGTCTCATTTTCTTAAAATAGAATACCCATGCAGAATACCCATGATAGTATTATAGCAAAGGGAATTTGTTAAGGATTGGTGTTAATAAGAGCCACATTGCACCAGACTGATGTGAATAAAGTTTACTAAATGCCATAAAAATGGAATGTATCAGGTTAATGATATGTCTTTTGTTTCTCAAAAGGAAAAAAAAAAGGTAAATTTGAAGATCTAGATAAAAAGTATAGTAGTTCTTCTATTTATTTAACATAGATATTGTAGAAAATATCTTCCCATGCAAACTTTATTTAATGGTTGTAATAGTTCAGCATAATACCCTAAAAAGTATGGTTTTCCTTCTTCCAAATGACAGAATTTATTAGAGGAAAGAGCCACAGTGAATATTCTGTATTTTAACATTAGTAATCAATCTTCTGGTAGCACAGAATTGAAGACAACATATGATGTAATTTCTGTTATTAAGAGTTGGGAATCCTGTTCCTGGCAGCTGGCTTTTTGGGGAAAACCCACTGGTTATTTAACCTTTCTTCCTCTCTGTGTAATGCCCTATCCTACAAGTAATCCTTTTCCTTTCAAAGTAATCCTTTTAGTTCATTTATGAAAAAAAACCAAACAAATTTTGAAGGCCATTAACACTCAATAACCCTGCATTATGTTAAAAAAAAAGGGGAATATAGTTCTTTTGCAAAGTCTTGGTTATATATTTTTAGGGATTAAATAAAGATCACCAGCCACTGCTAGGGAATACTACTTACTACAATGTGTACTGTCTGTCTTCTGCCTCATGAGTCTTTGGTCTCTAGTTGCAGCCCTTCTGGAGGGAGAAGTACACAGACCAAGAGCCAACCCAACTGTTTCAGACTTGGCCAACTTCCAGCAGCAGTGACCATACTTGTTCTTGGCATTCCCTAATGCTTTGGATGCCCATTGGGTCCATGGGGTGTATCTATGCAATCAACTAAAGGATACTGCAGAGCACTTCTCAGTATTCAGTTCTTTGTACTGTTGGTGATGGTACTGTTTGGGATTGTTTGAAGATGTAAGAAGAGCAGCGTTTAGAGGGACAGGGGATACGTTACAACAACATGGCTAGGGAAAAAAGCCCCATATGTCTTGACATACAGCTGTCTTGCTTTTAAAATTAAATATAAAAATACTTGTGTTACATAACCCAGTTAAGGTAGGGAATCTCCCAAAAGCCAGAAAATCCAGTTAAAGCTGATGTTCTATCATTAACTTGTCCTCTTGCATATGTCTTTTTCACCACAGTGTAAGTGAGGTATGAAGTGTCATGCTCCGCTTTGATTTTTTCGGCTTTTGTCAGGTTCTGTCATAACTCTACTGTATCAGGTGTTCTTGCTGTGGGAGTACAGGAAAAATAAGTAGTAGACACCTATACAGCCATTCTGAAACATGTATGAATTTTACAATGACACAGTCTTGACAAGGGAGTGAAGAGATCAGGTTGTAGCTCAGAGTTGGATAAGGAGAAGTTATTCTGTCCAAGCACTTCCTCCTTTGAAAATATCTGCAGGAATTTAGGGGAGGAAGAAAGTGATTTGGTGCCCACAGGGAGGATATGGGCTCTTAAATTCTTTAAAACTGTAAATCATGTAGATCATCCTTTTATTAGGAGCTGGCCTTCCGTGACAGGATGCTAACCCATGATTCAGGCTTGGTGGGATGATTGCAGCACAGATACTTCCAGTGACAATAATCAGATTTGTAGAAGGCATTGTTGTAAACTTTCCTCCTCGTAAAGGAGATATAATAAATGATAAAAATAAAATACCAAATGGGGGAAGTTTATGGTATTCTAAGTACACGAACAAAAAGATGAGAAGTACTGTGAGATCAATAAGAATTTGTCCTTTTGTAGAAATGAAATTTTGCTGTTTTCTGAATAGTTACTTTAAGCTTGCATTATTTAAAAAAATACATCTATAAAAAAGGATATTTTCTCATTGATTTCTGTGTTTTGGTGGTTTAGGCTTCATTTTTTAAATGTATATGGCACAATTTGACTTTCAGATGCTGCTTTGTGCATGGTAGTCTTTAAATTACGAGGATGATTGCATTTAAGGATCCAAAATCGTGCTTTGTATCCCGAAGTCAAATGGGAGGTGTTTTCATCTATCACTGATGGGAGATGGTATCTAGATATCCATAGCATTCAAAATAAAGAAGAGATTATAGCTCATAATAAAAGTGTATGCTAATGAATGAACTTCAGTATTCCAAGGTGCTAAATCTACTTGCCAGAAAAGGTGTCATAAAACTCTTCTTTTCTCAGCCAAAGAGAAATGATAGAACAACTGAAAATTAACCATCATATTTTAAAAGCACTTTATCCGCACATACGACACATAAAAGTAACGGCACTAATCATTTAAATGTTGTATCTATTAAATGCCTGTGTATCTTTGGCACAATTGTCTCTCTAAAAGGCATGAAACAGCTGTCGGCAAGGTATTTTAGCTCTTGAATCCCTCTCTTACGCATATATACTCTAAATCTGCCTCAAAGGTCTTGTTCACTTAAGTGTATGCTGTGAATTATTCCCTTCCTGTGTGCTGTGTGCATACAATGTCTGACCCACCCAATGAAAGAAAAAAGGTTGCCTCAAGCATTATTATTTTCTTCAAAATGGCCATTTTCATATATTATGCACCAAAAAGGGCTATAATAGCTTAAAAATAATGTAATTTTTTTGTAACTTTAAAAGAGAGAGAAAAATAAACTCTGGGTACCATCTGGTAGAATATAGGAGCTGCAGGTAAGCACACTAATAATACTTAATGCTACCATAACATGCTGTGTTTTCAGCACTGTAGGCATCAAGTGATGAATTTTCAGAACATTTCCTGTGCTCAAGGTAAATGTTACTAATCTCTTTAAAGAATCTTCTTAGTCTTGCTGAGAATAATACCTGTGTGCTTGGCAGCCCTGGGACCCCTATTGCATTTGCTGAAGTTTGTTCTTTCTCTAGCCACCCCTTCTTTTTCCTGCCCTTTTCAGCAACTTGGACTCTGCTTCTTCAGAGAACCCCCAGTGAAAAAAGCAATCAAATTACTGCTTTATCTTTTTATTGAGGGGTCTGGCTGAATGCAAGGCAATAGTAAGCTGCTGTCATGGTGCAAAGAAAGGCAGCTTTTCTTAAAATTTACTATTTCTGTGGGACATTGCCCCATAGAAATAGTAAATACTGTTCTCTGCAGTTTGTTCTTCTAGTATATATACATACATATTTGCCAACCTGGAATCCCTGTGTGTTGCTAAATTCATATTAGCTGAAAGAGACAGGCAGCAGTAAATGTAGTATATTGTTATGATTAATGTTCTTTCCTGTGACCATGTTTAATTAATTATTTGTATCACACTAGCAGTATGTGTAGTGTATAATTAATTAGCCCAGAAGCAGAAGAGTAAGGAAGAACAATTTGAAAACTGATGGTGAAAAGGTTCCTGGCATCTGATAGTTAGGCTGGTTCATTCTGTCTTTCTTCTTTATGTCATTTCTTCATCATTCTTGCAGTGATTTTGATTTAAAATAAACAGAATGGATCCCTATGTATTTGCTAAAGAAATGAATACATTATTTGCTCTGTGTAGGACTTTGCATTAGTCCCATGTTAGTTCAAGATGTATAAATCAAGTGCATGATTTTTTTTGATCTCTGTGTTACCTCTCAGGGAGGAAAAACATCAGCTCCTATTCAGTATCTGTCAATGCTCCAAGTGGATGTGTTACATTTTTCTCACTTCCCAACATGACAGGCACTGGGACTATGGCTGTGTCTTGGTCTTTCTAGTTCTGGCAGCTGAATTCTAATACTTGCTCGGGGCTTTCTCTGACAAGTACGCTCTTTGGTAAGGATGCAAGGAGCTTCCTCTGCCTTTGCACTTAAAAGCAGCTCTGTTGCTGCTCCCTGGGGCATATGGAAGGTGAAGCAGGCAGGAGGGAAGGCAGGCCATGCCCTTGCCTCTCTCTCCCTTTGTGTCAATTGCCTAGAGGTGGTGGAATTAGGGGAGCAGGCTGCACCCTTTCCAGAGACGCAAGCCAGTCCACACTAAGCAAAAGGACCTCCAGGGGAAATCGGGATCGCACAGCATTGACGTTTCCTTTAGGAGTGCTAAACACATACCGTGCAGTATGTGAGACATGAACCTGTCACCTGACGTATGTGTCTGCTGGGGTATTAGGGGTGTAAATATGGGCGAACAGACCATTGTGGAAATATATATAACCCAAAATACACGTAGGTTAGAAAAAAAAAACTGATGGCTTGAACATTCATGCTCAGTCTAGCACATCAGGATTACTGGAATCAAGGAAAAATGCCACTTTACAATGTGCTGTGAAAGTTTTTACTCTATTAACAATAGGTTCTAAGTGATTTAAATGCTGATTTGACTTATTCCATTGTTTCTCGCTGGGTTTATCAGCTTGCAAATCAATGTCACAACTGGATAAGTGAGTCTGTGGTGATGAAAAATAGCTGCACACACATAAAATGCAAAAGAACAATGTGGTGCATAAGATTCCTACTGGTAAATGCTGCCTAGTTTTGTAACTTGCTCAGTGCTACTGAAATCACAGCAATAGCATTAACAATTCAAGTCAGGCATAAGTTTTTCTGTCTCTGAATAGAGATCCCCACAATGCTTACACTCTCAAAATACAGATAATTAGAGGCTGTGGCATAATTCTCTTCTTCCTCGACCTAACAGCAGTCACGAGTAAAGTTACTGAAGCAATTGGTTACTGTCACATAAAACTAACGGAATGTGCTGAGCCTATGGTGAGATTCTTGACTTGCATATCCTTGCATTTATTTGAGTGGCAGGATCTTTACCTTAGTTCTTAGTCCTTTTATGTTTCCCCCCTTAAATGCAATAGTCTCATGGCAACTGTTCTTTGGAGGTGAACATCAGCAGGTGAAAGAAACAGTTGTGGTAACGTCTAAATAGTAGGTAGGAGTGGGACAGTAATGTCAAATTTTTAGGTTTTCTTTCCCTGTTTTTAATTATTTGGGGAATAAAGGAATCTATGCTATCTGCTTATAATTCACTGAAATGGGTCAATGCTTGAGCTAGCAGTTGCTCTGAAATTACAATGACTGACTGTAATTAAGAACTAATTTGTAGTCATAAAAAAGCCAGATAAGGGGCTATCCACTTCATGAGAGATGAATATAATCAGGATAACTGGCACAGCTGGTGGCCATATTCTGTCCTCAGTGAGCACACAATTCCCGTAATTCATAATAGGACTTGTGTATCTGCCTCAGAAGGTGAATACTTAAGAAAATTTCTTTTAGATCAATGATTTAAAGTATTAAAGCTTATGGAGTGTGTGAGGACAGGACTTGGGGAGCACAGTGAAACCATTTATTAATTATACAGCATTAGCATTCTGATGGATATTAATAAATCAGGTAGATGTGTTCTGGTTTGCTAGAAAAAGTCAGGTTTGTTTCAGAGGTGTTTATCAGTGCTGAATATGTTATTTTGTAAATGTAAGCAGGAATTGACTTCAACTCAGGCCATTCTTCAGTTGTATTTGAATTTGTGGACTAATTTTCCTTGATATCACAGGCAGACCTAGCAGCAATACCCTGTAACCTTTTCATCTGTGATATTCAAGTAACTTCTGTATGAAAACAGTCAGCTTTAGTTTTACTGCACAAAATATATCTATAAAAACCCTGTTAACTGTTTTCCTTATGCAAAACAGCAATTATGACCTCTTTGACTTAGCACTTATTCTACAGAAATAAGCAATTGCCATTTGGCTCTATTCATTTTGTACTTTGTTTCACACTTTCTTAAGATGTATCAGCAGACTTTTAATTATCCTGCAAATGATTCTATTAAGCATTCTCCTTGCATATTAAATGCAGAAGACATTGTTTTGAGCTTCCTTTGCCTCCTGTGAATAGAATGTGGGCAGACATAGAAAAATCAAATTATTTTACTAAATGAAAACAACCTGAGCAGAAGAAATCATTTTGAATAATGACAGCTTGGGTGAGAGTGTCACCATTTTCTATCAGTTTGCTCTGCATCACATAGGAGCTCACTTGATAGAATGTTAAAAAAAAATGTGTCTAGTAAAAATAAGCTGTGACAGTCTCTAAGTAAATGTAATAAATCAGGAGGATTTTCAAAGGGAATAAAAAGTGTCATTTATGATGGTTACAGCTTATACGCCCACTATGATTCCTGTACTGGTACAGTTTATACTCTCCCATGGTAGATAAAATTATTACTTGATCTGTCAAAATGGAGTGACAAAATTTTTGTGGGTAGACAGCTTATTTAAGAATCGTAAAGTTCTATTGTGTGTTTGCTATCCGAACTCAAAGTGCTGTAGAAAACAAGAAATGAGGGAAAGCAATCATTGTTCCAACATTGTTCAGGAAGCTGGTATAAAATTTGGAACAGAAAAAGTTAGTAGGACATATCTTTATATTTTTCCAATAGAAATAGTAAACATTTTAATCTTAAGATTTATGGTGTCAGTAGCCTGTGAGACCTAAATTCTAGCAGATTTCCTGTAATAGAATGAACTGATAATTCTCTAAGTTTTTGCTCAGCAGGATGTAGAATGGATTAATCTGTCAATTCCAGGTGTTCATCACTGGATTTATTCCAAGAATTGACTGTGATTGCATAGTGCTAACTCAGATCTGTCAGTTACCCATATATGACCAGGACAGTATGGGATACTTATGCAATCTCAAGCACTAAATGCGTGGGCAGGAGCACTTCATAGCAGTTCCAGTGAAAAATGCATATAGGTTGAAAAACGTCTGTTCTGAAAATTAGAAGTGTGATCCTAAAATGGAATCCATGCCACTTCTTTAAAGACTGAAGCTTGTTTTGCTTCTAGCTGTGTTTAGGGAGATCATACATTAGATTTACTAATTATTGTCATTTACAGAAGTTCTGTTTCTCTATTGTTTGAACACATAATAGAGAAGGAAGCAAGTCATGGTGTGTAATGGCTCACACAGGTAGAGGCATCTAATCCTTTTAAGGCTTTTAAGACTTATTAGAAATAACTTATGGCTAAAATTAAAGTCAGAGAGGTATTAAAAGTAAATGAAATCTATATGTTTTGACAGTGGGAAGGAATACATAGCCTTTGGGATGGGTTGTGAAGGAACATAATGAACCTGCCATGATTTAGAGCATTTAAATTGTAATTAGGAGTCCTTCTAACTCCTTAAACCCACCATGAGCTGCATCTGAAACCTGAATAAAGGCCAGACATACTTTTCTGTACCTTTTTTCTCTGCTTGCACATTCTGAAAGAAATGTTGTGGAGTTACACTTCCTGTGCTAAATGTGGAGTTGGAGTTCTGTGCTCTGTTGGAGAAGGCATTTAGAGGATGAATGCATTTGCATATTTTCTGAAGAAATGATCACAGTCAAAAGGAAAGGATGGTTCCAACATGAGCTGTGAGCCCCATATTTCAAAATAGTTACTAATTTCCAACCCTAACTATTCTATGATTCCCAGTTACAAGATCCCACCAGTTCCCACTGGACAGCTTAAACCCCAAATACTCTGGAAAGAACATGGTTTTAAGACTAATCTATAATGACTAGAAGTGTGTCTTCACTTACAAAACAACTCCCAGATATTGGTATTTATTGAAGGTATTTTCTGTTCTCACAGCTGCATAGAGTGTTCACACAGCTTTGGTAAGGGAAAAGGGGAGTCAAGAGTGGAAGCAACCTGAATTGTGAAACTATTCCTTTCTCTTCAGATGAAATATGAGCTGTAAAGTAGGTATCTGGGTTTTCCAAATGCCAGTGCGATACTGCTTTGGGGCAACCTGTAGTGAAAATCAGCTGGTTCTCACAGACTTCAGTTTGCTTCTGCTGCTAGTATAGCTGCAAGGATATTTGTTGCAGTGCCTGTGGCAAATGGAGTCAAACTGGACTTCTCCCCATAAAAAATGGGCATTCTAGGATAAAGTAAATGCTCCCTTGAACAGAAGTCAGCACAGTGTAGTCTCAGTAAGCAAACAGCAGAATTCATGACAAAAATAAGCAGAGAACATCAAGCACACCATAGATTTTTTTTTTCTCCAAGAGCAGAGTCTTCTAAATATAGATTATAGTAATTTACTTTCAAACAACTCATTTTCAGCATCTGACATGTTCATTAACCCCAGGTAGAAAAATTATTGTGGTGCATTAATTTTTCACCAATGAAGACATTAGTCATATTTGCAAGTATCATTAGTGTCTGCCACTGAGGTGGAAAAGTCTCACTGTCTCTTTCCAAATGGAGGATGCATTAGAATGTTAACTAGGGTCTGCTGAGTTCTGTGGGTTATCAACCCTTGCACACTTTTATGCATTGAATTTTAATTAGACTTTTCTAAAAGTACATCATTAAAAGACATGTTTTATAAGTGAGTCGGACAGATATGTAATCCTTTCATAAAAAAAGGTAAAATGTACAAGGATTTAGTGTAAGTATTCTGATAGTTCTTCTGACAATATGAAGGGTACAAGTTCATATATTAAACTCTGTGTGCTCAGCAATTATAAGAAGGAAATGAGTTCAGAGGTATTATAGTCCACTGAGGGGGGAAGGGAAAAGGGTTTCAGAGGTGCCAACAGCAGGTATCTAAATGTAAGTGAGGTCAGAGACTCGGGGTGTTTTTCTTCCCACTGCGTTATGTTAAATCCCTTTCACAGCACATTCCTAAAATAAAGACCAAGTTCTGGAAAATATCTCAGAACGATTGGCTCCTATCTTAGATGCTTTTCCGTACACTCTTTCTATTCGATGCTCACAAAGTCTTTTATCAAATCTTTATTTAAATGGGTTTGCTTTGGATTTATCTGTGACCTATATTTTTAATCCTTCATGGAATAAAACAGTCCTTTCTCTAGCTTTTGTTAAGGATGTGATGAAAAGGGGAGCGAGTTGAAGAAGTGTTGTTCTACTTAAATTTTTTCACACTAAAACAATGCTCAAATTTTATTCCCTGAAGTGTAAAGCTGTATATCTGTACAGTGGCTAATCTTTCAGAACAGTATTTTTGTAGGTAGAAGGGTGAATGCATGTCTTCCTGATAAATATGACTAAATCTCAGTCAGGAGCCAAGGGGAAATGACATTCCCTTCATAATACTTGTAGAACTTTGAATCAGTTATTCCCTGTTTCACTAGTTCCTTCACCATTCACTTGAAATGTCTGATTTCCACTTAAAGAGGGCATGAAGTAGCTCAGCACGGAACCTGCTGAGGACAGTCAGCAAGTTCAGTAACTGGAATCAACGTAATGTCATATAAAATATTCCTTTCTGTCCTCGGACCACTCCTGTTTGGTTTTTCATCTCTCCTGATATTTTTCAGTATAATAAAAACATCAAGTTGGCAAACAGCATCAAAAGAACAAACTACTGGATCACTCCAAAGTTATTAGTGCAGGTGGGATGGGGCTTATCTTGGGCTGCTTTAATTTAGGTGTCTTGTCTAGGTGAATGCTTTATAGAACAGTGGAGTAAATGGCAAGGAACAGTCACTTCCAGAGAAAATGCCCATTTTTCAGGGCTATTGAAGGCAACTAGAGTCCTGGGTATAGGTTTTCATCAGGAGCATGACCAGGATAGGAGGAGTGGAGCACCTCTGGAGGTGCCTGTCTCCATGTTGATGACAAAGCAGGCTGGAGAACCAGCTTGACTTCGAGCTGTGATGGTGAACCTTTAAATGTTTAACTTGTTTAACAGTTTCAGCTGTTGCTTGCTTCATTTCAGTCTTATTATTTGGATGTTATGGACATACTAAGTCATAATATGAAGCATTTGTATATTAATTTTTTCAATACGATTTTTCTTACAAATAAAGATTCTGGGAACTAGAAAGCTAGTTGAATACTAAACCATTGTGCAATTTAATTACACCTAAGGTTATTTTTCTGTTTTTTACACAATACAAAAGCTGTGTATTGCATTTTACTTGTTTGTCTTTGAGCTCAGCCATAGAAAGTTATTCTCGTCTCTGGATAGTTGTATTATTTAAGCACTTTTTGTTTTGATGGAAATTACTTTTGTAGGAAGAAATTTACCGCTTTGACTGCGATCAGGGCCACAGCTCAGTCCATAGCATTCACTGCTGACATGCCTATTTCCTACCTGTCAGAATGAAATACTAATGGTAGGTCCTATCAATTCTGACATTGCTTTCTTATTTTTTATAACCAAGGTCACTTTGCTTCAAGTTTACATTTGGCATGCAAATAGAAATGAAACTATAACAAAGATGATTATTTTTTTTTGCAGCAAATGTGTGCTGATGACTTATTTTAATACTTTTCATTGAAAGGAATAAAACATTTGAAAAATTTAAGGTGATGGATAAGGCATTTACTTGGTGAAATGGAAAAAAGGGCGTTTTTTCATCTTTACTATTAAATACACATGCAAAATCAGACTGGCTAATCAGCTGGTTCTTTTCTCAGCATCTGTGTTATTGCATTCATGTTTAAATGAAGTATTTGAAAGGTATTTAAGGACTATTGTCTAACCCTCACAAAATATCTATTCACAAAGAGTCTAGAGGAAGCTTTAGTCTCTGTAGGAAAGGGAAACGATGGACTTTTAGTGTAAAAGATGTTGCATTTCTCTTGAACATGCCAAGGGAGGCTTGCACTTCAATTCCCAGAGCCTATTTTTCACCGAATCTTTGTTCTTTAATCATAATTTTCATTATTGTCTGCTTAGTATCATGTTCTCTTTTTTACACTCAGAAATGAGAAGCCTTGTTTGTGCTTCTGAAGACTGGAAGAACAGTACCATGGGAAACCAATGTCCTTGTTTTATCTGCATGCTCAGGTGTAGTTCAGGCAAAGCTTCTATCTTTACACTGCCAATGACCTCTCATATTTTAATGGACTCTCAATTTGGGTAGCATGAGAGAAGTAATTTAGCCTGCTTAAACTGGTATTCTGGGGGAGAGCTTTCTGGCTGTTATGTTTCCAATTGCAATTGTCATGATCTTATACAGAGATCAGTCTGTTTCCATTAGGTGGTTTTGTATCTGATTGTTTTTTAGTTTCTTTGTTTCTAATACAAATTAAGATTCTGAATCCTCAGCCAACTAGATTAAGGATACTTTAGTACTGTTCTGACAAAATCAGCCTTGTAAATTTGGTTTCGTGTAACACCGTTTTTATTTATTGCAAAACTGAAATGTATTACTGTTAAGAAACACCGATAAAAGGAATAGTTTTTTACAGTATTAAACAAGCTGCTCTTGTGATGGAAAAAAAAAAAACAAACTAGAGTGCTTGGAATTAGTATCTGAAACATCAGAAAAGACATTAATAAGTAGACTCTTCTACGTAGCTTTTGAAAGGGAAGTGGCTTTTGGACTGCATCACAGTGTACTCAATTTTACATCCATTCCAGTTTTGTGGTAATAAATTGATAGAACTCTGCAGAATATCACTTGAGTTATTCAGAAACAAATAGTAGGTTTTATAAGCTGATTGTCTTTTTACAATAGATAGAACCATTCAAAACTGTTCCTCAGTTATGCCCTTTGCAGAGCCAACCACATTTTTATCAGCTTTTTATAGGAAGTAGGACTATTTAAAAATGTCCCAGAATATAGGTGGTAAGTTTGGTCTGGTAGTCACCTCTCTATTCATTATTCTTCATGGGACCACTACATGAAGTATTTGACACTGATAGTGTTGCATATTTCGTTATTTATTTGCTAGTCTCCTCCCACTTCTACCGCTAGATTATAGGTTTCAAAGTAAGGCTGCATTTCAGAAAGATTATATATAATAAATAGAACTTTTTACATCCTTTTGCCACTAACAAAGATGATTTAATAATAGATAACTGTGGGGAAAACTATTCAGAGGTCTCATTACAGTTTTCAAATACCATTCCATATAAAATCTGAGCAGTTACCCCTCCTATGAAGTAGATGTATAAATGCATTCCTACATTGTAGAGCGTTGTAGAACAAGTCAATATCTATAAGACCTTTCAAATGCTCATTAAAAAAGGGTCAGAATAAATGCAAGGGATTAAATAATTTAATAATGAGTATTACTAGCACTGCAGACTGTATACCTTGCTTGAGTGAAAAGTAAAACAAGTCATAATTTTTCAGTAGCACTGAATTTGTGCAGACCCATATTGTCACAGGTTTGGCCTATTTAGAGGATAAAATCAGACAAAACCTCCACTTTTGGGGCAATTTTTGTTATAGTCAGCATGCTGATATGTGGCATAATTTCTGCAATTTCATCCTTACAGGACAAACTCCTTTATTAATTTTTGACTTTTTGTGTTTTATTCTTGTTAGTATCAAAGGAGTTTTCATGGGCTGGATAAGACAGAACAAGAAGTACCTCTTATTATCATCACTTTCCTTTTGACAGTCAGTGGGACTTTGTGCTGCTTTGTGTAATCAGCTTTGCTGTATAAGTCTGGTTACCAAATTAGACAGGGTATTTCAGCAGATATTTTGGTCTAGAAAACAGCTCGACTCCTTCAAGATCTGCAGGATATTCTTTGATTTATTGAGATTTCTCTGATCTCAGGAATGGGTAAGAAATACTCAGGGTGAAAAACTAAAATGTTGGGAGGACACTGACTGTGAGGTCTGCCATCAGCTCTGCAGCTGGTATTTGAACAGCCTTCAGCAAGATGCTTAGTGCCTCCATCCTTCAGCGTCCCACCTCAGAAAGGCGTAGGTGTATTTCATAATGTTGGAAGACACTGAAGCCCTACATATGACACAGAAAATGTTTTTTTTCCTTCTAGGTAAAACGGATACAGCCCATGGTCTTCTCTGTGTAATTTTTTTTTATGCACAAGTAATTTTTTTATTGTTGTTTTAATTTCTGTTTCATCTAGTTCAGAGTCCCTATCCAGCTAAATCAAAAGTCAGCAGATGAAGGTAAAGGAGAAGTAAGCTTTCTGGGCAGTACTTTGTTATCTAGCCAAAGGTGTATTTATTAGTTTTCATATCTTGTGTATGATGGTTAAGTCTAGGTATTACAGGTCCATAATTTTTAATGCTACCTGTCCTGAAGGAAAGAAATATCTTTTTTCTTTTCTTTCTTGATTTTTTTTTGGTGTTTTTTTTGGATATGAGCTGAGTGTTATTCTATGGCAGTAGCCCTTGCAGGATGAGAAAATCCATGAAAGGCATGTAAAGGACTGTTTTCCATTTTGTCGTTAAAGAAAAGGTCTCAGATTATTCCCTTCTTTAGTAATAAGCCAAAAGCTTCTGTTGTAATGTGTGTACCTGGCATTGTATTGCTTCCCTTTCGGACAGAAAAGAATAGACTTATTTTTCTCTTTGGACGGAAAGGAATAAACTTATTTATCTAATCTGTCAATCTAACCGATGTCTTTCTGATATACACGTTTACCAGAGGTCTGAGCACTGTTTGTGCTGCTTGGATTTATATTCTCACTGATATACGGCCTTGATGTTCCTTCTCTTCTGTATTTTAGCTCTCTGTGGCTCTCTTTTAGCTGTTATTTGTTAAGTCTTGTTACTAGTAGGCTCTAATTATAGCTCCCATTATTTTTAGGGAAATGCTGAAATACAAGCTCAAAAGGGGCTTTAGAAGTGCAGAAATGAGAATTAGAGTTGTGATAAGCACCCATCAATAGCCTATTGGGGCTTTTCACTTACCATCATTCAAATAATAATTAGAATATTTAGATGCTAAGTACAGATCTGAGAGACAAAATCAATTGGAAGGGTTTGTGTTTTTTTTTAAATGTCTATGTAAATAAAATCTAATAAAGATCTTCACTTGTGTGGACTGACACACAGTATGGAGTTACGTATGTTTTGCCTTTGTTTTGCAGAGCGGCTCTTTACTGGAAGTATTGCGTGCTTTTTATGGTAAATGAAACTGCTAAATTTGGATTCTGTAGGAGCTGAATTGGAAAAAAGATGTGCAGAATGGTTGTGTGTTTAAATTCAAAAAGAAAGGGACAATCTAAATCTTTATGGTAGGGACAGGCTATATCATTGTTTCAAACTGGTTTTGGCTATAGGCAACTGTCAGGGAGAACTTTTAGAAACAAACAGCATAAAATGAAAGGAAACAGTAAGGCAAATAGAGCAGACTATAGTGCTGAATCAGTGGCAAGTAAAAAGTAGAATAAAATATTTTCTTGAAATACCTGGGGGCGTCCCCATTATGTACATCTCTCTTAGTCCGTGTGTGGAAGCATTACCAACTGCCCGTGTTTCAGGACAAGGAAGGCTGCATGGGAGCTAGACAGTTAACTGTGGTTGCAAAAATTCTCACTTTGCAAGGATGAATCTAATTCCTTGCCGTTTCTTCACAACTATTGGAAGGAGCAGAGATGCCACTGCTGCACTGATGGCAAGACCAATGATTTACTATAAGATGGTTTAAACCCCCATCTTAAAAAGCATTTAATTTTTATAACTGAAGCCTTGCTCTCTTGTGACTATTGACTCTCTATGAGGCTAATTCTGCAGTAAATATTTTTTCCTTTACCAATGTAAACGTTTCTGATTTCTTATGCATTTCACCTCCTTCTCTATATGCCTAGTGATCTTTCTTATAGATCCCTTCTGTTTGGATAACTGTGTGCATCAGATGGCAAATAGTTGGCTGCTGCTTTACATGTTGCAGGGATCAATCCTTCACTGGTAGGGCAATGGACTGGATGACCTAAGATATGTCTTTCATCCTTTTTTTTTATCACTGCAAAATGCAAGTGGGCGTGCAAATCCTAGCTCTTTGCCAAAGCCATCTGCTCAAAAATATTATACAAACATACAAGGAAGGTTTAAATAATTACAACTTTCGTCTGCTTATGAAAATTATTCTTTGTTACTGCAATCATGTATCTGGGCGTCCCCTACTTGTGTCATAGAATCATAGAATCACAGAATAGTTAGAACTGGAAAGGACCTTAAGATCATGCAGTTCCAGCCCCCCTGCCATGGGCAGGGCCACCTCGCATTAAACCATGTCACCCAAAGCTTTGTCCAACCCTGCCGATGAAGCATTCACAACTTCCCTGAGTGACCCATTCCAGTGCCTCACCACCCTCACAGTAAAGTACTTCTTCTTTATATCCAATCATCTAAACTTCCTCTGTTTAAGTTTGAACCCGTTACCTCTTGTCCTACTGCTACAGTCCCTAATGAAGAGTCCACGTGTCATCTTTTTGTATCAAGAAATCTCATTTGGGCACAAGCCGAAGACTTTGGGGGTGTTTTTCAGTGATTTGCGGATGTCCCCCAGTATAGCAGGAACACTGGCAGGTTCTCTCATGCCCAGTCAATTCAATGCAGTCATTGCACAAAGATGCACATTTTTCTTTTTCCCTGGAAGATCACAGAGCAGTATGGAAGTCCTACACTAGGCTTTTTAGTTAACTGTTGCCCTTGCCATACACTTAAAAAGGCTGGTCTCTAGGGAACAGCTAGGGTTCACATTGATATACAGTTTTATCTTTGGCCTAAGAAACCCTTTACATGGACAAAATGGTGTTTTTTGCTTGTGTTGAGAAGAACAGTTCATTTCACATGGGCTGTAGAAATTGGGCTGAGCATAATTTACTTCCAGAGGCTCCCACCAAAACAGGAGAATAGTGCTTCCACGATTCCCTTTCCTCCAGTGTTCCCTCTGTCCTGTGGGATTTCTGATCTCCTGATCTTATCAAGAAATGCTTCTGGAGTGAAGGAAGAGCATGGTTTCCCTGACTGGGATGAGCTGTCCCCTCTTTGCATGGCTGGGCTGTGCCAGACAGCCACTGTCCACTCTCATCTTTGATAGCAGCCGGAAGAGGACTGCTGCCAGACCCCACTCAGCAGGTCACTGAGCTCAGCACCGAGGCTGTGCTGTGGTATTGCTGGCTTTTTGTGTGACAGATGGAAAGCCATAAGCTTTGTCACTAAGTGTTGCCTGAGCCAGTAACAGTTGAATGTGCAGTTCAGGGTGTTGGTGTGTTCAAAGTTTGCTTGGTGTGTTTTTGTCGTGTTTGTGTGATATTGTAAAAAAAAGAAAAAGGAAATTAATCTCTTCACTGGTTAAAGAGAACATAATCTTAAATTTATATAGAGGAAAAAAGGCTGTTTACATTGTGTGTTTTTTTTTTGTGTGTGTGTGTTGTTTTTTTTTTGGTTAGGAATTTTCAGTTTTAAGTTTTTTACTTTGCAAGGTTTTGACCAACCCTTTATGGCTTTTATCTCTACAAGTGGTAACTGCAAAGCATTCTTAGCCATGTATTTTTTTAAAGGTATCAGCCCAGTGAAACTGTCCTCTGTATCTAAATAAGAGGCAAATTGCTTACTGTATATGAGCTGAGAATTTGAGCATACTTTTACCATTCTCTATAGTAATTACATTAGTTTCCAGTTCCATCAGTCTTTATTTCAGCTTTCAGAAGTTTTATGGAATGGTTAAACTACTGATACTGATTCTGTAGATGCATGCTGCCTTTTACTTGGTCCTTACTCTCGTGGAAGCTAAACTGCTGAACAGCACTATAGGCTTAGCTTAGTGCAGGATAGGAGAATATGTGAATATATGCTTAGAATGTGTGAGGTTGGTTCAGCATAGAAAACAACCACCATATTTAGCTAATTATTGGATATTTCTTAGCATTGTATTAGTATATGATTAACAATTTTAGAACTAGCTTAATAAACAAATAACAAACTTCCACATATGGCTTACTTTACAAAGTTGCTCTGTCATATGCAACTAACAGGTTTGCTACCACATGCTAGGAGTTATACTGTTACAAGTTTAATGAAGCTGGTGGTTTGTCTGTTGCAAGAATACATAACATTCATACAGATATCAACTACAGTATTAGCTACAGATTGTCCTGTATTGCCTTTGTCTAGACTGAGAAAAGTAAGACCCCATTCATTGGGATATGCAGAGAATTTTAGTGTTGGTGAGCGCTTTTGTCTTACGGTTAATGAGGAGAATTAACTGAATTTGAAGAGAAGTCACTGCGCTGCTTTAGCATCAATGATAATAATGATATATCATCCTTCTGCAGGTTTCAAGTCAGTCAAATAATATTCATCATGTACATTCAAAAGGTCTAAGTTGCAGCTTAGTTTTTCATGATTGTAAACTGTTTTAAGAGTGTAGCATCAGTGAAATGCCACTATGGTCAGGGCCGGCACAATCCAAATTATGAACTAGTGAAGCCAGCTGGACACAGTGAATGTTTTCTGCTCTCATTGGAGCAGCTTATTGGCTGGTAGAAGAAGCTGAATGCAGAAGTTTAACTCACTGAAGTAGCTGTAAGTAAAAGCTAAATGCTGCACAAATTTCTCATGAGCTAATGCTACCCAAGGAGTCTCTCCCTAAGTGAGACATACTAAAAGGCTGGCAACACTGTTCTGTGAACCAGCAGCCCCTGGTAGTCCTTGCATTTAATGCATTGCTTTCCAAAATTGCAGCTCTGGTTTGACTTTGCAGCTGCTGAGATTGCAAGCTAGGGAAAGCCCAGGAGCCAGCTGTGATCCCACTGAAAGGCTGCCATCATGGCTGGGTGAAACTGCATTTGTGTGCATTTCATACTTGTAACATAAAGGTCTGCTACACTAAGAACCCTGAAATTAAGGAATTTCTTTGACTTTATTCTCTTTTTAATTATAACATATAAAATCAGAAGCTTCTGCAGATACTTGCACAGACTTTAATGCATTTGAAATGCATTTTTATGGATGTTTCCTTAATAAACTGATGATGATCACTTTCTTATCTGACATCAGTGTTTTCTCCCTTTTACTGCTCTCAAAAAAAGTTAAATTATTTTGAAAAGAGAAACTTGTCATGAAGGCATATTTTCAACACAAATTGTCTGTATCGTTTCATGTGCAATTTTCAGCTTTACCTTTTCAACTCCCCTGTACTGTTTTATGCCTTATGACATTTGTGTCAGATCTATTTTTGTTTGTACATTCTTGTACACTTCAGACTGTATGTCATAGTTCTATGCTAAAGAGGTGCGGGACAGAGGTTAGGATGCTATCTTTTCCAGGCTAATTAAGTTCCAGCATAATCATTATACATAGCCTATATTTGCTTGTTTAATATAAACCTTGCTTTGAGCATGAGCTTGAATGTGATAACCTCCAAAAGATGCTTCTGACCTGAATCATTCTGATTCTATGAAAACAAATGTCAAAGGTGTTTGTTTATTGTAGAATTAAACATTTCGTTGCCTAAAATTCTGTTTCTGAGAAGTTAGAGTTCATTGCTGAACATTTTGACTCAGGGTAAAAGAAAATGAGATTTCCTGGAAGGAAACTGTAACTCTGACATCAGCACAATGAAATCTATGCTTAAAACTCCCATCCTCCAGCCTCCTGGCCCTCCGTCCTGCAGAAATTTCTTTTCAAGGCCATGGAGCCTACAGAAGGCAAACTTGTTTTTCTCAAACGCAGCCCTGTCCTTTTTAAGAAGAGATTGAATTGAAGTGGAAGACTATAGTTTAAAAATAAAAGTCCCCCCAGTTGCAGGTTGTGTATAAATTTTTTAGAACACAAATATTTCAGTGGCTGGGCTGATGGATGAACTTGGCAGCTTGTCCTCAAACGATCTGGGATTTTAAGAAAAACAAAAAAAGGCAGCCTGAATTCCAGGCTCTAAACTGTATTTAATAAAAAAATAGAGCTGCATGCAATGTGCTCATTTTGCTTTTTTGCTACAAGGCCCATTGCTGCATTTAGCCATTAGCTTCTGCCTCATTCTGTCAATATCCAGGATAGGAGAGCCAATAAGCCACCCTGTCTGCCTTCAGGAAGATGCATACTAAGGAGAGAAAAACAGTTTCAACTTAGCCATGACTGTCTTAACTCTTTTTCTTCTGGGCTGGCTGACCATTGTTATTCTCTTACTTGATCTAGAGAGCCAAAAACCTAAATCAAATGTGATCAAAACTCCCTTTTGGGACAAGACAGCAGCCTAGCACTGGGAACTGTGAGCACGGTATACATATTCAGCCACAAAGAAAGACATATGAGCTTGTATGTGAGGTGGATAAAACAACTGTGATTTTGTATGCTTAACCTTCTCTATGTGAAATCAAAATAGATAATCCCAGCCAAGCAGGCAGGAAGGACAAGCGAATACAAATAGGCTGTGAAGAGGTCATGGCCTCTGTTCTTCATAGAATCATTTCCCTTTGGTTTTCTAAAGCCTCTAGTGGTGCAGGTCATCTGGCACCTCTGTTTGACAAACTATATACAGAGTCTTCTGCCTCCGCATCCCAGTCCTTGCCCAATGACATAAGTTACTGTTTTCTGGGCATAAGATTCCACAGAACTGCTTACATGTGAATTGTGAAAGGCACATCTAAAAATGTTAATGCAATTTAGGGTGAGATTATAACTATTGAACTTCACAGTTTCTTCTCCTGCAGTTTCTGTTGCCTTTAAGATTGGGAGCTACAAGAAAAAAGGGCATGAAGCAATGCTGTCGTCAATATGCAGCAAATTTAAAGTCACAAAACTGGTCCTTGATTGTGCATCCAGCTCTGCAATACTTTACTGACTTAGTTTCTTCCTTTCTTAAATTGGTCTGTGTCACAGGCAGTTCCAATATAAAAATGGACACAGCTGGCAGTAAATCCACATGCTTTCTTCACTCCACCAGTTTTAATGTGTCAAATTTTGTGCACTCAGTCAAATAGTGTAAGTTCCATAGTTTTATTTACTGGGTAGTACTACTAGTGCTCCATGTCATTACTCAAAAATAATTAGGAAAAAAAAATAGTTTGGCAGGGGGTTGGGGTAAGAAGAAAGCAATTTAATTTCTCTACAGCATAGGGTTCATGCTCAGTTAATTACAGAATCATGGAATCACAGAATAATTGATATTGGAAAGAACCTCAGGAGATCTCCAATCCAACCTCCTTCTCAGAGCAGAGCCAGCTGTGAAATCAGACCAAGTTGCTTAGGGCCTTTTCCAGTCAGATCTCAAAAACCTCCAAGGAGGGTGATGGCACAACCCCTCTGTGCAGCCTGCTCCACTGCTTGGCTGTCTTCATAGGGAAAAAGTTTCTCCTTCTACGCAGTCAGATCTAATTTGTATTTATGCCAGTTGTTGCTCATCCTCCCAAGATGCACCACTGTGAAGAGCCTGCTCTCTCTCTGTGTAACCTCTTCATAGGCACAGGGGTCTGCTGGTAGGTCCCTATATCCTCCAGTCTGAACAGCACTGCTCCTCCAGCCTCAGAGCAAGTGCTTCAGCCCCTGACTGTCCTGGTGGCCCTCTGCTGAGCCTGTACCAGTTGATCAATACCTTTCTTGTATTATGGAGGCAAAACTGGACAAGAGCTAAGTAGACAAGGATAATTGCTTCCGCAGATAATGCTTCTGTTCATATGGCTAAGGATGCTGTTGTTGTTTGCTGCTAAGGCATGTTATGTTGCTGGCTCATCTGAAACTTGGTCTCTCCCCAGTCAGTCAGTTCCCAGTCCCTTACCATTGCAAGGGCTTGTAGGACTAGCATTTCTCCTTGCTGAATTTCCCAAGGCTGCCTGCCCATTCCTGCAGCCTTGGCCTTGAACATATTGACTGGTCCTCCGCATGTGGTCTCCTCCGTCTGCAGGATACTGCTATGTGTTTTTAGTACAGCCATATCTGCTCTATGATAGTAGAAAGAAAGCAATGCAATTTAGACTCAATGTTTTGACAATCCAAAATTTTGTTTATATTGTAGTTGTAAAGATAGGGAGCAGAAACCTTAATAAAACTGAACTAAATCATCCTGACATTTAAAATATGTTAAAAATCTATTTCTTTGTCAGATATCTATTTTATTTGGGTTAAATTTGAATTCTTGCATTATGCTGTCCATACTTAGTTGCATTAGGACCCTCTATGTTAGACTTGCTTTTGGATAAAGGTAGATACACTACTATCTGTTTCCTGGGTATGTTAGCAAGTCAGTACATTGGCTGTAAAATGTATGATGATGTCCGTTTTACAAATGGATATGAAAACTCTAAAAAATAATGATTTGGCGCTGTGTCCCATGGGACTGGGGAAAGGGAAGCCAAATCACAAGTCCTATTCCACTGCCCAGGCATTAGATTAATCTTCTTTCTGGCAGCTATTTAATTCAGAATAGATTTAGATCAGAACTTTTGTTTGAACACAGTGGCCATTTAATCATGCCAAAATGTTTCCACTGTTCCCATTTTTTCTTTCATTACATTGTGTGCTAAAGAAACCATAATCAGCAAAGCACTAGAATTATTACCTGGCTATCCTGAATCATAATGAAGTACTGTGTGGCATTTTAGCGTTCCAATTCCTGATTTGTGGTTAAATTTGATATGCAGCATACTGAATTCACATTATTGTGTAAATATTCTCATTATAAGCTATAATTTGCTTTTGATCTGAAAAGGTCATAAACATGCCATCAGTTATTTCATAGTAATATATAACGATTCATTGTTTTTTCTTCCCTGAGAATGGGAGGTATCTGCAGTAACTGTATGGTAATGGCTGGCAAATGTTGACTTTTATCAATGGCTCGTGTTTGCTTCATGCCTTCAACTCCTACATATTATAGCAGTGATTGCTGTTTCTGTTTTATTCTATGGCGGTTTAGTATTATGCTGGGTATACTACTTCGCATAATGTTATCAAATTCCTATTATTAGGCCTTGGAAAATATTCAGCTCAGATTCAAAACTATGCTGAGATAATGGTAAGTTTAAATCTAATTTGCAATCAGTCATTCAAGGTTCATAAATGATTGTCAACCATCAATTTCATGTATCTTTAATTCTGTTCTGAAAACACAAACGTTTGAATTTTATGTGTTCCCTGTCCTATCCCAAAGACTGTTTTTCACTTTTTCTAGTTTTACTATTCCTTCTGGTCCTGTCACAATCTCTCTGTGAAAACAGAGTAATGTCTGTGGTACAGAAGCTTTTATGAGATAGGGCTTTAGCATCTCATGAGACTGAGAGGAGGAATTTGTACTCATACTGAGCCAGAAAGGGAAAGAGGTAACAGGTCACTCCTTTCTCACATAAAGTCTTGGTAATAGGTAACATACTGAGGCAGGAAGAACAGAAAATAGCATTTTTGTTATTTTATTTCAAATTCTTGAAAATTATAGGTAAAGCCAGCTTGGAATTGTCCTAAATCCAAATGTGTTACAATGAGGTAGAAATGCAGAACAGGAAGACTTGTTAAATATATAGGATTTGTGGGGGCAAGGATGGATGTGGGGACAAGGATCCAGAAACATGGATCCTTAGTTCAGATTACATAGTTCAGCTTAATCAGACACCAACATTGTACGTTTATGCTGAGACCCATGAACTTAAGCTGTGGCTAATTTTTGCTTTGTTTTAGCCAAAACCCACCTTCAAGTCAGGTGTATGTGATCATAGGTCATCAGTATGTATTTCACCATTTGAGTTTGCAGAGAGGAAGCACTTGTATTGTGTGTTCTTCCTTGAAGGGTTATGGAAATAGAAATGCCAGGTGGCGCAAAGCAGAAGCCCATGCAGTTAGTTCCTAGTGGAAAGCAAAGAAAGATTAAGTGATGCCACATCCTGCCAGGAAGCTGTGATGGGAATCTGAATCCTACAGAGCAATGTGTATGCATTGAGTGCTATCTCTTGAGCTAAACTTCTAAGTGAGGCCATGCAACTTTTTGTCTTATGGATTTTTTTCCTTATGTCCCTCTTTGGGTTGCATGTTAGCTGCCAATCTTTTCATTTTGGTGATCTTGCTAGTGCTTTATTGGAGTAATTTGCAGGCACAAGTGCGCTGTATAAACCGGAATGAAGAGGTTTGATGATTAACTTGCAGTTTTATTTTGTGACTTTGCTGTCCTGCTGTACTGCTGTAAAGCACATCCACTGTATTTAAGGAGTTTTTCTGAAGACCGTCGAGTAATATTGCTTATTTGCATTATAGGAGCATTAATAAATCAAAATAATAAAGGAGGAATGACCGTACTGATCTGAAGTTGGTGTCTGAGATTCAGCTGAGTTATCACATTAACTGAGCACACTGGTGCTATTCTATAAATCCTCTACTCGGATATTTTATTACATGCCCTTCAAAATGTATAGGAGATGATGAGCAAGGATTTTGGTACTATTTGAGCTCTCTTCATACACAGCAGCAATTGACTGATGGATATTTTTTTCTAATATCATATGCAGAAAGGAGCAACACTCACTTTCCTTTTCCAGACTGTGCTGAAAACCAGGTTTTGTGGCTTAAACAAGCTGCTTTTATGCAAGTTTCTCCTGTAGATTCAGAATTTTGCTTGAGTCTTCAGGGGTGAGCTGTGGATTTAATTGTACTGACACTGAATTTACTCCAGCCAAAGATGTTTTAAAATCAAAACCAATATATATACTTGAAAAGCAAATATATATCAAAAAAAGCAAAATATATATTCAGGAAAAATGCCTCACTGATAGTTCCTCTGTCAATTAAAAGAAATAACTCAGGATTCCCTTCACTGGGATCCTGAACATTTTGATGGTAGGGGAGTGGGTGTATTTACTACATGAGTTAGAGCTGAAATTCCTAGACTGTATTTGCTGTGTGTTGTCCAGGATTTTAGTAATATTGGAGATCAAGAGAGAAAGCCCAAATTTTTCTGGCAGACTACTCTTGGCATCTGTTTGACTGGAAAATCTTCATATGGCTCATAAAAATACATTTATTTCCACTATTGTCTCATATGATAGAAAACCTCACATAAAATCCTTATCCTTAGGTGTTCCTAATATATCTGGATAAGAAAGTCTTGCAGTTCCTTGTGGCTGTTGTTCATTATTTCTACCTCTACACAAGAAGTCAAGTTAACAAAGACCATTCACTTTTTTCCTCACTTTTATTCCGAAAACGAAATAATTATCTCCCTCATTTACATTTATATTTAATTTGAGACAGATCTTGTCTTTTTTTCTGAGGACCAGGGAGCAGATTTGTGTCCAGATAGGTGGTTTGCCAGTAGCTGCCTTTGAAGGCCTAATAATGAATATGTGGATATCTGCCTTCCCATGTGTGTTTAAATATGCCTTAAATATGTCTTAATCTGAAGATTTACACTTTTGCTGTTAGACAAATAACACACAAAAATACTAAAACTAGTAGTTCGTAACACAATTTTTGTGGTAAAGGAAATTATTTTGGTATAATTAACAAAGAAGCATCAATTTTTAAAGCTTTTGCCTGCAAATGTCTCTTAGTAATGGATAATTCTCAAAAGAAGCATATTAGTAAGTGTTTTTTGCTTCTTGCTATTTATCATTAGTGATGAGTCTGTACATAGACATTCTTTCTATGTCAAGCTATTTCTAGAAGAGGCGCTTGCTTTAGCTGAAAAGACACATGATGCTGAGGAGCAGGATCACATTAAAATACTCAAAAGTCTGCAGGAAATTCTTTTCTAGGTAGAGGGCCTGCACAAAGCTCAACATTTCAATAGTGCCTCATTTAAGTCAGGATACAAATGAGGACTAAATACTGCCTCAGACTCCACATAGAGCTTGCAGAGTCCAAGAAGAAGCAGAAACAGAGAAAGAGGTTTTGTATAAGCATAAAATTGAAGCTGAGAGTCAGTTCCCTGACATTCGGGATAAAAGAAGGTGGTGAAATTTGTTAAAAAAAGCCCTCTTTCTTTATGCTTGAATACACTGGTTAATATTCTACCCTGACTGAAGTCAGGAAGAAGCTCCCACTGACATCAGTGGAGCCGGGATTTCACACTCTGGCTGAGGGAAGCCGTAGATCTTCTTTATTTCTGTCTTTCTTTAGAGCTCTCACTCCAAGGAGCTATTTGCTTTGCATTTGACTTTGCCCACAGGAGACCTGCTTTTCACTTCAGTAATTGTAGATCAGCTCCTTCTTGCCACTGCCTGGCATGAAGTGAGGAGGTTTCCCCTCGCATGTCTATGTGAAGATGCACCTGAGAAATGGTGATTTTTTTCCTTCTACCTGTTGCGGTTACATGAGGGGAGATGTTTATAAATGAGTTATTTTTATTTGGGGTTTTGTTAAGGATGTGGTGTCCTGAATCAATATGCCTGTTTTAACACTACTCATCGTGTTACAGATAGTACTGCCAAGTGACTCCAGCCTATGACAGAGCTCAGCAGAACCCACCTCTGTGGGGAATCTGTGGTGGTCAGTCTTTATGCTCAAGAGCCACAGAAGAAAGTTGTGTGGGAACAAAACCCTTTAGGCTTTGATTAATTGATTCTATGAATATGGCTTTTAAAACCTTATTCATGGAGGTTAACCCCTTGAGAATGCTCGAACTGTCAATCTCTTGCAAGGCAATGTTTGTCCTAATATCAAATTAAGAAAACGAATCTGAGCTCCCCTTCCTGCTCTGATTCATAGTAGCAAATCCTCCCCCCCCATTTAACATTTTGTTTGCACATGATGTTGCTTTTGTTTAGGAAATAGGAAATAGTATTCCACAGCTGCAATGTTACTACTGTCTTGAGGCTGACACAGAGACAGACACAGAGCTATAGTCTGTTTAAATGAAGATTCAAATTTTATGTAGCAATTAATGGTTAACTGGGGGTAAATGATCCAAAATTACCCAGCAGGGTCTTTGTTGAACAGAAACACTGCTTAATGTCCCTTGTTTACTAACAATCTGATGGTGAGTGAGAAGACATTTCTTCTTGAATACTGTCAGGTCTACATAGAAGCTAGGATATGCATCTTTGGTACAGTGGCAAGAAGATGAGAGGTATTGTAAAGTGTCCTGGATGCAGATTTCCTTTCCTTACTACACCATATTGATGTTCAGAATCTGTGACCACCCAGTGAATACAGTCCACCACTGGAAAATATTTAACTTTCCAGCTTTATAGAGACCTAATAAAGCTGTGATAGTTGCAACACAATGCAGCCTTCAAAAAGGCTCCCTGACCTCTGGACACTACAGGAATGTGAGAAGATCCACACAATTTGTTTGCCAATTTGATCACTCAGGAAAATTACCTTCCTTTCTACAAATGTAATGTTCATCTGCATTCTGGACATCAAAAGCAATGCAAGAACTGGTTTAAAGCTGGAAGGTTGGAAACGAATTCCTGATTTGTGGAAAAATTTCTTTTGGCCCTTGCTCCTTGCCTTTGATTTCAGGGTGAATGGGGGAAGTGCAGGTGCTGCATCCTGGTGCTGCAGCTGTGTGAATGAAAATGCACCTGGTTTAGTTGTTGCTGAGTAGTGTTTACCCTCATCTGTGACTTTTCAGTTTCCCATGCTCTGCCAGTGAGGAGGGGCGCAAGGAGCCAGCAGGGAGCAGAGACAGGACACCTCACCCAAACAAGCCAAAGGGCTATTCCATACCATGGAGAGTGATGCTGAGTATATAAACTGAAGGGAGTTGGCCTGGAGGGGACAATTGCTGCTCAGGGATGGGGTGGGCATCAGTTAGCAGGTGGTGAGCAATTGTATTGTGCACCACTTGTGTATTATTCCTGTCTCTCTTTTTTTTTATTATTCTTATTATTACTTATTAAACTCTTATTAAACTGTTTTTATCTCAAGAGTTCAAGGGTTTTACCTTTTCTGATTCTCCTTACCATCCCATCAGGGGGTGAGTGGGAGATGAGTGAGCGAGATGATCTCCAGAGGTCCCTTCCAACCCTAATGATTCTGTGATACTGGCTGGGCTTAAACCACGACAGGAAGTAAGTATTAGTATTGTAAATATTTGGTAAAGAGAAAGGTATGGCCAAAAAGTGATCCAGAGCACCTAGGTCCAATGCTTACAGTTAGAGATAGTGATGAGCTGGTTGTCATTTACTATTTTCTGTCATTTACTGTTTCCTGTAAATGGGAGGTTGTTTCTACCCCTTTTAAGATGTGCTCTACTCCAGTCACATGACTGTATTACAAGAAATAGTAAGTTTTCCCCCACTGCTTTCTAGAGCAACCCTCCTAAGTTTTCCACAATACAAGACTTCAAGCAAACAAGAGTAGCAGTTAAATCATCTGCTATGCATTAAATGTACAAATACTGAAAATTAAAATCCCATTTGCAGCATGCATCTCAAAAGGTTTAAGTAGTGCTCTATAGAGAAGAATTGGAAGGCAGATGTCTTATCAATGCATTTTATATATGCTACCTGTGATAAACATTTTATAGGCTTGAGAAATACAAAAGAAGCAAAGCCTGGGGAGTGAAGAAAATTGATGCTTGGTTTTCAATAGTTATAGATCTACTTAAAAATTCAAATAGGGTGGGGAATATCTGATATCACTTCCATTTATGTGATAAAAACTATCAGAAATTTTTCCGTAAAAATTAGATGTACACACGTCTCCCGAAAAACCTGGTGAAAAAATTACAAATAGCCACTGATACAGAACTCAAGCGTGGGCAGATTACATTTCAAGGCGACAAGCCATTTTGCATTTGCTGGCAGGAGCTGGCATCTGTTTTTAGATGTAACATCCTCAGTGTAGCTGAAGAGCCTCTCAGAAAGAGCGTTGCTGGGAAGAGCTCCAAGCGAAGACAAAGCCAGGTTTGCAAGATGTGGAAGTGAGCTAGCATTAGACTTCTACCACTCAGCAAGACCTACTATGTGTGTAGTGAGGTACAGAACTAGTTCATATTTGGCAGAAACAAGAGTCACTTGAGCTTGAGGTTGTCATGATCTTTTCCAAATAGCTCATTACATTTGCAGCTTCCAGGTGGGGTGGATGATACTCTTTGGTCTTTATTACTGCTTCTTGGATGACTGGGGTGTTCCCCTAATGTTCCTCAGCTTGACTGTGTGACAGTTCTGGCATTGTCTTGGCGAAGTCAAGAACTGGCAGAGAAGTGCCTGAGCTAAGGAATCAGATCTCATGCTACATGGTGTCTTTACTGACACCACTGTTAAACTGCTCAGAAAGACAAGATAACACTTCCTTTTTCTTGGCCTTGTTGCCTTGATCCAGTACTCACATGCTGAGGTGGGACTGTCAGAGCCCTGACAGCTGGCATGATGACACACATACACACATCTCTAGAGCTTATTTTTCAAGCTAGCTCCTCAAAGGGGTTGAGGATATGAATGACAGTGTCTGCCAGGCTCCACTGTACCTGAGTCAGCACCAGCTGCCTCCAGCCAGAGAGCTATCAACGACTGTTTTTTCTTCTACAGGCTTTTCAACATGCAGTATGTGGTCTCCCTCCTTGTGGCTATGCCCTGGGAGAGCTAACTAACGAAGAGGCGTAGTTTGGAAATAAAATTGTTAGTGTATTTATAGTTGCTGAGTATTCAACTGGTAATAAACCTGTCTTAGTCCTTAAGAGAGATTTCAGTAAGCAGACTCTTTGGAATGATCTAGTTTAAATAATGCGTCATTCATACAGAAGCAGAAGATATGTGGAAGGCACCTTTCTCATCACGTTGTAGTCAGCAGCCAGTTACAGCAGCAGCAAAGTATAGACAAGATCCTATCTGACAACTATATAAAGTTATCTCATCTGGTAAAGTTTTATTATCGTAACATGTCCAGGAAGGCATTTTCCAAGCATGGGTCAGCTGCTGAAGGCCAGGTCATGCACAACACAGCTGAAATCTTTAATAGCTGAATGAAAAGAGAGCCTGAGCTGTGATATTCAAAGACCACATACATGCCAGTAGTTATTTTCCTGTTTTAGTGTGACTGTTGACAAGCAACCTTGTCAGTTTCCCTTATTAAATGGCAGAAGCAGCTGAAGCAGTATTTACAATGGGAAGGAGGGTACTGAAATTCTAGCAAGCCCGTCACTAACCTGAAGCCCAGGTACTCTGCTCTAGATATTCATTCTTTCTCAACTGGTGCAATTTTTTGGAAGAATAGCTTTCTGCTGTTGCAACTAGATGATCTTGAGGTCCTTTCCAACCCTATCCATTCTATGAGCCTATGCTTCATGGTCTTCAGACTCTTGCAGAGTTCGCAGTATGGCTAATGTGAAAGTCTGACTGCTGAGACCTGAATCTTCACTTTCATACTTCTATAAGCTTCTACAGATGGAGTTTCAGCATGCTTTATTTCTGTCTGACATACACTAACAAAATACAACAATCCTTTGAGGAATGTTGACTTTCTGGTTTGTTTTTTTTTGGTAGCCATTTCTTGCTTAGTAAGAAGTCTCTTTTTTCTCTTAGGCTTTGTCCAGCAAGATCCAAAGGAAGGTATATTTCATGCAAATAAGAATTTTGTCATTACAGTACTTAATGAAGAGACCGTAACTAAAAAGCATTGATCAGTTGGTTCATAAAATAATAGGTGGCTGAGACTCCTACACTCTCAGACTTCAGTACCCAAACAGTAAAAATGTAGTTCAGAATGACAAGCTTTACTGGAAAAAAACAAACAAATTTAGGTCAAGTGTTTTTCATGTCCTTGTGAAGCACTGGTGTCTGTTCTTATAAATAACTTGTTGAAAATAATATTCATATACTATAGAATGCGATGAAGGCAATTTGTTAGTTGCTGTATAGTGAGACTACTGAAATAAATCCACTGTATCATGTATCCCAATTACTTTCATTCTAAATGCATTTCCAAAGAGTACTTTTAAGAAAAGTCATTTAAAAACATGCAAGTGATCAATGTTTCTTTGATTCTAACTGCCAGATAGTGAGTAAGGTAGTTATTTTTATCTAAAAGTTTTCAATCTGCCCATACAAACTAGAAAAATGGTGTTTGTGATCAGGGAGTTTCACCTTGGAAAATAAAAAGGAGGCTACAACAGTACTGGAAACACATTTGCTGAGCTGCAAGAATTCTTTCCTGGCTATAGACTGTCCGTAAAGAAAGTATTTAATTGTACTAGACACACTTTGGAAACTTTCCCAGAGGAATAATAGATAAGTTAACAGAGCACTTTTTAATTTTGCAAAGTGCACTCTTCCTTATAATTTACTTAATATAGAAATTTAATGTACTGCAGTTTACTGAACAAATTACATTTAAAGTATTTCAGAGTTAGCTTGAAAGCTCTGCTTTGGTAGCCAGTTGGACTTTATTATTTGATTATCCAGATAAGGGCAAGCAGTAACAAAGTTCTCTGTCTTAAATGGTTCCAGGGATTATCTCTCAACCATTACTACTGTTAAATGTAGGATTTAAATTCCCAGAAAAAAAAAAGAAGTAATATAGTAGTGCTTTCCTGCCTCTGCACTGGTTAATGATTTGTTCCCATTTGACCGCAGTCTGAGAGGGTTTCTTATTTGTTCCATAACAGCTTTCAGAAATGAACTGTACCTTTATGAAATAAAAATTAAAGTTATAGGAAAATATAAGAATACTAAGAAAGAACATGACCGGAATTAAATGTTCTCTTTGTGTGTTCTGCAGTTCAGCTGACTGAAGTTCTCTTCCATTTATTTGCACGAAAGCCCCCCAAAAGCACAATTCTGGTTTAAAAGTAACAACATATATAACTTGTTTTCATTAAACCATTGTCATAGACACACGATTCATCATAAATGATACTTCTGCCCTGCCCTCCTGTAGGGCAGTCATGTAATTTCAAAACAAAGGCCACAATTTGTTTTCAAAATTGTATTATAGTTTTGTTATCAGACAACAGGTCAAATGAGTGTTTGTACTTGGAGTGAGATAGACTGTGGCATAAATTATCACAGGCTCCAAAGAAGCTCATTAAAATGTTTCATCTGTTACATGAAGGAGCTGTACCCTTTTTCTTTGTCAGAAGTAGAATTGTGGTCAAAAATCCTTATTATGGAGGGTTTTGCTGGTTTTTAAATGCCCTGGAACAGGTACGTAGGTAGACATTTATTTAAACTTTATGAGAAGCCAGTGTAGAAAGCATAACTTTGATGTGTTCTTGAAAATCTCAGTGGCTAAGAAGATGCACTGCTTCCTTACTTCACTGTTTGAAGTTTGCTATGCATGTTTTCTCTACCAGGAGGAATCATAGAAACGGTAGGTCACCAAAGAAAATGAAGTATGCTTGAACCTTTTGGTGTCTGCTACTATTGACTTCTGCAACTGGGAGTTTGAAGCTGTACAGTGGTGGCAGCACCTAGGAGGAAGCTCACAGAATGTAGAAGAGGACAGCAAGAGGGCTGAATGAGGGACGTACATAGCAGAAGAATGTAGTAGTAGACATAAATGTCAACAGATCATCAAGTTTATCATGGAATAAGTTTCTAGGCAAATTCACAGGTGGATGATGGATTCTGTGATGAGGTGCCTGTGGAGGCTGGAATCATCAAACTGAAGAATGGCCCAGGCATTCACAGCTTGGTACTCTCAGCCAAAAAGGACTACATTGCAATGGTAATCCTCAAAATGCCATTTGCTCTCAGAGGGTCCCATCGCTATTGTTCCTGAGTTTAGTTTCAGAAGTCCATTGATGGATCTTGGCTTAATACAGAGCCAATTTTAACGACAGGAATGTTTCTGCAGCTGAAGTCTGGAAGGGTTGTGTAGTCCTTCATCTATGTGCTGTGCATGGGCTCTCCAAAGGAATTTTAGTAGACTTTCATTCTGGTGAGGGGAGGGGGGGCATGTCAGAAAATTCTAGTGATCAAATCTATTGCTTGCTGCGATGGTTCAGGAGAAAAAAAGTAAACAAATACAATCTAACATCAAAACCTGAAAAGTGTTGTTAGGACAATCACTAGTCCTAGTTCTTGCTGCAATCCACATTGATTTAGTTGAAGATGATGAAGTTGGTTGATATTTTAGGCAGCCTTTGATTTATTCCCATATGGATGTTCAGACAATGAAGTTTGACATTGAGGGGTAATTGTCTATTTTATCAAGGAAAGTAAAGAACGTGAAGAAAAATTCACCATTAAGAGACCTATTGTATTCTTGAAGAAGAAAGGAAATGGTGAAATTGGGCCATGGGAGGATTTGTCACTCCTATCATTCTTTTACAAACTGGCAAAGCAGAGATTAAACTACTAGGAATTGGACAATGTTTAGTATTTTTCTGTGATGCAAAGATGTTGAATTCTTAGAATGAAATCAAGCTGTTTCCTTCCAATATCTGGAAGGCAGACATTGTTTGTGTATAAAGTATTCTAAATGTACATGATCACTGAAGTAAGTAGGTAGATTTTTTTTTCAGCACTCAGATCTGGGCAGTGCTGATGTCTGCAAATAGATTGATTGCATGCTCCAGACATTGACTAGCTCTTTGGTGTGAGACTTGATGGCTGGAGATGAAGAATTAAGTTTCCTTCATCTATTTTACAACCTCAAGATAATCTCAGAGAAATATTTTATGCTTCTGCTTCTTTGAAAAAAAGTATATGTGCTGTTTGCTTTTAGCAGAAACATATAAATGGATAAATCAGTAAATGGCTTCATGAGATTAGCATTCAATTAATGGATGATTTCCTCTATACAAAGATTTTTATTAGCATTATGATTACTGAGAATAATTAGTCATAGACGCCTATACTATCATCAAGTTGAAGAATATGACTGGATCTAATTAAAGCTAATATGAAGAATTAGGTATTGCGTTTTGACTAGGATGGCAATGCAAAATCCCATGCTCTTGTGAAGTATGAGCTTCAGTGACATCATGTGGTCAGGACTCAATTTTGTTTCATTTGAAAGAAGGCATTTTAAAAACCTAGGCATGAAGGGGTACTGCTTTCTGAAGACCATACATGTGATACATGAGCATATAACCTATGGCTATGGCATGCCATCTGCAGACATCACAATAATGACATGGACCTCCTGGAAACCTTACAATGAGAAATTAGAGAGAAGCTTGATACACTTAGTTTCCTTTAGTCTCATGAAGTGGTTCTTCAATCCAACGAGGACCTAAAACTACTATCCTATTTTCTGGAGAAAAGCAGCAGCCGATTTCCTAATAGTTCCTTGCAAATGTGGTTTTATTGTTGGAATACTGGGAATAATTTCTACCTGCAGTTGTGGATTGAGTTAAAAACATAGATATAGGAAGTTGTTATTATTCACAGACATGAAGAGGATATTTAAGGTAAAGATCATCATTAATTTCCCTGTAATGACTAATGCATTTGTATTCCCAGAGGCCTACGGCTTCTTTGATGAGCTTTGGCTCACACAGGGTTTTCTGCCATCTTAATGAAACTATGCATGTACTTCTTTCAGGTGATGTTGCTACAATGCACATGAAGTTGTTATGAAGGAAGCAAGATGAGCAGGTACAAAAATAGTTCAGATAAAACCGCTGTCCACAGCTGTCCACAAAACCTTTTTTTTTGGAGGCTAGAAAGGCTTAGATCAGGGTTTTACTTTTTACATCTATTTTTACCTCTAGCAAAATGTTGTAAGAGACAATCTTAAGCCTGTTGGGAAGTAACAAGTAAGACTCATGGGGAATAATCTCACAAATAAGCCAGTATGTAGATTTAGTGGGAAGACTGACTTTTTGTTTAACACTTCATACTCCAAGCCATTATCCCCAATGAATTTCATTGCAGGAAAGTAATGTATTCCAGTTACAGTGATATATACTAAAACCAACAAAAATAATTTACCTAAGTGTATGTTGCTTCTTTAGATTTTATTTTGATATGCAGACAGTGGATAGAAACCATCAATTGTTTTTGTAGATGGATAGTGGGAGTCATTTAATGAAACCAACTTTAATAGTCTTCTGAAGATAATCACATGTACATCCAAAGGAGGTTGACTTCTACCTTTAACTTCTACATTTACATTTTAATTTGAGGTTGAAGAATATAATGTTGGGACTGGCAATTTGAATGAATTTTGTATCATTTTGTGTAGGTTGCTACTGCTGCTGGGTGTTAGCAAGTGCATCACTAATATACATTTAGAAGTTCTGAGAAACTGAATTTTTAAACATTTTGTCTCTTTTCTCAACAACTATTGTTGGCATCAATTATTTTTCTCCAATGTTTTTCTTGCAGATCTCCAAGGAAAAAGTAATATTTTCAGCTCCTGTGTATCAAGACAGAAAGGTCTGAAAGACAGGCTTAGATGTCTAGAAATACCACTCATGAGTATTTGGTATTAAAATCTACATGAAAGTAGTGGAATGAAAGGTGAACAGATTCGAAAGCTCACAACCCAGTAAATTCTAAAAATCTGCTCTTTCTTTGTTTAGATGGAAATTTCAAAGACTTGATAACACATCAACTGCAAGATAATATGGAGGTGTGAAACAGCTCAGTCTATCTATCTCCTTTCATTTTTTTTATATATGTATATATATATTTACAACTCCTTATTTTATTCAGGTGCATTTGCAGTCAGAAGCCTCTTATCAAATGTGTGCTTATAGTTGAAAATGACACACCTGCCCAGTATCTATGGTAACAAAGTCTCTCTTCAATCTCAGACTTCTTGGTGCTCTTTTCTACCTTTTTATCCCCTGGAAGAATAGATAATATCAAGTATTTTTAACAGTTTGTTTTAATTTCTGTAGCCATTTCTTTGTACATTTTCTGTAGTAGTCTGAGCATCTTGCCACTGTAAGCCTTTCTCCAACGATTTTAGCAGATTGGTCTTTTGTGATGATGCCATATTTTTATTTTTCTCCTTGAAAATATAATTAGAGATGCAAGAAATGGTAAAATAAACATTGCCTTTTTAGAAAAGAAGGCAGCCAATGAGCACGTTGTGTATAACATGTATTCTATCTATAGATACACCAAAGAATTCTGATTCTGCTTCTGATGTAGGAAACTCTAGATCTATAAGGAAATGCTTTGATCAAAATTATAAATGAACTCTAGTCCACTTTTTATTGTGGAGAACTTACCCAAGGTACTAAGCTCTTTCTTCCTGTTGAAATTGTTGGTAAGGGAGGATTTAGTATCTCACACTATCAGTTAGCTTGGATTGCTATGCAGTGACTTAACACACTATGGAAAATAATTGCATTAATAACTTTCTCTGTATTTATAAACCCTGACAATTAAAAAAAAAAAGAGGAAAACATAAGGTCTGTTTTTCCTCTCAAAACCTCTCTCACTCTTTTTGGAGTTACAAGTACAGTCAGTATTAACTGAAGGAAAAGGCTTCAGTACCATCTGTTTTGCCTGGTTCTGAGATTCTTTCAGTGAAATCAGAAGAGAAGCCTGGGCATATTTTGAGTTTAAGTGGTATTGTTTGTACGTTCTTTTAAATCAAGGTGAAGAGACAAGTCCCCCTGTGGAGTTCAAGAATCACTTAGTAAACCCGGCCTTGTCAGAAAACATAACGATATTCTTTCTTTATAGCACACTCTATTCAAGGCTGCCGTTCATAACACTACCATGACATAAGGCTGCTATTCTTCAGTTCCTCCTGCTCTTCTACTTCTCATTTGACAAGCACCTTCCAACAAGTGCAAAATCCTTCACTTCTAAGAGCAGTCTTTCCATTAAAATGTGATGTAATCCTCCTCTATGTCCTACTTATGAAACCTCATAGACCTAATATACTTCACAGAGGTCTATGGGTCAGATTTTGTCCCTAAGAACAGGCATGTAAATCTGAGTGAGTTCATTGAAGTTACTGTAGATTTACACTCACGTAACAGAGCAGTGGTTTGCTTTATTTGGTACATAATTCCTTTACCAGTGTGTCAGCCTAATATGATGGTTAGGAAAGTGATGATGCATCATTTTGTTCTTATTACAGCCCGTCAAATTTGGATATACAATGTGTTGGATTTGTGTGCTGTTTTAAGAAAAGAAAAGTTTCTGAACAAAATTATTGAAAGGCATGTTTTAATCATTTACCTTTAAAGAGTTTTGCAAATGAAGGTGAATAGCTTGCATGCAGCTATGAATAGAAATCTGTAGAGGGATTCAAAGAGTAATATGGTCAAAGTAGCTGACTGGGATAACAAACTTTGAAGCAGTTTCTGAAACAGCTATGACCTGAGCGAGGATTCATTCAGAAAAGACCTGATAAGACACGTTGTGACATTAGAAAAGCAAAATAATGGCTGACAGGATTCACATCTGCAAATAGCTTTTAGCCTAGCAGCTTAGACGCTCAGCTGAGAGGTGGAAGAAAAATTTAGAACCTGTTCCCTGTTTGACTTCAGGACAGTGGAGATACCCAGTGGAGATTTTCTTGAGATTTCCCAAGTTCTAGGACCAAGATCTAATATACTTCTCTTAGTTAGTTTCTTAAGGCTAAAGAAAAAGTACTTTAAAAACAACAGACCTTCTAACCTATGTTTTTATTCAGCTACCTAGCAGGGAAATCACTTATTTGAACATTTCTGTTGCACATATGTCTTTCTGCACATATGTCTATACTACGTCTGTTCTACCAGCTAAATAACCTTTCCCCATTGTAGGTTATTTTTCATGTGTATGCAATGATTTTGGAGAAAAGGGTTAGGGCTGGACTGGGCTAGCAGTGTGTTGGGTGAGCTTGCATATCACTCAGTTGGATCTTTTGGGTTGAATCCATAGTTGAGAGGCAAAAATGGGACTTCATGTCAAGGTTGTAGCACTCTTTTTGGTGATGCTGCTTCTTTCCCGCTGGTTTGCAATTTAGCTCACGTGGTGGCTGCTGAAGGCAGAATAGGTCAGGCAGGAGAGCATGGGTATTTTGCTTGCCACCTGTGAGCAAACCTCTCTGTTCTTCTATCCAGCTTGTTCTACTTCAGATGTGAACAACATTAATTACCATCTGATGCTTAACATCAGGAATTTGCTGACCCTTGAATGGTTGACCTTTGTGTGGAGGCTGACCTTCAGGACTAAAGAGCAGAGGTAGTTTGTGCATACAATTGTAGGCCAACATCTGTCTGTGCATATACAGAAATCTGTATGTATTGAGTATATATTTTTGCAATATATCGAGAAACTGCACTTTATCACTCTCCTTTAGTTTCTACTTTTGTATTACAGGGTCCATGGAGGGTAGCGATAGCAGGGAGCAGAGGTCAAAAATATTAATAGGATTGTTTAATGCTATAAAAGAATTATGTTTTTCAAGGTTATTCTAATATCCTAGTCAATAGTAATATCATCACAGTGTCTTCACGTAATCAAGTTACACTTAATAAAATATAGTGCTGAATACTCAAAATTAAAATGAAGATGGAATAGCAGAGGAAGATTGTGATAAAGAAAGTAAAGTTGTCATCATCATTTTATCAAATAACTTCTACTGAACAATGGTGAGGCTCCACATAGCCTCAGTGGCCTTGTGCACAGAGGTCATCCAGAGATAACATGTCCTTCCCTGTCACCATTTCAATTACCTGGTTGGTTTCAGTTTTGTTATAGAGCTGGCTTGCATTTTAGAAGCCAGAAAAGAATGGCTTCTAAAATGGAAGAGAAATTCTTTTCATTCAAAATATGAAGCCATAGAATAGCTCAGGTTGGAAGGGACCTTGTGGGAACCCTAATGTGGGAAAGGGAGTTTAGATGAGATCACCTCCAGTGATGGGAACGCTATCATGTCCTTGGGGAGGAACTGAAACATGAGGAGCTATCCAGTTTTTGTCAGCTCTGAAGCGTGGGTGTAAATACTCTTTCTTGAAAAAGCTGCTTGAGAGAAACTCCTCCTTTCTTACTCACTTTCTACATCCAAACAAGACAGCAAACCAAAAAGAAGTTTGTTAAGATGACAGAAATGAGTGGGGAAGAAGCTGAAGGCTGCGAGAACAAAGGAAATTGTATTTCTAAGGGGAAGAGAATGTGATTGCTCAGGAAATAATTAGACTTGTTACTTAATAAATAGTGTTGCTTCTATTTATTATGCAGTTCGGGCTTGTTTGGTGTCTATAAGGAAATAATTGATTTGACTTTTAACAGAAACTTAGTGAGTTATAGAATAGCCTAGAAATCTTCACACTGTGAATGGAATTGTTTTCACAGCTGATTTGTGAAATTTGTGAAGACAGGCCCAGAGTTCAAAACCAAAAGTGAACTCCTCCTACATGGAAAGTTTATTTGGATCATTCTTCATGCTCAGCCCACTTGTAGCAATTGGATTAAACCTTCGAGATGAAATTTTTCTTTCTATGCTTAAGGGTGTTTGAGCCTGAGGTGCTGTTATGAGGTTCGCTTTGAAATTTTGTTTTACAAGCAGTTTCATGCTGATTGACAATGCCATATCCTGTTGCATAGAAGAAAACGAGGGCACCTTAACTGCATTTTGGTGCATATTAAATTTATGATAGATGCATTCAGAGCCATGAATGTAAGCTTCACTATATAACTTTATCTTGGACTATTAACGTATTAATAACACATAGAATTTGTGGGCTTTAACTGCATGGAAACTACAACATACAGTGAGTACTTTTGCTGCATTTCTACCCCACTTTCAGTCTTGTTACTTTAAAAAGAAGGGGTAGAAAATCTCTTGCAGGCTCAATGGCATAAAAGTGACTTGAGAAAAATGTGACTGTGGCTATTTATCAGGTTGTGAGTAAAAACTGATTCATTTAAAAATAAAAGGAAATAATATTTTCTCCCTAACTCCAGACATAAGGGAAAAACTGGATATAGTCTTTAAAGCAGACATAGTTTTTTCATCCCCCTTCCCCTCCCCTAGTTCATCAAGGCTGATTTGTAACTGATAGACTGTAAATTTGGGGAAATATCTATAAAGACCAAGGTTGCTTTTGCAGCATTTGATAAGAGCCTCTGTGGTGAACAGGTAAATGAGATTTATTTTTTTTTCCCCTGTTGTTATCCAGCATTAATATGTTGCATAAGATTTCATAGATGTTACACATCTGTATAAGTGTATAATTTAAGCTATGAGACCAGATTTTGCCAATAAAATGATATATCTTTCTAATGGAACTAATACATTGAAACATGAGGGGTTTTGTTCCCTCTGTTATAAAGGAAGCCAAACATAATGCAAGCAAGGGATACAGAGAGTTGAAGAGACTGACTGGAGGAAACTGTCTTTTTAGCATGCATAAGACATATAAATACCATAAATATAATTTTTACTTGCTTACTGTGATTTAATTTTATTGTTATTGCATTCAAGGACATAACAACCATTGTGCCAAACACTGTTCAGATTCACAAAGAGCATTACATAGTGCAGGGATACCTCACATCTTTGGTCTCCAGTGACCAAAGGCGTGGGGGTATCAGGTGAGTGGAACCAAATCCAGACCATTGAAAGGAAACATGCATTTGCAGCAGTGGGGCACGTTCAATATTTGCAACAACTGGCTTAGGAAATAATGGAATTCTCTGTCATTTGAAGCCTCTAATCAACCTGATATCTTTCATAAAAACAAGTTATTCCATCAGGAGTTTTAGGTTTGATCAGAATTATGGTGATATATGCGCCATGGAAGGCTAGGTAATATTTTTAATGCAAACAAAAAAAATCCCAGTTTCTACTGTATTTGCAATCTGACTATATCACCCTTCGGTAACTGTTCTTTTCCTCAGAATAACCAAAGTTTTCTTTTGGGTAAGATGAGGGCCAAAAAATGAATGTAGTAGTCCAGCTGGTGGGTTACAGATAACACGATCATAGAAATTAAAGTTATACTTCAGGTAATTAGGAAGTTTACTTATTCTATCATTAATTGTGCAGCTGTTTAATTTAAATATAATCTGATTCAAAGTGTTAAAGTTTACTCCAAGCTGAAGGATACTGTTTTCCCTGCAGTCTGTAGCATTTTGCCAGGGAAATGCAAAATCTGGAAAGAAAAGGAAAACACTATTTTTTGTTTGCAAAATTACATGTTATGCCTATCTGTATTTTTTTTTAATAAAAGGAACTTGAAGTAATGCAATTATTTCTACTGGGAAAACCCCTCAGGAGCAAGTTGTACACAGTAATTATGATTCTAGACTGAGCTGACATCTTTACTAAGTTCTGCGTTATCTTACCCTATATTAACTATGTTCAGTTTTTGAAGTGGGTGTTTCAAATGTCTTCTCTTAATTATCACTGTGTAACTGAAGAAAAGTACAAACTCGCAGCCCCATAAATGTGAAGACTGTTTTGATTTGGTTTGTTTTGATATTGTTTTTCACATATAAATCATATAGACACATCTGCAACTCAAATGGGGATAAGCCTCCTGGTGTTATCTCATTTCTTAATTGTAGGCTCTCATTTTCAGAGGCAAGTATTGACTTGGTCCTTTCCCTATCATGCCCTCCTTTGTTGTTTACTTTCCTATTTACTGGCAAAGCTGCTTATACTTTAAACCTATCTAGGCAGAGCAAGCTTTATAAATGCGTGTCAGATTGGTTTTAATTCAGAAACTATTTTCTTTGGAAGTGCATGTAGGCTTGCTCTTTTTTCTCCCTTTTTCACACTAGAGTTATAGAAATGCCTCCTAGATAGCAGAAGGAGGCAAGTGTTATTGAGAAGAATGGCCTTTGTGAAAAAGAGGAGCTATTATTAAAAATACTTTCAGATAAATATCAGTCTTTATACATTCTGATACTTAACAGACATTTCAACATTTTATACTTTTTCTACTGGAGTATGTGTGGTGTGAGAGGCTATTTGAAATGTGCCAGCAGGATACCAAACACAGAATCACAGATTCATAGTACTGCTTAGGTTGGAAGAGAGCTTTAAGATCAAGTTCAACCATTAACCTGGCACTGCCAAGTCCACTACTAAAGCTTGTTCCTAAGTGCCACATCTACATGTCTTTTAAACACCTTCAGGGATGGTGCCTCAACCACTTCTCTGGGAAGCCTGTTGAAATGCCTGACAACCCTTTTGGTGAAGTAATTTTTCCTAATATCTGATCTAAACGTCCCCTGGTGCAACTTGAGGCTGTTTCCTCTTGTTCTGTGTCTTGTTACTTGGGAGAAGAGACCACAGACTTGAGAAAGCCTTGCAGGATTTTGAATCTAAGCTGTGTATTTTTCACCTGGCTATAATATTATTAGGAATAAAATCCTGTTGGACTGCCTATGGTTGGATGCTCTTTCACCTCGGCACTTAGTAGTTATTCAAAGCTTTCCACTTGGTCATTGCACAATACTGCATGCCACTTCATTTACAAATATGCTTCCAACTTTATGCATTTTTTTTTCACTGGTGGAAAAACTGAAAGACAGAATGGTTAGAGCAGGAGAGACTAATGAGAACGGTAGGAGAAAGCTGATGTATTGGCAATGAAGCTGCTCTTCTTTCCTCTTTATCCATTATCTATCAGAGATATAAGAGTAATTGCACTTATAAATAAAGTTCAATTTGTTGATCACAGCATTTTACAGATATTAATTAGTTAAGACCAATAATAACAAGCTGGGAAGACACATTAGTGCTACTAATGTTGTTCTGCAGATGAAAAGTGGGGTTCCAGGAGTCATATGATTTGCCACAAGGTTACAAAATGTATCAGTGTCAGAGTTTGTGCTGAATGATGGGGTTGAACACTATTCCTTTACTAGTGCCCAGTGACAAACCAGCCTCAGCTCTGCGTCACAAATCCAAGAAAACATTTTTCCTGCCGTATTATCTTGATTAATGGACTCTTGCTTGGCAGTACCTGTGGTAGTGGTGTCTCAGAGTCCCAATATCCGGTTTTGTGAACCTTTTAAAGGTTGTCTTCTCCATTTTGTGCAGCTGTCATATCCCGTCACAGTTATTTCATGACTATGTAGAAAGTGTCTTTTGCATCTAGCTTAAATGTGCCAAATAAAAAGGGGAAATGTGAAATACAGGTGGATGAAAAAAGTTAAAGTTCTGTCTTGTAGACAGTACTGAAAAGAATCTTCCAGATGTAATAAAACCATGTCTTTAGATGATTTATGTTGCAGTTAGCTGTGTATCCAGACAGAGAAAAATTAATAGAACAGAACCTGAATGTTTTGGAAAACAAGACATAAAAGTATTTGGAAACACAGGAACTGTTCTCCACTGCAACAATAATTCTGTACAATTCAGTCCTCATGATCAAAAATATTCTGAGAACAGGAAGCAAATTTAGAAGATTCCAAACTTAAGCAGCAGAAATTTCCAGATTAAAAGGACCACCTTCCCTAAATATTTCTGAAAATGTTTGTAGATAAAGTTATAGTAAATTATGCTTTTTGCTGAAATTTTTATTTCTACTTGTATCTAGAACAAGAGGAAGAGTCAAATGAGAATAATATCATCTGCGAGTTTCTGATTAACCTAAAAATATGCTGTTGGAGGATAATAATTTCAGAAACAGAAGTTGGAGTACAGTGCTTTCAATTTTTAAGGCATGTGTCTGTAAAATAAATACTAAATTCAGAGATCCATTCTGCCTGATTTCAGAAACACTTACAAACATTAGGAGCATGCTACTCCGTATGCCGTACCAAACAGCAAATAAGTAATGAAGAGCTTTGACACAGAAGTTTTAGAAACTCCCTCATTATTTAGAATTACTAATTTCTTGTTTTTTTCCAGTTTTAATTTGTGAGGCTTTTTTTTTTGGGGGGGGGGGGGAATGAAACAGAAGGCTAGACAATGTGCAAAACCCCATCTACTTTACTGACTAGTTAACAATAATAATATAATGACTTTTTTTTCTGAGTAGCGTCCTCTTCATGAAGTTATTTATTTTTTATATTTGTCTTTCTAATTAATGTTGATTAAAAAATTTAAAATGTTTCCCTTATGGACAGAAATAATCATCTTATCATACCTGATTTTCTGCATTAGATAAGTTCCTTTCATGCAGGAGTGTTGTGGTCAGTGAGTAGTGTTGTGGTCGCTCCTTATGATTTGTATGGTGAAGTTTAAAAGCGGATCTAATATAACCCCATTTCAATTGCATGAATTTTCATTATCTGATATTTTTACTGTGCCCTCCAGAGAGCCGGTTTGCTTCATGTGGAATTTTAGTGCTATTTTAAAGTATGTGGGGAAAGAGAGACTGTCCCACTAGCAGTGGCATGGCTAAAGTAAAAATTAACAAGAATTAACAAAGAATCACCTGCCAGAACACAAAAAGCTTGCTTTTGACATGATTGCAAACAGAAACCTGTAGGCAGAACTCTCAATGTACAGCTGGGTTTGACTCCTACTCCTCCTGGACCCCACATCTGTGTGAATCAAACTTCCTCACTCCTCTTGTCTAGACAGACTTTTACCTGTGTTTATTCAGGGAGCTTTTCCTCAGGCCTCTTGATACTTATAGCACTGATACTCTCGTGCCTGCAGCCATACAGAATCTGTAATAAAAAGAATGAGACTCTAGGTATGGCCCTGGGAATTTCCCACACTGTAAACCATACAGGCAGTTAGGTGTAAACCCTCGAGAAAACACGTGTGGAGGCTTCTGCAAATGAATCCTACAGGCTTTGTGCCACTGTACTTAAAATGCCTTACCACTGGGAATAACACTGGGACTCATATTTTTACCCAGACTGGAAGCTGCTGTTTAAAGTGTCATCGTACATCCTTTTTCTTGGTAGCACCTCGAGCTGTTTATATTTCATCAAATTTAATAGTTTGTTTTTATGCTGCTGCAGATTTGCCAAACAGTTCATTAAAAAAGTATTAAAAAACATTTCTGGGGTTGAGGAAGCCTTGAGGAAACTGGATTCTTCGTGGCTTAAAAGATGTAAGGTTGGGTTTTAACTATAAGATAAATTTGTTGGGTGTTTGTGCTAAAATTATCCATGGTGAAACAGTTAAGAATAGTAACATCAGGGAGATAAAAAGTGCAGGTCATACAGTGTATAGTTGTCACCTCTACCTGTTTGTAGACATGGGAGGATAGAACACTGTATTGGATTATATTCTCATCACATTGTTCAAAGTTGTAAAGGAGGAATACTTCGCAGAATCATCTGGGTTGGAAAAGACCTTTGACATCGTCATGTCCAGCTGTTACCCCAGAATTGCCAAATCTACCACTAAACCGTGTCATTAAAGTCCTCATCTGATCATGCTGATTTTGCAGGAAAGGGGAAAAATCACAGAGTGCTTTGATACTAGGATCAGGGCAAGAACAACAGACTGTGTTAACTGGGGGGAAAAAAATGGACTGTAACAGAAGCATTTGTAATTACAACATGTCTCTCTCACACCTTTCCCTTCTTCTCACATGTGGATGGCCTCAGGAGAGTATTTTTAAGGTTATTTAGGAGTGGGCCCAAGTCCTGCCTTTTTGGACTAAATTTTTGCAGCATCTCATGCAATGCTGGACCACTCACCTTGGGACTCCCATTTAAACTTTACATCATATTGCAAGTACGATTAAACCTATTTTTTCATTAGTTTGTAAGATTTTGTGGCAGGGACTAACTCATTGTGATGTCTTTGTACAATGCTTAGTCCAATGGGTTCATTGCTTATTATTCAGATCATAGCCAGCTTAAATCTTCTCAGCAGTGCAGGCAAAACTGAACTTCATTTCTCCTGGAGAGCAGGCAGGGTCAATAAGGTTTTTCAAAGGGATATGGTGTAGGGGATGGACATGGAGGGCTTTCAGAGTTGAAAGTCTCAATATGCTCAAAATGATTGTGAGATTCTGGGAATGAGATTCTTGGGGATGCTGCAGGTTAAGGTTGGGTTATTTTACTCACTACGTTTTCCATCTCCTCTTCTGCTGAAAAGCAGGGACCATACCTGCACAGAAATGCATGGCAGGCACAGAAGTACTTCACACACAATAGTGGTACAGAAGCACGTCCAACCTACATGAGGGTCATTATTATTGTCATTAGTTTTGTTACTTCACCTTTAGCTTTGGCATCTTTAGCTTTGCACAAACTAACTCTGCACATACACAGCCTAAAAGAGTAAAGTAATCATTTATTGTGTAATGCACAAAAATTAGCTACGATTTGATGAGCTGCGAAGCTAATCATTAGCATGCTCACTGCCTAGAAGGGATTTTGCTGGATAGCAAAATCTCTGCAAAAGGCAGCAAAAGCTTCTGTGGCTTGCTGAACCTCCTCCATGATGTTCTGAGTTTCCATCTTCCGTGCACCCTAAGGTCATGGATGCACACTAGGACTGAGGAGCTCTTGTCCCTCAGCTCTCTCAGTGACCAGAGCACTCCTGACTAAACCCTCAGGTTTCTTTTGTTTGTTTTACTTTGTTATACCTTTCCACTGTGGTGTCTGTCCCTTTCTGTAGTTTTCTCTTTCTACAGACTTTCTTACAGCTCTGTTTCTTGGTTGTAGCAACTTCCTGAGAAATTGGATGGCAATATGGGCTGGGGCAGCTGCTGACAGAGGTTACAGAACAGACATTACTTGAGCTTGGCTGGTCTTTGGTATGGGCTGCATCCCAGCATCACAAAAGTGTAGAAATGAGAGCTATATTGTGTGGGTCAGCAGGTGAAGGAGGAATGGCGACACTGCAATATGAACCTCTGTCTTCCTGTTTTTCAGATGTACAGGAAAGCCCAGCAAGTGTGGCCTCTTGCCTTAAGGCTTGCTTAAGACTTTACTATGCTCCTCAATTGTATAATAGCAAGCAGTGACTGTGAGTTAAAACCCAAAGCAGAAACAGTGTGGGTCATAAATACAGTTCTCGTGGAGCTTCCACAAAAAGAACTCTTTCAGCATGTTCTATTGCTTAGAAATATGAAAGCATGATAGATGATAAGGTGGCTGCAGCAAAACGTGTTTGCCGTGGTTGTTCAGACAGGTCACTTGATTGTGAAAGGAATTGGTCTTGTCATTCAAGATTCAACCTATCTAAAATAATGCATCTGGGTAGAAAATATTTATTGCCAAAAATATGCTAGCTCCTTTCTTCAGCTGGGGAATAAAACAATTAAATGCTTGCTTGAAAAGGTATATACTTCTCCATGGCTACTGATATTTCAAAACAACAATATTGAAGGTTTTTAATACTTTTTCATCCCAATATGCTTATTTGATTACTTTCAAGAAGACAGAGTCTGAGAAATATCTGACAGTATAAAAGGTAGAATGTGACCAAATGTTCTGAACTTTGAGAGTGTTTTACCCTTTGCAGCTGATCATGCTAGTAGGAATTTATAGAGGCATCAGTCTGAATGAAGGCAAACTGAAGACAAGAAAAAATATTTGCCTTTAGTTATTGCCCTTTTCATAATATTCTACATAAGAAAATGATCATTACTTGTAGATGTGTAACAGGAGTCCTGATCATTTTTTTTCTAGCAATATAATTGATCTTTGTCTGTCAGCCTTTCAAACATGAGAAGAATGAGGCATGTCCATGGGATGATTATCTTTATATCTTATAGTAGAAAGGGTCTTAAAATATGTTCCATCTATAAACTTTTTTTTCCTGTATGTCAAGTGCAGATTGCTCAATTTTAATCTTATGAGTCTTTGAGAATAAAAAAGATGGGCATGACCCAGAGTTGGTTAAATGTTACTGAGGTTTCTGTCACAATGCTTCCAAACTCTTTCTGTTTCTGATGCTGTCTAAAATCTGATCATTGCTTAACTTTGACGCGATGCCTTACTTAAAGGCTAGTTTACAACAGAATACTTAACAGTAAGTTCTGTCAAAATCGTAACTCGCCTGAAAAGAAATCCTGAGAAAATGGAAAGGAAGGAAAAGGGTTGTATTCAGTAAAAAGTATTTCTGAAAAGAAAATTGCTATGGCCTGTAAATTTCCATGCACCCATATGGAGTCTTCAGGTAGGAAATTATCAGTTCGAAATATTTTCTTCTCAATTTTTAAAAATTTGTGGAATTTATATCTTGTTTTATTCTCAAATACATCAAGAGAAAGAACAGCTCATTCAGTAATGCATGTAAAAGACTTCATGGATTTATTAATAAGATGGATTTGAAAGTTTTAAAAGTAATCGTAAATCTGATTAAAATAAAATAGTCGAGTTTAGAGTAACTAAATTTAATACTGGATAGTAACAGAAATGCACAGCTTAGAGAAACATAGGAATATACTAAGTAAAATGCTGTTAACCTGAGTTATTAGGTGTACAAAATTTTCTTCTTGTGTCTCCCCCAGTCCCAAGCAATGTACTTGTGCACAATAATGCCAAAGAGTAACTGAAACATGGTGGAGTGGTGTAGTAGAGTGACACAGCTTCCAAGATGTTATAATTAACTTTGGCATGATAATAGTTATTTAAAATAGAGAATGTTCTCTTTCTGATATAAAAATTAATTTGGAGAGGGGTGGAGAATGACAGAGAAAAGATGACCTTTTCTAAAGCCACCCACTCTCATCTTGCAAATTTGAAACTACAGTAAGTTGCAAATGTTTCTTGCTTTATAAAGGGAACTTGTAAGGAAGTAGCATTAATTACTACCTAATATATGGGGTACGTATGTTACAAAGAATATAAAAAAAAAAATCTTGGTAAATGTGAGCCTTTTCTTTGGCTGGAGCATATTAATGGATTAGAGGGGAAATATGGTATCCTTGAGATTTTGGGGGAAATGGAGTTAATTTGGCTTTGTTTGCTTTTCATATGGTTCCCTTGAAAGACTTTATAGAGGATTTTGTGCATAAATGTCTTGTGGAATTGTAAGGGTTTTCCTTTTGTTTTTGGAAACAATTTGTGAACTTGGCCTTCTTGCAGATTTTAATTATCAGTATTTAATTGATTACATGCATGAAGGAGAATATGCATATTTTATTTTTCCCTCTTCTTCCTGCTTGGTTTTCTATATAATATGTGCAGATATCCATAAATAAGATCTCTTTTCAGACATGTGCATTTTTAAGAAAACAAAATTACCAATAAAAAAATCTTCATTCCCAGAAGCTGGAATACAATAATATTAGAATCATGTTCTATAATAATATGAAGGGTTCATGCAGCATTTATTTATATACTATTCTGGATCTTATTCTTAGTATAAGAAAAAGAAATGTATGCATTGGAAGTAAATGAACATTTAATTAAATATGCTTCAAACTTCTCTGTTGAGAAGGTGATTCTCTTGACAGTGGGATTTAAGCCCTTGTCTCTGCTGTATGGTTTTGGACATTGCCTTCTCGTTGTCAGCAAATGAGAAATTTCAGAGTAAACAGCTACAAGCAGGCAAATATTGTAGACAAACCCACTTGCTGCTGCAGCTCTTCTGTGTAACAGCTTCTGAGATATGATTAAAGTTGAAACCTAAATGGAGATAAAACAAATAGGCCTAAGCTAAGTCCAAAAGGTAAAGCAGAAGAGGTTTATTTATTTTGAGGTAATGAGATTACCGTTTAAATTGCATTTCATCTCATTATGGGACTGTTAACGTCTGTTACCTCTTTTTCTGACATTAAGTTACCATATACTGCAGATTCCAGCTAATGACTTTTTGAGGGAGACATTTAGGACATTTCCTAGGAGAGGTTATACTCATTTTTCTACTGCAGAAAGAGATTGAATTTTTTTTTAACATACCAGTGAGTTAATTTATCTGATTAAGGATTAATTATGATAATACAGTCCCAGTGATTAGCTACCTTCAATGTAAAATTTGACTTCGTATACGACAGATCTCGAGTTTAAATAGCTTGATAGTCTTTGACGTGGTATTGACTTCATATTTTGAAAGTAGTTTTTTTGGCCAAGGTGGGGGCAAATTTACATAGGACCAAATTCTGCAACCTCAGTTCATGCTGGTTCACATTTTCTTTCAATCAGTTTTTTACGTAAAGTGAATATTACTGTGTACGAAAGTATCACTCACCATGAAAATGGCCAAGTCCCTGTATGCAAATGTTGTGTTGAAGAGCATTTTGCTCACAGATGAAAGCTGCTTGTTGGATTTTAAGTCTAAGAGAAGTAATCTTTTATACATTGAAGGTCACAAAAACTAAACTGACCTTCTGGTAGTTTTTGTGGGAGTGAACCATGCAGCTTAAACACTTATTAATCCCTTTGTAAGTAATATGACAGAATTCTGTCACAACAGGTCGAAGCATGAAAGTAAATTAATGTTTATACCGGCTGAAACCATTCCTGGTTTCTTGATGAGTACTTCAGTACGGCAGACAGCTTTTCATAGAAATAAAAATACATATCAAATGGTGGGACCTTTGAAATATTCTAACAAATTCAGTGGTTGCAGCAGAATGTCATGCAAAGGCATGGAACTGAATTTGGACATTATAGCCCAGATTCTGTTTCTTGAGAAAGCAGAGTTTCTGGGTTTTTTTTTGTAGTTTATTTCTTTGCCTTTGGATTCACTCATAGATAATCATTCTGTAATAAAATGATTATCCATTAGTAAAGCTGAGGGAAACAAGAGAATGCTGAGGCAAAGCAAATTAGTTAATAACCCCAGCAACTCCTCTATTAAATGTCTAGAGAATTAAACACTTGCTATTTAAAACCCCCAGAATATAACTACTTGAAATAAGAAGTGCAGTTAAAGGAAAAAATGTCAAGGAGGAAACCTCTGTGTTAATATGACTCCATTTAAATGCATCCACTTTCGTATTTTTGTAAATTCTAAACCACAATAAGTTGTGAAGGTTTCCTGCTTCATAATAGGAACTTGTGAAGGAGAAACATTTATTTCTACCTCGTGTGTCTTAATGTGATCAATAAAAACTCCTGATAAGTGTAAGGCTTTTGTCTGGCCAGGATATAATAATAGAATCATAGAATAGTTAGGGTTGGAAAGGACCTTAAGATCATCCAGTTCCAACCCCCTGCCGTGGGCAGGGACACCTCACACTAAACCATGTCACCCAAGGCCTCATCCAACCTGGTCTTGAACACTGCCAGGGATGGAGCATTCACAACCTCCCTGGGCAACCCATTCCAGTGCCTCACCACCCTAACAGGAAAGAATTTCCTTCTTATATCCAATCTAATAATGGATTAGAGGAGAAATTTTCATGTTCTATTTAAGACTTTTTGTAAAGTGAAGCTGTTTTGGTTTGGTTTGAATTTAATGTTAATGGTAATGATGGTGATATCTGATAATGATTTCCTTGGGGGTACTGAATCTACGTTTTTCAAGATTGACCGTTCTGTCTCAGATGGAATGGACTTTCATCTAACAGTGTATATGTAGCCCTGTGTGCTGAGTTGAGCAGATATGATGTCTAATTGAAAAGAGCAGCTATGTGGCTGAGAGTAATGGAGATTAATTAATATACTGCTATTGCTGGAGAATTGTTTGTGGTAAATTTTGCAGTTATTTTAAATACAATGGAAAAATGGGGGATGGGATTATAATTGACTAAGCTTGAAGGATGTCCCAGGTTATTTTTTCTCACTATTGCATTTTTCGTCCCTAATTTGTTCTTTTTGCAGACTAGATGTTTCTTCCTGTACTTATTTTTAGTAAATGGCTTAAATGTCAATGTGTAAATAAGTTTAATGCTGCTTTCAGTAGAATTTTCCCCTATATATACCAGGGCTGCCACTGGCTGGCCGAACAGGATTTGTTCAAGGAAGGATTTCAACAATAATACAGCTTTAGCATCTTCCCAGCAAAATCCTATTTCATATCCTTAAATTATTCTCTTATGTCAGTTTTGATTACGGTACAAGTACTACATAGTCTGAAACACTGGCACTATAATAATGTCCAATATTCATAAAGTATTAGAAATTTTCTGTAATTAGCTCACTTTGTAATTTAAAATATTAAGAGAGAAAAACAGTGGTTTTTTTCTTTTTTGAGCAAATTGTATGTAAAGGATGACTGCAGCAATATTAGCAAAAGGCAGGAAGCTATATCATTGCTAATCAATCTAGAGAGCTCTGTCTCTTACAGATGTCAATACAAAGTTAAGTGCTAAAATAATTGTAGTGTAGGCTTTCTCATAATTACTGTTGTTCATTTGGTCTGTTGTGCAAAAAAGAAAAGAGGAATTTGCTTTGCAGTCAGCAGCCACAAATCTCTAAGGAGAAGCAAAGAAGATAGCAGAAGGCTGATAGTCATCCATCATTCCTGACAATTTCACAGCCTAGAATAACTTGACAGAGACCCAGAACAAAATGTTGTTGAGAATTGAATGCTGCTAAGCTGAGTGAATTGACTTTCTGATGTCAAAGCAGGACCTGCTTGAAGTGGCTGATGATTTTCCTTTTCTGGTTTCAGAAACACTGATGTTAAAACTGCCTCGTGGTATGAATGCTCTGAGCAGATTTGGAAACTGTTTTAAAACTTTTCTTTTTTACAGACTTATAATTCTGGTCAGAAAGTGAGTGGGTTTGTATCACATCCGCTATTAAAGAGGATTTAGTCTTTGCATCCTCTTGCTCCAGAAGGTCAGAAACAAGCACAAGGAATCAGAATTGATCATAATGAGTCTTGAAATGAGAAATTTTTCAAGACCTGGCTCACATCATCACAATTTGTCTTTGGGGCTGCGCTGGTCACTCTTCTACTAGCGTTGGAAAGGTGGGCTCAGTTTGTCTCTGTGCAGAGCATGGGAATGTATTGACTATATTTGAATCCCCATTTTTTATTCTTTATTTTTAAATTAAAACATTTTTGCATTGTGTTTTGAATAAGTGCAAAATCTCTTCATTATAGCATTAGAATGATGTAAGTTGTTCTATAGTTTTCATTTAAGTAGCATCAGTATACAAAGGAGATAATTTTCAAGCTATTTATTTAGAAAAAACATGATATTGGAAAGGTTCCTAAATTATTATAATTAGACATTTATTTACCAATAAATATTGCCAGTTTTATCTACTATTCAAAGACTAACCTTCTAAATTGCTTACAACCATTAAAATGCATGAAGAACACAAACTGCAGGGTTTAAATGGAAAGAGCTCTTGTTTTGTAAAAGACATGTTATATCTTAGAAGTGTAAAAGAAATGAAATGTAAATAGGATGTGTGGGCTAAGCATGTCATCACTGATCAATAATGCAAAAGGTTTAGCAGCTTTATTTGTAAACCTAACAACACAGATTTAGCCAGAATGGGCCCTTGTACTGTACACACAGGTATTTAAAGGTTAGAAACAAGGAATTTCATTAGTCTGGCAAATCCTCTGCTGTCATTCCCCAATCTCTTTGAATTATTTCCCAATGTATTCTCACATTTCTGTTGTGCCTCTTTTTCCCCCTCCCTTTTTAATTAATGGATGTGTTACTAGTACAGTGCTTCATTGCTAATTTAACTCCACTATAAATTGGCATAAGGAACAGACATTTTCAAAGTGCCTTGATTCCCAGTAATGATATTATAGCAACTATCTTTATGTTAGTGTAGTTATAGTCAGTATAAAAAGGTTACAGTATAAAGCCTACTAGTCTACAACATTTTATCTCCATTTCCAGTTTGCTTAAAAAAAGAAATGTAAGATGCCTAATAAACTAAGGCATCCATCTAGTATTTCATGTCATTCATTACAACCTTAAAGCAGCACTGAGGGACTTAAACCTGAAAATTGGCAAGCCAGTTTTATTGTATCGCTGTGCTAAAACTATAATAATAAAAAACAACCAACATAGTGTGGTCCCTTCCTTCTTCCACTCTCCCTTTTCTTCCCCCTGTTGCAAGAGGGAAAAAAAAGCCCTGAAGCTTTGCTAAGAGTTAAACATATTAATAGAGAAAAAAAAAAAAGATAGACATTCTCCCATTTGAAATCTAGGACAATTGTATTCTGCATCTGTCTAGAGGTCTTGCCTAATCAATGTAGTCTATCCAAGAAGAGGTTTCTAGGGATAAAATAACTGTCATTGTCACATATTCATCAAAAGTTACTTCTTCACATGATAACAGTCTCTCATTTATTCTGTTCTCTTCCAATAAATCACATCTGAGACCTTCATTGAAGACAGTTTTCAATGAAGCTCTTGTATGCTGTTTACTGACAGTTGTGTTGTAGCTAGGAAGTTATATGTATTTCTGTGATGTAGAAACATTCAGGAACCTTTTTTTACAGGGGCAAAATGTTTAAAAGAATGGATCTATCTGAATTTTTGCATGGATGTTGAAAAAGAATATTTGACATTTTAATAATTCATTATTTTCATGTATTTTTTTAGTTTTAGGTTGTAAAACAGAAGTTTGTTTGTAGACTGCAGAGTTTCTACAAATGCTTTTCAAGTGATCTGAAGTTGTCATCTGTCTGACAAAGATATTTCATTTGAGATATTCATCATTTTGTGATGTTTGTGTTTTGTTTACACTGCTTCAGTAATTCACTTCTGGGATTAAAACTTGCTTTTGAGGTTTAGGTACACTGCAGGATGCCAAAAAAGCATCAGATTCTTCTATATTTGAAAGCTGTTGGTCCATCAAGAGATCAAAAGCTGCCAGAGTCAAACCTGAGATCTGCCATTATAAATAAGGCACTGACAATTCTTCTTGTGAGAGGTTGTCCCAGGGGTAAAAGACAAAAAGAGAACTGAATTGCCCTGTTTTTTTCATATGAAAAATCTATATATGTGATGACATAGTTCTTTGGGAAAATTAGGTGTATATATAATACAATGAAGCACACTTGCAAGCCCTTGTCCTCATGGGGGTCTTTAACCACCCCAACATCTATTGCAGGGACGGTACAACCTGGCACAAGCTTTCCAGGAGGTTCCTCAATTGTGTGGAAGAGAATTTACTCTTGGAAGTGATAGAGGAGCCGACAAGGAGAGGTGCCATGCTTGACCTCATGCTCATCAACAGGGAGGGGCTTGCTGGAAATGTGATGCTCCAGAGAAGCCTTGGCTGCAGCGATCATGAGATGGTTGAGTTTTTGATCCTCAGGGCAGTGAGAAGGGCACATAAGAAGCTCATGGCCCTGGACTTCAAGACTTTGGTCTCTTCAGGAACCTGCTTAGTAAGGTTCCATAGGATAAAGCGCTACAAGGCAGTGGGGTTGCTGATTGATATTCGAGAGTCACTTGCTCCAAGCTCATCAGCGTTGCATCCCGATAAGAAGGAAATGGGGCAAGAAGGCCAGGAGGCCTCCGAGATGAATAAGAAGCTGCTGAGAAAGCTCAGAAGGAAAAAAAGTTATAGAAGGTGGAAGTGAGGATAGGTGGCCTGGGAGGAATACAGTAGACGGTGGCCTGGAAGGTAGTGAACAGGTCAGGAAATCTAAGGCCCACTTAGAATTAAGTGTGGCCAGAGATACCAAAGATGACAGGGATAAGAGCTGCCCTGGTTTTGAACTATAATTTACTCTGCTAATCCTGCATTTACACGTAGAAAAGAAAATATTTTAGTAAACATTGAAACATCTTTTTAAATTTTACAGTTTCTCAGGTTTACATTTCATGCAGATATAACGGATCATAATTTTTTATCAATTCTAATAAGTCACAAAGGTCTTCTCAGCAAATGTAAGTAACTACAGTAATGCAACGTAGTTACCAGTGGTTATGTTTATAATAAGACAGTCTTCCTTTTCCCAGCTGCATTTTAGCAGGGTTTTTAAAATAATAAACATGCTAACGTGATTAAAGCCCTGCAGCTATTTACAGAAGACTTCATATATGTTTATATCTGAATGCTTTTCAATTTTTCTGCTTCTTTGCTGTTGGTAAGGACATAACGCAAAACTACTATAGTTATCACTTTAAAACTGAGCAATAAGCTCATCCAAGCAAATGTCTAGAACAATGTTATTTCAAACCGATCTATAAGAAAAGTTCAATAAAGAAAATGTTCCTTATATGTATAATTCAGCTTTATCTTTATTGATTTGTTCATATTTTTAATAGGTTTTAAAATTGTCAGTGTTCTAGTAAAATATTGTGTAATCTGGTTTATGGTTAGGGTAATAGAGTTACGAACTTGGACAAAATTTTAATCTATCCTGCCAGGTTGCTGTTGTTTTTCTTTTTTTTCCTATAGGCATGCTTTTTTCAGTCAATTGTTTGAGAAAGAAAAGTCTTAAAGCATGAACTGTTAGAACAATGGGACAAAAATGATCTTTAAGGTCCTTTCCAACCCAAATCATTTTGTGATTCTATAAAAAAAGGGTACCTGACTGCCATACAGTTTTGGAAGATGGGCATTATTTAACAGGGAAAATTCTTCCTGGTCACATTTTTATGTTAGTGTTTCATAAAAGCTGGCACAGTTTAGACAACTAAACTGACAATACTATTAAACTGCCTTTATACCCTTTAAACATAAAGAAAGCATAAGTGCTACTTGATGTGAATGGATTATTTATCTGCAGATGTTGATCTGAATGTTTTGTGTGGACAAGTTTTGCCTGTTGTATCACAGTATCACACAGTATCACAGTATGTTAGAGATTGGAAGGGACCTCGAAAGATCATCTAGTCCAATCCCCCTGCCGGAGCAGGAACACCTAGATAATGTTACACAGGAATGCGTCCAGGCGGGTTTTGAATGTCTCCAGGGAAGGAGACTCCACAACCTCCCTGGGCAGCCTGTTCCAGTGCTCCGTCACCCTCACTGAGAAGAAGTTTCTTCTCAAGTTTAAGTGGAACCTCTTGTGTTCCAGTTTGTACCCATTACCCCTTGTCCTATCATTGTTTGCCACTGAGTAGAGCCTGGCTCCGTCCTCGTGACACTCCCCCTTTATATATTTATAGACACTGATAAGGTCACCCCTCAGTCTCCTCTTCTCCAAACTATAGAGACCCAGCTCCCTCAGTCTTTCCTCATAAGGGAGATGTTCCACTCCCTTAATCATCTTTGTTGCCCTGCGCTGGACTCTCTCCAGCAGCTCCCTGTCCTTCTTGAACTGAGGGGCCCAGAACTGGACACAGTACTCCAGATGCGGTCTCACCAGGGCAGAGTAGAGGGGAAGGAGGACCTCTCTCGACCTACTAACCACCGCCCTTCTAATACACCCCAGGATGCCATTGGCCTTCTTAGCCACAAGGGCACAGTGTTGGCTCATGGTCATCCTGTCGTCCACTAGGACCCCCAGGTCCCTCTCCCCTACACTGCTCTCTAACAGGTCGTTCCCCAACCTATACTGGAACCTGGGGTTGTTCCTGCCCAGATGCAGGACTCTACACTTTCCCTTGTTATATTTCATCAAGTTACTCCCTGCCCAACTCTCCAGCCTATCCAGGTCTCGCTGGATGGCAGCACAGCCTTCTGGCGTATCAGCCACTCCTCCCAGCTTAGTGTCATCAGCAAACTTGCTGATAGTACACTCAATTCCCTCATCCAAATCATTGATGAATATATTAAATAATACCGGTCCCAGTACTGACCCTTGAGGCACTCCACTAGTTACAGGCCTCCAACTTGACTCAGCCCCATAGACTACAACTCTCTGGCTTCTCTCCTTCAGCCAGTTCGCAGTCCACCTCACTACCTGATCATCCAGTCCACACTTCCTCATTTTAGCCGTGAGGATGCTGTGGGAGACTGTGTCAAATGCTTTGCTGAGGTCAAGGTAGACCACATCCACCGCTCTGCCATCATCCATCCACCGTGTTATTTCCTCATAAAAGGCGAAGAGATTGGTCAAACATGATTTTCCCCTGGTGAAGCCATGTTGACTGCCCCTCATAACCTTCTTATCCTTGATATGCCTTAAGATGGTACCAAGGATAAGGTGTTCCATCACTTTCCCAGGGATGGAGGTGAGGCTGACCAGTCTGTAGTTACCCGGGTCCTCCTTCTTGCCCTTTTTGAAGACTGGAGTGACATTTGCTTTCCTCCAGTCCTCAGGCACCTCTCCCGTTTCCCAAGACTTGGTAAAGATGATGGAGAGTGGTCTAGCAATGACTTCCGCCAGTTCCCTCAGCACCCGCGGGTGCATCCCATCTGGACCCATGGATTTATGGATGTCCAGGTTGTGCTGTAATTGTCACGTGAAGAAAAAAGGTCCCTGTTTTGAGGAGTCTTTGGTGGCATAGTTTGTACTTGGTGCTATCTCGGAGAATGAATGACTCAGCTTTCCCACTCTGGTATCTTAGCAGCTGGGGTTAGTGCATATGATTTAGGTTGCTTTGATTTATGCCAAGGAAATCCCTAATGGTCCGGAAGTAGGGCAGTGCTAAGCCATGTATTTTACCTGCTTGGGACACCCTGTGTGCTCCTCTTGCAGCTGACACCCAAAATCTGAATCACCATTTTATTTCTTACAGTCACGTTTACAGCCTAAGTCTTCACTACTGGCATACCAAAAATTCCTGCTGAATTCAGTGTCAAGTGTGTAGGGAGGACATGTAATGGGTACTCTCCCATGTAATATGTACCTGTGTTTTATTGACAACACTGACCCGATATTGCGGGAATCTCCTCATTATTTTTGAAGGTCATATTAGTATTTTTATTTATTTATTAGTATTTAGTTATTTATATTTTATTTATTTATTCCACCCATCCCACTGCATACACTTCTGTTGGTTCATACTTTCCTGCCTCCCTTGTGATAAGTGGGTTCCTCTCTCTCCCTGTACTTGCTAACCAAAGACTTTTGACTTTGTGATACATGGTTATAGGCTGGCTGTCGGAGCAGTGTTCATGATGTGATAACTATAAGCTTAAGTAAAACCAAAGGAAAACGTGTCATATGCCTTGCAGTAAAAAACCCCAAAATGCCCAAACTGCATTAGTGTTTTGGCAAGCTGTGCTTACAGTTTAAACCATACTCTGGAAAACCAGCTGTGATTACTTCATCAGGGAACTGAAAAATGCCTGGTATCTTTGGTGGCAAATTTCTTTGCAAATAGTTTATGTATTCTGCTGTTAAGATTTCAGAATTCTAGGAAATCTGAAAGGAATTATATTTACATATTGTTTCCAAAAAATCTCCTGAGTCATTTCCAACAGGAAAAAATTGAACAACACAAAGTGTAAAAGATTTTTTTCAGCGTTATGGTTAATATTGAGATGTTGTATTAAAGTACTGTGTTATGAAGCAGTGTTATCAATTTTCACATTTCCCCAGAAGGGTTTTCAGCAACTTTGAGTATTCCATCAAACCAGCATATTAAAGAGTGCAGAATTTACCTGTTAAAATGCACAGAGAATTCATAGTAGCCTCATAGCTGCAGTCTGCTGTTACTGTTGCTTTGTAGAAGAATAAGCAGCCATTTAGAGATGATGTTTTCTCTACCAAGAGGGTACTTTGAAGCAGATTTCTACACTTTCTTTTGGAAGTGAGCTGAAGTAAAATCAAATCTGTAAGATATTGAAAGGGGCTTTGGTCATATACAATACGATTTCTTTAGAGAAGATGTTCAGCACTGTGCTGTATTTATCTCTTTTTGGAGACTCATTTTTGGTGGAAAATTACCAGAATTTGTGCTGAGACTTGCTCAGAGTCTAGGCAGTGTTTCTTCTAACTTAATATAATGTAGTAGTTTCAGCAAAGTCCCATATACTCACTAGTTCAAAGCCAATAAAGATGAGCGATCCATTTTCAAATTCCCTTTATTCATTCAGCCTTTCAGATTGATTTACATAAACTAACAAAACAATATTACATTTAAAGTTGATCTGTAACAGTAATAAAAATGTTCCTGCATCCCAAAGCTGCAGAAACGTCACTTCCAATATACACTGATCAGTTGCCAAGGATAAATTGGCCTATGGGATTTCGGCAAATTCAACTTCTTTTACCTATATTGCTAGACTGTCTTAAATCCTGAATCAGAAATCCACCCTTATTCTGGAAGGAAGTGTGAATGTTTGCTTAACTTTCAGTCTCTGGGAACACTTCAAAGTGAGGCTAAATATTTATGTGTTTGAGAGCATTTCTGAATACGAATGTTCTTTTATCCGCATTTAAAGCTCAGTCAGGATGAGACATAAGTTTTACCAAATGGCATTTGAAAATAGGAGGACATGACTGGCTGCAGTTATACTGCATTCCCCAGTAATGATGCAGTATCATAGTTGACTATTTTTTTCCCCTCACTTTGGGGTTAGTGACAGGGAGGAATGACACCTTCATTGTTCAAATGCAGCACAGAGCACATTGCTTTGAGACACTTAACTTTCTTATTGAAATCCTCCCAGTTCTTTTGTTTAGCTGCTCTGTTCATCACACTGCCAAAACATGTTTATTCACACACTGTGAATCGCCTTTGCAAACAGGCAGAGATCATCATTTGAATCTAACATTCAGCATTTCAGCTTTAGAATGGGATTTTCAAAGCTGGGAGGACAATTCATATATCCCCTTGCTATTATGGTTGGTTAAGGCAGTTCTGAGATCTTATTCACAATGTCAAATAGACAGGTACAAAAATAGCAGGAACTAGATCAGATTTCCTTCTACTTACCCTTGGGTTTTCTTTTGAAGCACTTCGAATAGTCTCTTAGTATATCAGTCGGACACTTGTAGTAGAATTCAAGGGGGTGAAAATTGAAAATACAAGAAAGAGTGCTGAAGTACTGGAGAAATCACGAACAGTTTTTTCAAATCAATACCCCAAGCTACTGGTTGTCAGTGCCAAGATTCCAATGTACACTAACATATCGATTACATTTTCTGATAGAAATCAGTGAATTGTGGGAATATTGCAGTATTGCCAAAAGATACAGCTAAGAGGAGCATGTAAAAATAAAGCATTTTAACTCTACAGAAATAGAAGGGATTAGTAATTTTGCAGAAGAAAACAAGAGTGTACATGCTGCAACAGTATCTTTAATGAAATTGATAACATAGAGTTTATATTTTAACACAAAACAAATTTAGGGTGTTTTTCATCAGCACTGCAGCTACTCCAGAAAGGATCCAATTCCAAATCTGTCTAAATATAAGGGAACAATATGGAAAAAACTTTTTCTATTACTATTCAGAGCCATGCTTGGAAGAACAGAGCAGGTTCAAAGGTTTCATTGTAACAGCAACCAAAACGCTTGAATTAAAAACAAGAGAAAACCAAGGACCTCCGTGAATAACCTGGACACAAAGCCCATCTGTGCTTAGTTACTGGAGAAGTAAATAAAGAGGTTTTGTACTTTGCAAAGCTATGATCCCAGTAACGTGACTAGGACTGCTGGCAGTAATAACTAGTGATTGTGCACATCAAAATGTCTTTGTTTTTGCAACTCATCAGAGAACACTGAGGCAAATATATTGGTGCTAGTTTTGAGCTCTCCCATATATCCTGTCTTTCTTTCTATGTGTTATCATTGTCTTCCCCCACAGGTTTTTCCCACGAGCTCCCGACAAACAATAGCTTTTAACTGTGAAAAATGGCAGCTGCAGAAATCCAAAGTAAACAATTGCTGGAAAAGCTTCATCCAAATCTCTCCCTTAGCAGGGCTTTCTTTATCTTCCTTTTGCTTCTCACAAGGACCTGCACTTGAAAAGGGTTTTTTTCATTCTCATCTTCCAGCCTGGGCATCAGATGGATTGCTGCCTTTGTGTTTGCATGCTATTTAAATTGTGATTATTACCTTCTGTGTTTTCAAGGGTTGAGCAGAAGCATGATACATACAAATATCACTGCCACTCTCTCATTGTTAGAGCCACTCTCACCTACTCTCTCTCAGTATTTTTGTGAGTGTCAGTTTTCAGCACTCCACCTGCATGCTTTAAGCTTGAGTAATTATAGCTGTACATCACTTTGGTATCCGTCATAAATGTCTGATTTGTTGGTAAGTATATCTCTTGCCGGTAAGGGAGGCTTTAATTCTGGATCATAGGCTGTGCATTATGAAGGACCCAGAAAAGCAGACTTTATAGGGAAAAAAGAACAGGTGAGCAGGGTGCTCTTACATGAACTTAGTGCTGCATTCTCTGGTCTTCAGTGGCACACCTTATGCCAATGCTCATAAACAGGGTTTTTTTTTTCTTTACAGTGGTTCCCTATAACAATGCTGTGGAGATTTTTCCTGGCCCTTTTCTCTTTTCCCAGATTGATCTCATTGTTTACAGGCCTCCTGTGGGCTCTGCACCATGAGCAGGATTTGGGCCAGAAAACGTATCCTTGATAGCATTGTCTTTTTGAACCGTTAAGAACAGGTAATTATTATAACTGTTTGAAAACCTACTAAACTTTGTGGCATTTCTTCTCACTGGCTAAATAATTTCTATTAGGGAAAGGAAAACATCTTTTCAGCTGCTTCCTCTTGAGGGATGCAAGATATCCGCAAATTTTGCTCACACGTTCCAGAACAGCCAGCTGTTACTATCCACCTGCAGCCATAATACTGATTGAAAAGAAGATAGAACCTAAACATGGATAGCTTCTGTAATTATGTATAAAGAGTTTAATACATGACACTACTTCAAATGTCATCTGGCAATGGCTGTAACAGGCATGCAATATATTAGGAAATAATTTAGCTAGTTAAGAAGGTGTCAGTGAAAGACCATGCACTGTTTTCTTATTTTATATTTCAACTGATTCCTGAAAATATTACCCATGTATATGGAGAAAGTCAATGGCAAGACCAGCAGACAAGACACCTATCAAACATCAAATAAAAAGTTGCTCACATATTCCTGTGGCTCTGCAATTTCATAGCAATATAACTAGAAGTGGCTCTTTTGCCAAAGACCATATATATGAAAATATAAGGAACAGAAAATGAAAGTGCTCATTTTTCTGAGCTGTTTAAATAAAGATGCCTTTTTTTTTCCCCAAATATTTTGACCTTTTGCTACAAAGAACAGAAAAAGTTTGGCAAGAAGCTTTCAGTTTCAAACCTAATTTAAATACCTAATACCTCTGTAGCCTGGTTATATGCCCAGTTTCCTGGTTTCAGCTGGGATAGAGTAAATTTTCTTCCTAGTAGCTGCTGCAGTGCTGGGTTTTGGTTTTACTCTGAGAACAATGCTGATAACACACTGATGTTTTAGTTGTTGCTAAGTAGCCCTTACCCTAGTCAAGGGCTTTTCAGTCTCTCATGCTCTGCCAGTGAGGAGGGGCACAAGAAGCCAGGAGAAACCAAAGACAGGATACCTGACCCAAACTGTCCAAAGGGGTATTCCATACCATAGAGCATCATGAAGAGTATATAAACAGGGGGGAATTAGCTGGGAAGGGGGATGATCGCTGCTCGGGAATGGGCCAGGTATTGGTCAGTGGGTGGCGAGCAATTGTATTGTGCATCACTTGTGTTTATTGGTGTTTTTTTTCCTTTCACCTTTTAGTTTTATATCTTTCCTAGTTATTTCCATTATTATGCTTGTTAGCATTATAATTATCATCATCACTATTATATTATAATTTATTTTAAACTGTCATTAGCCCGTGGGATTTACATTCTTTCAGTTCTCCTCCCCATCCTGCTCAACAAGGGAGTGAGTGGGTACATGGTACTTAGTTGCTGGCTTGGTTTAAAAGACGACATCCTGTCAGGACCCTTACTATTTTCTTTTTAATGAATCAACACAATATAATATATGCCTGTGACACACCTGAAGTTCCCTTTGAGATTTTGGCCCAAGAGAGATGTTCCATGCTCTCTTGGGAATAACTCATGGCACTGCTGGCTTTCTAAATGGACATTTTTGAGTTTTCAGTTGAAGGCCTCAGATTATTGATGTTCAGATGAAAAGTAAAACCTTTAACAGAAAGTGGACTTCCAATGACATGGGAGGGTGTTCCACATCAGATTTTGCATTTTTACAAGAAAGGTGGAGTGACTCTTGCCCTCACAATGTTTAAGTCCAACAGGTCATGCACAGAAGTCAGCTGCTGATCAGTCCACAGCAATGACATTGAAGAAGACATAGAAATTCCTCTGTAAATCCTCTTGAAAGCTTTCTGCTAGAAGGAGGACTTCCCCACAGTATGTAGCTCCCCTGCTCCAGATCTAAGTGAGATAGAGCTGATTTTTGCTGGTGAAATTCCAAATGGGAAACACTCCCTTACATAGGTGTTACATCTCCTGTGGGACTGTGCTTAAGCTTTTTGGTTTGGAGGCAGAGAAAGAACTGCCAGAAAGGACAGATTAGTAGGGCAAATGGTTAAATTGGTTATTATTTAAGAAGTATTTTTATCATTAAGATATAGTTATGCCCCATTAACTGAAAAACACTAATACAGCTTATGGGTGTGGGGCTGGCATGAATGTCTCAAATACACGGATAAATACCATGATAAATGCTAAGCTCATTTTATAGTTGGCATAGCAATGTATTGAAGGTCTTTCTGTACTAAAATCCTTCGAGTCTTATTTTAACGTTGCTCTTTGTAACAGCCCAGCTTTTTGCATTTCTCTCTTTTAAGTAACTAAATGAAGAGCTCTACCAAGGGAAAACTGATCCTATAATACACAACCTGCAACCCATTTTCTGCATCACTTTCCTAAGACTTTGTTACCTTGGAAGACTTGACAATTTCCAATTAACAAGATGCAGGTGCAGCTGATTAGTGGGCCTGGTGGAACTCTGGATGGTCCATCACATCCTTCCTCAGTAGGTGAGGGTTTATTTTCCCCTCCTGGGCATCACCAGGGTTTGAAACCTTCTTAGCAGAAGGGAAGGTGAAATGCTATCAATATTAAAAACTTCTCCATCTGAAAGGACATGTGTTCCTACAAAGGGAAATAGAAAGTATGGGTTATATTTTAAAATGTTAGCAGTAATGAATGATTTAAGTTTTCAAAGGTCAGAAAAATGAGCTTTGTAAATTTTCACTGGGGATTTTGCACAGCCCTGACTTATATTTTTTGTTTTCTTCAGCATTGATAACAGTTGCAGGTGACAATTTTTCCCTCTCCAGTTTGAAGTCCCGCCAGTATAATTTATTTTTGTATAGCTTTGTATAAGGTGCTTTGTCAGGAAAGATCCCAAAGACCTTCTGACACGAACATCAAAATGCAGCACTTCTTCGTGAGAAGGCAGCAATCTCATGTTGCCAGTTTCTGACATTCAGAAATGGTGACTTAAAATCTCACAAGTTGTGGGGTGGGCTTGAGAAGTTCTTTCTTTGTGTTGTCTGTTGTTTGTTTGGGTTGGTTTTTTTTCCCCTTTCTGTTTTCTCTAATGGAATGCTATTCTGAAGTAGATCTGCCCTTTAAAGGGATGAAAAGTTACGTTTATGAAAGATTTTAGAAGAAGGAAGTAGGAAAAGGATAATATAACCAAGAGTTTCACCAGCGCACCAGCTCACAAAAAGGTGTAGGTTTCAGGAATTCACAAAACGCTGTAATATCTAAAGAATCAGCAGGAGATGAAATCAACACATCCAGCAGTGGAAGCGAAGCAAAGCAAAGCACCATGGTATCCCAGAGCTTTGGCTCTCTAATGGTGTCAGAGCACAAAAGCTCAGACTTAATTTCAACAGGCCTCAGCATTACTACTTAGTGACCAGTCCTCTTATTGTGGATGGTTAAATGGTGAAATTAGTTCTGCCTGACTTCAAACAATTGGTCCCCATGTACTTTGTCAGCTCATAGTGAAGTTTGTGTCATACTTGTCGCATGCAGGAGTGTCCACTGAATTTACAATATTATGCTATTACTTTAATATATTATATAATTGTTAATATTTAATATGTGTACGTTACATCGGTATTAAGGATGCTGACACTTCCTACTGCAAACCCTATTTTCAGTTAGTTATAACTTCTCATACTTAGTGATTTGACACAAAATTTTCTGTGCCAGGTGTCTGCCTCAGGCAGAATTTTGTGGTGTTCTTCGGTTTGTTTGTTGGGTTTTTTTGTGTCTTTTAATGTCAGTCAAGGCAGCTCAGCTATTCCTGAGAAGTCGTCTAGGGAAAACCACACAAAATAAACCTGGCAGTCTTTTTGAAGGGATCTGGTGTGTCCTTATGCTGGGGGAAGGCACTTAACCTTTGGCAAAGATGTGGCTCTCTTTTTTTGGATGTATGTGCTTCAGTTGGTAGGTTCAGGTGGAAAACTTGCCAGAATGTGGGTGAACAATGAACGTTTGAGGGATCAGAGTTCACCCTGTGCTCACACAGACCTGTTGGAATGTGATGTGCAATATGACTATTCATGCTCAATGCCTTCAGCTCCATTCCAAAATCACCTTGATGTGTGGTTGCCCCACAAATACCTATCAGCTCCTTATAGCCTCAGTCAGGCAACTGCAGACTTCTGGCAATAAGATGAATTGTGTGACACATTTAAGCCATTTTTTCCCCTTATGTTCAAGGTTCATCTTTATCTTGCTCATGCTAAAACCACTGAGCATCCCTTAACATCTGTTTGTGTTTTTAATTCCAGAAGTAAGTTTGCAAAGGTCTATTGGGAAAAGCAGATTTAATCAGTAAATTTTAAGTCTAAAGGCAGGACCAAGCCTTTCCTCACTTTTCCCTCTTAATGGTTTTAGCAGCAAGATACTTCCAAATGCATACTTACTGCACATTTGGAAAGAGAACATCTTCCATCTTCTCTCAGAAGGCAGAATATCCCTGCCTTGTCTCATGTTCCCCAACATGCAGTCTATACATAAAGTCTGAGTCTGCAGCAGTCCTCTTCCTCCATAAGATGAATCACAGAATCATGGAATGGTTAGAGTTGGAAGGGACCTTAAAGATCATCTAGTTCCAAGCCACAATACATCCTTGCACACCCCCCAGATAGCAGGGTTTTACTCGGTGGTGTACCTGGAGGCTGTTTTACACCATGCCTCTTCCACTGACCCAGAAGTTGCAGATCAGTTTGTCAGAATAATGCAGTGGATTGATAATGTACCATAACTGAAGTGAAATCATACAATTATCATTTCTGGTACAGCGTCAGTTTGAATATTGCTTCTTTTAGTGCTGTTCATACCCTACAAAATGAATACAAGTATTTTTATTGGAAAGATTTCTGCCATTTTCCTCTGGATTGATGCTCTGGAGAGCAGGGCAATTTCTAGGGAATCTGTAAGTGCATTGAATCTAGTTTTATTTTCTTAAGTTGGCACTTCTTTAAAAAAATAAATAAAAGTTGATAGGTCTTTTTTCATTTTTGAATATCTGAATCATATTGCTTATAAAATGCCACCCATTGCACATCTCTAGAATTCATAAACACATACACAATAGTGATAATTTTCCTACAGAAACATGTTTTCATGTGCATAGTGTATATCTAGTTCTTTTCCTCGTTACGGTGTATAACTGGTGTGTTAGAGAGCGTCAGTAGAGACCAAAATTAGACCAAAAAAGATATTCGTTCAGCAAAACCTTGATGCTGTATCACAACCTTTTTATTCTAGCCTTCAGTTCAAAGATGCTTGCATACATTATTGAGCAAGCTGCATATTTTCCTGGCTAAGGTGTGTATACTGTAGTCATTACATTTTCGCACACTCCACTGGCTGAGCTGCATGGACTGCTTTAACTATCACCAGGAATACTTGACTGAGTTCAGCTGCTTATTTGAGTGCTTCAGTTTGTGTACTTTATTACTTCAGTGGTGTATGTTGATAAAGTTCTGTTCTGTGCTGTTAAATTTTTGGTTCTGCCAATCTAGCTCTATTCCATGCTGCGAGAACTGCACGCATTGCTAACTGCTTGCTCCGTGCTGAACAGGAGTGGTAGAAATGTTATAATCTGCACTGTTTTGTTAAATGAGCTGCATATTTTTGTTTTTATATACGTTGCTTACCCAGTTGTGTACATTTGCCCAACTCATTATACAAAATAAGCTTGATTGGAATAAGAACATTCTCTACCAGCTGTCTGCTCTGAGTCAGTATGGAACAAAATTAGCAACTTTCTCTTTCCAACAGTGACACGATTGCATCCAAAGTTTAATGCAATTGGTTTGGAGAGATCTTGTTTGTTTCATTCACTCCATGCAAACATCGAGATTAACAAACCAATTTGTTGCAACCTAATTTGTTTTCACAAATATGAACAGAGTTAAGTAACAGAGGAGAAACTCAGCATTTTAATACAGGAAAATATTTCCATGTAGAGTGTGGAATAGAGAGACCTAAATATCATTTTCTAACTTTGAGCCATACATTGTAAACGTACGAAGATGGAAAATAACTAGAGGCCTCCCAAGATGGATATTTCATCAGAGAAGCAGTATCCTAAATACTTAAAATTACAAATGCAACCTTTTGTAAATGAAATGCATGGTTCCAGCAAGAGCTGCAAAAATAAACTCAACTCATGACCATTAGAAACCTCAAAATGCTGCAATAGACGGAATTAATGAAAACTCATGTATAGGGATATGTAGTTTGCTCATTAACGTAGATACAAAACTGAGTTAACATCATTAAAGGAGTGTTTTTCTAACTGGCTAGGTTTTGAGTCCGTTTCAGTAAAACCGACAGCTTATTCTTAGATTTTGTTTTGGCTAATTTGCAGAGCTTGCACACAGAGTATCTTGTGCTTCCATTTACAAACTCTTCAACACTACCTCTCCTCAGAAAAACTTTAGTTTAGACATAATTAAGTAGATGGTTTACCTGGATTCCTATCTGCCCCACATAGGAGTGTAAATGTGCATGGCTCCTGTCGTAAGTGTCCCACTGCTGATTGCTATCACTTTAATGTTCTAAATCACTCTTGTCTGAGCAGACTGCCTGGAAGGTCCAGATTTGTTTTTGCAGAATTTTACATATGAAAGCTTAATTGATGTGACTGTTTTAGTCAGAATTGTCTGATTTCAAACAGTTGCTATTTAATTCTCAGGCTTCTCAGGAACCATTATTCAGGAGTGTAAACAATGCAATAGTTTTGTTCTAAAAACAAATGTGTGACTACTTAGGGTATTCTTAGGCCGCTATTTTTAGTGGTCTGTCTTCACTGATACCTCTGAAAAAGAAATTTGAAGAGACAGGTAAAAATGGAATATATTACTATATCCTTTATATTATATCAAAATTAAACTAGTCTCCACATTTTGGTTTGATGTGTGCATTAAAGTTGGTTATCAAAAAAATATGACAAACCAGGTATACTAGATTTAAAGTCTGCAAAATAAATGTACTATATGAGATGAGCTAAATCCAACCTAGACTTTCTTAAGAGAAGCAGAATAACTAATTTTGCATAAAATGACTTAGAGCAGACAGATGGTGAGGAAGAGGGTTTTGTCTCTGTTTTCTCTTTTCTTCATTCAGCATGAATTTACTTTCAGTACCAGTCCGTTAGCAGCAAAGATCTAGATTTTGCTTTTCCTTTGAACTGATAAATATCAGCTAGTTTTCCCAAAGCTATTAGTATAAACTGAGAGCAGAATTTGACTCTTCTTCTTTATCATATTCAAATGAATGATGGCTATGTGCGGTTTCTACTGTGTAGGTATCCTGTACAGATTTGCAGAGGAAAATTCTTCCTTTTGCAGAGGGAAGTGAAAAAAAAATATTCCTTTCTTTGGGGAAAGAAAATGAGAAAACTTTAGTTTTTCCTGCTGCTATGCAGGTTGAGGGATCAAGGGCACCCTCAGTAAATTTGCAGATGACACCAAGTTGCTGATACTGTTGATCTGCTGGGGGGTAGGAAGACTTTACAGAGGGATGTTGTGCCAGGATTGGCTCAGATTGGATATTGGGAAAAATTTCAGGTTGTCAGGTATTGGAACAGGCTGCCAGGGAAGTGGTTGAGTCACCATCCCTGGAGGTATTTAAAAGATGTATAAATGCGGTGCTTGGGGACAACCTTTAGTGGTGGACTTGACAGTGCTGGAGTGATTGAACTTGATGATCCTAAAGTTATTTTCCAACCTAAATGATTCTATGATTCTGTTGTATGATTCTGTGAAGCAGCTGAAAGGTTTTCATGAGGTCTGCTACTCTGTCTATCCCAGCTTTCCATCAACCTCTCTAACAGTACCTGCAACAAACCGGGTTGTCTTTTCTGTTTTAGATCTGAGTAACCTATTTTATTGTGCGGCTTAGAATGCTTACTGAGAAACCAGCATACTAAATTCAAAACATAAATTCCATTCACTGCAGCGTAAAATGATATGGACTGTTAAAATACTGGGAACAGACAGGATACCCATTTTCTGTGGATATCCAAAGATATCTGTGGATATCCAAGATCTGTGGAAAGTAGCTCTAATTCATAAGATACATAAGTATTCCATATATTTTCTGTGTTATTTTTATGCAGCTGGTATACACAGTCTCATATAAACTCTTCTGTAATTTATAACTGACCTCTCTCTTTTCTCTCCTCCAGAGAGTAATTTTCAATGTTGTCAACTTCAGTAAAACAAAAAGCCTCTATAGAGATGGGATGGCTCCAATGGTGAAATCCACAAGCAGACCAAAATGGTAAGTTATCCTTTCAAAAACTTAGTGAGATAAGAGTGTTTTATCTGTCAGTTTCTTGTAGTGAAAACTTTATGGCTTAGGTGCATGCTTTCATTAACAGTAGGAGAGAACTTCTATGCAAGAGCAGTGTTGTGAAGACAGGTTCTCTTTGGAGCAGATGGACAGCATGAACTCTGGCAACCCATTCCAGTCTTGCTGTGATGGTGTGTTGTAGTGCCTTGGTTCAAACGACATGATTGAAGCAGTGTCTGTTCAAGCAAACTGAGCAGTCAGGGCTTGGGGCAAGTTATTTTTCAGTGACATCCTCACCATACAACTGTTAGGACAGTTCCTGGCCCAGTTTTGGCCTGTCTTCGCTAGCCGTCTCCCAAACAAAGCTTGCAAGCAATGTGGGAGAGGGACTGGGCCTGGACTGGCTCTGAAAAGCTGTTTGGATTTGTTCTCCCTGTTTTGGATGGTGTTAGTTTAGTGGAAGAATGTAGGCTCTGCCTTCTGAGTTGACCTTGTGAAGAAGCACTCTGCTGGCTGCTTTATTCAAGGAAGAAAGCCAAACAATCTGGTCATAAGCTACGTAATATAGACAACTGAGAAAGTCATGCCCATGTGAAACACATGAATACCCATATAGATAGTACATTTTCTCAAAGCAAATGTAATGAAACATGCACTGTGAATAATAATATGTAAATCTAAGGTGTCCTAATGCATGCAGGACTCCCAAGAATTATGTGATTTGCCTTTAGCTAGGAGTTTTGTTTGAATACGGATAGTGAGGTTAGGCTGTAAGTGTACAGTAATGTATTCTTGTAAGCCTTTACACCTGCTCCTTTTTATTGGTTAATTAGTAATACATTTGATGAAGCTGCACATTATCTGAACATCATAAATATATCTTTCTTAAAAACTTCTACTGTCACAAAACTTTAACCCACAAGATGTTAACTTCCGGTGGTCATAAGATCATGGTTACTGTATGGCTTCCTCTTCGTATGACCAGCAGAATGGCTATTTGTTTTTTTATCTAGATGGTAAGGTCTTATGGACAGAAGAGCTGTCTGAGAGTACAGTTAGTGGATGGAGTCAATTCCAGCTCAATAGAAACATGTAATAACATTGAAAATTAATTAAAAAAATCCGTTGTGTTTAGTGTTTTTTGTAGCAGAAGTCGTGTTAATTGTATTTACTATTTAACTTCAGAAAAATCTTTTGGGGCTTTTCAGGGCCGCATTCATCAAGCATACTTTAATAATCTTTCAAAACCTTTTCCTTGTCTCACTGGGGTCTGGTATTTGCAGCTAAGTATATTGTGTATAAGTTTATCTATAAATCAGATATTGCTTTCATACAAATTTTATGCCTTACTTTGGTTTCAAATTAAAGTGTAAATCTTACAAAACAATGCAAAATAGGCTTTTCTAGAACATATAGGCTCCTTCGCTATTTTTAAAACAGATTTCTCTTCCATTTCCCTGGAGATCTATTTATTTTTGTGTTTTATATTTTTAGGGGATGTATTTTGCTCCATGAAAGTGAGGAATGAATAACATTGCCTGGAGCGAGGCACAGTGTAGGCAGCAGGTGCTGAGCAGCTTCCTTGTACAGGGCTACTACCATACTTTAATACTGTTTCAGAAATTCTAGCTGTAATGTTTTTCTTTAAAAAGATCATTTTAAGCTATTTTTATTTTTTTTCTAATAGTGTGTGTATGAAAACATCTTGCTGTACTTTGAAGGTGCTCATTAATTCATACCCTTATCAGGGACCTTAGTGATATCGGGGTCTACTCAGTATAATTTTTTGTCTTGATGTTAATAGGAGTTATCCATGCATTTTCCAGGTGGGAAAACACATACATTATTTTTGGGTATATGCTTTCGATTAGAGCTGTCTTCCCTTTGGATTGTGCCTTTTACAATTACCTCTGTATCTGTTTCCATGGCATTCTACTGAAACCTGTAAACAAAATTTTCTCTTTCTCTGTTTGCTGAAAAGGTATTTACTAGTACTTGCAGTTGCTAATACAGCATACAGGTAACTGTAGTCCTTGAACATGAACAGGGCAATATCTAGCTGCATCAATTTGATCCCATTTGATGCTTTGTGTATATTAGTCTTGTAAGCAATACTGAATCATTCTATGCTGTGAAAGTGCTGAGGTTTACATGAGGGTGCTCAGGATTCAGAGTTGTGGAAGGAAACCACTGGAACTCTCCACCTTATATTAAGATGTAAGTCAGCATGGCAGGTGAGTGGATGTAATAGAATTAAATGAGAAAATGATATATTAATGACAAAAAAAAAGATGAAAAAACAGAAAAGATTTTAAAATCAAGTTAAAAGGAAGATTACCAGAAGCTATGCTCTCCAGATATTCTGTTACAGTGCTCAGTCCTTCATCTCTGAATTATTTTGTACCAAATACTTGAGGAGTTCATCATTATTGTGCCTGCCTGTGTGGCATGTGATCCATACTGAAATTCTCCCAGTTCCCTCTAGCCTTGCTGATAGAAACAATGCTGTATCACACACAGCTATTCCACTCCTCTTTTTATATAACCAGGTTTGAGTTTAGGGTGATAAACTGTCTATTTTCCTTTTTGCATACACGGGATGTAGGTACATTATTCCTCTTAAGAGCAGACACTCAAGCCCAAGTTAGGCCCTTTTGATTTAAACGAGAAAGTTCCCTCTGTATCCAGGATAGAATTTGACCATATTTCTCACAAAATCCTGCATATCAAAAGTAGATTGGCCTCCAGAGACTGTGAATTTTAATGTTTGTTTCGAATGTGGTTATGCAGACATGGCTCCGAGCTTCGCAACGTTTTGTGAGTTTGATTCTTGACTCTGGAACAAATCACTGCCAAGTGCTCTTGAAGTAGAGAGTGTGTCAAACACAGATCAACGTTTTTGACCTGTATTCTCTTGCCCTGTGGGGTAAGATCTTTAAATGCAGTCAGCATCAAGGTTCAGCTCCGTGTTACTGATGTAAATGGAGTATATCACTGTCATCAAAGCACACTGTGCGGACACAGATGTTCTGGTGTTGACATATTCTTCTTTTTTTGAAGTAAGGCCAAATATTTCCAGTAATGAGCTCTAAAAAGGAGGAAGCAGTATGCTGAAGGATGAGGAAAAAACAGGTTTCATGGTAAAGAAAAATATTATGCTTTGAAAACAAACCCCCCCAAAAAATAAATTCTGATTAAAATTTTGTCCTCTATTTTCCCTGCATATGGTCATGGATTTACTGAGTATTCGTTCCCAGAGGGATAGAGTCAGAAGAACTAAGTAGATTAAGTTCCAAATCCCTCTCCCCATTTTCTGTGTTTTTTGTGTTTTTGTGGACAAGCTATGTTGACACTAAATAGTGTGGGGTTGTGTCAGTTGCATCAGTCAAATTTCACTGCAGTGAATCACAGCTCAGATGTAGAAATGCAGCGTTGTGTCACACCATGTTACATCAGCTGGTCAAAATATGTGGCACCCATATTTCAAAGTATGGGCTGCATTTTTGCTTAAAGTTAGCTGGTTGTTTAGAAATATTATACCCAGATTTTAGAGAACTGGTGGGCTTTTTCCATAATAATTACTACAGGTATAAAAACGTAACAAATACCATAGAGACCTGTCATGTTTTGCCTGGGTCTGTTTGCTTTGTTTTGTGGAGGTGAGGAATTGGAAGGGAGATTGATTTGTGGAAATTGAACTTTCGCGGTGCTGATGCAGTTTCTGCTGTAATCTTATTTTTCTTTGCTGCTTCATTTAAGTGCAGCCTAATTTTGTTGCAGTTTCTTAATCACGATTTCACACTAAAAGCTCTGTCTTTGAAAGGTGTTGGCAAAGCCTACCACGTGGCCATGGCAGTGGAAGACCATTTGAGCACATATACCATACCATTATATTGATTGCAGGAAGTTTTACAAGTTTCTCAAAGTGAAATAGAAGAGTGAGTTGTTTGAGAGGCAGCAGATTTTCCAAATGATGAAGTGAGCAAATATTCCCTTTGGGCAGAGAACAGCTATAAGTCTTGATTATTCAGTGTTCGCATTGCCTCATTGGGGACATTAGTTTCTCAAATTGTGCTAATCTTTTAAAAGTAACAACTGGCCACTCATCACCTTAGGTATTTCAGCAAGATCATGTGCAAAACTCTAATTAGTATTTATAGAACAGCAGCTCCTCCCAGTAGAATAGTATCGCTAGCTGGCAAATATCTGGTTGACACCTGTTAAGTCTTCAGACATCCATTGTATTTTATTCTGCATTTCAAATGAGCGGAGAGCAGTAGGTGAAGTCCCCATAATTAAGGGATAAAGGATAATAAATAAGATGGTTTTTGAGTGGATGAGCACAAGGTTAAAGGCTGTTCTGCAGTTGCGATGCTGTGTTTCAGGAAATGTTTCTTTGTAAGTAATAAGGCTAGCTAAAATATTACAGAGCCTTCAGCATATGAGAGAGGATTTATGTCTAGGTTTACATGTGTTTTGTTTATAATGTCAGATTTCAAAATGCTTCTTGGCAAAGCAGCTACTTTCTTCCCTGTCTTTTATCTCACACAGCATTGATGGCTTTTAGCTGGATAGCTGCCTATCCCAGCAAGCCCTCCACTACCTCTGTTGCTATAACATCTACTGTTCAATACAACACATTGCTTCTGAAGCATTTTTCTTTTCCAGTAAACCTGGGACTACAGGAAAACTTCAGGATAATTAATTCAGATTTGAATCTATATGTATCTTGGTAAATATTGTCATAATGAGGATTTTTGGTAGACATTGAGAAAAGCAATGTAAGTTTTATGAACAATACTCCCATATGTTCCATTCATCAGAAGGGGACAAGACTGAGAAAATCTGAATTTTGAGTAGCTAAAATGTGTTGATTCTTGCCAAGTTTCTTTAACATTTGTGTCTACAATGCAGTGTTACAATCACTATCATGTCTACCAGGCTGCATTATACATTCAAGACTTTCAGCAGCATTTTTAGTATGTATTTATATATCTTTAGCCATAAGATAAGCTGTTTGTGAAGTGAGCTGTCATTTGTGGTGAAACAGTTTGAGAATAAAGCACTAAATATATATATAGCTTGCTAATCTGAAAGACTAGAATTGCTTACTATAAAATAAATAGTGGGATAGGAGTAGTGATAACATAACCTGAATTTTGGTAACGAAGATGAACAAGCTGTTATCATTACCTGATTCCTTCCTTGGCCTATTTTACAACTTTGGCTACTCTCTGAAGTTTGTTCCTTTGCCAGTTTTATAATGTAATGTGTGCTTGTTCTGGCTTTCCTGAGGGATCTGCTGAAAATGCTTTTGGCAGTTCAGAACTATTTCTCATGGCACAGGTACATCTTGATGTAGTCTTTGCCGGCTGCAGATCTGGCTCCTCAGAGCTGCTCCAGCCCTTGTCCTCACACCACTCTGTGCAGGATCACCAGGCTGTGAGCTGCCCAGGTTAAAAGGCAACTTTCAAGGAAGAGAAGAAGCATTTAATCCTAGTCTGGTTCACCACGCAGATCCAAAACCAGCTGTATAGGTCCAACTGGAGGAGCAGCGAGGGAGCTGCAAGGAAGTGGCTGGAGCAGGGGCAAGGGGATGAGAATAGCAGCTGCTAGGAAAATGCCTAGAGAATTGTCTGTGGAACCTCAGCCTCCATTGCAATAACTCATAGCATTTTATTTGGAGAAAACAGGGAGAAAGACATTGCAGTATTGACCTTTTAAAATCTCACACTGAGGGATAAACAGTAGTTTTGTCTTGGTCTTAGCTGTAGCTCTTTGGAAGAAAACAAGATGATTTTAAACAGTTTTAAGGTTGGCATCTATATGAAAGTAAAATAACTGCCTCTGAAGTCAATCCCTGGATAAATTAATGTTTGTGTGAATCATGTGAAATAAGAAAAGAAGCAGACCTAACCATTTTTCAAACCCATAAAAGAAATGCACTTTCTTCCCCTTTCCCAGTCCAGCAAAGGTAGTTATTCTTGGGAATATAAAGTAGGTTACATATCACTCTTATCAGCACAGTTTTTGCAGAAATAGAGGAGAAGTTATATTCTGCTGACACAAAGTATGAATCAGATCCCAAAACTAATGTGTTTATTGTGAAAACTAAATGGGAGAGAAAGTTAAATTTTATTGACTGGAGACTTTGCTGGAAATTTCAGATGCATGGAATTATGTTGGGGAAAATTAGAAGCAAGGAAATAAAAGTAATATAAAAAAAAGGCAAATTAGAGTTCAAAGAAAAAAATAATGAAGCTCCAAAGGACTGATAACGCATCATTTAAAAACTCCAGCTATTTAACATGTATGTGTGTGTTTCCTCATCATTTATCTGACTGATCTCCTATAAATCAATTAGATTACCAGTCAAAAGGCCCCAGCCAGGATCAAGACATATTGTGCTTAGTGCTGTGGAAACATATAAACAGGCAAAGTCCTTTTCCGAAGTTGTGAAAATTTTATGATTGATTTCAGTAAGAGCAAAGTTAGGCCAATACTGAGCACTTCTGAAAATTCCCTCCTTAAAGATTTATTCCAAGCAGTAACTGTTTAAAAAATGACAAACTGCTTACATAAGAGTCTAAATATTTGATGGTTATAGTATTTACATCTAAAACACCAGAGGCTATGTGCTTTAATACCTCAATCTGTTTCCCATATACTCTGTCAACATGAGTTCCCTGCATTGATTGAGGGCACTCGGTGATCCCTAAGGTTGTATTCAGGAAAGGTTACCCTTGGTACTACTTTATTCATGAAAGGTTTGAAGCACAAAGGAAACAAATGGGTTTGTTCCTGCTAGGTGTATTTTTGTCATCTATAAATACTTAATTACTGGGGTGCTGATGAGAAATTCAAAATCTTTAAAAAGTGCAGTTGCCTGAAAATAATTCCCCCATCACCAGTGCAAATCACAGTGAAATCTGCGGTTGGGAGGTTTTGTGGCAGTTTAAAACAACTGAATTGTAGGTTTTTCCCACTACACTCCATGGTATTGAGTTTAATGGCTGCAAAATATGACCAGAGTTGTGCATTACATCCCATCCCGAAACAGGTCATTCTCTTTCCTCAGGTGATGGCCATTTGGTGGAACTGATTGCATGAAAAGTGTTCACAGAACTGGGTCCCTAACCTTGGCAGGCTTAAAAAAAGTATATAAAATTGAGGCTTTTTTCCTCCAAATGAGTCTGTAAGTTAGATAAATATGGGCAGCACTGAAATCAAAGCAGAGTCAAACTACCAAGAGGACATTGCAGCTTTTCATTGCAATTTAGTACTTTGAACTAATGGAGCGAAGCAGAATGAAAATCACCTCTGTTAAGAATGGCATTTATCAGCCGTAAGTACTTAGTAGTAAGAGCCCTACACAGACAAAGCTGAGTGTCACCAAGAAATGTACTTGAAAATCAGACTGTTAACACAAGACTACACAAATAGAGCCAAAAACTGTAATCAGAAAATGCAACATCTCCTTAAGAATGTGTTAATGGTCTGAAGAGTGCTAGACAAGTTGCATTTAACAAGATGTAATAACCTATGACATAATATAATTGAGAGTGCACAGCTACGCAACACAGTCAGGTTAAATTTTGCCTTTCCTTCACCTAGCCTTGCAACTTTAAAGATCTTTCAACATATGATTTTAAAAATACATAGTGCTGTTTAAATTTACATATGTCATAAAAGCTTTGGATGTGCAATATATCGGAACTAGAACTCTAAGTAAAGTTAGGGCTGAAATATCCATCCTAATATTTTTAAATGTTTATTTGAATCATTAATGACAACTTTTTCATTAATCTTCTGTGGAGAAACAATATTTAGTGCAGAGGAAAAAGTAATGGAAACTATTCATTTTGAACTTGTGATAAAAGTGAGACTGTTATCAGGCTCTTGCCTTATATTTGAAGTGCCATGGTAAAAGCCAAAGCAATGAGTTCAATTTCTCTTTTAATAGAACATAAAATAGAAGACAAAAACATTTGGCTCTACTGTGGAAATTGAGAATTGTAGAGGAAATAAGCAGTAAATAAGTATGGCAGGTGATAATGCAGGAACAGAACATTAAAATAATAGGTGCTGTATCTTGAACTTTGCCTCATGGGATTCGGCAGTTACATATAAACCCAAAATATAAAAACCTAATTTTTATGCTATGATTACAAAGGTTGAGTTATGAATTTACTTCTATATGAGAGAATTAAAATTTAATGACAAAATCATTCCTGCATCTATAGATGCTGAGGCAGTGGCTAAAGTTTGGGGTTTTTTTTTCAACTGCTTCAAGTAGGATTATTGAATTCTAGCTTGAAAGTGAAACTTCATCTTCCTTCACTATATTAAGCATCTCTGAGATTGAAAACCTAGCAAGAGCTCTCCTAGTGTGATTAGAAAGTATCCAATATTTTTTGGCAGCAAATACTAATTCCAATCTTTCTGTCTAGTACTGCTCAGGCAGCACAAGGATAACCAGCTGTCAGATGCTTTGGGAAATGGAAAGGTGAGGCTCCAGGCTCTCAGTGGAAAGCTGGCAGCTTTGCTGACAGGTCACTGCCTCTGGAAAACAAGAATGCTGCTGCGGAAGGGCTATGCTGGGCAAGGAGGCTGATCCTCAGCTGGAATATCATCCCTTTGGAAACCACGACTTTAGTATGGTTTGCACAATACAGCACCTTCATTACTGCTCTCAGACATCAGGGTTTCTTTGCATATTTCCTTTCTGCCACTTTGTAGATCTATTGGTGGTATTTAGGGTGTTTATCTGCCTAAGATCTCAGGACACAAGGCAGCCAGGATGGAGAGACTCTCTAGTAGCTATAATGGAGCCCCCAGGTCCTGTGCTTACTGTAGCACAGTTGTGCAGATGGGCTGCAGGTGAGCTGTGCAACTGAGGTGCAGGTGCCCATCGTCAGGACATTGTGTTTGATTTGCTACAGGTGTGAAGGTAATTAAAAAAGGCTGTTCTGTAGATATGTGTCTTTCCCATACAGCAGGTTGGAGGGTGTGAGGCAGGACATGAGTTCTTCATACTGGCTGGTAAGGGCTTGTTACAGCATGAGATCTGTTTAACTTATTGTATCTTTTAACAGTGGGGTGGGCATGGCTGTTGTTAAATAGCGTGGAAGAAAACCTATAAAATACTTATTTCAGCTGGGCTTCTTTGTTTGAAGCAAGAGGCCCTGTGTGGACCTAGGCTGAGGAGGACTTGGCTTGTAGGGCTGCCCTAGGGGGCCTGCATTCCCTTGTGCCACTCAGGCTCTGCCTTCTGTAATTTCCAATTTAATTCCCTCTTTTTTCCTCTTCCCTGCTCTTGCCCAGCCACCCCTCCTCAATGCTTGCAAGTCTGGAGAGAAAATGGTGGGGAGTGCTGGTGACAAGAGAACCCAGGTTTGCTGATGTGCCTTGTTCTTTTGGAGGTGCCTACACGTGTGGGTGTTTGCTCTAGTGTCCTTTGCCCACAGTGTGGCTCAAGGAACTATGCCAAGACTAGCGCAATAATGAAAAGAAAGTGTCCTATCAGTAACTCAAGAATTAGGTTTGATTAGGGATTAGCTGTAAATTTATTAGGGAATTGATTTCAAATAGCAGAATTAGTAACTTCCAAAATTGGGAACAGCTCTTGAGGAAGAAAATAGTGTTTGTGTTAGGTTTTTGTTTGAAGACTTCATCATTGTTCAGCCTTTTTCAGGTGCTGTAAAAGAGCAGTGTATTCATTCTATGAAGAATATTTCAAAAGCTTATTGGAAATGTGTGATACCCTTCAGCAAATTTATAGGAAAGGCCGTTGCAGCTCAAGATAAAGAGAGATTTTAACTTAAAAGGATAGATTTGTCATAAAATAGAGGGATATCCAAGTTAAAATAATTTACCATGCTTTTAATATTTGATAAAATTCTCTCCTAATATTTTTCTCGGTGTAGTTAAAAAGCACCAGTGCCTCACAGCTTTGTGACCAGCAGTGATACAATAATTTAGCTTTGATAAGGAAAAAAAATTCCCCCATCTGCTGCTCTATAGCATAGTTTAATGCTCTTGTATTCGCCTTTTAAATGTCATTCAGTCAATGAGGGGGAGTCATGCAGCATGTGGGTGTCTGTGTGTAGTTTTTCTTATTAAACATAATTCCTGGGGCTCTCCTGGGGGGCTGGCGGAAGGGATTGTGGTGCAAATCCTGCTTGGAAAATGTTTAGCTTGTTTGGGCTATGTGAACTTGAGGAATGACTCAGCAAGGGGAAAAGTGAGGCTGCAGGTGCAGTTAGAAGGTCTTTACCTTCAGGAGCAGCTTCTGTAGCTAAAAGCAAACTAAGTCAAGGTAAGCAGGGGAGGAAACATATTCACATTCACTGGGTGTTAACCCCTGCAGGCAAAAGTCTGGTACTTGCTTTAAAAGGAGGAAGAAAGCAGAAATACTGTTCGTGCACCTGGTGAAATGAAGGAGGAGTTGATTTAGGTGGGAATTGTGGTTATAAATATAGTTTTCTGTACAAGTTGGGGGAAAAAAGGAAAGCCTTGCATTTTATGTCCTGCTCTGCGAGTGTATATGATTATGTTAACTGTTAATTTCTGTCTCAGAAACACATAGGCTTTTAAACCAGTGTATTAAATGCAATCTTGGCCTTTAATCGTACACTGAGAATGATCACCTGGAGGAAATTTCCACCGTTGTGCAGTTGCAAACTAAGACTCTTACTCAGGGCAGAGAAACAAGGGGAGAAAAGCTATTAGGCATCAGATGCACAGAAGAAAACAGTAGCTTTTCTCCTGAAAGTGTTTAACAGATATAACTGCTTTCATGCCATTATTGCTATGAGTAAGCATGGGTCTAGATGTTTGAACATCAGTCTGAAAGGCTCACCAAAGTGAGGGTAAAGAAGGAGGGTACAAAGGGTAGAGTGCATGTCAATATTCAAGGTGTCTTAAAGCAGCATGTCATATGTGTTGTGCTTTTCTGTAACTGGGGGATCTACTGAGAGTTCTCTCAGACTTATTCTACTGTGTTCCCCCCACCCCTTATGTGAGACACCTGTAGACCAGAAGTTAGCATCTGTGATCTGTGTGGCTGTCCTCTTTTACAGGAGTCTCAGGGTACAGTTAAAATGAACAGAGCATTCTAGATTTGTCATTTCTAATACTCATCAACTTGTATCTGTGTACTATGAAAGTATAGAAACCAGTAGCTCAGATAAATTGTACATGTCTGGCTTGTGTGTGCACATATATGTTTGTAGGGGGGATGCTCCTTCTGTTTGCTTTCCTTCCCTTTTATTGTGGCGAAGAATTCCAAGTTTGCAATAAGGCTGATCCTCAAAAATGAATCTGAATAGAGGCAATTGGAGTAGATAAAAATGAAGGGAAAATAGAAGCCTGGAGTGAAATGTGTGACTAACAGTGTCTGAAGCCTCTGGATACTAAAATGACAAGGAAATAAATTACATGTTGACTGCATGTTTTTCTCCCACTGTTAGAGCAATAGAAACCTGGATGCTTTCTGTATAATGTAGCAGTGAACTTAACTGTAACCAAGCATGGGAAACTGTATTTTAGTTCTTAAAAGCTTGTTACCTTGCTGCGCAATAGAGCACGGCATTTACGTTCACAGTACTGCCACTGTGTGGTTTCCCCTGAAATTCTGCAGGTGAGGAAAGCTGGTCCTTATCGAACCACTCAAAGCAGTGTGTGCATGGGAAGGAGACTGGTGGCGGTGAAACTGTATGCATGCATCTCAAAAGGTTTACTCTTTTGCTTTGTATTTGGTTTCAGTTCCGGGCTGCCTTTCTTGAAGGGGAGATTTTGTGCTTGTAAACTTTCTGCCTTCCAAATGCAGGTTGTGGGCACAGCTGTAGCCTTAATATTTACAGTTGAAACTGAAGGCTTTCACCCTCTTTCAAAAGTTGGTATACAATCCTAGTTTCAAACTGAACCTTAGAGGGTTTGTTCTTCTTAAGGATTAGTTCTTTGAAAGTGCAATGCAATGAAATAAAGATATATCCACTGAAAAAATCTTGTGCTAACATAAATAAAGGCTGCCTGTAGCTTTAATTTAGCATGTGATTAATAAAAGCTATTTCTCTTGAAGCCTCCAAAATGGATGAAGCTTTAGAAAACCTTCTGGTAAGTGAAGCTGAGATGCTTTATAGCAGATGCACAAGTGGTCTATATATTCACAGACACCATTTACAAGTATCACTAATACATTCTGGCTGACAGCATGAGCCACATGCATGAGGAGTTAATGGTCACTGATGCCTCCATAAAATCTATTTACTGGAATATCTTTTTTCAATATTCGCTTTTAAGTACAGATATTTGATATTTTGAATTCTACTTTCAAAATGTACTTCTGCATTCACTTCTTATGGTGGTATCCAAACATTTTTGCTTTGAGAAATGGGGGTGTGTGTGGATTATAAACAATGTAAAACGTGACAAAACTGTCTGACACTTAGTAGCACAATACAGTTATTGAAGTGAAGCTTAAAAATCTAAATGTATACTTTAGGTCAGTTTTATTGAAATATAGTATTTTTACCGTACTACTTGTAAATAAGACTGAAACCTCTAGTTATTGAACAGTACTCATTTTCTTTACCTCTATTTTCTGCAGCACTGTGCTCAATTATCTTCTGTCTTAGTTTCAAACTCGACAGCTTTGTTTTTGAAATGACATTTAGTTAGTCTTTTTTAATAATTCAGCTGTAAAATGGTGAAATAGATAAGCCACAAAATTTTGAGACATTTGTAGATGTGGCTATGTAGGCCAGAATCAGAAAATCCGGACGCTAATAGTGACTGCTGCATCTTTGACACTCTTTGACTTCTCCTCCTCCTCCTGTTTTATGTTGTATTTCCTTGAACGGCAGATGTGAACTTCAGAAAACAGTGCCTTGAAAATAAATATATTACATTACAGATGTGAAAATTCAGCAGTACTCAGAAGTTGAAGTCGTGTTCAGTTGCACAATCCAATTGTGAAGCTTTTAACTGCAAAAGGGGAAACAATTTTTATTCAGTAAAGATAACGTCTACAGGAAATAAAGGAAGGAAAGAAAATGATTGTTCCTTTCAAGTGAAGCAACCCATTTGGATTGCACAACGGGCTGAACCTCTCACAGGGCTCCCTAGTCAAATAGTTAATAGCTGCCAAGGACATGTATGCAGCTGAATACAATTGCCTTAGGTGGATAAAATGAAAGTCAGCTGAGGTAGGATGAGGCCTTTAAAAGTCAGACCTTGACAGGCTTTGAAGGTTTAGGGTAGTTGTTCTTGGGTTTTTGTGGGGCATGGAGGGTGAGAGGGCTGATTTCAGGAATTCAACAAAGGTGGTTATACTGTTTTGTTGTTTTCTACTCGGAGTCCTGTCCCAGGATGGAAATATAATGCCTAAGTAGTGTTTATCACCTTTTACAGAGATAAAGGCAAAGGATAATAGATTTTTCTTCAAGGTCATTTTTAAGGATCAGCTTTGGAACAAACTCAGAATGTTTTCATTCTGTTTGCTTCTCAGCTCAGTGATCTGAAAGCAATAAAAACCTACCAAATTTACTACATTATACTGTTAAATTATTTCCTTAACGTTTCATCCAATAGATAGCCTGGCTATACTCAGGCCAGCTTGGGTTTGGGTATTTACTTATTTTGATACATTCCCCCCCCCCCCCCCCCCCGAGATTTATTATTTTAAACTGCTAGAGAAAGTTTGGAAGTTTCCAGGCCTCCAGAATGTGGAAAGCTCTTTGCTTTGTTTCAGAAGCATATTACTGCTCTTAGTAGGATTTAGCACTCTTTTTCTCATTATAAAGGAATACTTATATTCATTTATTCTAATCTGAGAGCTAGAATTTTCCTCTCAATATTTATAGATGTTATCAGCTGCTAGATTACTACAACACCAATCCCTACCCCCCAATCACCCTTCTATCACCTCAGAATACTTGCATGACTTTCTTTTCTTTGCATTTTAAAGCTGCCTAAAAATACACCTTGACACTCCAAACAAAGCCATGGAAAGCCTTCCCATAAGCTCCAGAACAATTAAACTCGGTGCTCCCTTCTAAATAAGCCATGTGTTGGGCTGGTGGAGCCCACAGGAGACAGCCTCTTTAGACCCACTGTTTGCACTGTTTTTCACTATAGACCTTCTGTGCAGATTTGGAAGCTCGTCTCTGCTCTAACTGCTTAGAAAACCTGCACATAATTTTAGATTTCTCTTTCAGAAGTTTTAAGACTTAAGTTTGAGCAACTGAAATGAAGGTTTAAAGCACAAAGGTTGTCATACGCTTCATTGAAATGGTGCCCCTGTAATGTGGCCTATTAAATATTTAACATGGTTTGCAGCAGATAAAAGGCAATTTTGTTTAATTTTTCCTAAATATTAATGCTATCGTGCACCTTAATCCTTTCATTAAAATAAAAATTTGTTCAAGCCCATTCTTATTAAACATTTTCTAATTTATAAGGATATGGATGTTTTTGCTTCTCATCCCAATAAGTAATAAGGCTGTAATGCCATTGTGAAGAAAAAAGGGTGAGAGCTGAGAGGGAATAATTTCTGCCATATAGGGAAGAATTACAGGCTAGAAAAATAACTTTATTTTTTTACCCAAGGACACCAAAGACAATGCCAATCTCCCAAGTAACCCAGCGCAAAGTTTTGGGTCAGTTGTCAAGGAATGAAATGAAATACCTGCGAAACACTCAGTGAAATGACCTGGAAAATAATTTATAAAGAGGTTGCCATTCATTTCTGAGTGAGGACCATTCTTTCAGCTGTATTTCTGAGCTGCAGAAAGGGGGTGGGGGGGAGGCAGAATTGAAATTGGCTTCAAATCAACTTTTCTCTGCATCCTAGAACAAAAATGTAATTGGTAATTATTTATAATGTTAACTGAAGGTGTGTTCCCCCAAACACTTACTGTTAATAGGGTTAAAGGGGGCAGGAAGCCCTTGATGCTATAGCAAAGGCTTACCATAACTGATCCATCTACATCCAAAGGCAGCAGCAATGTATGTTACACATGAACGTTAATAGTGAAAAGGAAACAACTTTAAGGCAAGATTGTTTAGAATTTTAATATATTTAGGTGGTTATATTTGGCCTATGTATATTGTAATTACAGTAGAACTACAGCTGGCAACAGGAATGCCTGTAGCCCATTTTTGTACTGGGTGTAATGGCTCTGGTTGGTTACTCTTTTCCTTCTTTCATCTAATTAAAAGTTATACACACAAAAAAAGGCAATTCACACATTTGCTTTAAAACTATATTTCTATTATTATGCAGGGTTTCTTGTGGAATGACTTGTTTTAATTTGCAATGTCCACAGCCCTTCAGCTGCACAGAAAAAATATTGCTAATTTGCTTGTGTACAAAGAGTTTTATTGTACTTGTGGTAGATGTACTCTTTTAGAACCAGAATATTTTCTTTTAAATATTAAGCTGATTAAAACAGTCTTTGCATAATTCTTAGGCCTGCTGAATCCCATGTTAGTTGATTTTCTGAGCCAATATAACTCATGTGTGGAATAATTATACAGATATTTCTAGTGAGAAAGCAAAGAATGAACTTGCAAGGTGAAGAACTGGGTATAGTAGCTGTGGGGATTGTGAATACAATAGGTCAGTACTTGCTTTCATGTCGGTGTAAATCTGGAGAAACCTTTGGATTTAGCTGGAGTTACTGTAGATTTACATCACAGTAAGATAGGCTTCTTTCCTCTACTTCATTATATTATAGGATATTGTGATCTCAGTCTGGTGAAGCACTTGCTTAATCTTGAAAATGTGAGTAGTTTACTGAAGTCAAAGTTGAGCAAAATCCAAGTGCCTTCCTGGATATAGCCTTCTCCTCTTAAATGCTGGCAATGTGTAGATAGTTGTCAGCTGCATATCTCGCTTGCTTCTGTTTGAAATAACTGTATCCCAAATATGCCCTGCCTGGGTGAGATCACTCATGGGAAGAGCCACTGGCTGAGGCCAATCTAAAGCCAGAAAGAGATGGGATTGTAGGTCAAGTCAAACGCTCCAAGAAAGCAAAAATGCTTTTATTTTAGGCAATACTTCTGGATGTTGTGCTGCTTCTGGAAAGTCCTGACAGCATGTGAAAAACTCACAATTCATTTTCTTTCACTGAACAGCTAGAAGACTGTATTCTCTTCTCTGGTTGCATACCTGCCAAGGAATGTTGTTACTACAGTTGCAGCTTCTCTTTGGCTGTGCCAGCTTCTGAAGATACTTTTGTGTTTGTTGTGTCCTCAGAAAATACAGGGAAACTCTAGGCTTAATCTTACAGGCCAAACAGACTGATACTAGTCTTAAAAGTCACCACGTATCTTGGACTGAGATAATAAACCAAGATGGTCTTTTGCAGTTGTCAGTGGCAGTTCTCAGATCCTGTGGCTGCAAGTGGCAAAGCTCAAGCTGAAGAAGGCAGTTTCTCACCAGGGTTTTGTGGTTTTGTTCTCTTGTACTGGAACAGATTAGGTGGGTGAGGAGTCTTACTGTCCTCTATAATGAAATGAAGAAATTCTGTCGGCAACTGTGATGAAAACCAGTAAAACCTAGGAGGGGAGATAGAGCAGAAAGTAAAATAATTTGTAATAGTAGAAGAAGCTTGAGGAGAGGGAAGAAAATGCCTGAACAATCTGCATCATCTAATAGAAGCATGATGCAAACCAGAACAACTGCCTTTGTGAAATTGCATATTTATTCTATAGGACTCATAACAATCTCTTATGATGGATAGCCAAAATCAAGAGGGAGAATGTATTTTTCCTAGCTCTGGATAAAAAAGCAACTACTATGTCCTTCATCTAAGTGGAAAATGCGAAGAACTTGCAGTACCTATAGATGAGGTCTGTGAAGGTAATTAACTAACATCAGAGATACTAATGAATTCCTCAGTCATGCCTGTGGCTTTGAAATAATATAGTAACAAATCGATTTAATGAGACAACTCCAGAAATCCCATGCTGGATTTCTTTCTCATTGTAAGTAAAAATTCTTGGCAGTAAGATATATTAGCCTTAATAGTCTTTTGAGGGAAGTGTAGATGTTTCGCCACGTAGAGGATTTGATGAAATGCTGCAGAGTGGGGTGCAAGGAAGAATCCTACAAGGACAATGAGGTAGACTCCCACAGCTTTAATCTTTGTCCATGTGTAATTTCTCTACAGCTATTTACCTTTATGCTGATGTGAATATAGGCGGTTTTTATCCTAGTGCAGCAGCAGAATGTGTATACTGTGAAAAATGCTACTAAGGAGTTCAGGAAGATTACTTATTTACTTAAGGTCATGCACCAAGCATTGCTTAAGTGCTCTGCAAGATCAGTGAAAACTGCATTTTTTATCTTTAAGTGTAGGAGATAGTTAACTGTGATAATTAACTTTTTAGTCAAAACTCCAAATGGTCATGTGAGTCATGTCTGCATACATCTGCCATTTCATATCGACAAAGCTCAATCTGTGTCTTGCTGAAATCAATGGATGTTTTAGCCAGCATTTCAAGGAGTGTAGAATTCCCCAAATAAGGGCTGCAATATAAATGCTTTTGTGGTGTTTGTAATATTCCAGAGTATTTTGAAAAAAGGAGGAAGGAAAGGGCCATGTTTGGTGTTGTCCATAATAAGACAGAGAAGCAAACAAAAATACAAGCTATTAATACAATAGTGAACCTGAAGATTTGAGTCTAAAAGTGGAATTAACTGTTTTGTTTTTCATGGCCTAACTAAATAATTAGGTTATCTTTTTGGCATTAGTAGATGAAACACTGTACATGAGAGTGAATATGGTAAATCTCGGCATCTTCCCAGCTGTCAAATAAATTGGCATTTTTGCTACATGCCCACATATTAACTTCACTCAGAGATGGAAATTTAGGCCTAGAATATCTTTTATCATTAGAGAAGGGAAATGTTAAATGTTTTTCAAATTAATAAGGTTCTTTAAGTTCATGAAGGTTTACAGAAGTATGACTGTGCTCTGCACATAATGGAAACATTAATTTCACAAACCTTTCCTTAAAATGACATGGTAGAATGTTTCTTATGACCACCTTTCTTAACAAGCAGCAAGTTTAAAGGAGTTTTCCTTGAACCTGGAAAGATCTCCTGAGTCACAGGAAAAATATGTAGCTACAAAACCCACAGCTCTGCATGTGAAAAATATTGAAGTTCTAAGTATTACTTGGCATATAAAAAATTTTATGCTGGTAATTGCATTGTCATTCATTGAATGTCCCATTGCTAAAGAAATAATAGGTTAAAATCCAGCCATTCTTTTTCCAATGGATACAAAATTGAGTTTTATAATCAGAAAAGAATACAAATGATTCCTTTCAAGAATTAAACAGCGTATATTGCACAACAAAATTACTATAAGTAACAGTTAAGTCCTTAATTGTGCTTGAAATATCTGTGTTTTCCAGCTCCCTACAGTCTTGTCTTTAAACACTGAGTTACGCTAATGCCCACTGCATAAAACTGGAAACCTGCAGAAGGATTATAGTTGATACAGACTGATGCGCTGTTGATGATCTCAGTTTGCAAGCTGTTTAATGTTGAAAGTTCTACTGAAACTGTCAGTAGAAAGTCTATGAATAATATCAAAGACCCTCCCAAGCTTATCTGTTCTCTTGCTTCCGGCATGCTGCTTTTGGTAATGAAACTAGCAGACTTGTAGTTGCTGCTTGGCTAGTGGAAAAGTGACTTGGAAGCAGTTTCACTGTGGCTGTGTAAGATGGAGAGAGATGCTTCTCTCTTTCACTGCTGGAACAATTACCACTCATTCCTAGTAGTAGTGAGGCTTGTATTTCAACAGACAGTGGTGCAAAACAAGTTCTGTGTATATGGGAAAATGTTACATGGTCCCCAGACTTTGATTTCATTGAAGAAATTCAACTGTCCTTCCTTGAGCCAAGTTGCCTTGCATGGTTGCTACACCCTGCAGGGTTTGTTTGGGTGTGCTTCTGTGTATGTATGCACGTATGTTCCGTGTTCAAAAGTCTGTTGATTCTTTGTGGAGGATGTAAAAGGCTAAAGTAATTCATTATCTGTTTGTATAACCTTTTTAGTACTAGGGTCGTATAGGGAATTGGACTTTCTGCTTTATTCGAACATCATTTGGTTACATGGTTTATTCCCTTTTTCAGATTGAAAGGCATTTTTTTGCAGAAAGATTGCGTGGTGATAGTGGTCAGCCCAGCCTTATAATGTTTTATGGAAGTTTTGAAATACCAGTTCTTGCAAAAATCCTTAAACTTCTAATAATCTGGTCCCATCTAAGCTCAAAATAGATGATAGGTTTGTTCTAGTCATGATGAGAGTCTAGCAAGAAGCAAGTGTGTGGTGATTTAGGATTCAGTATTTCCCATAACCAGCAATTATCTGACATTCAAATCTGAAAAGGAATATTACCTAGCAGAGGCTATTATTGTAGAAGTCTTTGTGAAATCATTCTTAGCTAAAGTATTTCAGTCAATGGAAGATTTTAAATAACAAACAAGTTGAAAGTGTGAATGGGAAAATAATTTAATGGTATTTTAGGTAATACCTCAGTAACAAGCAAAAAAATAAAAGTCTGTAGCTCTTGGTTTGCAAAATTCCTGTTAAAGAAGTTAGGTTTGCAAGCATAAAATAAGCATTTAAATAAGCTTAGTAGGAGCAATACTCACTATTGAGATGAACTTTTCCCTTCTTAGTAAAAGGGTGGTGCAGTAAAAGGTGATCTGCTGTTGCAGAGTCTTTACTTCTGGTACTTACTATGGTACCATGGCAACATCAGAATTAGACACAGAAACTGGGGCAAGCAGCCCAGTAGAACATAATGAACGGTACACAAACAATGTGTTACAGGGAATCTACAGGAGAAATTAACAACAAGCAAATATAGTAGGGTTCTGGGGAGAAAGAGAGAACATTGTAGAGCTGTTCTGGGAACAGCTTGAGTATGGGATTTCTTGGTAGGAAATGCAGAAACTATTGAAGAAAGATTTGAGGTTGGTAATAAGAGAGGAAACATTAAGCTCTGCTACTGCAGAGGGGCAAGCGACTTCTAGGCTGGGAAAAGTTAGAGACCAGTCAGTGTTTGAAATCCATGATGGCTGCATTTTTTCTACATATAGAGGAGTATAGTAGATACATTCACTACTGCTGTGCTTATATGTTCTGTTAACACTGTCCTAATTAGGTCCTTTCAATTATTTTTGTGTGTCTGTCTGAAAGAAGAGCGTAGGCTTCTGTGATGTAAATGTTGTATAGGGTAGTCGGCTGTCTAGATTTACTCTGGACTCCTAGTAGGAGACAGAGGCTGTTACTCACTAGTAGCACAGTTTGCACTGCAGAAATGCATAGGTACCTTGGTTTTGACAGACTGCAATTATGAGAAAACCACAGTACCGTGAATATGATTCTAAATCCAAAGCGTCTGATGATCGTGGTGCCTCGGATCAGTATTCATGTCTGAGAATGCTGCAGTCACACATTATAAATCTGTCATGGGAAAGAAGATTAATGCAAAATCATAGGCATGATTGCATGTGAGACATTAAATAATGTAGATCAGAGCAGACTGTTGTATTTTCATTTTTGACTGCTTTTGTTTCTCACAGGAGGTGTTTATGTGCCTTGTTTCAAAAGGTTTGCGTACACATTGCAAATTTACTACAACGATATTGTTGATTTTTGTTCCCCAGCTGTTATGGGTAGCATGGGTATTTTTGTGCCACCTGTGCAGCAGGAGGTCCTTACTTCAGCTGATTGCAGATTACAGGTTTGGATGTTCTCAAATTAACCTTATGAACTGCTTTCGTTATTCTCAAATCAACCTTATGACCTGCATGTCAAAATTGTTGCGGTGGAATGTGTAGGAGCATGTGTGGATTAAGGTATTGTGAATGCTATCCCACCATTTAATCTCAAAAAAATACTGGAAGACATTGCTTATGAAATTGATTGATCCCTCTGGTGTGAGGAAATATGGTTGTAAGGCACAGACAGCATAAGAAATATGTTCTGTGCATGACAAGTATGTTAAACTTGATGCCCCCTCTTACACTGTATGGTTGGTATAAGAGCACTCCCAGTGCAGGCCTGGATTTGGTTCTACAGCTGGTAATTTTGTTAGCAGTCATTGTGTTCTTTGGCTCAGTGTCCCAGGCTTCTAGGGCCTGTACAGGCACAAGGGCTCAAGGAGAGCTGCCAGCAGTGGATAAAGGTTGAGACAAGGGATTACTTGAGGGAACTTGACCCGTTCAGGGCCATAGGAGCAGCTGGGCAGCATCCAAGGTGCTCAGAGCTGGCTGATGTCCTATAGAAGATGTGGTCTGTTACCTTTGAGGGATCATGGGAACGGGGGGAGGTTCTTGACTGAAAGATGGGAAACACGTTGTACCCAGCTTCAAAAATGGCCAGGAGATCTCACTGGGAAACCAGCTGACCTCACATTGAGCCCTGGGAAAATAATGGGGCAGGATGGGGGAAGGGGGTTAGCTACCTGAACTTTAATAAGGCTTTTGGTATGTTTTTTGATAATGTCTTTGTAAATGAAGATGCTTTAGTCTTAGTGCATGGGCAATTAATTATTTAATTGCCTTCAGTTATCAACTTAAGTTATGAGAATATAGAATAGACTCCCAAAATATCTAAGTCTGCAGAGAATGATTCAGAATTCTTCGGAATGTTTTCAAGTGATAAAGTCAGCTGCTCTTTGCAAGGCTGCAGAGCACAAATAGTACTTACATGGCCTTTCCAATAAATAAAATGCAATTTCATTTTTATGCATAGTAGTCAAGCCAACAGAAGATAATGAAGAGTATGCATTAAAACTACAGTAATTGTGTTTGTTTAATAGTAACATTGTAACATTAAAACTCCTACTTATCTCTTTTTTATTAATAAATAATTCTATTTTTGTTCATTTATGGTAATACCCACTATAAACTAGGAGGCCATCAACCACTTGAAGTGACAGTATCTTTGTTCATGAGGAAATTCAGAGCTAGGGTTGAGGCTCTACTATGCTCCTTTGTTACACTCAAAAGCAGTTTTTTGAATAAACTAGTATCATACTGTAAGAATAATTGTCTTAAAATCCTGTGCAACAGAAACAAGCTTTAGATTCTTAATGTGTGCTTGGGTGGTGAGATTTTTTGTCCCCATTTATAGCCTCCTAAGCCTTCCCAAGTTTTATTTCTCAGGCTCTCTAGGGAATTGTGTGGTTGAAACATTGCCCAGCACTCGGAAAACTGTTTGTAGCAACGAGAGGGTATGGATGTATATTAGTAGAAAGAGACAATAACACTTACTGCAGTTGCTTTGCTTTTAATTGACTTTGATAGGTGCCTGGGCTATCAACTGGGAGGTGTGGAGTGCTGGAGGAGAAGGAAGCCTTTTTCAAAGCTGAAGCATGTGCTCTCCTCCTCCTTCAGGAAGTGGGCAGTGGCCAACTGGGAAGATGCCAAGCACTGTTGGTCTGTTCAGATTTCCTCTCTCCCTATACAATAGCTCATGAATATGCAGAGATAGACTTTCTGCACAGGCTTTCTGTCACAGCAGTCTGCTGCCACCAGTTGCTTCTGATGAACTGTGTTGCATGGGGATGAGGCTCAAGTCAGTCAAGTACTGAAACTTCTTTCTCTCCTTTATGGATGCAGTGCATCAATAAATGGCAGCTATGCGGTTAGCAGTGCTCTCCCCTCTAAAGCTGACATACCAGCAGGTTTACAGTGTACAGGACTTTTGTAAGGGCTTAGGAGCAATACAGCTTCAGGTTTTGGTTTTGGATGTGGGAATTTGTAAACTTGTGTTTTCTCTTTCTTTCTGTGTTTTCTCATATTTATCAGAGTACCGGCGAGGAGGAAAAAAACCCCAACATCAAAACTTTGAATGATTTTACTGTGTAAAGAGTGCTGTGTTCTTGCATTACAAGTAGCTGCACTTGAGTGACAGAGAATATAATAATAAGACACGGCTTAAGACTGTACTTCCTGTGGAGTTGCACTAAAAGCAGTTTCACATAAATGGAGATGTGTGGATCTTGTTAGAAAATAACTGTTTGGTAACTGATTTCGTGTACTAGATGAATTTAAAGAATCCTGGTTTGCTGGACTTGTTAAAAAAGGGTAATTGGTGAACACTGTACTGTCTTAAGAGGCAAAAGCAGGGGTGTTTTTTCTTCCATGAGAAGAGCAGTCGGTGATATAAAGGATTTCAAGTCTGGAAGAGATTACACTGGAACCACAGTGAAATGTGTGTATGTGTGTATGTGCTGAGTCACTGATGGAGAAGCTGGTGAATGCCTGCTCCTGCCCACCTCGGGCTGCTGCCAGAGTCCTCCCCAGCCCTGGGGCTGTCAGTCACTCCAGCCACCAAACCTTGCTCACTTGGCTCGTGGTTCACAGCTGCTCAGCGCAGCATGTGGAATCGGTACCTGACAAATGCAAACATCCATGCTCAGATGGCAGGGCCTAGGGATGTTATGGGATTATATCCTTGTTATGTAAAACTGTATTTCTTTCTGCACATACCCAACATTGTTCCTTAAATTTCTGTCCATCTGTTTTTGACTGTATTCATCATGTTGTTACAAATTTTGCTCCAGTGTGTACTGTCTTTGTATGGGCTTACATTTGGATGTATTTTGAGATGCCTCAGCATGAAAGACCCAGCATAAATCTGGAATTTAAAATGAAAAGCCGCGCATATATAATATATAAAAAAGACATTACAGTGTTATAAATGAATTATGTTAAAATAGGGCAAGAGGAAAGGTGCAACATAGCCAGGCATATGGTATTAGTGAAAATGTAATCCCTATCGCTCTATTTGTATGTGAGCTGGTACAATTTGATTATTTTTTTTCCTTTTTTAAATTGCATTAGCAGTTCCAGATAGATGCTTAGTCTCCAAAAGAAAGGCCCTTGACATTAAGTGTACTGAAAGGTCATTGAACAGTCATAGCTTTCTTTTAATTTAAAATGCATTTATCCAGGAAAAATCAACCCTGATGCAACATCTGCTTTTCAAAGGGGCTCTGTGTTTTAGCTGAGCTGACTGAGGTTTACAGAGGTCATTTGAAATGCCTAAGGTCACCCAGAGTGTCACAGAGTAAGGGATGGGTATCTGGAAAATGTACTGAAAAAGAAACCTACTTTTTTTCCAGAAATGACAGAATTATCCTTTAAACTTCTAGGTAAGCACCAATATTGTTTAGGGAAAAAGACAGGAATGTTAAAGATAGGGACTCCTGCTGTGTTGATTACTATTGACACTGAGATATTTGTAGAGGATTCTAAAAATTCCCATCTAGAAAAATGAGCAAGTTAGATATTGCAAAAGCAACAAGTACTCTTAAGGCAGAAGATGCTGAGATAGCTCACTGCATTGTTGCTACACCCTGCTTTTTCAAATTTGTTTCTTAATACTCTTCCAGTGATTGACTTCAGTTAAATTACACTGTCTAAACTGGCTGATGAACACACTTATAAAATCATAGCTATTTTAGGAATGAAAGCTCCTTTACCCCGTCATTCAGCAGTAAAGTAGTATGCAGTGACAACTATGATTAGCACAATACATGCATTCCCACAAGGGAAAGAAATGTTACCCTGAGGATGAAGCACTATTTTAGCTTTGGAAATCTGTACAAAAATATTTGCAATTTGATGTGAGCTCTTTCACTTTCATGGGGCTTAACCCTCGCGCTGTACAATTTGGAAGAGTTTCAGCCAATTCAACAAATGTCGCCATCACTAAAATGAAGCAAATAGAAGTGCTTGTTTTAGGTCATTGTTTGTTTTGTGAAAGTTCTGAGGAAATGGATAGTCTGTACGGTAAGTTTCTGGTAAAGAACCCTGAGTAACTGCTATAGATTAAAAGTAATTAAAGGATAATAAACTCTGCGTTCTATACGTGTCTCAGTCTCCCGGTGACTTCCACTGACATGGAAGTTTGACATGTACAAGGAATGCAACTTGTAAAACTTGGTGTCAAACAAACCCTGATGGAAGCTAATGGATAACTTATCAGAAGCAGTCTTAATGATTAACAGGTAATTTTAGAGATTGTAAATGGTTAAAGCAAGGACCTATCTTCCAACTTGTACAGTTGAAAGAAAGCATGACTATCACCTTCATTGCTGACAGAAAAAGTGTAACTATGATAGCAATATTAGAACTCATAGAGGGTATTTTTGTAAGGTTGTATGGAAAGAGAAAACTTGAAGAGGAATAGAGGGAAGTACTGGTACACTTCTATTTTTACGGCATACCAAAGAATGACCAAAAGAAATGTGACCTTTTCTGAAGGTGACTGGTGCATTCCTTGCTTTTAACTTATTCTGCCAATTTTCTGGTGTTTCATTTGCCATTTGATTCCCCAAAAGACTTAATTTGTCAGAGAAAATAGAATGGCTACTAGAAACCTTGTGATTTTTATTTTCTGGGAAATTTGTTCCCTGGGTGCTATAGTATGGGGGAGGCAACCCAACACGCTATTTCTCAGAAGGATTCTAATGTTATTTGAAGGGGTACTTTACAATCTTGTTCAACATTGCAGTTGTTCTCTATATAGCCTCTGCTTTGTCCAGTAAAAGGTCTGGCTCAGATATTTTTCTCCTGCTTCAAACTGCATGTCTGTGTTTGAAAAACGAGTTTGCTGGAGTAAAATACAAACTGATCAATCATACAAACAAGACAAAACTCCCACAGAGCACATGGGGAAAAGAACAAAGATTATTTTTGTCTGTCTAGTTAGAATTTTTGCATATGCTTGAATGTATCTGACAGGTTGTTTGTGCCTTTTAAAAGATGGAAAAATGGAATATGTATTATATCTATAGCTATATATATATAAGGAAAGTCAGAAAGAGATACCCATCAGCATGATGGGTACAAGAGTGGTGTTGATTTTCCTACACTTGGGGTGCTGAAACAATTCACGAGTGGCAAAGCAGATTAAGTTGTGTTAGGCTGTTCCCTGCAAATGAAGATAAATGTCTTGTTCTTTATCACTCTGGGTTATATTCTGGAGAGAAGGATTTTTAAATTGGGATTTTAACTTTCTACTCCTTTTATATATGTATTTAAAATATAAAGGAAGTATTTGAGGATTGCAGTAAGAAGCTGTAGTGCCCATAACCTTGCTGGGGTCCAGCTACATAAGCCTCTGACATACTGCAGTGGTGCTGGAAAAGACAAAGCAAAACACATGCTATTCCCTCTACAATACGTAGAGCTATTGGGATTGTAAAACATTCTGCAGAATGTGAATGTAACATGTTTATGGGAGCAAAAGCCATAAAAAGATTTAAACTTCTTTGCTGTAGTTAAGAATTGTGGGAAGATGGAAAATAGGATTCAGTACCTGAATCATCATATGGAATTACACTGCTAGATTTCTTTCATCTCCACTAAAATTGTATCTGCTTAACATGGCTTAAGTAATAGTAAATGTCCTTCACTATATTTGGCTTCTGTGTTTTCTTAGAAACATTGTTTTCTATGACAGTTATGTCTTTGTTTGAATGCAGGCGCATGAAAAACAATGGCAAGTCCAAATTTGAAGCAAGTACAACTAAAATATTGAGTGGGTGTGCTAGGAGCAATTAAAATATCATATAAATTTTCCTGAATAGTTATGAAAACCCATCCTGAAGGCTTACCCGAAGCTTGAAGCAACTCTATTAGAAAACAAGCATGACCCCCGACCCCCCCCAACTCTCTAGGTAAGGGTCTACTTCTCTGCCTTTCCAACTCTCTCTGCATCTGTTAAACGCTTCATTTTAGTGTCTGAAGTCTCAAAGTACATAAAGGTTAAAGAAAAGATGAATCTGGGTGAAGGAAAGTAGGAATAAGGTGAGAGAATTTTATCATGTCTGTTCATAATTAAGGTGTTCTCAAGGTATAGACTGTATGAGTGATGCCTCGCTATGGGAATGTATCCAGAGAGCTCAAACCAAAAGGACTGACTGGCTGGTCTCTGGAGCAGGGAGAGCAAATCCACTGACTTTACTGAAAATAAACCTGAAGTTGGAAGGAGGAGATGTCAGGTCCTGTTCTTGGATATAGAAGGATGAATTGTGGAAGCATGGAAGTATTTTGTGGTGCAGGGTAGTTATGAGACTTGCATAAGCATTTGAACTGTTGTTGGGTATTAAATCTGAACCTCAAACCTGTTTACAAATGCTGAAAGAAATTAGTTTTGAATTTAACAAAATTGCTCAGACTTAGTAATATTTGATGGTAGAAATCCATCTGTGTTTAAATTCATATGTCAGCCCCTAGATGTACTTTGGGGGAATATATATATTGTACGGCCAAGAAACTGCACATAGTTCTTCTCATTAGTGTACGCACTCAATTTCTGCAGCTTGGGAAATGCTATTTTTTTTTCCTCTCCTTTATAAGACTAGGAATATAGCCTTTTGACCTTTCTAATTCCCTGAGATCTGTGGAGATACTAACACTCAAAAAGGTCAGTAAGTGTCCCTGTGTCCTCAATGTAACTGCAGAAGTTGTTCTCCTCCCTGCCCCTGAGACTTGCAGTATCAGGTGCTTCCTAGCTAATGTCCCTCCAGGGTGCTTTTCAAAAAGAACTTGCCAGTGAAGATAGACAAACAAATACTGCTTGTGGAGGTGTTCATCTTCCCTTGGCTTTAGGAGGGAATGTTTGGCAGTGTACCTGCTGTGTGCCCACGGCCAAACTCCTCACAGCTGCAAGTTTTCACACCTGCAGAGAGCCTTCTGCACAGTCCAGCTGCCTGATCCACAGGGCAGCTACCTTCTATTCCTGTGCAGAGACGGAGAGATCTGAGTGCAGCATCTTCTGCAGATGAGTGTGATTTAAAACTAGCACATCTGTGTCAGACAAGTTACTCCATATCTGTAACCTTTGGTTTTGTGGAGCTAGCTAAAAGCAGGCACTAGAATGTGAAAGAAGCTAATTAAGAGATAGGAGACCAAAGTAGTCATCACTGTAATTTCTTTGGCTTCATTGAGCTTATTGCACAGATAAGTTTTATTAGAATTCTTTGTGCATACTTTCTGTATTAGTAATAAGTTGGGAGTTATGAAGTCAAAGCTGCATTTCACCTGGGAATAATGTTTGGGATTTTCACAGAAGGCTTAAAAAGTAGAAGTTTTATGTTTAACTCTATTTCTCTAGCATTTGGGCACTGAATATTCTGAACTTTAAAAAAATATCTTCCTTGTCAAGTGAGCTGGTGGCTTAGCTTTTGAGAAGAGGGAGTTCCCAGAGTGCTAGGTGATATGCTGAGGAAGATCTTGCATTAGTATTTCTCTGAATGTAAGGAATCTGAATTTTTAGCATGCTTGCTCACTCAGAAAAGGATGGAAGAAGATGCTTTGTGCAGCTATTTCTATTCCTGCGCTTTCCATTGAAGTGGCACTGGAGATTTCATACCTTATTTGAACAGAGAAGAAAGTTCTTTTCAGGTTAACTCGTTTGCCTCTCTTTCAGTTTTCCATCGAACTGAAACTGTTTATAGTGTTCCAGAAATATATTTTGTGGATGCCTCACAAGTGAGAGTTAAATTCTGCATATGAGCTCCTGTTCTGTGCTGTGAGCCTGAATGGCACATAGGCTTCTCAGACTTCTGGTCTGTTTAAGAGGCATCTATCAAGGGCATTGATGTGATGCATCCCTGTCATAGCCTTGACAAAAGACAAGATTCCCGTAATGAGATTTACCAGGAAAGATATCACAGTTTTGGTGTTGACAGGTTTGGCTCAGGTCAGATCTGGAAAGTTTAATTAGGGTTTAGATCCACTTAGGTTTGGAAACCTATGGCAAATTGTAATCCTTGGAAAACTGGTGTCTAATTACCTCTTGGAGTTCTGGGATGTTGATTTACTCAAGGTCACAAATGGAGTTAGAAACAGGAACTGAGAATTCCCAAATCCCAGTCTAATGCCTTTACCATTAATCCTTGACTAATCTGGTATCTCGTGATCAAGGTTTCACTTCAGCCAGCTGCTTTCTGCAAGTTGTTAGTGTCATTCTACACTAGGACAGCTGGCCAGAGCTCAATGCAGAAGTGAGTGTCATCTGCCTGCTTCTCCCTGGCACCATGTGATATTCACTAGCAACTCGACATAAACACAGATTATAACATGGGAAAGAACATTGTCTGCATCTCAACATAAAAGAGAAAGTTTCTGATCAGAGATTTCGTAGTCTGGAAGACAGAATCAAACCTGCCAGAATTGAGTGCTGTTTATTTAGATAACAGCAATTGTAGGAGCCAGGGAGTTTAATCTCACACAAAACATCTGCATTTCAGTGTTATGCTTGCTATGGAGAGATACAGGTGACTGAAGTAACATATTGGTCCATAGATCATCGCTGCTGACCTGTGTGATCAGAAGTGATTTCTTTTCTTTCTGCTTGGCTAGGGAAGGAGGGTTCAGGATGATTTGCAAAAAATAATTTTAAAGTGATATTATGAATAATAAGATGTAAAAAAAAAATCAAAAGTATCAAAAGAATGACTTTTAAATACCTAAAATTGACCCCTGATATTTGAAAAGAAAATGCTAAGCAATAAAGGGGATGAAATTCCACGCCACATATTGCACAGAAAATTTGCACCACAACCTTTTATTTGTTTAATGGATTTTCTCTGAACATCTCCCATTAAATGTTTGTAAAACTTCAGGCCAAGAAGTTTAGCTATGGAAGGGAAAGCATTTATATTCATTAGATGAGCAGACTTTTTGCTTATGATTTGGGTGGAATTTAAAATGATTAATGCAGCTTGAAGTAGTTAGGTGACAGGAATTTTCTAAAACATTTTATCTGAATCTAATAAGCCTTTTTGGGGATGCAAGAGCTTATGATGCATATAAGGAAATTTAAAGCCAGTTTATAGAAAACACATTTCAGCTTACTTTAATGGAGTTTTTCCATTATATCTTAAGACTGCCAGGTATTTTACCATCTACTGCAGCCAGACTGTAGAGACTAGACCTATACAAATCCCTTTATCTGAGAGGCCCATCCCATTGTTGTAGAGATTGGAGTTGCAACTGATAAAGAGTGAAATGAATCCAGGAATACGTTGTAAGCAAGGTTCAGAACATCTTTCAGAGAAACTGGAAGTGTTTTAAATTGAATTTATCTAGTCGAGAACTCTTTCTTAGGAAATATTCTGCTAAATTTTAAACAAAACCTTTCCAGTTAAGCTATAGTCGCCACATTCAGAATGAAGCATTTCATTTGGCTTTGTGATAAGAGCACTGAATGTAGCTGTTTACTCAAATTTTTTAGAAAAGAGAGATTCAGAGTTCAGATTTGCCTGAAATAAAGAACTTTTCCAAGGTTTCAGCAGACTTTGTTGTGGTAAGAAATAATCAGTGTTGATGACTAATATCCAGTAGGATCACAGAAAAAGATTTATTAAAGTGGTACACATGCTTCTTTAGATCACTGGTAAATCAGCCTTTGCAAAGTCACTCTCACAGCATTCAAAGCCAAGCTCACTCTTGGATGGAAAATTAGTACAGTACTGTTTTAATTATCCCAGGGTAAATTATCCAGCTGATGGATGGGAAATAGGCTGCAGGTACTGAGACACTGAGTCCTGCTCTGAATGAGTCAGTTTGGCGATGCTCTGTGCAGCGATGGTGCTGGCCTGGATGCTGGCTCAGGGAGGTCTGATTCAGCATTGCCACTGACCTCTTACCATTTTATTCCTACCTTGTCATCCCACATCCTAATTTGCAAGAGTAGAGTGACAACAGGCAATAAGGTGGCAAATTAAGCATTTATCAATCCAAAGCTTGTTGAATATCTTTCAGTGTCATGTTTACTGTGTGTTCCTGACCTGCCAGGTATCATTTGACTCAGTTTCCTTGAGGAATATCTTTCAGTGTCATGTTTACTGTGTGTTCCTGACCTGCCAGGTATCATTTGACTCAGTTTCCTTGAGGAATACATTTCACGGAGTTAGAGAAGCTGAAATGCTAAAATTAGAAGACAAAAAGCTTCAATGATTAAGTATCCCACAGAATTTTACAGCTTATACAATGAATCAGTCTCTGGTTACTAGGTCTATGAATATAGCAGAGACTCTGTCCCAGGGTAACATTGCAGTGGGGTTGCTGCCCTTTGTGCTGGTTTGTAAGATTTAGATGAGTGTGCTAGGGATCTCTTCCCATAGAGGGTAATTTTTTTTTTTCAGGGATTTAACCAGTTCTTATTCATGACTGTGGCAGCTATGCTGGTAGATATCTGTAGCCTTGACATAGCCTGAAACTGCATTCACCTCTGTTCTTCCAGCTGGTCGTCTTCTCACAAGGACTCACTTTAATGTGGCTATAAATTCTGAGCTGAATGCAACAGAAAATAAACCTTTGATAAAATGCAGTGGTGCTTTGTTTCTCAAAGACTGTTTTAGATCAAAACCCAAAATAATGTGTTGTTAATATATGCTATACGGCCAAGATAGGAAAAAAACAAGACTGGTGTTTTGAGCTTTTAACTGCCAGTTGCATTTGGAGAGAACAGGAAGGAATTTACAAAGTGGCCTGAGCCTGTTGAGCACCCTTATTTTAGACCTCTGTCACGGTTAAGCAAAGCTGTGCCTGATTGTTTTGCTGTTTGAGATGGTGTTCAGTGATGCTCACCCTGCTGTGTTGGCTACCCAGGTTGTTATGGCTATGATGTGCAGCTGGCAATACAGTGTGTATGCAGAGTCAGCTGTGGAGGCAGATGTTGGGATGTGACAGTGAAGTCTCAAATTCTTCTGGGCCTGTCATAACACGGATGGATGTTTATCGACAAGAAAAATTAAACTCTTTTTGGATGGAGTAGGGGGGACAGGCTCCAAATAATTATCCAGGGAAATGTTCCTCTACTTATTCAGTCAAAATACAGAAATAGAAATTTTCAGGTAATCCCTCTTTAGTTGCTTTTTGTTTGGCTTTGTGGCCTGCTTTAGGCATAGTATGTGTTTAATAGATAATCCCATGTAGAGCAGAACTCTTCTACAGTTTAAAATTGAGTGCAGGGGGGTGTTTGTTTCTAAGGATTTATTGAAAAGCCATTTACTCTTTGGGTGAAGAGATTTCTACCTACTTTTTTGCTGTCGAGCTGCGTGATTCTAAGTGTCTTCTTGAAATACACACCGAGTTTCTTCATAGGTGCAGATGCTTTTACAAACTGCCTTAAAATAAGTGCAGAATGAAGAAGTTGTCTGCCACCAGATGAGTGAGACTTGGCTGGGCTTCTCTTTTCCTTTCATCTACATATGCATACCTCTGCGGTCATGATAAAAATAGCATTTCTATAATCTGCAAGGGTCTCTTGCTACCCACAAAAAAGCCTTGCTATTTTGAGGCAGCTGTGAATCTTTATAGCCATCATGTAGGGTATGTTGTATGTAGTTCTACTTCTGATGGGGATATTTGTGCAGGCAGGCTGAAGGCTAAAGGCTGAACTGGAAGTTATCTATGTTAAACTCTTATCTCCTCTCATGCTGGATAGGAAGACATCCCAAAAAGTACTGACACGGAGGAAGAGGAAAGATTTGTTCATCCTCAAGGATGTGAGGCAATGAACTATGTTCAACAAGCAAAGCCTGCCTTTTAGTAGGAGATACAGTCTGTAGCAATTACATAGCTCAATAACAAATTGCAGAAAATAGCCTGAAAAAGGTTTCATTGGTGATTCTTGATCCTTGCCTTATGAACTTTCAGGAAATAGATTACCTTGGCTTGAAGAATGGTGAATCCGTAGAAGTAGAAACAATATGCACTATACCAGATCCATCTTCACAACTCCAAATGCTCCTTTTCTTTGCATTGCAGCATCCCAAATGGCAGATCTCCTTAGCACAATTTAAACCTTTCAGCATGCTTACCGAGTTGGTTTATATTTTTTGTCTTGTCTTCATCATCTCCTTCTCTATTAAAACTTTCATTTAATATCTACAGTGATGGAGAATGAGCTGACAGGATGAATGATAGTATACACGTACAGGGTGAGAGACTCCAGTTTGCAACCTTGTTGGCATACAGTCCATAGCATCTCATAAAAGGTCATTATAGCTCTCCAGGTTTTTCAATTATTGTTTTAATTTCTTTACTCTGTTTATTGCAGCAAGGGATGCAACTGTGATTATCTTTATTGTAGTGTTTTTAATAATAAACCTAATACCTTCAATTCTCTTCTGTAGAACAGTTAACTATGACTATAGCCTTTAGCTATTTTATCTTGATTTAAATAGAACAAACAGGGGGTCAGTTCATATCATCTATGAACCACCAATCTGTGACCCTTTTCCTTAGATAAAATGGTCATTTTTTTTAGTCTTAAATCATCAGTGATTTCATCATCCAATCAAAAGAAGGCCTTTATTCCAGTTGTTTTGTACAAACACCACTACCTCTAATTCACCTTCAGTTATACTTGACGCTTAGGTCGGTGGCATCTTGCATTGTTTCTTTGAAAGTCAGCACTGACTTAAAAGTCAGCAGTCACCTTTTTCACTTAAACATCTCAAGGTTTGTTTCTCACAAGTTACAGTTGTTTAGTCCTAGTGTTTTGGCCGTGTTCCAAGCCAGCTAATTATATTCTTCCAAAAATTTTCCTCAGAGTTCCATTTACGTCGTTCACTTCCTCTTCTGAAGTACTGTTATGTCATGTTGTTTCCATGAAATACCTGATAGCGTCTTGCATCTGAAGTGGCTGTATTTGACTTATGAAGGAAGCATTGCTGTAGACAAAGGGTTGTATCCACCACTAGAATGTGTCATGTGTGATGTGCTGATCATAGGGAGGGTATTTTAAATATAGCAGTAGTGAAACAGTCTAAATATCCATGCTTAGAGTATTAAATGAGTTGCAAGTTTTCCCTCTTTTTCACCAGATTATTATTTATGCTAATCTACAGTCTGAAACCTGCAGTTTTATACCTAACTCATTGTGACAACGATCTTCACTAATAGTAGAGAAAAACAAGGAAAATCCTTCTATAGTAAGGTAACTGATTTCAGCATATTTATTGCTTGCACAGTTAAAAAGAGATTTTTTGATACATCATTAAAATTCATACCTGCAAATTTGCTCTGCTGATGTTGCTGATTCCTGTTCCTCTTGGCTGCTGTTGGAATACAGGGGCTACAAACTGTAAATGCCAATTGTTTAAATCTGATTTTTAAAGTTCAGAATTTTGATTTATCAAGAGTTTAAAAATAATTCGAAACCAGGCTTTGTAAGAACTCTTAGGTAGATTTTAAGAAATATTACAAATATTTTTCCCTGGGTGCTTGATTTATGCCCATAGCTACTTCCAAAAGATTACAAAATGCGTGATGAAGATCAAAATACCTGGCTTTTGGAAACTCTGTGTACCTTTAGGAGATTATTTCACTGAATCAATATTGTGTTGAAAATTACTGAAAGTGAGTCATCATCTGGGAATTTCGTATGTAAGAACAATGAATTATAAAACCAGAATATAGTATAGATGTAACTTTTGTCTACAAACTACAAACCAGAGCTGCATATCACTTCAAGATGTTGATGTAGTAACTACGTATCATTTCTTGTCATATCCGACTTAAATTAGTGCAATCCTGAGCAGTACTTTGTGACACGAGTATACATTTGGTTGAAAGAATGAGTAAAGAAAGCTTGTTGAAGGGAGATACTCATTTTGGTTTTTCATCTGTTGATAAGCTGGCTTTGAGGTATCTCTCCTGTTTGTTTGCAGTTCCAATTCCTACTAAATTGTTAAATTGCAGCAGAGCATCTTGTCTGCATTTTATAAATTCACAGCCACTCTACTCAAACACAGTTCTCACCCACACAGCGTTTCATTTGCACAAAAGTCATAGCAGCAGAATATCAGCAGTTCCAACGGAAGTGACAGCCCAAGCCTTTAGTTCATAATATTGAAAAATTTTCCTAACGTGCAACGTTTCCTGAGGGAATGTCAAAGCTGGCATACATTTCTGCGCCTTCCTTCGAAGTTTTAACCTCTTAGTAGAAGCGAAAGCTTGTAAGGCTTTTTAACAGGTGGTTTTTTGCCTGGGAGTATGTGACAGAGGTAGAAAGCCAGAGAACTGTGATAAAAACTAACCTCAGCAAATCTAAGTAGTCCTAGTGAGAATGCAGCAGGGAATAACAAATCCTCAGTGAAAAGAGCTAAAGGTTGCTTAATTAAACAGGATTGCAGAATTAGATTTAACTTTAAACTTGAAATTTAAATGAATTTCTTGGTGAGGAAACTGTGACTACTTCTTGAATGTCATCCTAGATGATTTTATTTTTTTCAAGGGCTGTCATTGTATTTTGCTTTAAATCTATGTACTTGTTGCTTATTTCATGCAGAAGGCTTCAAAATCTCAGGGTATAGGCTTTCACGCCCCCCCCCATATTTTGGAATTGTCTGAAAAAGAAGTATTAATTTGTGATTAGAGACTGTAACCTGGGTGGAAAACACATAACAGAAAAGGCGTTAACATCTCTGTGGGTTATAAGTATTCAGTTGCCGCACTGAGTTGTGTTTGAAATATTTAATATATATATATATGAGGTTTTCAAAATCTGAAGTAACAGCAAATTTCACAGAAGACCTTGGAGACCATTGAAATCAATGACCAAGGTTTTAGAAAAACTAGTCTAGTGCAGCCCATGTACTATGGACAGCAGGTAGAGATAAACTCTACCCTTGAAGAAAGGTTTGGTGCAAGTATCTGACAATAAATACGGTGTCCCTTGTCTGGGGGGTTGCATTTATGATTTATTGTCTTCTTTGCAACTCAGGAACTGTAGATTCCATTAGAAATCGTAATTCTACCAATTTTACGACTATCTGGTAGTAGAGTTCTGAAATAGATCAAATTGCATTAATAAAGTTTTCATGAATAGCTCGATGACTTTAATCCTCAGAAGCCATATTGCGGTTACAAGGTAAGCAGGATTAAGTCAGCTTTTAATATCTTGTCACCTGAACATCCTTGGCAATTGTCATCTGTCCACATTATAATGAACATGAATCTCTACTTCGTTTTCTTCAAAGACTGTGACAGAAAGTTTTAAGGCATATTGGACTTCATGGGTTGAGGTCCTTGGCATAGATCTTCCAGCAAAGGGCCCTGAGGCACTTTATCTGAAAATATAGAAGTGATGCTGACTGGGGATGTGGCAAGGCCAAGGTGCCTTAGGGAAATGATGGTTCAGTGCTTCAGCAGGACAGCTTCCCTTGGATGATGCCAATTAAGCTGTAGCTGTCATCTGAAGTTGCTGTCTTTTGGATTGCACCTCCTGTGCACAAGCAGGAATCAATCAGTTTCTCGTTCTGTTCTAAATAAAAACGAAGCTTTGTGGGCTTGTAAATATAAAACCAACGAATAAAAAAAATAATCCCCAAACCCAAAACAACCACATACACCAAATGTTGCTCATTCCAATTATTTCTTGGGCTCTTTCAGGAGGTATTTAAGTCAGTTATCTCTGAAGTTTCTTGTGCTAGATGAATTAAACTAAAGCCACCACTTAAACCTTTGTAAGACAGTGAATTATTTTTAAATTAAGGCAGTATCAATAACCAAGCATGTAAAAAGCTATAGTATAATCAGGTTTATTGTTTCATAATAGGTTTATACAAATTATGAACACCAGAGTTTTATTAATGGGATTTTTAATTATCCACTGTAGTGAAGAGTGGTGTAAAATATCTAACAGCTCTGCTAATTAATACCGGGATTCAATGGTAGTTAATTAAGGGCAAATGGGACAGGGCTAACACAATCCACTTTTGACTATGATGAATAAAAAGTCAAACCGATAGTGTGTTTCCAAATTAACATGATTGATAAAAAGTCAGCTTGGAGCACAAGTCATTCATCCTAAGGGAGCTGCAATTGGAACGTTTGGAGGATACAAAAAAAGAACATGTCTACTGGCCTTGAAATAAGAGTAAAAGCTTCAAAGGGCTAAAATACAGATTTGTAAACTTGCTTTTAAATATGGAACTTTGTGCACATTGAGTCTTTTCAGATCGCTCTCATTTCCCACAGCTTTAAATAAAGCTGACATATGTCTGAATAACGATCTGTAATATATTCCAGGAAAATTATCCATTATTTAACTTTTTTATGTATCAGGTATTCTGAATAGAACTTCACATACTTAAAAAAAGAAGTGTGGGGGGACGGGGACATGGAGGGGAGAGAAGCAGCTTGCCTGCAACTGGTTTATCAGCCTGTCTCTCTGTGATCTTAGCAGTCTGTCTTCTGATCGTTGTTTGTTCATTACTTGCTTTCCTGCATGTGGATAAACGTTTGAAAACTGTGTTTAAAGTCTTCAGAAAGTTAAATCTGGGCATGTATATCCCAGAAAAAGCCTTCAAGGTAGAATGCAGGGTGTTAGATGCTGTGCTTATGTGAGCTAATATATGGGGATGCTGAGGCAATTCAGCGAAGGGTATAAAATAGCACGCCTGCTGTTCAAGGAGACCCTAGCTGGAGATGCACAGGCAGTTGTGCAGGATCAGTAGAAATACTGAGAATAGCTGTGGGGCTTAAATCTTTTTCTCCCCACCTGTCTTTTTTGCCACCCTGCCCAGGACAGCAGGGACCCAGTCCCACCTGCTCAGCTTTCACAGCTTGTAGCTGTCTCTAGGTTCATGCCTCCTATCTCCTCTGAGCTGACTTTAAAAAGCTGTTTTCTTTTTACATATTTTAACTTGGAATCCCAGACTGGTTTGGGTTGGAAAGGACCTTAAAGATCACCCAGTTCCAAACCCCTGCTGTGGGTAGGGACACCTGCCACTAGACCAGGTTGCTCAAAGCCTCATCCAGCCTGGCCTTGAGCACTGCCAGGGATGGGGCAGCTGCAGATTCCTCGAGCAGCCTGGATATATTGGATATATTTGTGTGGGATGTGCGAAGAGGTTTTACATAATATTCAAGGTCTCAAGTTTGATTTCTTCTCTCCTTAAGGAGGTTAAAACCTTAATTTCCCATGATGAATATCTTAATGAAGGTAAAGGCTGCTTTCTTTTGTGATTGCTTCTAGTTGTCCTGTTACAGGCATGACATGTAATAGGAATAGCAAGTACCTAGGGCAAGAACTTGCATGTCTGGAAGTGGTTTTATGAGCAAATATTTAAGACAAGTTTGGGGAAAAAAAAAAGTACAAATGAAATCAAGGTTAAAATTGAAACATGCAGAGAAACATTTTAGCTTTATGAGAAAGAGAGGTGTATGTATGCTGTTTGATGTAGAGTGAGCATAATTTGCATAGTTGAATATGAATTTAAGAACTTGGGGGTTGGAAGAAATCTTCTGAAACATATTGCCTGGTCCTCTTCTATCTCAGGCAATTATTTCACATAACCTTTCACAATCGACCATGGTCCAAATTCAAGCTAGGCATGCTTTTCTACCTTGGGATGCTGTTTCTCTGGTTGCATTCTCTGATGGTTAGAATTCTTCTAATCTCCAGGCTAAGTTTATTCATGGCCAGTTTATTTTGATTTTGTTCATGGCTATTTATTTCTGTTCTAGCACTGACTTTAGCTTGATTTTCCTCCCTTGAACAAGTATTTTTATCTGCAGGCTTTTTCTGACTTTTCTAAACAAGGCAATTCATGCAGGTTTCTTTTATTGGGTAATGTGTCCCTTCCTCATTATCGTAATATACTTTTCTGCATCTCTTCCAATTCACTTTTGTACACAGGAATGTGGAAAGGGCCTTGTCAGTGCTTTGTGCAGTTCTGTGAGTATTTTCTTAATCTCCACTGGAAATGTACTGATTAATGTATCCTACCTGCTATCATATGTGCCATTTTTGGAAGCTTATCTGTATCACCCTGCATGTCTTTTTCTTCCCCTTGCCCCTTTTCAGATTGCTGTAATGCTGGTTTATGATATAATTTCTTAGTAGTCTTTAACTGTGTAACCTTCACTGAATTGAATCTCACCCTACCTCTATCCTTTTACTTCTTGAGGTTGTCTCATTCTTCATGTGTAATACCGCAATCTTCTTACATGTTGACGTTGTCTCCTTTTTGTTCTATTGTATTCTTACCTTTTTAAATGAATATCATTAGGAAAAGCTTGATTGTTCTCATTACTTTCATTGTGATAATGGTACAGCAGATTTTTTTTTTTCTTCTGTCATTTGGTAAAATGTAACTGGGGAATGGGCTTCCCCATGCTTTGTATTTCAATAATGTAATAAGGGTACATTTCTGAAGTCAATATTTGCTATAGTATTGTGGAAAGATAATGTTCATGTTACTGGCCAGGTAATATGTCATGAGCAGGTTGGCTTTTTAAATGTTTAGCTTTTATTACTGCCAAAATGTAACAGTACATATATGAAAACTATATTAGCAATAACATTTTCTTTAATTAATTTTTCAATGAATGAATTCCTATTAGAAATTCATTCTTACTACATTGTATTATGTTGTGATGCACTTTGCTGAAATTAACTTGAAGAGCTGCTCTCTGCAATTTTAATATTCTGCTGGGTTTTCCATTCTAGAAAACTCATTATTATACATGTACAAAGCTGAAAAGAAACAAGAGAGAGGCATATTGTGTGAATAACAGTCAGGGAAAAGAGACAGCTGGCATGATAATTTTCTAATAAAGCTTAGAAAAGGCTGCTGTGTCTTGAAAAAATGAAAGAGTTTTGAGTATTCCTTTTATTTGGATTTGCTTTGTGCTAAAAAGTTCTGAATTCTATTCACACCTTTTATGAATATTAACTGAAAAACAAATATATCTTGTCACGTCCTTCTAGTTGGTAGGTGCAAAGGAATCAGTGGTGTGTATCCAGAGGGGGGATGGTATTACTTGTTCTTCTTATACACTCTTATTCTACTCCAACCAGACTGTACAGTTTAGATCTCGATAAATAGAGATCTTGTGAATCATGGACAACTTAACACATGGAGCCTTTAACTATCTCTGCACCAAACTGCAGCCTCTAATAACTGTATATTTCTCAATTCCTCTCACATTTAAGATCATTGCCTTTGGAGGTAATGCCTGGACTCCACTATCAGGAGGCTGTGGCACTGGTCTTTGTTTTAGGAAGATACTGGACAGCAGTCATAGGAATTAAACATTTTACCTGTGACCTTCAAAGTCACACAAATGTTGTTGTAAACAAAACTAATGTTTTTCCAGATATATTTGGTGTTTAAGGCTATGTGCTACCTTCTTACAGGCTTTAAAATATTACTTAGAAACATATAGAAGTATTTACGATTAACTACAAACTTATACACACAGCTTAGAGGCAAAATAAAGTGAAATGTTAAATTAATATGAGATAGACAAGTTAATCCATTTCAGTAAAATTTGAAATACCAATTCTGTGCTCAGTACTGCCTTTTAGCAGTGGATTGCCAAAACATTAGGTAGAATCCACTAAACTGCATTTCTGGCTGGTCTTGCATCTTGTAAGGCTTTTGGAATTGTAATGACTGCAGTTTTGAACACATTTTTATAACAGTGTTTTTTAAATTTACTTCATTTTTGTTATTCATTGGCTTGATATATTGTTCTAATGTGTCGCCCTGGTATTAGATTGTCCCAACTCATCTCTGTTTTCATTCGCTCATCCTTTTTATGCTATACAATATTATTGACATTAATGAAGTTACTGCTAATTTATGCCACAGTGAGGAAGGAATCAGGCTCGTTATATCTGGTATCACAGTTCATGAGAGAACCAGTTAATTTCATTCCGTTAGTAATTGATGTAGAGGAATTTGAAATAGTAATGTTTTGCAAACCGCACATTTATAGCCCTTAGTCTCAGTAACCATGGGCCTGTAGATGACAGAGAAACAAAGGTCTCTACCTATAGGTGGGACTTTTGCTGTTAGATGAAAAACACAGAGAGGGTTTTTGAATGTCACAGCACATAGTCATAGTCAGGGAGCATGTGACATTGATACCAAACTCCAGATATTTCTCTGACATTTAGTTTAATGATTAAATTGTTAATTGTTCCCTCTTCTCTTACACTAAAACATTGGCAGGTTGGGTTTGGCTTGTTTTATTCTTTTTTGTCAGTAATTGAAATTCTTTAACTTGTTATCCTGTTCAACATGTATGTATCACAGTGGGTTGCTGTTGCTGGGTTCAGGTTCCCAGAACCCTATGTAGACCCAGGGTTGTTTCAGCAGATTCAGTTATATAGGTGGAAGGGCATAGCAAAGAAGGTCAATTACAATTACACACCTGCTCCATTGGAGGCAAAGATTGAATGACCCAGCAGGAAAAAAATCTAATGATGAAATCAAGAGAGTTCAGGTTAAGAAATAGTTTAATTTAAATCAAACAGTATGGGCTCTGTTCTTCTGGGAGTGGGTTGGAAGCTCCCTGCTTAGAGCTGGGGTCAGAAAACACAGATACAGCAGGGAAACAAACATCAGTACTACTTTCTGCTTCTTGGCCTGTAGGACTAATGCATACAGATTCCCATGGAGACAAAGAACTCTTCTTTACCTTTAGAAATGCCATTCATATGTCTTTTAAATCTATTCCTTCATTTCATTCTGTCTACTCTAACAAAATGCTTAACTGGGTCGTGATGATACCAGGTTTTATGGCATTGTGGAAGACGGGAGTTTCATTTGCAAGAGCATACAGAGTTTGAACACAAGTCTGCTAAAGGGGTAGCTTTGCTCTTTAGAAAGCCATATCTGGGGGACTGACTTTTGTATCTGATAGAATTTTCTTTTTGCATACTCATTGTTTCAGTAAATTTCATCTGAGAACATACTTTGTGGCTGTTTTTGAACAGGTACCCTTCCAAGCATCCCATTTGTTTGATGCCGAGATGTCTTTGTCAGCCCTAGAGCTATTCCCACATCCATTTATTTCTTAGTCTTTCCTTCTTAGCAGTTTTGCCATTGCTGCACAAAACATGCTCAGGCATTTAGTGTACATTGAAAACTAAATAGATGACACTGTCTTAAAATACAGCGCATACACATTATCTGTGCAATGGAAAGTATTTTGCAAAATCAGGGAGCTTTTACATTTCAAGTATTTCCTAGTGGTGGCTGTATAGAGGTCTTTTGAATCTCAGAACTCAATGAAAATAACCAGCAGCCTATGGAAGGATCCAGTCTACGCAATCAAAATGAAACAACCCATTAGCCCTAGTTCCATTTCCTGAAGAGTATGTGTGAGTAACATACCATGCGACTGACATTACCTCTGTGTCTTCTCCTATTGATAAGTCTAATGAACCCCCTTACACAGGAAGGTTGAAAACACAGTGGATGTCAAATTGTCTGACATGATATCTAGTTCTGGATTCATTTTGGCTATTATAACTGTTTGCATGAGCTTACAGTGTTGAGGGGTCATGGCTATGACATGCTGGAAGTAAAGGGGACTCCTTGCTTCCCTCCTAGGGAGTTCTCATCTGGAAAATGTTTTTAAGTAAAACAAGTGTGAGCTTTCCATCAGTATCCCCCATCAAGGACTGTGGATGAGGCTGGGCTGAGAATGGAAAGTCATGGCTGAATATTGAATTATGCTTGACACTTCACAGAACAAGCTAGCAGCTGAAGCAATAGTGTACTCGATGTATTTCCTCCCCACTTCATGGCTTTACCGTGTATTGCTACCCTAAACTCATGGCATGAAGTGTGTGTTTTAAGCAGTGTTCCGTTTTTTCTTTTTGCCCAGCTAATTTTAGTCTTTGCTTTTGAATGACAGTTTATTTGTAAATTAAGAATAAGTGTGAGTAAGAAGGAATGGATAGCCCAGGTGATAGGTAACAGATACATAGTCTTTCGTTTGTAGCTTGCCAGTTCACATTTGGCTCGAGTTTGTATTGACAGAAATTCATTATCATCTGATGGTTGTTTGGGAGCCTGTGTGAAAGGAACTGATGGTATTCACATTCAGAAAAACAACAACAAAAAACAAAACCTGTCACAATCACGTTCTTTTTGGCAGCCTCTGTGAGCATGAGGATGAACTTCCCTCTGACATCTTAAAGCAGGCTTTCCAGATTGGGCTTCAGGCGAATTGGCAGGATGATGTGGAAATTTGCAGATACTGCCCAAGTTTTATCTATCCTTTGTCTAATCAAAGGACCTTAAGCCTATAAATGATGAGAAACAGAAGTGGCTTCTGTGTGGCCTCTGTCTTTTGCTCTTTCAGGTGCCTGACGTGGAATTGCTGCCCCTGAATTACCAGAGAATACTGAGCATCCGCAGCAACTGAAAACATAATTTGGATGAGCCACTCTAGCTTTAAAAATATTTATCTGAGAGATTTGCCCTTGGGCAAATGTAAGTCTGCCAGACAGAAATATAATGGAGTTATTTTTGTCCCTTAACCTTGTCTACAGTGTGGTAAAAATAACTGCCAAACGCCAGCAAACTGCCAGAATCTTGTAGCAAAGGTAGAGACCAAATCTCTCAGCAAAGCATTTTTCTACTGTGGTGATATTTAACTTAATTGGGAAAGTGCAGTATGTCAATACGAACTTTTTCCCACCCCCTATTCTGTCTCTTTCTGAGACAGTCATACCATTTCATTTTAGCAATACAGAAACCTTCAACCACTAAAGGATGTGCCAGCCAAAAACCATCACTGCCAACAATTACATGCTAGATGTGTGTGTGGGCAATAACATATGCACTTAAAAGGACTGAAAAAGAAGGTAGACATGGTTCTCAGCGTTTTATCTTGTCTTGCATTTCAGTGTCTCCCTAAAATTAGAATTAATTTCAAACAGCAAAAAAAAACCTAGGGAACAGAACATGTAGGAGCCCTGTGATGAGGCAGGAGACTTTGAGACCACAGGGTTGTTTTTTTTTTACTTTTACAAGGGAATGCAGAAGCAGACCTGTCTTTATTACTCCTTTAAATAATTAATGTTTTCAGTATATTTCAGACATTGATTATCTGACCAGTTGTTAATGGACAAAGCTAGAGTGCCTTATGGTATTTTTATTTGTTCTTGTGGTCTTTAATAACTTGAGCATATGTTGATATACACGTAGGTACAAAAGTAGGATTTTACTGGTGGCTGGAGTGTGACATGACTCATCTCCAACATATGAAAAATAGACAAGATGTATTCTAAAGGTAGATTAAATGCAAAAAAAAAAAGTAGTGTGCAGGATACTTTTATGCTTATGTAGGAATGAAAATGAGAAGTTTCAGAAGGTTGTTGTCTTTGATCTACTGGGGCATGTTCTATTGTGTTTCTAAGAATATATTTCACCTGTGGTCCAGCATTAACTGGATTCCCTATTGTCTGTTGAAAGTGGCCAGTTTATATTTTGGCCATTCAAGATCTAATTAAAATACATTTCTACTCTTAAATAGTTCCCACCTCAGCTTCTTTAAGTTATTAGACAGAGTTGTACTTTAAATTAGTTCCTATTCCAGGATAGGGGGAATGAAATATCATTGTCCCAACTTTGCATTTTATACAAATAAATATTCTTATGTACACCTATATGAGCCTTAGTTTTGCTTTTGTGGGTCGGATGGCTGTCTCATTCTTTGGATCTACTACATATCATACCCATTAAAGGAGGTAGATTATTGGCTTGGAATTACTTGTACAAAGAATGTGTATTTGCCTGCGTATGCCTCGTGTTTCTGGTCTGAGTACTGAAAAAGTCATTCTCCAGGCTGAACTGGGGAATAAAAACTATTAAAACCAAAGGATGCTCTGTGGAGTCCTGTGTATATTTTCTACCATCTATCTTCATAAAAGATGACTACCCTTGGCAGAGGTGCAGAGAAGGTCAGGGAAGAAAAGAACAATCATACCAAAAGAGCTTTATTTGTTTATTCCAGTAAAGTCTGAGAGATGGTAAGTTTTACCCTATAAATGTACTGTAGGATTGATTTCCAAGAGGGAAAATTGGTATTAAACTAAACCCAAATGGTTAACAATGTCAGTGAATGAATTTAGAATGGGTATTAGAAGATGTTTGAGTACTGGAGGACAGAGGTTTTGAAACAGCCTTCAAAAACTGGGGGAAATATCTGACTTCAGTTTTTGAGATGTCCTAGATAATGTGGTACCTTTAATTGTTGGAAAATTGATTTGAGTCAGGAAGGTGTTTCTAATCAGAAGGTCTGTAGGCCCAGAATGGGAGAACAGCAACTGAATTCTGACTCCTACCTTCTCTCTGATCTGCTCCACCCACAGATGGTTATTTTTTGTTCTATAGGTCTTTCACACCAGAAAAAGTAGTAACTTGGGAGAAAAAGTTTAAGATCTTGCCACCAGACAGGTTCCTGACAACCTCAGCTGTTTTGTGGGCAGAAACAGCAGTTGCTATCTTGTTCTGGCTCTGGCTATGCTCAGGTTCCCCAGCTGCAGAGCTTGCAAGTTCTTGGGAGCAGGTTTCTATTGGGAGCATTGTAAGTCCCGAGACCCGAGTTTCTGCAGTGTTAGAGCAGCTGTTGGCCATTAAGTTGCTGTTGACTGCTCGGTGTAGATGTTGCCATTCTGTCTGTGCTCCTCCTCCCCCTGCTATTATAATCAAACAAATAGGGTGTTATTTTTTCAGAACGTGTTTGCTTGGGTTTAGCTCTGGCTTTAATGCCAGAGTCATTTTTAGCTACACACATAGCAAAGAATACAAATTAATAATCAGCATTCAAATGCTATGTAATTATCTATCACATTTAGAGGTTTAGCATGTGCTGAAGGTGTTTTTACGTTTTTAAATGTGAGTTTTAGTGGGATTTTTTTCTGCTTCGCTGAGTTTTCTGGATACTGCTAGTATTTATGAAACTGAGGCTTTTACATCTTGCATTTGCGTTTATTCTACAGTTCTGCCATATGTTTGCAGAAGTAAAGGCTACCTTTGGAATTCATAAAAGTATGGCAGAGATCAATAAATTTCATATATGGCTTACTATTGCAGCTTTAAATTTAAACCAAATTATATTCAGATTGTGTCTATCACCATTAGAAAGAAACATTTTGCCAAAGATTTTACAAATTGTTCTGTTCCTGGTAAAACCACAGCTACAAATACACTCCTTGAGCATTTGACTTAAAGCTAGTGAATTAAGAGGTTTGTCAGTATCATTCAGGAGTAACACTGAACATCGGTCGCATGACTGGGAGTTATTGATAAATAGCTAAACCTGTAGGTAAAATGTGCCTGCAGTTCTACTTTGCTGGCTTTGATTGGAGGCACAACGTTTCCCCAGAAGATTGCATTCTTGGTTTTTATGCTGCCGGATCAGATGATTCGGTCACTTACAAGCTCTCTAGTACTCCTACGTGGCGAACAAATGAATGTTTGAAAGTAGCTCTAGTAAAATGGCAGAGCTGTAGCAATTTCATCATGGTGTTGATCACAAAACTGATGTTTACATGTGTCTCGTTTTATGCAAAAGTCTTTTTTAAATGATGGAGTCTAATCGGTATCTGTTATAGTTACCTTTGTGTTACCTAGATCCTTGTTATCAAGTTTCCCCATGATGATTAACTGGAAAATATAGCTCTTGTTTTCCCCCAACTTTACCTGGGGTGTAAGACAGTCACCATTTTTATACTTATGAAGGTTCTTAGAGGAATAATTTGAGACTACCCAGTAGGTGCAAGAACATCCACCTATTCAAATGTGATTTAAAATAGGGCATACTGAATTTTGGCTGTTGATAATGACAGTCAGTTTTCCCACTCTGTGATTGTATTCATGCATGAATTAGTTCAAAAAATATTTGAGCAAGACTTAAAAACTTCAGTGAATTTTTGTTCTTGAGGGCAGATTAACCTTTTTGAGCCCTCACTTCCTGGTCAGCGCAGCCCTTCTACTAGTACTGATACTATGGAAATGTCTCAGTTTTCTCATCACTGAAGCATGGTGCTTTATCCAGCTGATAAAGCTCATGTACCAAGCCCTGTTAGAGGAGGGGGGGAGTGATGTTTGTTAGTTTGCAGGTGAGGCATGGACTGTATAATTCTATTGCCCCCATGGGACCAAGTTGAAGTGATACATCTCTAGGTGCAAATGGAGAACCCTGGACCTCTCTCTGGCTCTGACTTTGTCATTACTGTCAAAGGTAAGTAGTTGTTTTGGCATAGTGCAGATGACTGAAGGATCAGCTTGGCCATCTGTGACTCGTGTTTGATTATATATTCTAGTTTGGTGAAATCCTGTCATTCTTGTATTTGAATACAGTTAGCTAAAAGTATTGAATTAATTTTGTCCTGTTTTATACTAACCACAAGGTCATGATCAGCAAGATGTTGCCAAGTTGATTCTTCCCAATTGTGGCCAAACATTTTACAGTTTTCTGTAGTTAAACGTATCTGAGTAGAGAGAGAAGATCATTCCCACGCTCTCATTCCATGGGGGCCCTTTAGTCCTTTGTCCTGCTGATTTCTATTTTGAAAATAAATTGGAAAAGTCTTTCATAGGGAAGACTTTAGAATATAAAGCCTTTGGGGCTTCTAGTTTGAGAAAAGTGTAGCTTTATTTGCCTTTAAATAATAAATTTTATGTTTTTTCTCTTTAAGTATTTATAACAAGTGAGACTGGGGTTTACAATACGTAGTATAGAATTGCATTTTCTGGAATGTCCTATTACTTTTTAATCACTTCATGCTTTAAAAAAGTGATAATATAGAATGCTTAATCATTTCGATTAATGAAACAATATTTGTAGAACAGGCAACTCCTTTCTATGAGCATTGGTTTATAAGTTATGTACCCAAGAGCTGTGCGTCTCATGGCTAATGCTTTACCCTGCAAATTGAAGAGGAAAATAAAACTTGTGTTAACTGAATACTTAAATTATTTTTCCTCCTAATTTTTACAATGGAGCTCTCCTCCTTGTCTGTTTAATGTTTTTAGAGTCTTCACAATCAATTTTTTTTACTGTATTTTTTTTGTCTTAATGTGGCAGTCTCAAAGCATTTCATTAAATTTGATTATTTTTTAATATTGCCTGAGAAAGTGACTTTTGAAAAATGGTATTTTAGGGGTACCGTAACCAAGAGCTCATTTCACGAGATTATTACTACTCTGAAGTGCTGCTGAGATTGAGCTTTTGGTTCCTCTACCTTTGTAAATGCAAGAGATGAAAAGAACTAATTCAAAATGTCAGAAATCACAATAGGGTACTAGAAGTATTAAGTTACGAGCACAGCTCCAAAATGTAGTCATGCATTTGCGGTCTTGCAGAACGTGGTAATGACTTACTTTTTAAAGGAGGAGCAACACTGAAAGGCACAAAACATTTAGTTGCATAAAGATTTTTTTTTTCAGTGTCAGTACATGAAGATGTTTTGCTGATAAACAGATGTGTAAATCTGTCTTGTTTGTCCACTGGTTAACTGTTGACATAAATAATCCTGAAGATACTGGAAATAGCATAGATGAATTCTGGTTCCAAGGATTTCCTTGCACAATTACCATACAGCCTCTGGAAAGAAAAGAATAAGTTCTGGAGAGAGGGTTTGCATAAGATGAGTAGCATTCTGGACGCAGAGTACTTTGTAAACTTATTTTGTTCTAGTCTCTTGTTCTGGCTTGGATTCTATTTTCCTGATCAGAGTATTTTTTTCCTTAAGTAGTGAAGGTTGGAATCACAGTTTCTCTATAAAGTCAGTGTCTGTGCAGTAAGCATGAAGTGTGGAATATCAAGAAGTAATGCAAAGGTGATTGTTGTTAAGATGTTGTTGGCATTCTTGGCTAGGATTTTATTAAAGCTTATTCACTATACACATATTCATCCTACTGACTGAGTCCCCAAAATGTTTGTGTTGGCAGGTTAAGCCAAGCTCTGATCAACTATTGTACTGGTGCTGAGTGTGTGTAGGGTAAAGATTTAAAACCATATTGGCATGATTAACAATAGAAGGAAACGATTTAGGCCCTCAGATGCCCCCTTGGATTTCAGAGCAAGTTCATAGCCATTCCCTTTTTTGAGGTCAGAAATGATAAATAATTTTATTACCATTTTAATGGGTACTTCAAGTTTTTAAAGGTGGAATACCCAGCTAGATTGCTTCCCCCCAGATGAGAAGGTGACATGTACCAGAAGACACTCAGTGTGGAGCTGCCCTACAGTCTGATGATTTGAGTCTCTGTTTAGCTCCTTCTTCTTGCAGAACTCAGGTTTTGGTGGAAGCTGCTAACTCCCAGAGGTGCTGCATGTACCTGCTCCATGTCCTGCTGCTGTTTAGTGCCTGCCTGTGTACTGGCACATGTGTGTGAGCCATGGACTATATATCCCTGATTTAAAACCTGATGTAGTTTTCATTAGTGCTTTTCAGACTATTTTGAAGGTTTCTAGTCCTCAATCCCATGGCTATGAATTAAACGGTCTTCTGAAAGTCTACTCCTAATTTTGTTAATGTTTGTCCTTCATCAAAAAAATCCTGCCTTGATTAGCATGCTGCTCGAAAGGTACCGGGGACTTAAAAGTAATATGAACAGTGTGATTCGGACAGCACACTGCGAGTGCTGTGTGGAGGCTTTCACAGCGCCTGCCTGCAGTAGGGAGAAGAGCCTTGCTGCAGAGAGAACAGATGCATTTCAGAGTCGCCCGCCAAAGGGAGTATATTATGCTCCCTTTTTAAACTTTCCCAAACACACACCATCTGTTTCGCACTAGATACTTACACGGTTTGATCAAATTAGAAGTCATGCTGAAAGGGAAAACTGAGGTTAGCATGGACAGTTTTCTTAAAGCTACAGAAGTTATGGCTCTGTTGCATGAAACCTTGGCTATTAACCTCGGTAAACTGGACAAAACATTGCAGCTTAGGGGTGTTGCCAATTGTACGTGTTCAGTTATAGCCTCAATCAGAGTAATATTTGTGAAGTTGAGGAAAATACATAAAATGACAGCAGGAGAAAGCAAAAATGGTGGTCAGTACAAAAGGCTTGTAAACATGAAGTAAAAGTACTGAAACAGATGTTGACTGGTTCAGAACAGTTACCATTAGATATGCCTGACTGCAGAAACAACCTCTGAAAACACTGGAGTTCAAAAATCTACTGGCACAGATTGATAGGACCTAGTCCCAAAATCTGTGTTAGGGAAGTCACCTAGCAATCGTATAACAGGGTATGAATGAAACCGAGACAAATGGAAGAGCTTCAATATATTGCAGTAGAATAAGAATAGCTTTTATTATAGGGAAAGAGAAAGGATGGAGGTTTACAAATCTGTCACAGGTTTAGCAAGGCAGCAGTCTTGTGCCTGTTTCAGTTCTAAGGCTCTGATTTGCAAAGGTATTTAGTTATTCCTTCATTCCACATCAAGAAATGTGGCTTGCATAGCTGATGTGATAAGACTAGGAAAATTCATCACTTCTGAATATAAAGCTTAGGGGGTTTTGGGTGTGCCTTTTTAATAGCTGTGTTTGAGTTTAGGTCTGAGATTGTAGAGGTGGGTGATTTGAGCCAGACCCAAAGAGAGTTTCCTGCCTGTATGTAACCCCTGCTCTGTGCTCCCTGGCAGGTGCTAGATGCCAACACATAGATTTCTGCAGGCAAAGTTTTATCTTGGCTGCACTTTTTACACACAAGCTGCTGTGATGCTGTAGACGGGATAAACCTGTTAGGAATTGCAAAGCTGGGAGGAACCCTCTCAGCAGTCTTAAAAACCTAGGCCTAACAGTTTGTAGTTAAAAGGATGTGGTACAAGTCATCCCCTTTTCCTGAGGCAAAACAGTATGAAACCCGAGATACAACTGAAGCATTATCAAAAACTTTGGGTTTTGGTGTGTTAAAATTGTTGTACTTGGATCTGAGGCATAATCACAAAGAACATATGTCATAAATTATCTTGTTTTGAAATGTTGTCTGGTTTGAGAGAAGTCTAAAATAAAACTGTAGACTTACAAACCACTTCCAAAATCATGCAGAAATGCCATGGAGAAGGCTGTGTTGAAGACATTTCCACGCCATCTAAAAGCAGGAAGTGGAAGTTTTTGAACATCCAAGATCCAATTATCTCAACAATGTTTACCTTCAAAATGAAGTGTTTTCTTGGACGATGATCCTAGAGTAACTGCCAGATGTGGCTATTTATTTAAACCAAACCTCCAGTTTCTATAAAGCTCATTCATAACTTAGTGCAACCTTTCATTTAACGCTTATCTTAGTCAAAAGAAAAAAAAGGCCTAGATTAAGATATGCTTTTAAATCAGAAATGTTTATAGTGGCCCCTTTTGGCATGAGTGGGACACAGCTGGTAGGGCAAATTTGGAATAATATTTTGACTGATTCTTTTGATGAGTCTATCGTGAATTGACTCTATTAGGATATTGCTTGCTTCTTCCTCTTACCCCCCATAAAATACAGGCACAAGACACCTTGTGAGTTTCCTTAGTTACATATGTAGAACTTAACACAAACCAGCCAGATACGAAGGAGATTGTTTGCCCATTCGCAACACTTTTGAAACCTGGAGGCATTGCGATTTTCCATGAAGTATCTCAATTACATTCCTGTACAAGATAACACTTTTTAAAGATCATTTCACAAGCCTACACTGACATTCCACATAAGCGGAATGTGATGCTGCCAAGCCAGATATTCTGTACCACGAAGCAATACAATATTGGTTCATAGGACTTCGAAAGCAGAGCTGCTGGAGTTATTCCTGGCCTATGGGCTAAGGAAATTTAGACCAGCAATGGTGCCAGGATATTCTTTGCTGATGAGGAGTTAATTTCAGATCCTCATTCCCATGATAAATTTTGAACACTTTCATAGAGTTATGATCTCGAATATATAAATATTACAGTGACATGATGGAAAAAGGGATTGGCGAAAGAACTGCACACATCTGTCAAATTTTTATCTTTACCTTGAATTATTTTTGAATTAACCTTTCCTTTAATCTATAAGCGTCTTGCTTGAGGCAAAACAGTCTTTACTTCACAAAACCATCTGCCTGGTTTCAAAACTTTCGTATCCATGGACAGACCTAGAATAAAGCACCATACAGCGATAGGCATTTGACAGGAGCTTTGACAAATTGGGAGATAAATTGCATGAACATAAAGAACATACCATTGAGTGCTGAGTGATATACTAATTATATTTTTGGGCTTTATAACTGAAAGACAGCTAAGCCTGATGGTGAAGTCACCAGTCACCCTAGTTGGGAGATGTATTGAGAGCACTTCATACTTTCTGGAAGTTTGAGTCTAAAACTTAAATAAAAAAGGCATCAGGCCAAAATTTTGTCTTGAACTTCTGTATGCATCAAATAAAGAAGTGAGGAGAGGGTAAAGGAGGTTCTCTATCAGGCAGCAGTATCTGCATAATAAAACATCTTCCCCCATTGTTGATATTGCTGTCACTTTAATAGTACTAAAACCAAAATCAGCTAGCTGGATCAGCAATAAAATCTGACCTTAAATCTAGTACAGAATATGTCAATTGTTCTTAATTTTCTTGTATGTCTTAAGAGCGTGTTCTCTAGAATCCTTTACTGAAGGCTAGGGGAGAAAATACATTGTTTGCAACACTGACTGATTATTAGAGCTAAATAGGAGACATCTCCCCTATTCTTCCTTCAGAACAAGTGCCTAGTGGGGTCAAACACAGCAGTGTGAGATGTTGTGGTGCTACTGGTGAATGCAGTAGGGAATTAGAAGTAGCTGGTACTAGATGGGAAGTGTTAGAACTGAAAAGTGTTAAAGTCAAGATTGCAATGCAACTGTAAACCGAGCATATCTATAATGTTCATGTCATCTATCCTTTGTAGCTGAGCAAGTCTTTTCTATTTGTACAGCACCTTGCACGATAAAGCTTTCGTCTATAATAGGAACTTCTAAGCACACATAAATAACAGTAGGCATTTCTGTTCCTCACTGAGCAAATTTAACTAAGAATGCTTTCTTCAGAAATGCAATATTGAGTGAACAGACCATGAAAACTGTCACTGGGCTTTTTTCTATACTCTATCAGGTTTTATGTGCTGTTCCTGTAGTACTGGGTTTTGTTGTAACATCTCACAGGGGCACTTTTCAAAGATACACCCTGTTTTTATTTGCAATTAGAGCTGTTATCACGCTCCTTAAATAATGCATTTCATAATTTAAAGCAGACAGGGAAAACGACACAAACATGAACTGAAGTGTATCTCTACACCACTCCTGCAAGGAAGCTTAAAATGATGGTATTGTTATTACTTTCATTGCTTAATCAATGTACCAAATACAGTAATCAAATTTTAGATAGGGGTTACCAAAAGAGTTCTCACTGAAAATTGCTTGCAGTGTTTGACATTATGGGTTTGTTTATAACCTACCAAGCAGTTTGCGAAACATGAAAAATGCACCTATTTGAACAATGCTTTCCAAATAGAGTTGGTTTTTTTCCCAGATCTTTAAATTTTGCAAGGCACTTCTATTTTAGGAGAAAATATAGTGCTGGAATAAAACAGAAAGAGAATGAAAACTCCTAAGTATAGCTGCAGTCAACATGGCGTACAAGTCCTTATCCAAATGTTGCTAGGACAAGGGGTGCTCTTTTACTGTTTTCGTAAAGATTTGGATTTTGGCCACTAGGGTAAGTTAGAAAATCATTTGTTTAGAAATGGTGCAGTGTCCTACAGAGGAGGAGAAAAGCATGAGTTGGGAATCCTGTCTGTCTCCTGGGCAGAACAAGGACCTTTAATAAAGTACTACGTTCAAATGCCAAAGACTTTTGAGAAAGTGCAAATCTGGATGTAAATAGTTTGAAGTTCTTCTTGCCTATCCTAATGGCAATTCCAGGTATAACCTTTTCTTAGAGGAGAGGGAATACAAACAGCAGCATTATTAAAATATGAATAAAATATCAGAGGCTAGATTCTTCATCTGCTTACAAGTATCTCAACTTTGTTAAAAAGAACTTACATTCTATTTAAATCTATATTTTACAGTATATTGAGTCAGGTTCTAATTTTACAATGCTTAACTGAATCTCATTGCCATACTCAATGTTTAGTAATGTTAAGCAGCAGCTGTCTTACACATGCCCCACTCCCTGTATTTTTAATGCCTGGTATGGAATTTACTCTCTAAGGTTCTATGAAATATATTGAACTGATCAGGGTTCCCTTAAGGCAGCATTTCGAATACTGTTTTGAAAAACATTCATAAGAGCAGGCAGAGCACACATAGTTCACATAGTTTATTGGTTTCCTTCCTTAGTAATTGCCCCTTGGATCTTATAGCTTCAGTGCAAAATCCAAAGCTGCTCTAACAGAGGTCACTGTCAGTGCTTTCCATGGAATTAAAATGGGTTAGATTAAGCTGTTTTGCTAACAAATTATATACTACTTAGTGCACATTTGTATGGCATTTCTTGTACTTACATTAATAGATCAATTAATAGAATAAGAACCCTGTTCTTCAAGCAAATGTATCCTAACTTGCTGAAACGTATTCTCGCCTTCTCACCAACCAAAGCAGTTTAATTAGGCAAATGAGCATAACTGCCTTTAAGAGTTAAAAAGAAAGGACTTGAAACAGGATTTGAGCAATACTTCATACTGAAGTCGGTGAACTTGATTTTAGTAAATGTTAAGTAGTGGGCATGTGGGAAAGGAGCTTAGGATTCAATTCCATATGTGACAGAAAATTTTTGTGCTTAATTATCATATGCCAATATTGCATTGCTAACAAACCTAGATTGCAGTGTATGGGAGATGTAAACACTTCTCTAGTACTTGAGCTTTTTAAGTTGTTTCTTTTTCTTTAAAGTTAATGTAAAATCATAGTGTTCTCACCTGCTCTGGCAATAGTATTCCCATATAGATGTGCATTTTTCTGCTGTGGATTGTACTCAAGAATCAGTCTATTTTCATTGCCCTTCAACCTGTCACAGTGTTGTTAACTGCTGTGGCCTCTCATTAGGCATCTGCTGGGCCCAGATGCTGATATCTGGGAAGAATTTTTCTCATGGTAACATATGAGCTTGAGCATCCCTGTCTGTTTTACCTTTTTTTATGTCTCTGTCTACTTCTTCACAAAAAGCAGATTTATGCAGTATTAGCATTACTTTCCTGATGAATTCTTGCGTCACTAGTTTCTTTTACTATGTACCAGTCTAAGTTTTCTCCACATTGTTATTTATGAATGTACAGAGTTCTTCAGTAGTTGGAAATATTCTAGCAAAAAATATAGGATCTTCATAGCAAACCACACCTAATACAGCATGTTATTCCTCTTACAGCATTCTGGAATGCTGAATATGGCATAATAGAGCACACTCTTTTCTTTGCAGCTATGCTGCATCAGTTCATGATGAATGTTATAAATGTGAATGTAGCCTAAAGAAAGCAGACAGCAGTAATGACTGTGAATAGCTAGGCGGTCTTACAGACTATGTGTAACAAAAGGAATCAATATAAAAGTTGCCCCACTAATCTGAGTATCAAACAATAACAGTCCAGCTAATATGCTACTATGTTAGCGGAGTTGTAAGAGAAGAAAATGGACTGTGTGTGAAAGGTATCACTGATTTTTACTGAAGGATGTTGGAGAGTAAATTTTCGAGGATAACTTGGTTTAGGGAAAGTTTTGCTGAGTTCAGACTAATTCCTTTGTAAGTGCCATCATTACCACTACAGTGCTGTATTTTAACAACTCTCAGTTTTGTTACGGCTGTGAACCTTTCATGGTTTCTTTGTCCTTAGGATGTCAGACATGAAAGGGAGGCAGTGTCATGCTGTTCATGAATTCTAGGTGCCTTGATCCTTGATCGCTTTGTTAAATCATTAGAGGAGGGTCCCCCTGGGAATTATCAAAAGTCTCTGAAGAGTCATTTATGAAAATGAATGTACCTCTCACATAACATGTATCACTTCCAATCTTGTCTAGAGTTAGGCTTCTCTCTGAAATGCTTCCGAATGTTAATCAGTAATCAGGGCACAGACTGGCACATGCTGCTGGGCTTTGAAGCTATTCCTGTCCTATGACTCGTCGCGTCCTTAGTAACACTTCACATGATTTTCATACGTGTCCTGTTAGGCTTTCTTGCTTAAGGGCTTTAGATTTCAGCAAAATACTTGACAGCACCCAGCAGCTGGATGTTCTTGAGAGTTTCACATTAGCAAAGTACAAGGTGCCACTTGACAGCTCCAATTGACCAGAGGATTGAGAAGTGGGTTATGCCACTTGTCTCTGTTGTAATATCACTGCGGGGTAGCTCTTGCAAATGTTGGTGCATATCTGTATTTCTGAGGCTGGATGCTGTTAGATTGTACCCCAGCTATTTAAATTTTCTCGACAAGAGACATCCCAATATCCTGTGCCATCTACAGTTCTGTACAGCTCTTGCCTCCGAGTGGGCAACTAGTTTTATTGGGATGTAGTGAATTTTCTTTCCTGAATGAAAGGATGAGAGAGTTGGGTTTGTTCAGCCTGGAGAAGGCTCAGGGGAGACATTATAACACTTTTCCAGTAAGTGAAGGCAGCCTACAAGAAATTTAGAGGGACTTTTTACAAGCACATGTAGAGATGGGACAGGGGAAATGGTTTTAAACTTAAAGGGTAGATTTGGATTAGACATTGGGAAGTTCTTTACTGTGAAGCACTGGCACAGGTTGCCGAGAGAGCCTGCGGCGGCCCTGTCCCTGGCAGTGTTCAAGGCCAGGTTGGATGGGTCTTGGAGCACCCTGGTCGAGTGAGAGGTGTCCTTCTCTTTAGCAGTGGGATTGGAATGAAGTGATCTTTAAGATCCCTTCTAATCCAAACCATTTTGTGATTCTGTGAAATCATAAGAATGGTCTATTGTTAGAGCTGGTTGATGTTCTTGATGAAATTATTTCTCTTGCAAAGGAGGAGGATTTTTTAAATGAACATTTTCATGTATATGAAAGAACCCACCACCTTTTTCCAGAGAAGTTATTAAATTTTAATTAATATTTTGAGAGCCTTATAAATTTTGATTGCTCATTGTCTGTAAAAATAAATTTATAATGCTTTCATTTTTAAGTATGCTTCACAAGGAATGATGGGTATATTTTAAACTGTTTTAAGAAAAAAGTTAAATACCTTTAAAATAAGAAAAATAATTTCCTTTGGTCTAGTCATAGTCATTCATCTCGAGCAGACTGCAGGGTTGGGGGGTTTTGTTGTTTTTTTTGTTTCTTTCTCCTTTAATTTAGAAAAGAATTCAAGTATAAGTTACAAATTATTCTAATAATAAGTCCAGTATTTCTGTAGGTTTAGTTCCTGAATGATATTCTGGGAATGAGAAAAGTCCTACAGCAACTACAGAATCTAATATAAGTGCTGACTGGGGACAATCTTTCCTCTGTCCACTGGGTGCAGTGAATGAAGAAGCAAAACATTAAAAACTCATCTGAAAGTAGTTCTATAATTAAGGTTAGTTTTTCTAGATCATGTGATGCAAGAAGCAGAGGGATTTATTCTAAATATTATTTTTCTACTTCACCTCTTCATTAAAGAGATGAGAAGCAGTTTGGGGTTCTTCCTTCAGGTAATGAAGGTGAAATGGAAAATAATACACCATGATTGTAAAAAATCTGGTGGGGTAGATGGGTGTTTATCCTCCTGAAAGCTAATTAGTTAGAAGTACAAAGCAGGAGACTGGAATCCATGTTACAGTAAACCATTTATTATGGGCAAGTCTGCTGATGACACCAAGCTGTGTGGTGTAGTTGTCATGTTGGAGGGAAGGGATGCCATTCAGAAGGACCTGGACTGGAGAGGTGGGCCAGTGCAAACCTCCTTAGCTTCAACAATGCCAAATGCGCAAGGTTCTGCACCTGAGTCAGGGCAATCCTAAGCACAAATACAGACTGGGCGGAAACTGGATTGAGAGCAGTCCTGAGGAGAAGGACTTAGGGATATTCTTCAACGAGAAGCCCAACATGAGCCAGCAGTGTGCACTCGTAGCCCAGAGGCCAACTGTATCCTAGGCTGCATCAAAAGGAGCATCACCAGCAGGTGGGAAGAATGTTAAATGTTGATTAGATTGTGTTTGCTTTATTTATAAGGTCAGGGTAAAATAAAAATACTAATAAAAAAAAACAACAAAACCAACATGAAAATACCTATACATTGTGGAAAAATTATTTTGAATTGATTACTGGATCTGTTCTACCGTCTATAGTGTATCACTTGTTTATACCCACCATTATAACACCTGGAGAATTTCTTAAAATATTTTAAACCTACTTATAACTAGATTTGCATTTACTGGCCACTTATCTGATCTAGCATATTTTTCTAGATCATTATTCTGCTCCTTTTGTCCCTTTGGTAGGAAAACACTCTGATAGATTCATTTCTGGTCAACCCCTGCAGGAGTATGAGAAAATATAGAAACATCTGCAAGGGGGTTAGTTGAGCTCTTATTGAGGAGCACAGTCACTTAATTTTTGTGCCAAGCTAGCCAGAAGCTGAAAAAGGAATGTGTGGTACCATTTCCTATCACAGTCAGATAAGGAGATTGCCTTCCACAGTTGGATAAAAGGCATTTACTGAAGAAATTATTCTGTAAGGAAATAACTAATGGGAAACAGACCTGTAGTGGACATAAGAAATATCTAAAGATGCTCTGGGGAGGAACTTTCAGCTATGCAATGCTAGCAGATACAATTATAGAGGATTGTGAAACCACATCTGCCAACTGAAATAACTGGCAGTGAACAAAAGATGATGAGTGAAAGAAAATAACCATTGGCATGGTTGTGAAATACATTATCTAGTCATTTCCAGCATCTATAACAGCAAGAGCATTCCTATTTTATTTGTGGAAGCACATGTGAGGTACAAATCTAATGGTACAGCAGTGAGTGAATTTGTAAAGTTCAATATTATAACTTTACAATATTGTAAGTTATCTGAAAAAAGAATCAGGTTTGTGTAGTGTCTGGGGTCACAAAGAGAGATTTGTGTACTTTGGCACAGGATTTCATTTCTTCTTCATTCCCTGGAGTATATATTGAAGAATGATGAGTGGTGCATAATTTTATATCACTGGCTAAATTTGACCTGACCCTGTCAAACCGCCAGGGTCAGTTTCGCTACTTGAAGAACCAGGCTCCTCACAAATAAAAACCAACCCAAACACAACCCATTCAATAAAGCCTTACCATTGAGCACAGTAGTTTTCTTTGTCATAAATGACATACTGTAGCCTAAGATGAAGAGCAGCACAGGTAATACAGGTCTTCTAGAAATATGTATGGAGAGGTAGAGTACCCAGAGATGTCAAAGATGGGGAAAGCAAATTAATTTGCTTGCCAAGACGGTGACCTCCCTAGGCAGTTGTATTGGAGCAGCACACATGACAAAATAGAACTGAGGGAGGCCAAATCAGTTCATAAACCAGCCCGTAGCTTCAAGAATAGGCCCACTTCTCTGAGTATTCTGTCTGAAAATGAGTCTGTCTTGTCCTGCTGGTGACAAGTAGTTAGTATAAGTACGTCAAGATTTAAGCATGATTTATGACATCAGAAAAAAAAGATATGTTAGGAAAAACAGGTTTTGTGCCAGGCCAGAGCTTAATCTCATGAGCGTGTCTGTCTTTCACGGAGAAGCGAAACACATGAGCAAGCTTTCCTAAATTAGACTAATCTACTTTCCAGTGACTTTAAAATTTATTACTCAAAGTACAAATAGCTGTCAGCTCTGAACTAATTAAAATGTTAGGATTAACCTAAGGTGTGCTGTTGCCCAAGCTTTCGGCAAATGAGAAAGACATAGAGGAAATAAAATGGACACTTAACTGGTACTGACCTAGACTGGGGTTCTCAAGTAAAATATCTGATGGCTTTACATGACACACTGTACTTCTTAAAGCTTTTAACTATTGCAGGAATTAGTCTTCACTGTAAGTAAGAGTAGTGTACCATGTTACCTTAAGTAATGGTCTTAACAGGTGGAGTGGGAATCTGATTCTTGGGATTTAAAAGAGCAATTATAATTTATATATTGTATATATTATATATATATATTTACCAGCTACAGTAGGTGAGAATTGCTTCAATCCTTGCAAATAGATGTGGAATAACTATTTAATCTAATAGTCTGTATATATGCATATATGAAAATAGAGCTACATACCAATCTGTAAAAGGGGAACATTATTAAGGCAGCACATTATTAAGTCCCTTAATAGTAAAGGGACTTAATTAAGTCACCTCTATGTATACAGTCAGGGTGAAGGATGTTAGGCAATATTGTTTTGCGCACCCTGTTGCATACAGGCATAATAGCAGACTTTTAAATTGTATACGGCTCATGAGCAGCTCAGGGCCACTTCCATATGGCGAGCAGCATGGCACTTCTGAGGCAGGGGTTTGTGGGGTACCTGAATACCCATCTCTGAGACAAATGTACGCAAGGGCTGAAATTGCTAAGCTATTGTGGTATCCAGCCTCAAACCCAGTTCTGCTGTTTCGTGGTGGAGTGGCCAGGCCACTGGGGACAGTCTCCAGTCTTTAAACTGGGTTTTCTTTGCCAGTTGATCTGTTTCCCATTTTCCTTTTAATCTTTAATTCCTGACTGTCAAAAGGCGTCTTCCTCTGCAAAGCTTCATCACTGGGAGGAGAGAAATTTAGGAGCATGGGAGGAAAAGCTTCTGTCTTATTTTCCAGATCAGCAACTGAAGCTAAGAGGAAAATGTAATGACTCTGCCACAAATCAGAACATGAATCTTTGGGGAGTTTAGCTGAGTTTTTAACAAACTTGTAAAGAGATGAGGAAATTGTGATTTTTATGAGAGTTTTTAATCTGGCCAGAATTCATACAACAGTCAAAGGAGCATCTTGGAGTCTGAACATTCATTGTGGGAAGTTTTGTCTTAAACTAACTTCACAATTTCAATGACTGAAAACCACTCTTAGTGGGTGAAGATTCAAGAAGCTTGAAAACAAGGTGTTTTTAAAAATTATTTTCCTTGATGGTTCAGCCCATTGCTTGTTCAGTGCTTTCACCCTTGCAATATGTGGCTATCACAGTTTGCTTATATTAAACCAAATTCTTGATATTTTAATTTTGAAAAGATGAAATGTTTGTTCTCTATGTCTGCCTTGAAGTCATTGTGCTTCATTGATAACATAATTCCTTTCTATGGAAAATAATGAGTAAAACATAATGGTTTCAAGTGAAAACAAAAACAGAAAAATAAATGAAATTTGTAAAAAAAAAAAAAAAAAACAAACCAAAAAAAACCCAACAAAACCAAAGGGCTTCCAAAAACCAGGAGTAAGAAAATTCCAAAATATGGGGTTTATATAAACAAGCTTTTTAAGTAAAATCCTTCTCAAACTTTCCCATTAAGTGTGAGTCTTTAAATGGCATGTGCTAACCGATATGCCTGGATGCATGTGGCAAAAACTAATTGGATAATAACTTACTAGTGTCTGCAATGCATTTGGGAAAACAGGCGGTCATTTGTTGGTCTGAGCAGCACTGTAAAGCAAAGCAGTAGTTCTAAATTCCATATAGAAGGATGGGCAGCTGAACTTCACTTTCAGCTATTGTATTATTACCACAATGGAACTATCAGTCAGCTTGCCAGACATATTAACCAAGCAAGTCATAAATTCCACAAGATCTTGCAATTGTACTTTTCAGCCTTTTACCTCTTGTAGCTTTCTTTAAAGTTATTGCTCTTCCACTGGCTTCTTCCCACATATATAAAGGTTCTGTCATCTTTGACCTTCAAAGTGGACTTTTTCCAGGTGCTTTCTATCACTTTCTGAAGTTACTGTGCATATCGTGTGCTCGGTGCAGCCATCATCAATCAAACTCACGTCACAATGCACTGTTCCCATCTACTGCCTGGTGCCATCCTGGCACTGAAGGTTTCAAAAAATATAGATTTTCCACTGACTTGACTTTAAAATTTATATTTAGTAAAAGCCCTGGTACAAATTAACTATTGTGATAGCTGGCATTTCCTTGACATATAAAGGGTTTTCTCACCACTACCTATCCTCGCTGCTCTGCTTTCTAGAAGCCTGTTGACCAAATAGAATGTACAGCCTAGTAGGGAAGCAGCTTGTGCTTAGCTCTTCATCATATTACCAGACATACACCTGCTGTCACAACTTCTGTTGATTCTGTTACATGGCTGGAGAAGAAAGGTTGTTGCAGGCCTTCAGTAAACATGAAAGAAGTTATTTCCTTTACCATGTTACATGATAATGACTTCTAAGGCATTTCCTGCAAGAGGGAAATAAGATATGTTAATATTAGAGCAGGAAAACGTACCATACCATTATTTCCAGTCCTGATGTGCAGAGGTCATGAGTCAGCCCCAAAATAATCCCAATATTGGCTGAAAAGTAATGAGATTGAAATACTAATAATTTTCATTATACAATTAAAAAGACTTATGGAGAGCTCCCAAAGGGAAATACAACTTCCAGAAAGACAGGCCTATCCATAGAGTCTCATCACTGCTGTGTTGTCTTTAAAGTTCTTTGTTGATCTTGGGTGTCTTCTCAATATCCTGTTAACTCTCTTTCCTACTCCCTTACTCTCTGAAAAGTGAGGGCAGCTAGCAATTTAAATTCAGCTCAAGTTAAGGGCTTAGCACATAACTCGGTGCTCCAGGAATGTGTAATTCATTCATTGTAACCTTGTATATGGGAAGCCATAATGAATGTGGATATTATATACCTCTGCCCACCCCAAATCTGTGCTGCTGCTCTGTTGTCCTTCCTTCTGCACAGCTGCTCTGGAGTAGTGTTTAGAGCTCTCCCCCTGACAGTGGGAGACCTGGCTTCAGTTCCCATTTTTATCTGCAATGTTGAAAGACTTCATTCATGGATGAGGTCTTCAATGTGGAGGTTATTTTGGAAGAGAAGGGAGAATAATCTTCTTGCCTATCAGAGCTTGTCAATTTTTTTGCCACACTGAGATACTTGATGGTAACCTTGACTCTCTGTGTTGCCATAGAGCAGTAGAATTACCTAGTTTCCACTGATTCTGTTCTAATTTAATGACATTTCAGTGTAAAATGCAAAACAGTCTTTGGGAGCATGTAGCAGGATATTGACCACCGTTATAGGTGAATGTTGTCCTGTGGACTAGTGCTGAGAACATTCTTTTATTTCCTCCCCCTTTTTTCAACCAAATCATCAGAAAGAACCAAGTCATCATGAAAGCATCTCTTCTCCCTGTTGCATTATCCTATAGCATAAGTGGGTAATTTACTTTGAGGAGTGGCTTGAGTTCTCAATGTGGGTGGGATTTGGAAGCGAGTCTTGCATGTTCTGTGTGCGAATGCTGTAGATCTGGTGGTTTTCCTCTTAATGAATTTTGTGGGAGAGTATTTCTGGGAGATCACAGGAAAGGATGCCAGCAACAGAGGCTGATGTGGTGCTACTTGGACCCGAGACCCCAGCTCCAGGGCTTTGGCCTCTCTCTTTCCTTCTGCATCCAGGGGTGACAGTGTGCTTCATGCCAGGTACCAGCTGCTGGTAATGCTGTTCTTTAGCACCTCAGGCCTCAGATAAGGTCTTCCTTGCAGGTTTTGCTGTAGATCTGTAACACTCACTGCTTTCTTGGTTTAGTCCCATATTTAAAATAGAAATTTTGCTGCCAAAGAGAAAGTCTTGTGCAGCCATGTTCTGCTACTCAGACGCTTATTTGAGCCTTTCGGTAGTAGAGTGTAAATTTGGAACACACATGCATAAGCAATAATGCATTAGTAATTGCTTAATAACTTATTAGAGTCTAGCTTCTGTTGAGACACTGGGGAAAATCTACAGCCAATTAGTTGTAAGAGGGTGGTGAAACAAAGTTAAACTTGAAATTATTGCTGGAAAGGTGAGCTGATAAACTTTAGACTGAACTACAATGGAACTATCAGCTCCATATAAAACACTAATATGACAAATTAGTGCTTTGATCATGCTAGATATAATCATATTCATTTGTATAATTAAACAATCTAGGTTTCTCTCAGTATGGGTCATTTAAAAAAATGTTAAAAATAAAATTAAACACATAATTAAGCTGACAAGAGATAAAGACCCTTGTGCAGCAAGTTGAAGGCAGTTAATTTATAAGGAGCCTGGTCCCTGAAGGCTGTGTAGTTTATTAAAGTTACTGAGGCAGAGATGTGATAAAATATTTTATGTAGTGCTTTAAAGGCGAAATTGCTCTGACACTTTCGAAGTTCATGGGATACAGTCAATTAGGATGTCTTGTTATCATGTTTTTTCCTCATGAAATAATCTAAACAAAATCCATGGTTATACTGATAATTGCTTCAAGTTCCACAGGAACAGTTCAACTATCCCACTGTGGTACGTGTAATGGCCCTTATCAGTCACTGTGGTTGTAATAAAGCTCATCTGAAAGATTGTCCCAGAATGACAAGTTAGACATGGTAGACTAACTGGTAGAGGGAGTTAAGTTGGAAACTTGGTCATAACTTTAAAGCCACTTGGTTAGCTACAGGTTTCTAGGTAAAATCCTTTCTAGATGTTCTTGGAGCTACCAAAGCGAAGGCCTGTAAAGCTGCTGTGGGATGGGAAAATGTCTGTTTGCCTTAGATGTCTGGAGCTGGAAGAATACTGGTTAGATATTTTCCAATTCCTTGGTCTGGATTTGAAAACAAAGCCTAGGAGGAAATGTGCATTAGATTATTAGATAAACGCTCATATCAATAATTCAAATGCTTTTTACCAGTTGATGAATCTGTTCACCAGTTTACAGTCTGCTTTCTTGTAGGGTTAGAGATATGTTTGAAAATGCAGTTAGAGTGCTACTACTTTAATGGTTGCATTTCATGATGAGAAGTAGGCAAATGTATCAGTTTTATCTCCAACATTTCTGAGGATTGAAGGGGTTATTTCTCTTGTCCTTTCTAGTGGGATATTTCCAATTTCTGTTGCTACTGCCTTTTAGCAGTTTTATGCCAAGTCTAGCCTTGACCTTTATCAAGGTCATGGTGGCAGCTTCTAAAACAAACAGGAAGAAGAAAAATACAAAGGATAACAAGCCGTATTCAGAAGAAAGGTAAGGAAGGGCACAACAGGATGAAGAGAAGTGGACTTAAAACTTATAAAATCTCCGTGTTTTAAATGACCAAAGATTTCCAATGTGTCAGTTCCTAAGAGAAAATGAGTGAATCTGATCTTTAGCTTCTACACTCTGGTCAACTCACCTCCTCAAAATGTTTCTTTTTCATCTGACAAAGGTTCTCTGAATTCCAAGTCCTGTGTTTATCATACAGTGTAGAGTCACGAAGGGGGCTGGATGGGGTCCCCATTTAGGATTTATTAAAGCATGGGACATGCTTTCTTTTTAGTATGTGCACAAGTGGCTAAAAACCAAAATAAATTAACCCAAATATATTTGCAAACATCTTTATAGAAAACATCCAATCAAATAGGGTGGTTTTTTTTTTTTCCTGTGGATTTTGCATTGTCTGTGTTTTAGAAGCACGATTTAAATTGAAGTTGTAAATTTTTGGGGGTTTAACCACTTGTCTTTCAGAGCGAGGTTTGCAACTGTCAAAGCCACATGGAAGAACTGCAGCCAAATGCTCCCTTATAAAGTAACCTTATACAGTCAGTGAGGGAGCAACAGGGGTTGACTGCTCAGAGACGAGTTAGTTTTCATTCTGCAAGCAGTGAACCAAAGCAATCTATAGCTTTGGATCTTTGTTTTTCTGAAACTTTTTGTGCTTTGTGTATTAGAATTAATACCAAATTGGCTGTGCCTTAAATTCACTGCTGAAGAGAGGCTCAAGATTTGCTTCTTTCACGTGTCTTAGGGCTATCAAATTCAACACTGAGAAGAGAAAGGGATGCACTAAATTTGTGCTAATCTTTCAGGGGAAAGAAGATGACCTGTGAATGGATTGACAATATTAATGTAGAGCTCCTGCCAGGATTTATATCCTCCCTTATTCCAGATTTTGGAGATCTGCATTGCAGATCTGAGGGTCAGCTGCAGATCATAATAAAATAACTAGTGAGAAGTGATTCCCAAATGAATTTTTGCTGTGTCTGCACATTATTCAACATTCTAAACTTCTATTACTTTTGACTGTAGGTCAGTTTTGATTTTTCATTGCAACTCTAGCTTCTATGTGAAGATAAAAAGAGTAAGAAATTTTCTTTTTTGTTATTTCATCCTGATAAAGAATAACCCCCCTCCTTTTAGCTGAAACTTTCACACTAGTTTATTATAGTCAAGTATTCTGTAAGGTTGTATCCACTAACCCATAAAGACAATATTTATGATAACATTAATATACCATAGTTAAAAAAAGATGTATGCAGGACAAACAAGTTTTTATAAGTAAACCCCCTTTGTTTAGCACAGGAATTTAGAAAGCATTGGAAGTTAATGCTTGAGTGCTTTTGTATCCTTTTCATAAAAAAGTTACTATTGCAGATGAAACTAAATATTCAGTGTCTGAAAGTAAAGGAAGAAATTTGGTTCACTGTGGGATAATGAAAACTGAAAAACAATTATGCTGCTGCAATCAAGATCTCAGCTACAAATAACTAATTTCACTTCTTTTCCACTGCTCTGAAATATACTGCTTATTGTCCTTAAAATATTTATATGTCTTTGAATTATTTACTGAGCAAAGGACGCTTGCACTCCTTTAACATAGGAGATGAAAGATTATTTCGTGTCAACATAACAGGAGACGATAATAAATCCATAATATAAATAATATGCCTCAGAAAAGAGCTTCATATTATTAGTATGTGACTAGATTGCAACTGGGCTCTACTTATGAAAATACTTTTTTTCTAGAAGTGTGGAAACACCTGGTTTAAGTAAATAAAGTAATCAGAAAATTCTCTTGTGCAGTTAGCTTCTTTTAGAATGATACTTGAGATAGTCACCTTGTACTAGTTTTAGATTGGATTGCCGGGAAGATTTGAAGATATGGAAAGCAGCAAACAATGAATTAATCTCAATTTTTTTCCCCCCTCATTTCTGAAGATGTGGTTTTGCAATATTAATGTGAGCAGTGTGAATTCTGACCTTTTCTGCCGTTCTGCTTGGGAATAGCAGCTGAGCTTTCCCATTCCTGTCTGGCCATTGTTCTTTCCTTCTAATTTTCTCCACTAATTCCTTCATAAATTTTCACTGGTACTGTCTGTTTTGTTTCAAGTATATTATAAAAAAAACAGCAACAATGAAAAACATCCCTAGGGAAAAAATAAAATAGAAGCAGGATATTATTAAGTGGAATTACTTATGCTAAAAAAAAAATTGTCATTTCCATTTTTCTCCTTCCCTTGCTTCCATGTGATGCTCATACTCATGTCCTTGCTCCAGCTTTGTCCTGGCCTGTGCTAGTCATTATCGGAATAGGAGCTCAGCATGTAGTGAGTCCTACACTCATGTACTTGCAAAAATGTTTACTCTAGGGATGTTGCAAATGAAGATTTTATTTTGTTCTTTGCCTTTAAACTGCCATATGCCTGAATGTTATTAAATACAAATACGAATCAAAGATGTGCTGCATATGCCTTAGAAATTCTCACAGAATTTTATAGGCCATTTAGAATTGGCTTTTTGAGAATGTGAGAAGTACTAAATGTAATCAAAGTACAGTGCCTACAGTTTGGCCCTGATTTTGCAAACCTCTAAGTTTTAGAAAGGCAATAATAAATCCTCTTCCTCTTGTCTATTTTTAGTGGACGGTGGATGGCCATAAAGTCTTCCACCTTTTTGAAATGCTGAGGACCTGCAGAATTATTTTTGTGGTGGAATAACGGAGAATGCTATAGCAGAGTTGAGTTCAGTGTGCTGGGAGTGTGGCTTGGCCTTATGAATTGCCTTTCAGCCCTTTCCATGAAAATCTAGCCTAGTTAAGCTAACACTTTGCATCTTGAGGCTTATGTATAAAAATTAGCTGTATTCTTAACGCAACCCTCAAATATAATTCTGAACATCTTTTAGAAAAAAAGAGCAACATCCAACACAGAAGTTGACACTGTGGAACAGAGCAGGAGTCTAACAGCAGAACAGCCAGCAGTCTCTGAGCGCTGGCAGTTCAAAGTGATTCATAGGTGCACAAGATATAAATTTCCCACACGACAGTTTCTTTCTAGCCCCAGCAATGACGTCTAACTATTAAAATGTGGAAATCTGAGGCAAAACAAGATGAAAGGGGCACAGAGGGGGATAATGGTCACAAATGTTTTCCTTGTTTCCCTCAGAAAGGCCCATGAATGGAGCCTGAGACTATATCCTGGTGTCATTGAAACCAATTAGATTTTTTGCATTGACTTCAGTAAGAGCAAATGCAGGCCCCTGGAGAGGAACATTTCTGTCAATATAGTAGAAAACCAGTTTCATTTCAGGACATAATGCAGATGGAGATATAATTCTGTAGTCTAATCTGGTGTAGGCTTTATATAATGAAAGGAGAAAGGCACTTTTAATCTGTGGGTTAAAATGATTATATTTTGTGTCTTCTAAAGAAAAATCATACAGGAATTTTTCTATTATGAAACTATTGAGATTATTTCCTGTACTAAAAGAACAATCATATGATCTTTGTAATTACTGATTTGTGTAGCCAAAAAGTAGCTGAAGCGTGTTCATTCTTTCCTATTTTAAGAACAGATACTTTAATGATGCTGCCAAAAATTTTTGTCCTTCTTTTAATCTGAAATTTGAAATGCAATAGGCCTGTACTGCAACCCTTCATCATTCATGTTGCCCTTTTAAATCAGTGGGAGTAAAGATTATCTCCATGAATTAGAGTAGCAAGTCATGAGAAAAGATCTGTATGGAAATCATAAGAAAAGCTTAATACTCTGGGTTTCCCTGCTTGTGGTTCTCTCCCATAAAGAAGATACATTTGAATATTTTTAAGTACTGGAAGAAAACGGATGCCTCTCTGAAAACAGATGTTCTGAAATTCCAATAGAGCTGAAGATTTTTAGGCAATAAACATGCCAGGCAATTTTAAATTAAAATATGCTCTAGAAATATTTGAATTTGTGATGTTTTTCTGTGCATTTCCCCCCTTCTCTTATTATGGAAATCTAACCCATGTTTGCATTGTTGATTTGAATTTTTTTCATGGGAAGCCATCAAGCAGCTGATTATTCAAGTGTGAAGTTTTTCATATGGCAGTGAAAGAATTCATTAGGGAATTGAAAGGTGTATATGGATGGTAATCTTTTTCCTCAGAAGAAATAGTTACCACTATGAACATATAAATATGCTATCGCCCTGCTGAAATAAATCTGAAGTCTTTATTCTGTCCATTGACAACTTAATGGATTTGGTTTTAGATATCTTCCTAATTATGTGATTTATTAAGTTACGTCTTTAAAATTTACATCTGTGAAATTGAAGAAAGAGTATCATGTGAAGATAGCAGTAATCTGAACAAAGGTATTCTTTCCTCACTTTCAGTGCACATCTTCTGCATGGTTATGCAGAAGTTCAGTTCTGCTAATTTTTTTCAAGTTTTCCTTGCCTATTTTTCCTCCTAAATTTGGAGCAATATTAGAAGAAAAACCCCAAACAACAAAAAATTCCAACCAAAACCCCACAACACAAATATTAATGTTCAGTAAAAATCCTTCATTGATTTTCTTTTCAAAGACAATCAAGTTGTTTTTTCAGAGATTAAGTACTTTCTACGCAGTGAAGCCTTGGGACCTCCTCCTAACTGTGGAAAATAGTGTAATTCTTGGTAGTTGTGTTTGTCTGCTAATAAGTAACAGCAGCACAACTGATCAGACTGTTAGAACTGTTTCTTAAAATAATAAAGAAAAAGATTTTATTTTTTTTTACCTTTTTTTCTGCAGTTGCCAGAATTTCCAACTCCCTTGTTTTGAGACAAACACTGCTGCCAGAAGACCTTTAGCTGGTTGAAGAGAGACTGAAACCTGGGGAAAGTCAGAGTCCTGCTGACCTGGGAGCGATCAGCACTATGAGCTAGTAGCAAAAAACAAAGCTGATCTCTTGAGTTGGTAGACAGGCAAGAATCTATTAGAATTCTTCCTGAGTTTTGCTGAATGTTTAGAAATATAACTGTTTCTGCAAAGTGTCTTTATTTGAATTTTCAGTTAAAAACATGTATAGGAGCTTCTGGGCAGCTTTACTTAAATCTCTTTAGAAAGATCAGAAGTAGTAGATGGATGAAGCCTCCATAAGGATATTACTTTTATGAAGCAAGCAGTAATAAAGCCCTGCTGGGATCTCCTTGGACAGATGGGGCAAATACCTTAACACATGCAGGAGCAAGATCCATCATCTAAAGTGTATGGGACAAACTGAGCGCATTTTGAAAAATGTGCCTGGGGGATGCAGATATGATGCACAGATAATCTGCTTTGTTTTGCTTGACAAGAAAACAAGATACACTGAGTGACTGCAGAATAAAATAGCAGATAAATTCAATATTGGTAAATGTCAGGTGATACACTTGATTTAAAAAACAAGTGCTAACTTCATAATCTCATGATGATGTCTTCTGATCTTATCCTGAATGTTCTGGAGTAAGGTATTTCAGTTACAGTAGTAAGTCTCCGAGTCTGTCAGTTCAGTGCTCAATAGCATCTCAAAAGCACATTAAATGTTAGGAATCATTAGAAAAGGAAACATAACAAAATGGAGAATGTTATTTACAGTATCATGAAAATCCATGATCTGCCTGCACCTAGACTGAGAAGATTTTGCCACCCTAAAGACCCCACCATTCTCCATAAGGCTGTAATAGGACTGAAAAGGGTTCCATGGAAGGTTTACAAAGATATGCAAAGCATGGAAAAGTTTCTATATTAGGAATGATTAAATAAATAGAAATCTTGCAGTCTGGAAGGGGGAGGACTTATGGAGGCTGTGGTGTTAGTCTTTAAAATCATATAGAGTGAAGATAAGGCTCAGTTGTTCACAGTATCTTGTCCAAGAGCCAGAGGAAATCAAATGGAGTTAGTAGGAGCCAGATTCAAAACAAATAAAAAGATGTGGATTTTATGTAGTGGGGTAGTTGATCTTGCCAAAAGAATGTTCAGTGCTAAAGTTTTGTATTGATCTACTGGGAGTCTGGGGAAATTCAGGGAGGAGAAATTCAGTTTAGCTAAGCATGTAGACATGATACCTGGTTCAGGAAGTCTCTAAGTTGAAAAGAAGTGCCTGGGTGAATATTAGAAGAAATAACATTCATACTTACTCTGTTTTTATACTCTTTCCTGCTTATCCAGTAGGAATCTGAAGGCTTAAGTGCAAAATGAAACTTCTGACCTTAACAAGGTCAAGGGCAAAGGGTAACAGGTTCAAACTTAAACAGGGGAAGTTTAGATTGGATATAAGGAGGAAGCTCTTTCCTGTTAGGGTGGTGAGGCACTGGAATGGGTTGCCCAGGGAGGTTGTGAATGCTCCATCCCTGGCAGTGTTCAAGGCCAGGTTGGACGAAGCCTTGGGTGACATGGTTTAGTGGGAGCTGTCCATGCCCATGGCAGGGGGTTGGAACCTGATGATCTTAAGGTCCTTTCCAACCCTGACTATTCTATGATTCTATGTGAACTTTTAAAATGTGGATGGGAACAGAAGTTCCCCAGTTGTAAGGATATCATTATAATCAAATCAAAACAGTGCCTGAAAGTGCAAAATATGGGACTATAACTCCTAAACAGTTCAGCACTGATTTCCCTTTGCCAGTTCTCTTATGGTTGTTTGCAATGTGTTTTCAAAGACACGATACAGAATGAAGTAAAAGAGGGAGGTGTAAATTTTTAGTTAAAAATTATCATGTAAAGAAGTCATAGAAATGCGCTATTGTTTAATGAGCATGAAGTCTGCCATTTATGCCAATGAGGTGTCAAGTGTGCACCAAAAGGCCCATGTAAGCAAACATATTTCACCATTTCCTGGTGGGCCAGGTGCTTATAGGATAATTTCATCATAACTTTGAAGGAGGTGGTGCTTCAATTAACTTTAATGCTTCCTTCCATGGTGTGCTTATTTTTATTTTTCTATTAAAAAGCTTTAGGGAAAACATGCTCAAAAAGGCTTACAAAAAGTAAACCTAGATATTGACATCATTCTTATGATTTGACACAAACAAAGTTAAGTCTAGGAAATGGGAGATGTTGGTAATAATCTTTGTGGCATGCTTTATGAATTGGTTATGCTTGTTTTGTAACTGCATTATATGAATTTCAGAAAAGATTCTAATAAATATTTGAGAACTGAAGGTTATTCACAATGAAGGTTGAATGCTGAGCTATATATGTAACTGTAAACAGGAAAATAAAAATTCCAAATAATTCTCAGGGACAAAAAAAGCTTTTCCAAAATTGCTTCATTATTAAAACAAAGGATGCAGCAAGTAAAACATTGATCTTTGGTTCTCATCTTTTGCACTGTGTTAGTGGTTACATTCAGTGTTATAATGGATGTAGACAGTGGCTGAATGCAGAACTGGCCATGCAGCCATCAAACCCCTGCTGAGCAATTCCAGGAGTTTGCCCAGCTGGAGATTCCCACTGTGATTCTCAGCAGTGGCTGCAAGTGATCTGTAAGGAGCTGGTTGTGACCCTTTTCCGTCTACACCTCTCTTCTGGTAGCTAAATTCTTTTAAGCAGTTTTAAACCCACATGCAGAGAGTATTATTTTTCCCTGAAAGCATATTCTGCAAGAATGATATGGACTCCACAGAGGAGAATGGGAAAATACGTGTGATAATGAATGGAATGGGTTGTCTATGAAACAACCTGTCTTAAGGATATAACTTTCCGTTCTTAAGGCACCAGGCTGCAATTCATGGTAACAACCACTGGCACTTTGCAGTACATCTTGGGCAGACACCATCGCACAGCCTGTCTGCTTGAGCCTGACAAGTCACGTTTGACTGGGCTCTCCGTTAAGACAGACCTGTGTGGGTGCCATCATACTAGATCTGGAAGCACTTTGAGAAGGAAAAGGTGGCATACTCTGCTGCTCATGTTGCAGAGTTTTGTGGAAACTGGTGTACCAGGAAATGAAACTATAAATATTTCCGATGTCTTTAATCCACAGCTTGCTACTTATTTCTCTATTATCCTATGAGGCTGGATGATAATAAGGTAAAGCATCACTGTATAATCCTATTATATCCACAGTTTCTTTCAACATTCACTTTTTAGACAATTGTGTAATTACTTCTCATTCATTTCCACCACTTATTATGGAAACCTTTTCATTCGACATCCTTGAAGCATCGCATCCCGTAGGTATGATGGGATATCTTGTGCTAAGAATAATTTTCCCCTGTAAAGCTTTTGAAGCATTATAGAATCTCATTTTTTCTAATCAGCACTCTAGTTTCTTGTGGGCTAAAATTAGGCTTCCTGTCTCTGGCATACGAGGCGTCAGCGTGTGTGACCTTCAAGCTGCCATCCGGCCTTGAAGTGCAATTTTTGCATCGGGAAATCTAGAGGCAGCAGCTTCACCCTTTTTTGCAGCAGCAGCAAGATCATCAGAAACAGTCAACTGAGCAGCAACTGCAGAAGGATCGCTCACAGGAAGCCATGTTACTGTGTGTGCAGAAAGCTCTCTCCAGTGCTGGAGCACTGGTGTAGAACAGGGCTGACCCTCCGCCCTGTGCATTCTTGCAAGGTGACCAGCCCTGAGGGTTTGCATGAATATTAATGGCTAAACTATAGAATGATGAAGAATCAATACTTTAATCTGCATAGGGATAATATGTATTCCTTATGCATTGTAAAGCTGCTGCACCACAGTGTCTGAATTTCACTTCTATGCTAAACTCATTTACAAGCTCTCTGCTTTTGAATTACGCATACATTACACAGCCTGTTGTCTGCAACCGATTTATGACACTCTCATTGCACATATGCAGATCTTTTGGTTTTAAGCATCAAGCCACACTGTTTTTGGCTTGGATAGAGTTAATTTTATTAACATAGCTAGTATGGGCTGTATTTTGGGTTTGTGCTGGAAGCAGGGTTGATAACACAGGGATGTTTTCATTGTTGCTGAGCAGTGCATACACAGGATCATGGTCTTTTCTGCTCCTCTCCTCCCCCCACCCTACATCAGCGGGCTGGGGTGCACAAGAAGTCGTGAGGAGACACAGCCAGGATAACTGATCCCAGCTGATCAAAGGGATATCCCATGGCACATGGTGTCATAATCAGCATGTAACGCTGGGGGAAGTAGGGGGACATTTGAACTTATGTTGGTTGTCTCCCCAAGTAACCATTGCTCTGCTGTCCTGGAGATGGCTGTAACGCCTGCCTGACCATGGAGGTGGTGAATTAATTCCTTGCTTTGCTTTGCTTGTGCGTGCGGCTTTTGCTTTGCCCATTAAACTGTCTTTATCTCAACCTGCGAGTTTTCTCACTTTTAACCTTTGGATTCTCTTCCCAATCCCACTGGGAGGGACTGAGTGACTGCATGGGACTTAGTTGCTGGCTGGGGTTAAACTACAACACAAGCACTTAATGTCTTTTCTCTATTGAGCGAGAAAAATCATTTTGCATTAGTGGATACAAAAGGTTTTATTACTCACGCTCTATGCTGCTCTTACTAACTTTCACATTAGTTCCACATTGTATCTGGTCAGTTAAATGACCATTTTTGCAATGCTCTCAGGACTTTGTTCACTGCAGCCACAGAATAATATTCTTTGTCCTCTTTCCTTCACGTTATCAAGTACAGCAGCCAATAATATCAGAACTGAAGTTACAGCTTGGTAATCAGCGTTTTAGGTGGTTTTAATTATGATGGATGAAGGAGAAAAATGGCAAAAACATGCTTTCAGTACTACTGAGCAAATATGACATGGAACTGATACACAGAGCTTATATTACAGATCTGTCAAATTACCCAAGGATAATTTGGGTAGCTGGCAGATTCCCAGCTCATCAGTTCAGTAGCACAGGCAACACATGCCTGTTAGTTTTGCTTGGGCTTGACATACGAATGTCTGACCATCACCAGAGCAGTTTTAATTGATAATGGACGTCTGATTTGAAAATAGGTGTGTTCCCCTTTAAATGGTAGCTGTCACATCACATCACGTCACATCACATATGTCACGTCATGTTCCATTATATCACATTATATGCTGGCATGATGCAAGGTAGCATGATGAGGGGCTAATGAAATGTGACAGCTAATACCTGCTAACAATTTGAGTGGTGGGTATCAGCTCTGAATGTGTGCCAGCCTTCAGCTGAGGGTTTGTGAGAAAGAGCAAAGTCTTTACCCAGAGATGGAGCTTTTCTTCAGAGGGTGACTTTAGCAGCTGCCCAGTTCCATGTTTATACCCAGTAGTGGTATATATTATTTTTTATGAAGTGACTTTAGGCACCTTAAGGGGCATTCTAATGGAGAGTTTAAGGTCTGTCAGAAAACATGCAGAAACTTGACATATATGGCCTTCATTTCTCAGCTTCTGGCTCATTTTGGGTGCCAAAATGCTCTGGTGATTTGCCTGAAACTTAATTTATGAATCAGATGAAGCCTCTGCTTAATGCAAGAAAGTTCAGCTGAGTGATCTACTAGAAAACATTCAATAATCTGCAAAATCTGCTATACAATTTTAATGATTGGGTTAAGTTTTCACACAGTGTTAATACAGCACCCTCTGGGATCTCTGCAGGTTAAATTACAGTATATGCAAGAGTGAGTTATGACTTGAGTAAAGGCAACAGGGAAAGCACAGTGTGTGCAGCTTCCATTTTTCATTGCTTGCACTACATTTGCAGCAATGTCAGTAACATAGACCTTGGGGAATCAGAGTCATTGCTAAATCACAAGGGAAATTTCTCATGTAGCTCTTCCCAAATATTGATTGTTAGGCAGTCTTTGAAACCCGCTATGTAAAGAATTTTTTTGCTTGTAGACTGCAGGGATGCAAAGGTTTCTAAGTTAAACATAGTACAAGATAAAAAGTCTCATAATTGGTGAGGTTTTGCCTCGGGATTGTTGTTGTTGCTTTCTGCACTAAGTCTCATTAAAACCCTGAATAATCCCTGTGTCCTGCATTATGTGTTTAAAGAACTGATTGAGTTGTGGGTTATTCTTTTTGTTCCCAGTCTATTTTTCTTGGACCTTAATTTAATGAAAAAGACCAGCCATTTTCTGGAATTGCCATGGCATGATCATTTAGAGTGTAATTTAAAAACCTGGAAAAGTCTGCATCAATCATGCATGTATAGTAATTGCTGTGATAACTGTTTCTGGGTGCTTAATTATTATGAAACATTAGGACTGCATGTCCTTTTGTAATCCTTCTTGATAGCCTTTTAACTTGCACCATATCTATGTCATATCCTCCACTTCATAGAGTGTATCAGTCTGAACAGGTAAATCCTTTCGAATGCTCTTAAATTCTGGTTTCTTTGGGTGCTTTGGGAGCAGTTAAGAGTGGTCATTATACTGAGAGGAACCATTTTTCAACTAATTAAATTGATTCTGATAACTCTCAAAATGTCAAGGCTTCATGTCCCTGGAATCACTCGTGAGAGATGCTAAATTGACAGTAATAATTAATTACAGATTTTCAGCCATTGCTGGGGTATACTGTAATGGGGTCTGTTTAGGATTATTTTTTGAGAGTTACTTGGAGCCTGGAGCTTGTGCAGAGTGCAGCAGGCCCTGCTTTGTGCTGTAGGTTAGGCTGTGAACGTGTCTTTCAGTCTTGAGCAAGCTCTATGTGAAATTTTAGAGACGTTATTTGTATCTTTTGCTTGTTGGCTGTGTAAGATTAGGGTTATAAATTGCTATTATGCACCATAGGAGATGCACTGATTTTTAGAGTTACTAAACTCTAACCTTTCTTAAAATCAGTGCAACTAGATGGGGGAGTGGGAGGAGGGTCCAGGTGCTGCCTTTGGACAACACGATGAGAGTGGCATCTATAGTTTAGGATATCAGTGTGCTAGAAGCAGAGGCTTTCGTCCTGCATCACTGCAGTGGTGGATATTAATTGGGGTGCTTCCTTGTTGGTGTGTTCAGATGGGGTAAATTCCATTAAAGTCTCTGGATCTTGTGTTTCCATTTGACTTAGCTGTCCTGAAAGCTAGAGGCAGTGAAGATAAAACTCCAGGTGCAGTGACTGAAGTGGAGTTTGGACTCCCTGCAGACAACACCAGATGTAGGTGCCTGAGAAGGCTGAGCATTTTTTAGTAAAACCTGTACATCTCTCACCTTTTGGTGACCTGCCAAAATCTATGCACTGTGCAGAGTACATGACTTTGATTGGACACTTTTCCTATGGTTCATTACTTCAAATGTTTCTCTTCTATTGAGCATGGCTGGTATAATTTGTTAATTTAATCTAGTTATTTATTTATTTTCACTTTTAATTTGTTGTGTTCCTAGAGACTATGGTTTGTGGATGCATCAAGTAACTGAAAATATGTTATCACAGCTGTTGTGTTACAGCATAAACAAGGAATGAGAGAACAGTGGCTTGTTATTTTTAATACATCGTAATTTTTAAATATATTGGATTTTAAATATTCCATTAACATAAATGCTAATAAATCCTTTCTAGGCTGTAATGCAGATGAACAGGGTATATAATATTTGAGTTTACCAGTAGAAATACTGATATACTATTCTGGTTCATATCATCAACTCTATATTATCTGTCCAGTCTCTGGTACATATTTTTTTCTTAGTCACCACCATTCTAGTGGTTGAATTGGCAAGCTTGCCATTCCTCATCTCCAGTCTTATCTGCTACTGTACAGCTAGATCCTGCTCCTAGCTGTGAATCAGATTGTGTCTGTCCTGTCACCCTTCTCTGCCCATACTCTGAAATAACTGGTTTAGGACTGTCACCTCATATCTGCCTTTTATTTTTATGCATTTCCTATTTGAATGGGTTTCTTCTTCTTGATCTCTACATTCTAGTTCTGCCTATTAAAATAGGGGGAGGTCATCTGATTATCTTATTTTCTTTCAGTCCCCACCACACTACCCACAAAGCATTCCTAGTTTTTCTTATCCTACAAAGCAGTGTACATTCCATATAGATGAAGGTACAAAATATGCAGCACTGTATGGAACTCAGCTATTGAATGAATAATTTGCAGAGAGCTGTTTCTAGTATATGGTGATTTAAAGACATTGTGAGTGACGTACCAAGCTAAATTCTACTGCCCTTGGCATTCATGCAAAATAATAATGCAAAATAATTCTGTTAATTACAGTACCCTGTGGGTAAGGAGGGCTGAAGTTTGCCCACTGAATTATTTTCACAAAATAGGTTTAAAGACAGTCTCTTCTAACTCAAAATCAGGAGTCTGTGACAGGAGCCCCATCTACGCTGTTAACTGACTTCAGTGTGGCATGGGTTTTATTATTTTGTCTTGCATGTGCTGTGTTCCTACAGCAACTTGAGCTTCAGTTCAGAAAGGAGTTTGCTTTGTCAGTCTGTATTTTGAGATAAGTACTTGGAAAGGGAGTACTTTGGGCCAAATGGTCTTTCTCTGTTCTGATGCTATTTCTTGTTCTTCGTCTCAATTACAGTAGGTCCTATGGAGATAACTGTGTGCAAAGGATCACAGTAACAGTGGGATAATGATGAATGTGATGGCTGCCAGTAGTAAAAGCCCCAGGTGATGGGGATTTGTGCAGTGTGCTGGTGTTTTGTTTCTAGATGGGAACATTTATGCCAGTGATTAACAGGGACTCAGGTGCTTTACTATAACTGGTTATAACCTCCAAATTATTAGCAAAAGAGTGCAATACATAAGCTGTGTTATAATTAAAACTACTTTTGTACATTTTTAGCTTTAAAACACAAAATATTAATGTTAATGTTTTCTTCATCATTAGTTTAATAGTTTGCTACATTCTAGTTTGCAATTACCTTTTCTTTTTTTTTTTTCTTATGTGAGACATGTAAAGTCATAAATGAGTTACAAAAGTGTTGTTCCTAAATTGAAGGGATGGATGTGTTGTTGTTCAGTAACTTAGGGAGCTCTTTTCCAGCAGTAGCAGTGGGACATCAGGTTTTTTCATGAGGTGCATCATTTCATCATAAAGGACTTAATCCCTAAGTACGATAGAGCTTCCAATGTTGGCTTCAATTTACTCTGGAAAAGCATTTTCAGTGTTGGCTGAAAGCTCAGTAAGAGGGAAAAAAAAAACAGAATGATGCATCAAATTACAACATAATTTACTGAAAGTGGAGTTATGCAATGTATTACGCTTTATATCTTTTACAGTTATGTTACTGCTTTTAAGAACGGAAAACATCAACCTAAATGCTCTTATTATTTTCCTTTAAAGTAAAGCTTTTTAATTGAACCACATTAACGAAGGTAAGTGATCTATGACTGTTCTAACAGTTTTTGGTTTGTTTGTTTAAGGCCTTAAAATTCACCACAGGATACATAAGCATCTGTTTTATTACCTTGACAGAAAGTGGCTTATGCTTGATCTCTACTCACTTTGAAAACTTGGTGTTGTCAAACTGTCCACATGTCCCTGGTAGTGCTGCTATGTCCCATCTTTCTTACCTCTGGAGGAATGCTTGCCACCACTGCATGCAGATTAAGGAGTGTCTTCCACGACCCTGCTAGGTATGCCAAAGGACTAACTGGAAACAGAGGTTCCAGCTGCTCTGTAGCTCATGATTCAGGGAACATCCAGCTCTGCATATATCCTAGATGGATATGCCCAGTAATAAGTAAGGAAGTGCTCTGTTTTAACATTGCTTTGCCTCACAGGATGAGGTAAAGATTAACAATGTAGTGCTCGGGAGGTACTGGGTTAGTAAAAAGATTGCTGTTAATGAACCCATGCACAAACTAGCTGATTGTCCCTTCTCTACAATATGTGGTAAGTCATGAGGCTGTGTGGTAAGTGATAAGAAAGCAAAGTATAGAAGAGATGCTCATCAACGCTGTGTCTTGCCTTCTGTTTTCTCAATGTTTTCTCAAAACCCATGGAGAAAATAAACAACAAATTCACTGTGCAATGAGATGTCATTATTTTTGTATATGCAGAAAGGGGTAAGTTAAAGTTTAAACATTCAGGTACTTCATTTTGTCATGCTCTTTATTTTTTCTACTCTTTGCGCTTGTCCATGGCTTCTTATGTGCTATGTATGGCACATGTGCTGTCCAGAATGCTACTGGGCATCTGTGCAAAATTGCAGACACTTAAATACAGCTGCTGGAGTTCTGCCAGCTTCTATTATTGGTCACATGTGGTGAATGACAGCAGCAGAAAAAGCACTTCACGCAATCTTCCATTGATTCATACATTTGTGTACTCAATGTTTCTCTTTAAATACTAACCTTTTGTTGAATGGAACCCAAGTGTCCTCCTAGAATTATGTATCTATAGTCAAAACCAAGAGCATCCTGAAAATTAGTGATTTATTCCTGTGCTCCTTTTTAATGTTCCAGCTGTAACACCCTGGCTGTGACGCTAATGCTTGTACACATGTCGTGGTGAAATACGAAATTGCTGTAAGATGTCCTGTCAGTTTAAGTTGTTTAAATTAGCTGGTAATAGTGACTGCATAGTGAGCTGATCCCAGAAAACCAGAGAGTATAAACCCAATCAAGTTAAAGAACCTTTCTTGCATTGCATGCTCAGCAATATAGCGCAGCATATATATGAACATGTGTGCCTACAAGCCCCAAAATTTTAACAGCAAGTGCTTAAAAATCTAAGTTTGTAATGAGGTTTGAGTATTGTTCCTTTATTAGGTATGAGAAGAAAATTGTGCCTGCTTTTAAAATGAACCAAAATAAAAAGTATGGGTAGGGAGGAATACTTGACAATTCTGCTGCCACCTTTTGATCGTATCCTGTAGTTGCAAGTAGTAGTTGAAAATCATTTAACCCAAATTATCGCAGCTGAAAAAAGGACGTTTTTACCTCTAAAAAGGAATAATTATTTAATGTTGATGCTAGAATTTTAACTGAGCAGGTGGTCATCTTAGACACTTCACTTGATGTATGGCTTTATTAAGCAGTTTTGCTCAATCTGTGTAATGACTTATACATTGAAAATGAAAGGACTGATAAAAATAATAGGTAATGGATTGCAGCTATGTTCTATTCATTTTCTCAACCTATAAGGTCTTTACTGTAACACATTTTTGTTAAATGTAACTTAAATCACTGTTGCCCACCTTCACTGTCATTAAACAGATCTGGCTCCTTGTTCTCTATCTGCTTTCCTTGAGATTTCTTGGAGATTCCTCAAGTGGCTGCAAGTCATATCTTGGGACTGAAATGTCAGCATCTCCTCTCATATTATACGTTAACACTCAATGGGTCAAGTTTGCATATGTGTGTCAGATTGTGTGATGGGGCTCCTTCTTGAATGGAAACCCATCCCAGCATGGGGGGGATGTCTCCTTTTTAAGCAGATGGCACGTGTATATCTGAGCATACAATAATATGAGGTAACATGGTAAAACATTAGACAGTCCACCCATACCAGAAATTTAAGCATCCAGTGGCGTAGGTTGTTCATGAGAGCATGCTGTGAGGTTGGACATAGTGCCTGCTGAAGTATGGGTTGGTTTTTGGTTTGGTTGGTTTTTGTTTGGTCTTCTTTTGCAAGTTTTATAAATAACAGATTCTGAGCTTGAACTTGATGACAGGTGTGGCTGCCCGGTCTGGTACTCATTTCTTGGTTAATCTTGTGCTTTCCTAAATTACCAACCCATAAAGAGATAGTGTGCTGTGCCAGAAAGATGTTTTAGAATTAGTTATTCAGGGACTAAGTAGTTGAAAGCTATGGTAATGAAGGCCGTATAAATAACTACTATATTAAAAGAGAAATAATTACAAAATGTTCATGCTAAGATTGTTTTGAATACTGGTATCTGTTGCCAGTAGGGAGGGATTAAATTATTATGCAATAAAGATAATTTTGTAACAAATGAACAATCTTCTTCACAGTGAAATTCCTTAATATGAGAATATGGATCTATGCTTCACTGAATTACAGGCCAAACTGTCTATTGCCATGGAAGGCCGTTATCCTGGCAGTACAGATGTTTGAACCTGCAAGAGAGCTACTGTATCTTTATTAAGTTTAAAATGATAAAAGTTTAAATCAACGCAGGGGGCTTAGTGCTTAGAGTACAGGGTGGCTGGGAGCCACAGCTGTTTCAGAACAGTATGGTTACGGGAGATGTGTGAGGAGGCTGCCAACAAGGAACAGAAGCTGCCTGAAAGAGGGACCTGTGTTTGAGCTGCTGACCCGTGCTTGAAATGTTTGTTAGTATGTTAACAAGCAGAAATGTATATTTCCCAATTCCTGCTAAGAATGGGAAATAAGAACCTTGGAGCGCTGGAAGTTATTTGTCAGGAGCTATTAGCAAGAGCTGAGACTTTATAGGAAAAATCATTTGAGAGGGGAGCCATGGTCCCCCCTGCAGGCAGGCCAATTATGGAACACTGCAGAAGCAGCAGCAATACAGGAATGGTTGCACGGAGCCCAGAATTCATCACTGTGGTTAGCATTACGGGTAAGTGGTATGGTTATTAACAAACGTTAAACTCTTGTCAAAGCTAAGGATTGCCAGCAGGAGTGAAATGCAGGAAGGAAGCTCTGGAACAAGCTGGAGCAATCTGGGAGAGAGAGATGGAATCTAGTTTAGATGGCCTTTTGTTGTCAGGGCACATTTTCACCACAGTAGATGAGAAATCAGGTTTGTAATTCCCCATAAAGGGTGATGCACCTGATTGCTAATAGTCCAAGCAAAACCAGAATGCACAGAAGTGTTCAATTATTTCATAAGACTGCCTCATGAACAGATTTTGCTCATTTGCAGCTGAGTTGTTTGTGCTTCTGTTTATCTCAGATACCCATTACACTTTCATTTACGCTGTGACAGTGGCTGTATCTGGCTATATCTGATTCTCACCAACTCAAGGCAATTAAAACTGCTGGCCTAGTGTCACTTGTCTCAAAACATGCTTAAGCATAGTATGATTACTACATCTTTGCTCTAAGACTGAAATGTGTGTTTCATGGCTTTGGCTACAGAATGGGATAAGTTGATTATAAAAGGGCTAGATGAGTGAATCTGTTGAAAATGAGACAAAAAATGAAGTGTGGTATTATCATCTAGCTGTAATGATACCTGCACAAAGACTTCTAGAGATGATATAATGTAGAAGTCATTACGGTTAAGTGTTGACCCAAGTGATGTACATGCACCCAGTTTCAGCACAACTTCACCGTTCAGTAGTTGTCCCCAGTAACAGAACAAATGCCTTAAAAGACAGCAAGGTAAGCTGTTAAAATTCATAGCTACCAATAACTAGTCTGTGAATGCACAGCGACATGTCATTTGTCAGAGTGAAGAAAAATTGGGATTTGAATGATGACACTAAGATGTGAATGTATAGAGCCTGGATTTCTTTATTTTTATTGAAGATCATGTGTCCCTTAAGGAAGAAATGAATGACACAGTCCAGAAATGTTGACTGCTTCAAGGTGAAGCAGGTCAGCTAGGAGAAACCCTGATCATGAGCAAGTCTGTCAACTGCGGAGAAGCACCTTTCCACCTCCTCCTTCTGTACTCCGTATTTATGGTTTGGCTTATGCCATGTTGTTAATTTCCTGTTGTTGTTGACCCCTTTCTCACATATTATTTGCTTGTGGCAGGCCTCAATGGGCTCAAATCAGTGTGTGTAGGGGGACCACAATATGCTTAGACCCTATCACAGAGCATAACTGTGAGGCATGCCAGCAGGATAATAGCATCCCCAAAAAATTGCCTGCAGCACTTGAGCTGCAAGATGAGATGTAATTTCCAGAAGTCCATGTCCTAAAAAGAAACGTTTCTTTTTCTCATCTGCTTCAATATGACAGTTGACTGTAGGCAAGAAATGTGCAGTTTTAATCATTATGTGTGGTAGCGGTGAACCTTGTTCATTTCTGGTGCTAAATATATATATTGCTTTTTAAGTGATTGCCATTGGTGCTGGTCCAGCTTTGGTGCCTACGCCAACTGCTTTGCTATTGCTAAGAAAGGTAGAAGTCATTAACCTGATACAGCAAGAGTCGAGAAGGTGACATAACTGTTGACATCTCCTAATTTTATAGCTACAACTATGAATAAATTGAACTTCTCAGAATCCTTCCTTGATGTCCCTATTCAGCAAAAGCTGTGGGAATATGGTTGACTTTGTAAGCATGCATTTAAATTCCAGTGTGATTCAAATATATTTGTGTGTTCTACTGTGCAGAGTTGGATCGAAAAGTGACTGTGTCTTTTTTGTTATGCAGGCTCAATTTAGCAAAGCACTTAAACATGCCAAACAGCAAGCATCTGGCCTGTGCTTGCAGTTCTTTAATAGCTGCCCCAAATGAATGACTTGGGGCATTCCAGAACTCTGGCATTCAATACAAACTTCAGATACCAGTGAGACAAGGCTGGACTGACTGCAAAACAGCATGGACTATAATTGTCTAGCTTTAATGGAACAATCACAACTCTTATCTGTGGCAGACAAAGGTTTACTTTTTTGTTTAATGGGGAAAAGTGTCCACTGAAATATCTCAGTCATGGTATTTCTTAGTTGCAACCCTTCATTCTCTCAACATACTCAGAAAAATGAACCGAACAGGCATAAATACCCTGCCTGAACCAACTTTCTTTGAATCTGTTCTTTTCTGTTCCAGCTCTGTATTTAATGCCAACATCTTATTTCTGGTTGTTTAATGTTATCACATATAACTTGTTTTTTCTACGTGCATTTTTTACCTTATGGACTAACATTAGGAATGTTTCTCCCATGTGCTCATTAATGAAAGCTCTCACAGCCTTCACATTCAAATAATTTAGTTCAGTAGGTGATGACTCAGAGATATAAACCACTTGTTTCTTTTTTTGCAGTTACCCAGCTGCCAGGCCATAATAGGATCATTCCCTTGGATGCTTCATCTTAGCTTATACCCCACTTTGGCAAAATAGCCATATCACTTACACAATACTTAATTTCTGGGAACGCAGCTACTACATGAGTCATTATAAACTAAAAGTCTTGCTTTAGGATGTCTATAACTGTTGCCAAATCTTTTTTGGGGGGGATATGAGAGCGTGTGTGTAATCCAGTGAGCTGATCTGTCAGCTGCTTTAGACGGTAAAATTACCTCAAGGTTAAGGCTGAGCTCTCAATGCCTTTCTTCAGCATGGAGTTTCTTTTTATTATGAAGTATTCGAAAAGGCTCACAATGGAAATCTCTTATGACTGAATTGTAGTTGAGAGCAGGGTAGCTCAGCCTCAGTCAGATCACATGTTCCAAATCATGTATGTCATACTTGCCATTACTCTCCTCCACAGGCTCCTGCTCCTGCAATAACTAACTTACTAAGTTCATAGTAATAGAGAGACGTTACTCAACTTGGGAAAGCATTGAAAGGTGCATCACTCTCCACTGTGTCACCCTCTTTAAGAATCTTCTCCCAAGTTCACCCCTGCTCAGTCTCTCTGCTCCATTACCAAGAAAGCAGGAGGTCTCAGCTGAATCCTGGAAATTGCATGCTTGTTCCCAAGGGCCCAATCTCCTGTTACATAGCCTCATTTGGAATTGCCAAAGACAAAAGAACGTATTCTGAGGCAACTGTGTCCCAGTGTCTACTGCCTCATTAGGGGAAGGCAGAAATTTGTAATGCAAGCTGCCTCTCTAATGTCCCTGAGTAGTGTAATAGGACTCTGCTGAAGCTTTGACTTGTCGCTTTTTCAGGGTGAGATTTGATATACTTGCTGGATGAGATGTGATCAAAATATTTTGTTTCTCTTACTCTAGTAATCTAATTGTCGAAATGTAACATGACCCCTTTTCCTGGAGCATCACATCCAAATTGGCATAATCTGTCTGAATAGAAACTACCAGTTATTTCACACAAAGCACAAAGAACTTATGACTCCAATTTTATTGATTAGGGAGATAAATATCTACTTGAATACATCCTTGGACATTTTGTTTAAATTATATGCTTGGCAAGCCAGAATTGTATTGTTACCGCATTAAACTACTTATTAACCCATAGAGATATGTGGAGGTATTTGGGCATTATTCTCAAATATCTCTGTGAATTTTTACATGTAAAAAAGGCCAGACATTTGTGAATTGCAAATCTATATGATCTGCCTGATGTTTGTAAATGAAAAACAAGATAAATGGCAGTCTCCTGGATTCTTTAATTTTCTGTTGTAGGTTGCATGAAGAATACATTCAAATACAAAAGAAATATGAGGGGGAAGGATGAATGATTTTAGTATCTTTAAAATGACTACAGTGGTGGTAATTTTGCACGGTGTCTATTTAACTAGATATGATAAATGCCATGGGTAATGAGTAACCTGCTGGTGGTTTGCATCCACAGGCCACTGGTTCAAAAAAGTGACTGCCCGCTTTTCTTTTTTGCACCAACCAGTTCTTGACTTCTGTCTTATAATTTGGGGGTTGGACTAGATGATTTCCAGAGGTCCCTTCCAACCCAAATGATTCTATGAATCTTTGATTTGGGACCTTTAGTTTTCATTTGTTCTTCCCAATAGTGCCTTCCATGCTATTGTATGAATGGAAAACACTGCAGAAGTATTTGCAAGATTTTTCCTATTTTTGTCCTTCATTTTGTACCACTATCAAGGTTAAAATCCCAATTTCATCAGGCCAGGATAATATTTTACCATGCATGACTTAGCAAGTTGGATGTGCTTCCTAGGGAGCTGTGCATGAAACTAGCAGTGCTAGCTGTGGTCTTATATATTTTTATGATGGCTAATTCAGGAACTGGTTATTTGTTTGGCTAAAGAAGGAGAGGGCTTAGGACAGGCTGCTTCACTAGCAGATCATGCTGTTGCTGTCATAAATAAACTCAATGTGTAAACTTTACATGTATAATCTTGTAAATAAAGGCTGTAGCACAGTGGATAGATATAAGGGAGCTCAACTGATTTCTTCCCTTTTCAGTCTTCAACCTTTTCAAGTTGATGCTTTTAGGAAATGCATCTAAATGAAAAGCCTGTTAATACTTATGTTTGCAAAACACTGGTTTCAGGTATGAAGGCTCATGATTTTCTCTTTGTGTCAGAGAGACTGCAATGTCAATATTAGTTTGCAGTATAGTTACCCCACTGAAGCGGCTGTGTTACCCACCTCTTCCAGCAGTAAAGTGTCCCCTTGTTTAGAGATAGCAGATGCAGTAGAATGCCACTGCAGGGAATGGCCTCAGAGGCTTGATCTAACAAAGCCTGGATCAGGACAATAAGATGGCTTTTCCTGGGAATAGCTGAAGGCAGGGCTCCCTGTTAAAACCGTCTATACAAGGAGCTACATAGAGAAGGGAAAGCATCACCATGTAGACTCAAGGTGGTCTATAGTGGTTAGTAAGTTCATACCTGGAACGCATATGCACTCTCCTGCTTAACATGAAGGATTAGAGTTAACACTACCTTTAGATGGTGGAGAACGTCAGTCACTAGAATGAGGTAACTGGAATCTGGCGTTCCCTTGATTTATTAGAGGTTTTTTTGGTACTATGATATTAACAAGTAAATTATCATTGCTGTGTTGATGGAAGTCTGTGAGCAGTCAGCATCACTGATGACCTACAGTTTCAGGGCATAAATACATGCTTGAAATAAAAATTGGTACCTACAGGGTGTGATACTAAAATTATGTTGGGTACCAGTGGCATCGTGTTTGTACTTTACTCACAGAAAGTAGTGAAGAAAATCAGGACTACCTATATATTAGCAAAAGGTGAAATCTTGATCAGCTGTTTCTCTTTTTATAGGGGTGACTTAGGAATAAGAAATAATTGGGAGAATTTGTAGTTAATAGGGCTGGAGATATGGGTAAAAGAGCTATGGGAATGCATTGGAGAAGTATCTATGGATGGGTAGTTCAGGTGTCAGAGTACTTTAGTTGTTACCGTACGTTCAAGATGCACCATATGCTTTCGTTAGCTGTTTAGCCAAGTATGCTGGCACAGCTTTAAAAAGAACATGAATATATGGATAGGGGTTCATGTGTAGTTTGTAGGGGGGCTTACAGCAGCTCCTGCAGCATCCTGTGGCTCATGTGCATGTCAGATGTGTGAAGTGAAAACTTCTCCCATTAAGGAGGTGTGGATGCCTCTGTGCAACAAACTAGTTTGACCTCACTCTGGCTGTTTGCTGTCCAGTCCTAATGCGGGGCTTAAAGCAGCGTGGATCAGCTTCTGCTTGCTCTCTGTATCCTGGGTATACTTCCTTACCTGTTTCTTTGGTAGTTTTACATTCTCATAAAAACAGCAGCACCTTAAAGCAACTTCCCCTTCTAAAGCAGGAAAAGTGTGCTATGGAAGGAAGTGTGTTGTAAAAGAAACTGAGCAATACTTCCTCATAACACTGTTGTGGTTTAGCCCCAGTGAGCAGCTATGCCCCACACAGCCACTCGTACACTTCCCCCTGGTGGAGCAAGGGAGAGAATCAGAAGGGTAGGGTAAAAGTAAGAAACCTGTGGGTTGAGGTATGAACAGTTTAATAATTGAAATAGCATAAACCACTAACAATAAATTGTAATGAAAAGGAAAATAAAAAAAAGAGAGCAAAATAAAACCCAAGAAAAACAAGTGATACAAATGAAAAACCATTGCTCACCACTGACCGATGCCCAAGCAGCCAGCTTCCCCCCAGTTTATGTACCAAGCATAACAACATGTGGTATGGAATATATCCCTTTGGTCATTTGGGGTCAGCAGTCCTGACTGTGTCCCCTTCCAGCCTCCTTGCTGGTGGAGCAGCATAAGAAGCTGGAAAGTCCTTGACTTAGTGTGAACACTGCAACAGCCAAAACTTCAGTGTGTTATCAACACTATTCTCATCCTAAATCCAAAACCCAGCACTGTACCAGCTACTAGGAAGAAAACCCTATCCCAGCTGAAACCAGCACAAACAGCAGCACTAATGGTTCTGCTATAATTAAGAAAATAGCATAGACTGTTGTTGTACAATAATAATCTCCTGCTGCATAAGCATTGAAGAATTTATTTTCTAAGCAGGAGACATTGATCCCGTGGCAGTATTCTGTTGCCATAACTTTGTTTACATCATGAAGGAAGAAATGATAGATGTAATCATCTAATTTATGGTGCTAAGAAGTGTCAATTGCTCACTCCACCGCTATTGATCTAAGGCGTTCCAACTGCCTCATGCATCAGACCTTTGAAAGTTTCAGATAATTGGAGATCAAAGTAACAGTGCATTTTGGTGTGCATGATGTTTCCCAATTGCAATTGTCTCATTGATTGCACTTTTTAATGAAGGGATATGACTAATGAGTAAGTAGTCATTATGAAGTTACAGTTTTTAACAGGCATCATGTGGTGGAAGAAACCAGCTTCAAAAAAAAGATCAGTAAAATATTGGGGGTTTTGACTGCAATCATGCCGATAGTTCTTTTAAATTGGATGCGCTTCGGTTCTCTTCAGTTGAAAATATCTACCTGGAAAGATTAATTTTCCGAAATAGAATCTTGAGTTAATTTAATTTTTTTACAGCTTAGTTTGCATATATGTTTTTATACATATAATGAAGGGCTTCTCTTGAGGCTGTATAGATATCCATGATCTATCAAGAAGGAAAAAATAATTAACATTAAAAGAATGTGCAATCTTACAATAAGCAAAAGTTATAAAACATGAAAAAGAAAGTGTAAACCTTTTTAAGGATTTCAAAAGAATAGTCTTGAGTATTTGTACATTCAAATTAGTAGGATCTAAAATTAGTGAAAACACCATTCAGATAAAGTTTGTGTTTGAATGCGGCTGTGTGGGAGCATTAACCTTCACAAAGTTTTAAATATATTTGAAAAGAAAACCCACCAAAACTAATTATACACCATTTTGCTTCCCACCAGCTTCCCTGAAGAATGAAGAAATTGCCCTCTTTAGGTCCTTTTCTACAGTTTATTCCATTAAAAATAGATCTTTCTTCTGCACAACAGGAAACACTGAAAGCCTGGTTTAAATTTTCAGGGAAACTCCTTTTATTTTTGATCCTTTGAAATTGTAATGTTAATACATTTTCAATTAAATATGAACAACTCTGCGCATCTCGGCATGAAGCACAAAGGGATTTTGGGACTCTTCCAATTACTAAGGCTTGAAGATTTTTTCTTAATTATTTAACTTTTACTCTCTTTCTTTTTATTTAAATAAAAGTTGTGCTGTGGGGCTCCTTCTAACATGGAAACAAATACGACAGTATCCTGTTTGCCCTGTAAAGTAATTTATTATATAAAGTATGAATGGAATTTTAAGGCAAGTCCTTTTAATATAACGTTAGTTTACTATTGCTTTTAGTAGCTGCATCGCTGTACAAGATAAAAGCTTTTGTCCTTTCCTGGAGAAAGGACGAAGAGTGAATCAAAATTGTACTAAATATAAGTTCAGTTATTTTTCTTTAAATATGTTCGTTTGATTGCCACAAAATTACTTTGACGTCTCCCCAGCCAATTTAGGTAGTCAGGTTCCTTTGTACAATATGCTGTCTAACTCTGACACTGTAAGACAAAGTGTTGATGAGTGAGAAAAAGGTATTTTACGTGCTGCGATGTCTAAATGTGACTTTAGGTGACAACAGTTCAGAAAGAACCTCAGGTTGACAGACATTGGCTATATGTTCCCCAACTGTGAATAGCAGAGCATAGGGAGAGCAACTAACACCTAGATACAGGTGACAGCATCAGTAACAAATCATTATATTTGACTGATACCATTTAACACTTGCTGCTTTCTGTCAGTCACATAGAAGACACAGTGTACTAATAACACCCAATACAGACTTTGCAGTTCATGTCCTTAAAATGCTGTTTCATTAAATAGCTGTCTCTTACATAAGTGAGCAAAGTTGAAAGTTCAGGTTGCTGTGCCCGTGTCATTCCTTCATTCCTTGGGTTGTGGCAGGTGTTGCAGAACAGACCTGTGTGGACGGCGTGTGCCTATTTCTGCCTTTCATATTTTGAATAATTTTGCTAAAAATGGAAAATGAAAATGTTTTTACTCTCCTTGTTCCGTTCCTTCATCAGAACAAAAATGCTCTGTGGTGTTACAAAGACTGCCAAAATGCTGTTCTACTCATAATGGTGTCAAGTATGTCCATATCTCTCAAAATTATACCAGTTGCTGCAATCTCAAAGCAAACCAGCATGCAAATTAGCTTTGTCTTTTAACAAAATGTCTGAGAAGTTTTATCTGTCATTTTCTTGTATGTTAATTTAAAAAACAACTCCTCCAAAACCTGAAGAATAACACAGAGTAATGTCTAATATTGCTCCCAATAATATTCATCCCCACTTTGTTTTATACAATGTTATGTCAAAGGTGATGCTGGGACTGCATTATCTTATTAATCGCTGTTTAGTTATGAATACAGGTAAATTGTTTACAAATTTGGATTTCTAATCTTTTATCTTAAAGTTACATGTGCAGCCAGTAGCAAGGAATTTGATTTTCAATTGGAAAACTCCATTTCTTGTACTGAAATCAGTATTTAAAATCTGTAGGTGCTCTAGAATGGATTTATCTTTCTGACCTTAGACAACTAGGAGTGAATATCATGACAGCAGTTTTGGAGCTTTGACATTTTTTGTGATTGATGCCTGTTGTTTTAGGGGTTTTGAAGTCAAGTATTGAAGTCAAGGTTTATCACATTTAGTAGTAAACTTTATCACCATATATATTCCACACTACTCAGAGCATGGATTATAACAGATATGTTTCATGAAGGCAGATATTACTGATATTTTAGTAAAGCCATATTTTTTTCATTGAATGGAAAGTGCACAGAGCTGGCAAACTATTCACTGTGGAATTCAGGGCCTTTTTTCCCGGTTTGGCAGTATGTTTCACATTGTCTTAATTTTTAACTATATGAAAGTGGTAGTATCTGAATTATGGGCTGGCATATTGTGGAGTATGTGTATTTTGTGGTCACATATTCTGTCCTGTTTGGATCTGTATGCTGCTCCTGTTATCAAACATTTGATGTTTTTGCCAATTATGGAAACTTCAGAGAGGTATTCAATTGAAGTAAAATTTATATCGTAACTGTTCCCTTCCTGTTAATAAGAATCTATTTCTTTCCTTCTTTCACAAAGGTGGTATTATGTTAAGCAGGATTGAATAACTCATTAGTCAGCTGTACAGCAATGTGTTGTGCACTTCTGTTCCAGTCGCGGTACTTGGGTGTAGTTTGGTAAACGTGTTTCACTGTCCTGTAGGAACACAGTTGTTGGAGGCACAGGGAGCACAGAGGGTTAGTGGTTCCTTGGTGTAGTCCACCAAACGCTGCGAGAATTAAAGGCCCTACTTAATATTTCATAGATAGCTTGTGGAACATGAAGATATAGTGTCCTTTTGTTGAACTGTGATGCTGGGAAGACTGGCATGGGATGCATCATTATGCTTTTTATGATACTTAGGGAAGAAGCATTTATTCTGCTTTCTAATAACCCAGTCCTCAGATAAAGATTTCTTTTGTGCATGGCTGAAGTCAGGTAGTTTCTGGAAGAAATGCATCTTTCAGCTGGAAGTGGACTGTAAAATATGTTGTCTGTCATTTTTAGCTATGTAGGTCTGAAAGGAATCTAGAGGGACATATAAGCTCCAGGCTCGAAAACACAAGTATTTCAGTATTCGAATGGGCTTGTGGAAATAGGAGTGCATACATTAAGAAAAGTAACCTCATGGAAATGCTTGCATAGATATGTGTCTGGGAGTTTCCTTAATGATACGGGAATATGATCTGTGGTATTATCTAGATATTTTTATATTGTTCAATTCAACAATTTGTTTTTCTAAAAGTTTGCAGTCCTTGGTGTTTTACTTTTTTGCCAGTGAAGAAGTCATTTTTGAAGTTAAACTTCAAATAAGCAGTTTTAAAGACATTTTAAAGATGAGAATAGGAAAAAATGATAGTGTTTTGTGAAAACTATGCTCTTTAATTAAGTTTTCTACCTTAAATGGTGTTTTTTAAAGATTGTTTACTGTACTTGTATAGATAATGTGTGCTGAATATCCTTGATGTACTCTTGAGAGCTTTCACTGATGACAGTTTGGTTTAATTTAGCTACCACTACGTAGAGATTAGGTTGTCAAGAAGATACTGTTGGAGTTTTAGGGATTGCTGAAATCCTTTTGAAATGAAAAGTAATATACACTGTAACATTCTTTGATAGTTCTTTCATGAAGAAACTGGATGAAAATCAACCACAAGGGAATTTCTTTTTTCTGGACAAAAGAAATAAAAAAAATTCTTCTCATGTTTAGCAGTTAAAGAAAACTAAATGCAAACCCAGCCCCAAAACCCCCAATCTAAAAAAGAAAAAGAAAAAAGGGGGAATGGGTGGGGAGGAAGTTGCGGCTACTAACTAAGCTCTTTAGTGTTGAAAGGCACAAATGTTTCCCCCCCATTGCAGTAGGCCATGCAAACTTCTGTCAACGTGTTTAGATGGATAATTGAAGCTACTTTCATATTTAAATATAATTTTGCTTGTTTCTGTCTACATAGATGTGACGACTCAGGTCTTCGTTCAGTTAATTTCTTCTAATTGTTGTTCAGTAGCTAGTGTAATGTACAGTGATTTAGTTCAAGCCTAAAGCACAGAAGCATATTGTTTAAGGAAAAGGTGCTTTTCTGTCCTGTTTAATGGAGCCTACATTTTGTCAAAGATGAGAAAAATGAAGCTTGTACAAATATTTTTCCCTGCTTCACAAATACATCCATAAACTATATCCCACAAATAGTTATTTTACAAAGTTGAAATGTATTTTGCATCTTGCTGTCATTGCAAATGCCACTGGTTTGAGTCTTCTAAATGTAATGTGAGTTTAGAGATTATGAACAATGATGAGATGGTAGCTTGAGAAGTGCTGTTTCCTACAGGAGAGAAAAAAGTACGAGACAGAAGTGCCAAAGTGTCAATTCAGCCTGTATTTCTTTTCCGGTAGAGGAACACCCGTATTAGAAGTTTGTCCTCCAAATCCATTTAATGGGTGACTCTGCAGAAAGCTCACAACCTTGCCCCTAGCTAATGCTGGCAATTTTGATAGGGCATTTGTTGAACAGAGACAATCAAGATAAGCAAATATGACTGTTTCAATTATTAAATTGACTTAACCCAACACTTAAATACTTTATAATTTTATTTTCTAGCTCTTGTTTTAACACCATAGTTCATTTGATTGATCTGTGTGTGTAACTGTTTGAGCATGCTTAGATGTGTATTTCTAAGCCAAAACTTTATATTTTTGTTAATTCTAAGTACAACAATTGTAAATAATGAATAGGGCTGAATTTTCTCTTTCAGGTTTTTTTTTCCTGCTTATATTTGTATAAAGAAAATTGACTCCCAGTACTAAAATAAGCATAATCCTTGATCTCCCATGAGAAGACTTTGATTCAGAGTCATCAATTGTAATTTGAGATTAATCCTCCACAAAATAGTTTATTCTATTTTTCCACTTCAAATGCCATTTTATTGTGCTGCATATGAATGCAGAATAGTTGCAGCTTTCCAATATGCAAGCCTTAACAAGAGACACTTATAATTAATTTGACCTCACAGGTTGGCCTTTTACTGTGCTCAGACCATCTTCTGAAGTTGCAAATATGAAAACTGAGCTCTGTGTCTGTGTAAACTGAATATTCCTTTTGAATGCAATTGCAGAAAGATAGTGGCCAGCTGGAGGGTTACTGAATACATGAACTTGCAATTTCTGACAATATTTTATAATCTCTAGTGGGTTTTTTCCAGTCTTGGGTAGTGTTTTAAAAGCTGTTTCATAGAAAATTGTTTACAGCACTTTGTGTCTTTTTTCCTGAATAGCTGTGAATCTTTAGTTGTATGAGCTGTTAGCCATCTTGTGCAGTGAGCTGCATTATCTTGTAAACATTTTGCTTTATCCTGTGAATTTCGGCAGATTGGTACCAAACAGCTATAATTCAGTTGGCATGGTTTCAAGCAAACTGAATCATAAATGGCTACAGAGAATTTAATTTTATATAAGAACGTGTGGAATTTGCCCACATAATCCCCAATAACCTAATCTGATCCTGCCATAGTTCCTTTGCTCCTTTGTCTCAAAAGGAGCTCATGTGATGAAAATCCCTCAACAAAACAGGACAGTAGTCCTCATAAGTGTTCATGGTAGTATAAAAATGCCAATATATTAGCCACCTCTATAGGAGAAGCCAGTTGTGTCCTTGAGTTTGCCAGTCTCCTCCTGTGATTAATTCTAAGATCATTCTGGTTTGGTTCTTTTCAGAAAGTAGCTTAGATCAGGGGCTTATTGTGCTATGCAGAGTAAGAACAGTCAAATACTGGAACTCCAGTTCGTTTCTAATACTCCTCCAGGTGAGGAGCTGTACTTTGTACCTGTTTGCAGATCAGAGACAAGCATCAGAATGCAGGTTTACTTAAAAGTAGCAGCAGGCAGCATTGAGCTTGAAAAAGTAAACTTGACCCATCATAGAGCTACATTTCTAGTTTACTAGCTGACTACTATTTACTGTAAAACTGAACAGTCTGTAAGCTTCCTAACCTTTAAAATGGCATGGTGTAGTTTAAGCCTACGCTTTCTAGCACAATATTTGATCTTGATTTGTTCAAGTCTGAGCAGCAGTATTTGAAGTCTTATACTAAAATGTACAGGGGACTGGAGGAAACATTGTAGAATTCAGTATCTGGTGTTGGGAGTTGTCTCCAATTTAAACCCCTGAACAACCCAGGAGATGCTTGAGAAATTCTTTATTGTAACTGGAACATAAAATGAGCCTTCTTCCTACATAAGGCAAATCCCAAATCTCTCTGGAACTGTAATTGACTCAGAATGTGATTAATGTAACTTAATTGTCTTGACTGTACATACATCAGGCACATCGCCACCATCTGAGTCCAGGGTGCATTGAATCGCTGTCTAATTTCCAAAGGCACTTTAAAGGATGTCATCCTCTTTGTCTAGACACTGACACCTTTTAAGATGAGGAATACCGTGTTCAGCGGGAAGACTGAAGCCTGTGTTGCACCTTGTTTATACCACAGATCTAATCGCTGCCTACAGTACATTAGGCGCATCAGAATGGCATTTTCATTCATCGACTCCTATCTGAACTGTCACTTGCAGAACAATTGAAGATGCTGACAAAACCTTCTTCCTTTTTAACCTGAAATGAAAAAATATATAAAAAATATTGTCCATTAATGGACAGCAGCACATGGCAGTAAATTGCAAAGCTGCTCTCTGACACAATCTTAAAGAATAAAGCAGAAGTACAGTTGATTCATTTAGTATTTCTTTGTGTAAGCTCAGCCATAAAGTTTGAAACTGAAAGTCATTTTTCTATAACTGATAATTTAGCTGCCTGTCCCTCCCTCTTCCAGGTCATTAAGTAGGTGGTGATGTGTTTTTGTTTGTTTTTAATATGTCTGTGCAATAAGAATATAATAGATTTCAATCTTTTATCAGTTTGTTCCTGAAATGGAGTACAAATGCATTTCACCATGAGGTACAGAATGATAGAGTGATTCAAATAGGTGACAATACCAGCATATGAATTCAAATGTATACACATGTATACATTTAAAAGGACATTTGAATTTTGACAGAAAGCATTAAAGACATGAAATTCATGGTTACAAGTGAAATGTACCATATGTCCTCCAGCACTTAGACACAAAGAGCACATTAGCAGAGTAATTAAAGGGCACCCTGTTGTGGCTAGGTGGTGGAGGACATATGGTGTATCATGACTATCCATGAATTTTGAAATTCATATTGTTTTTGATCATAACCTTGTTCTTTGTAATTTCTGTGTGTTAGTATACATTTCAGTTGCGTTGGATGTCTCAGTTTCAGTACACAGTTCTGAAACTGTCAGCCTGACAAATGCATGTTATTTGAGAATCTCCTATTTTAACCTTATAGGATTTAAAACTTTGGGGTCAAGAATACTGATTTTTATGTAAAGTGGCAACACATTTGTTTGTAGCTTTTTTCTGTTTCAACTTTGTGCTTCCTTACTGCTAGTGCAAAAGACAACGTGTGACATGGAGACGCTCGGAAAATGTAGATTGTCGCAGGCAGATTCTGCAGATTCCACCTCCTCCAGAAAACAGATCAACTCTTTTTGCCTCTTCCACTTTGCCACTCATAGCAAATATCAAGGAACCTGAAATTCAGCTGAGAATTTTGCTGATGATGTACAAAGTAAAATAGGATCTACTCTGCATGACTTCAGGTGAAAGATATCCAGCTGGAACATAACAAAAACATTCATTTATCTGTAAACGTGTGTTATTCAGGGACCCAGAGTTGCTTAAGACACTTTATTTACATAGTTGAATTTCTAAGCATTGATATCCTCTACAAATGCAAGTATCTGTCAGAGATATAAAATCTGTGTATAAACAAACCTTTTGTTTTTAAACAAATGGAAAAACTCTGAAAGTTTTATTCTAAGGTAGCAAAATCAAATAGCTCTCTCAGCATGAGGTGTTAGTTGAAACCAGGCATTTGCCATGTGTTTTTGTGTTTTCATCTGAATGTCACTGATCACTGTGAAACTTGAGGCTGACCTTAGGGAAACTACAATGAGGTGATGAGTACCTGGTTAGATTTAGGTCTACCAAGATTTAGGTTTTAGGATGGTGTTTGCAGCTGAGACCCTTGAAACTCCTAGGTAATGATGGAGGCACTGATCTGATTCAGTACTTAGGTTTTCATTGGCAGACTCCTAACACCAATGTTTTGGATATACGTGCATGAATGCATTGACCGGTCTGGGCTAATTGCATAAAAAATATTATAAGGATTGAACATGGCAAATGGCGTTGAACCACTTCCAACCATGTCGTAAAGAACTATTTTTCTCCCCCCCCTCAGCCTTGGGGATATTTGAAGTCCCAAGAAAGTAATCTATTTACAAAACAGATCCACTTTTCATCAAATACTTAAACTTTGTAGTATCAGAGACATCAGATGACCCACAGTATTTCTTTCTGTCTAGAGAAAATCTCTTGTAAAATATATGTATGTTTCATGGAGTGGAGTCTTGAAACTCATAGTTATTAGGCTGAAGGCAGGAAGTTAGTCATTCTCCTGGGATATGGAAAATGCAGTTTTGGTTCCTCAGACTATTCAGAGCTTTGAATCCAGTGCCTCCTACTCCCAGTATGAGTAATCCAACCATTACACTGCTACAGAAAAGTAATTGGTATTAAAGTTTTTGGTGTCTTCAAGATTAGGTAGTCCAGAAAAATCAGTGGACTGGAGAGTTGCTCACCACTCTGGTGGAATTTAGATGAGTAAATGGATGGGATTGGACCTTCATGACCCAATTCCTTCCTGATCCATTTGGAGAGAGTTCTTGCAGCAGGGAGTGAGAGAACTCACCCAGAAAGAGAGCCTGCATCTTGACAAGATGATCTTGACAAGAGAACCTGCATCTTGGAAGATTTAAATTAAGATCAGTTGGGCAAAGAAAGTAATTGAAAGCATTTGTACATTACTCCATAATGACTTACAGTCCTGTATTCCATTGAGTAGAAGGTGAACTTCATTCTTAAGTTTAATCTCATTTCATTGAGTTGACTATTAAAGATGATGTTAGGTGCCCAGTTCCATAACAAGTCTATCCAGTGCTGCATTGATTGTTCAGAAACAAAAGAAGATAGAAAGGTATCCTATATTTCTCACACACAAAACCAGTTTTCTTTGTGCAAATTCTGTATTTGGTAGTACTGTCAACTTCATGCTGTGTATTGTGATGGAAACTGCAGTAGCAAAAGTTTTCCAACTGTTTGGTTGCTATTCATCCAGTTAACCTTTTCTAGTTGGTTTGTGGGTTTTGGGGTTTTGGTTTGTTTTTTTTTTTTCTCCTTTATTTGAGTAGGTGTTAAGCTTATTATCTTAAATAGAAGAATGTTTAATTTAGCTGTGGAATATTTTCTGTAGAAATTAAACACTTGCCTGGGCCTTGAACAATTATAGCCCGGAATATCTGGGTAATGCAACGTAGCCAACTGTAACCTTTAATTACGTTTGCCTTCAGAGCATTGCCAAGTGAAAATCTGAATTCAGACAAGTGTCCAGATCTTTTTCTTGGCATCTTCTTTTAATATCTGTGAGAGCTTATTTTCAGCTTGTTATGCTGTTAGCCCTACATGCTCCATTACTGTTAGTGGAAGTTGTATGGGAAGGGCTTAATTTCTGAAGGGCTGTGTTATGAACTAAGTTTGCTGGAATCAAAATTCCCCCAGTCATCAATTTCTATAGGTTTCTTCTTTAAGGCTAATAAGAAAAACTGTGCATGTTAACAACACAGAAAAAAATATAATTATTTGGCTCTCCAAACTAGGAGAGAATTTTCTTGGTCTAATTCTTCTTGGACTTTGATATTCAGAAATTAAAATGTAATTTTTTTCTGGGCTTGGAGTCTTATTTCTGTTAATTTGTGCAGCATTACATCATGTTTCTATCTGACTTGAGCTCATCTTTAAGAGAAGACCTATCTGGGAACTTCTTCATGAAGTGCTTTAAAAATGAAAGAGACAGATTCTTCCAAAACTTTGCTAAATTTTTAGCAATATTTCTACAAGATTTCACTGGCTTAAAATTTTTCAGGTTAAGAATGGGCTTCCAGTGAGAAAAATATTCATAACCCAGAGATTGGTTCTTGAAGAGATAGAAGATACTGACTCAAATACTTCATAGGCTTTATCACAGTTGATAGAGATGACAGAACCTGTTCTACCACATGCAGAAGTGCCCATTGCCAGGGACTAGTCTCTTTCGGGAATGTGTCTTGTGCTGGTTCCCTGGAAAGGATTTGTTTAAATAAGCATTCATTCAGTGGGAGTGTGACTTAAGTCTCAGCACTTTCTACCCACTGAGCCATGAGCTTCTCTTGATGTTTGTTAATCCATCCTCCCTTTCTTTCCTCTGGAAAAAAAAAAAAAAAGTTTTGAAACCTTTTGGCTCATACATAGGTGAAAAGGCAAGTGCAGCAAAGAAATAGTTTCATATTTGTCACAGAAGCAACCTGCTGTTGCTATACTGCTATATTCTTTGTGGACAAGGACACATGTATGTGATAATCAATACATATATGTGATAACCACACCCCTCAAAAAAAAAAAAAAAAAGGAAAAAAAGAAAAAATTCTCAAGTTTGTTCTGAGGTTTTTGAAAGATTTTTGCCGATTTTCATTTTTGTATGGAAAATTAGGAATAGAACGTGGTATTCTACAGCCAGCCGGCAGTGATTCATTTGTAAATTCCTTGTGTAGTCAGCAGTCTAAACACATGAAAAAGGAAGAACTGACATGGACAAGTTCAGGGAAAATGCTATGTAAAAACCATCTCTCTGTTGCATGTGCAAGGTGGTGGTCAAGGTTGTGCTATTTGCACATTTTGCTGACCCCTGAGCCAGGTAGATATAAAATGCAGGATATCTCCAGGATACCCCTTCGGTTTATTGAAGAAATATGCTGATGCTTTGCAATGTTTCATCTTTGGGATTTAATCAAGGACATGAACCATGAAAAACAAATAATGTTTTGTTTAGGGAAGTTGAATTTAGAAGCTATGTTTTGGCTTTAACAAGCCCATTGTTTCTTTTGCTTCTACTTTTCTTTTTGTTGAAAATGCTTGTAGGGGTAAATCAAAATCTTATGGGAAAACTAATCATACTGAAATGCCAACAAAGCCTTCTTTTCTTTTTCTGGAAGTAGTGACTATTAATAAGTATTGCAGATTTAGGTGCTTCTGAATTCTGGCGCTGACTTTACCATTTTTCTGCTCTCCATTTAAGGGATTATAAAGGGCTATTTTCATTTAGTAATGAGATGTGATTGAAAAAAGTAACCTTGTTAGATTATTATCACTGGAAGATACAAAAAAATTAATGGAAGTGTTCATATCTTTCATTTCATTTCTTTCTATGCAGCTATTCAACTGCATTATTCAACCTATTTGTGAATGCAAGGAAATGTATGTCAGAAGATTCAGACCTTTCACACAGAAGTTTCCCACTTTTCCCCACTTCTGTTCCGTTTAAGTCAGTGCCTGAAAGTTACTTTTAAGTTCTTTGTATCCTTTGGAGTATTTATGTAAGCTGTCAGGGAACCACCAACATTAAAGCAGCAAAATAACTCCTGCTTTGAACAGAATCCTAAAAATCCAACAGAAATTTTACAATTGCTGTTAAGTATTCAAACACGGTTGTTTAATGAAGATGTTAGTGAGTGATTTTTCCGAAGCACCATGTCACTTTAGCATCGCTCCTGTTAAGGCAGCTGTTTTTACAGAAAGTTAAAAAAAAGGTGTTATAAATCAAAGTTTATTTGGCAATTTACAGGTCAGTGGGAACTGAGGATGCACTGATCCAAATTTTGCAGCTCAGGTGCCTACGCTCTTTCTTGGGAATATATTCTGTTAAAGGGAGGATGCAATCCCAAATATCATACTGAAGCTGCATTGGGAGTGCTGTGGAAGGTATCAAGTCTCATTTGCTGGCAAGTCTTCCAGCACATTTTCCTCCACGTATGGGTCCTTCTTAAATTGTAGCTGTGGTTCAGGGAGTTCGCGGTAAGGCAGAATACCTGGACACAGCTGTGATTTTATTTTAGTCTTCTTTTTTTGCTTATGAGCTATGGTCTTGCAACTAGGTGTGATGTGGTTTTCATATGTTTACACTTCTTTAATTTTTATAGGTGTCAAAGAATGAAGGGTTGTTGAGGTGATATAGGTGGGGATATATTCAGCATCTGCTAGGTTCATACTAATACAGCATGTTTTACCTGAATCTGCATATGCCTGTGCTTGTCTTCACTATTTGAAGGTACTAATAGCGTATCCAGCTTCTTTCCACCTGAGGCTTTGCCATTTAGACATAAAATCACACCCTTTTAAAAGTAGGGTGTATGGTAAAACCCTATCACATGTTCTACAAACATTGTGCTGGCACTATTGTAGTGGCATGTGAGGCATTAAGAGTGAGACTAATATTTTCTGACTTCCTTTTCTCACATCCTGACATCTCTCTATTTAAAACCTTCATTTGTGTAATTCCATGATCTCTCTTGGATATCTTATCTCAGCAAATGAAGCTAAAACTTAGTAAATGTTATTAATAGATCTCTGATAATAGTTGCAGGTGTACAAGAAAGGATTTGGACAATTTTTGTGTTGGGTATAGAAGACATAGGCAACATTTAAGAAAGCTATGACTGAATCCAGGCAGCGTTCAACCTTCATTTCAACCTAACTAAATTTTCTCCAACTCAGAGTTTACATTGCTCTAAATATTAACTTCATTGCACACTATTTAAGAAGCAAGTCAGATACTGGAAGTGAGCAATGATAGTAAAATATTGGAATAACAGTGATATACTAGTTGGGTTGTTTTGTTTGTTTTAAACATCTATTTATAGAATGCTTATTCTCTAAGGATTAGGGGAATAGAAACTGGGATTTTTTTTCTGCTCCTTGATGAGGGTTAGTGAAGCATATTTGCTAACACAGTTTGACATACAATATATTTCAGTGTTTATGGTACCTTCTGGTATGGTACTCCTGGTACAGTACCTTATGGCATTTTATTTAATGTTTGTGAAGTTTTCTGATTGCTTCCCAGATAATTTATTTTTATTGGCAGCAAGCTTTGTGCACTTGTATGGAAATGAAGCTGAAGCAGGATGTCTTTTTACATCTGTAGAATTTCCAAAGAGCTTAGAAATAAAAATACAAATTTCAGCTGCTTTTTGCTAACAGATAGGCTTTTAATCCATTGAAAAGTTTGTAAATTCTCATCTAGAATAGTTTTGTGCTATGAAATTCAGGTAAAACAAATTAAATACCATAGAAATTTTCTTAGGTAGAAAATTCAAGAATCTAATGTTCCCACAGTCATTTTCAGTCCGTCTGCATGGTTTCAAAATACATTTTTTTACTATTTAAGCCATAAAGAGTGGACTCAGCAGAGGACACGAATGTTCTTTCTTGCTGTGCATTGATAAAAAGTTTCTTAGTTATCTGTCTGCCTTTTGTTGATAACCATCAGCTCATCTTAATGTGCAGTTCACCCCTATAGTTGCTGTTTGTTTGCTGCCAGGTATAATTGCAAATCCCAGAACCATCAGCAGCTCTGGCTTTACAGAACCTTATTTAAATCACAGTTAAAATTAAACATGAAACAATACTGGTGGGTTTTTTGTTCATTTGTTTTTTTACAGTGTTACATCTCATCTGATGGTAAAAAGAGAGATGGCTTTTCAAACAAAGATGATATTTAAGGTCCTTTCCCACATACAAAATACACCACAGTTATCCCCCTCTTACTTTAGAAAACACTTGCAGCAATCCAACTAGGATAATTAAGATTGTCCTTTAGCTGAAAACATTCTATAAGGGGGTAAAGCATAATACAGCCTTTTTCTTCACCAGATGTTTTGCGGTTTCATCACTGATTTTAATTAAAAAACATGGGCCTAGCTGTTGCATTTTATAGGGTCCGGTCACATATGTGGGTCACTTTTTTAAACTGCTTCATGCCTGAGAGCAGGTGGCTTGAGAAGCAAGCCTTAGTGTGACAAAACCCAACATCTTACTGTTTTTATTGTTCAGAGGCCTGCCCTTGCTTCTTGTGCTGTGCTCCCTAGTGCTCTACCCAGCCAACTCTGCTTATTTGCTCAAATGGAGTAATTATTTTCCTTGTTTTGGGAAACTGTACTGGAAACTCTATCAGAAACCATATCAGACTAGTTTAGCCCTGTTCTTAAATGTTGCTTCCTGTTTCCTTTAAAAAAACCCAAACAAACAATTAAAAAAACACGTTTTTCTGTTTCTACAGATAAAAATATTCTTTAGTAATTGTTGACTTTACTCATCATATTCCGAGTTATTGGTGAGATTCATAGTAAGTCTCGAGAGGTGGAAGAGGGTAAACAAAAATAGATAGGAAAGGCAAAAAAAAAAAGGGAATTAAAACTAGTAATCACAAAAGTAATAAATGGGTCTCTTGGAAACAGTGGGGTAAATGTTGGAACACAGAGGTATCATATATTTCTCTCATTCGAAATATACAAATGCCAAAATAATCTGTTCTATCCTTACAAATTGATTCCAATTTGTTAGTCAAAGACTGTAATGAAATGACTCAAATCATAGTCTTGTTCCACTAAGAAGTGTGTTACAGTATTTTTTTTATTAATTATATTCAGACTGCAAGAACTGTCAGAATGTTAAAATTCCTAAGGATAGTTTGCCAACATCTATCACTGGATTAGAAACAGCCCAGCAAAACCTGGAGGAACGCAGATAATATTCCATCATAAAATCAATAAAACTCAGCATTGTCAGCATAGTGCTGACAGTTCCAGCTAAAACAATTTGTAATTTTAAAAGAAGATACATTGTAAATAGAAGATAAGAGGTTTTTTACTCTCAGTTCGTCTTTAAAGATACAACCAGTAAACAGAGCTCATGTGTAAACATTTTGCTTCAGGTTTGTGTTTGCCAGCCCTGCTTGGCCTCTCTCTCTGCCCAGATATTCCCTACCATGGTTTTCTGAGTTGCATGGATAAAAAGTTTATCTTTACGAATGGTGCAGTGTTTTCTACTGCTCACCTTGCTAATTACGTTGGCCGTACACAAGAAAAAAGTCCAAGGGCCTATTTCCTTTCCTCCTTCACTGGAATAACTGCTTCTAGGAAGACTGAGAAATACCAGGGGAATAAGACAATATCTGCACTCATAAGGATGCAGAAAGTGCTACTTTCTTAGATGCTAAGTATATCTTGTACCTCTGTGGTCATCTGGTGTCGTTTCTCAGAGAACAGATTTTAGAGTAATACTCTCATAAATTCTTCAGTGAGCCCAAACTGTTGGTCTGGGTTATAGTGTATAACCAAGAAAGACTTCCCGTCTTGATTTACAGACGTCAGGTAATAGAGGGGGAGTAACTGAATCTCTTAAAGGTTTTATTTCTTTTTCCCCTTTGTGGTAGATAATCTTCATGTTTGAAAATGCACACCCTGTTCTTAGTTTGACTTATTTTAGATTCAGCTTTCATCCGCAGGCCTTTGCTAGCCTTTATTGAGTTGGAGCTATTAACGTTGCCTTCTTCTAAATGTGGTAATATAACTCCTATCCACCTTTTTGGTAAACTAAACAGACTGATTTTTCTTGTGAATGTGTCGAACAGCAGCTACTGCAGGCCATGTAGAGCTATCCATGTATGTGGGTGAGCTAGCTTGGATACTACTGGCAATAAGACCATTTGGGCAGTCAGTGTGAGCTCCTACACACACCCATAAAGCTGTATGAGCTATATGGGACTTTTACTGCTGCCTGACCATGGCAATTCTATTTGCCAGCATGCAAAGTTGAAGCCAATTTGTGTATATCTACGCTCTTTTAAAATCAGCAATGACTGTACTGTAGATGTGCCCTTTCAGTCAGAGAACTGAAGTAAAAGAACTTTTTGCTTTCAACTTTATTTTGAAAGATGGTTGCCAAAACTATATTCTGCCTGGTGGTGAAGACCTGAACTGATTATGTATATGTAACCTGTACTCTTTTTTGCCATTCTTTGTTTGTCCATTGAAGATTTTATTACCACAGTTCTTGCGTCCTGCTCAGTGTCGTCTTATTCTAGAGCAAAAGAGTTGCTGTATGATTTACCATTTCTTCTTAGGTTTAGGATCTTGCATTTGATATTAAAAGCCACAGCTGTGTCCTCCAGAACTGGTATTTGTCAAATGCAGGGACAGAGTTTTGAGCTGGATGAACCACTAACTTGATCTAATATGATGGGTCTTATATGAAATTATGTACATTAGTGATTTCTCCACATCATCATTTTCAAAGTTTGGTGTCTTCTTAGATATTACCAGGTATATTACAATGTTTTCTTCTAGTTAATTGGTAAAGCTGACAAAGAATGAATTTCCATGGGACTCATACTACAAATATTTCACAGAATGATTCTTTGTGGACAGAAACATTTCTGGCTCCATCAGGGCAGTCAATTTTATTAAATAAAATGGAGATTCATGACATTTGTATAGTGCTGTCTTTATTCTAAATATTGCCTGAGAGAAAGCAAACTATACTGTGAAATCTGAAGAGTACTGTGTTGATAGAATGCCTGTCTTTGCACTGCAAAGGATAGTTCCTCACACCAGGACATACCCAGCTAGCTACAGAAGTGAAAACAGTACAGTTGCTTCCATGAGGTGCTGTCCCTAACCTCTAACCATCCTGAGAAGTGGGATTTATTCTGTTTGAGGTCAGCACTTTGCTAAGGCATGTTGTGTCCAGGACCCAAGTTAGGCTGTCTGTAGCCTTATTGTTACTTCAGGCACCTCTTAGATGGCATAAGTCTGTTTGGTGTAGATGCTCTGTTATCTTTATGAAACTGTAATCTTATTTCTTTAAAATTACCTATGCTCTGCAAATCATACTGGTCACTAGGAATTATCATACTTTCTTCCTTCCCAAGTTTTGCATATCTCCTGTACATATATCTGTGGATTGTACATCAGAAGTCAATGTTGGTTGTTTGAATCTTTTTGTGCTTCAACTCTTTTAATAATACTTTTACTGATTTTGTTATATGTATCCTAGGAGCCTACTCCTGTTTGTTATTAGGGATTGGATACCAGTTTGGATGAAACTTTGGTCTATCCTAATGCAGCAGCTCTTATACAAACATATACCTGCTCAGTGTTTTGTCTTGTTTTTTTCCTTCTGTAATTCATGTCATTGGGTTTTGACCTATCTGGAAGACTAAACATTTGTGAATGTCTTACAACTTGATTCGTCCAGAGTCTAGAAAGGAGAGTAATGAGTCGGTCATCCTTGGTTAGATTTTGTCTGTAACTCTGTGCAGTTGTAGTAACTCCCTTCTGCAACTTAAAGGCTTATTTTTCAAAGCATCTTTGAACAAACAGTTGGGAGCAATGATTTGCCAAACTGTAATTAAAAGGAAATAGGCTCATTCTGAGAAGTGTAAACAATGTGCTAAACATAATAAATATAGGATCCTTAAACTGATCAATCTTGAACCCAGAACAGGACTTGAGTTTACGGAGAATTTAATTGCTGGGGTGAGACCCAGTGCCTCACAGGATTCTGCACTTAGTGTCCTGCAGTAACACGTGTAGTTTCTATGGGTTTGCCAACAAATTCATGGAATTTTTTTTGTCCTCAGCTGTATCAGCTCCCTGTTGCTTGTTAACATACTTTGCCAGGAAATTCATGGCATTTTTAGGTCTTTAGCTGTGTATTAATCAACTCCCTGGTGCTTGTTAATGTACCTTCTTTTTCCTATCTGTGATCACAGTTTTTTGCTTTACAAATAAAATTTGAAAGTAAAATCTCGGCCTATCCAAAACTGATGTCAAAACATCCTTTTTCTCTAAAGCAAAGCAATAACTGAAGCTGTGGGTTTCTTACAACACTGTTCTCAGAACAACTTTGCAGAGCTGTTAACTTGAATCTGAGAAACTGTGAGTCCATATTTTCATGCTGAACCTTCATCTCATGTTTTCCAGTTGTCTTCTCTGATCTTAAATCTTTGTTAGCAGCTTCCAGTAGTTTAACGTATTTTAATTCATGTAAGAAACCCCATCAGATAAAAGAAGTGGAAGCAGGGACAAGTGGCCTTGGAGGAATACGTTGATACTCTCCAAGCATGCAGAGAGGGAACTAAGAAAACCAAGGCCCATCTGGGCCTGAATCTGCTGAGAGACATAAAGGGCAGCAAGAAAGACTGCTGTAGGTATATCAGCACTGGAAAGAAGACTAGGGCAAATACAGATTTGCTGTTGAATGGGATAGGTATGTGGATGAATACTGCCTTAAACATTTTCATTAATGACAGGAGCACTGGGGCAGAGTGCATCCTCAGGAGGCTGGTAAGCAATATAGAACTGGGAGTTGTGGCTGATAGACCTGGTAGCTGTGCTGTCATTCCGAGGTACCTTGACAGCATGGAGAAATGGGCTGACAGGTATCTCTTGAAGTTCAACAAGGAGAAATGCAAAGTCCTGCACCTGGTCATACATCATGTCATGCACTAGTACAGGCTGGGGCTGGAAAACAGCTTTGCGGAGAAGCATCTGGGGGTCCCCACAGAGCAAGCTGGACATAAGGCAGCAATGTGCCATTGTGGCTAAGGCAGACAACAGCTTCCTGGGCTGCATTAAAATGAACATTATGAGTTGGCTGAGGGAAGCAATCCTCCTTCTCTAGTTAGTACTGATGAGACGCATGGAATTCTGTGTCCGGTTTCGGTCTCCCCAGTAAAAGGCAGAGATGGACAGCTCATTCTCATGAAGATGATTAAAGGATTAGAGCATCTCTCATGAGAAGAGGCTGATGCAGCTGGGACTTTTTAACATGGAGAAGAGATGGCTCAGAGGGGATCCTATCAAAGTCTGTAAATACCTGATGTCAGAGACCAGAGAATACAGAGCCAGGTTTTTCTTGCTGTTGCCCAGTGACGGGACAAGAGGCAATGGTCAAAAACTGAAATTCAGGAAATTCAATTTAAATGTAAGGAAAAGCTTTTTTAATGGTAGGGGCAGTCAAACGCTAAAACAGGAAGTCCAGAGAGGTTGTGGAGTCTCCACTCTTGGAGATATTTAAACCCCACTGCACACATTCCTGAACAGCCTGAGCTAGCTGACCCTGCTCTCAGGAGGGGTTTGGACTAGACCATCTGCAGACGTCCCTTCCAACCTCAGCCATTCTGTGTTTCTTTAAAACCTAGGAAAAAATGTGAATGAGAAGCAGAAGATTTTCTTGGTTAGGCTCACAGCTTGCTGTTTAACTTAAAATATGTACAGTCATTTTTCTCTGAATCACTTTTATAATTATTTTGATATATTTTGTCATGTATTATCATTTTGGAATATTGGCTCATTCAGAGCCTTTTTTTTTTTTTTCTGTTTAAAAAAAAAGTGTGTCTTTTTGTTATATTTCTAGGATGTGTAATGAAAACATCAGAGAGAAAATTTGCCTGTGTAGTTTCTAAATATCTTTTATATTTCCTTGCACTAGGGAAGAAATCTAATTATCTTATAAAGAAATATCTATCAATAAGTTTTTTTTTTCTGAGTAAAACTGTCAGACACGTATAAAGTGTTTGTCTCAGAATTTATCTTCATGTTTAATTTTTTATTTTCTAATTTTCTTGTATATGAATGCTGTTCTTTACAGGTTTTTTTAATTCAAATGCACTAACGTAGGAATATTAAAAATAGAACAGTTTTTCTAAGGGTGCTTTTAGCATACATTTTATAGGGCTTTATAATAGGATAGAAGTTTCTGCAGGTTATTTCTGAAAAATATACATTTTTGACTGGAAATGTAATTGTTGTGGTCACTTGCTGGGTAGGCACAGGCATAGTTTCGTACTGGATTTCTAGATAGGCCAGACCTGTTTATAAGAGGGTTTTTTTCACCATTCCTCACCTTCCTGCCCATATGTTTTCCTTCTTCTCTATTTCTGCACCCAGTTTTGAGATTGTTATAAACTGTCAGGTGAGGTAGTTTAAGGGGTTTGAGGTATTTTGAAGTCTCTTGTTTTATTTACTTATTAATTTTTAAGCCTTTCGATCTCTTTACTAGTAAGTTTGGAGTCCAGTCCTACGAACAGGTGAAGAAAGGATGTGGTTGGAACACCTTAATTTGAATGTGCAGTCTGATAACTACGTCATAGGTTGTGCTTTTACGTAACATACATATATATGTGTGTGTATGTATATGTGTTTATATATATACATACATATTTATTTTTTTCCCCTGTAAACTGTATGACTCCGTGTGCATGTGTATAGATCTCTTGGGAATGTGATCTGAAGAAGAAAAAGAATGTATTCCAGTTATTCCTTTTTATTGAAGCTCAGAAATGCATCATCCAAGCTCAAGTCTGCAGTTTCTTACCTGTGTTGAAACAAATTGACCATGGAAAGTAGCAAGCGTGATGGTCAAACCTCATTAAAGGGAGAAAGTATAGCACCCTGTGTAATGGCACCCTTTATCCAGTGAATGACTTTTTTTTCCATTTATTTTTATATTCTTTTTTCTGTCTGTCAGCAGTAAAACTACTTTGAATTTCTTTCTGTTTGCTTTAGTTAAAATGAGGATTATTTCTTTTTCTCAGTTAAAATCTGGAAAATACATGGATTAAATGTTCTCACTTGCCGATTTGGAAACATGAAATGAAAAGTTTATCTTCTCTTTGGTATCCATTCAAAATAAAATTTAGGTTTCTACAGAATCTCAATTTAATAGAAGATACAATAGTTTTTTTACATTTCTGATTTGGAATTTGTGTGGTTTTTCTTTTTTTTTTTGTCATCTTTATCAGAATTTTTGTTTCAGCTCCATTCTAAAAAAAGAATAGGACCCTAAGTCAATATATTAACATTTTTAGTTGCTAATTATATTTTTACAGCATTATTACTGTGTAATTAAAACAGTGTAAAAAAAATTGCAAGAAATCTGATATGACCAACAAAGAATTCCCTTTGTACTCCCCTTGAACAGCGTTCTGTCTCATGAAGAAGGAAGGCTATTTAGGGTGTTCTTTCTCTCTTTTTTATAATTTAGTAGTATGTTTAGAAATTCTAAATGTCATTACTTAGAGGCCAGCTTTAGGATTTGGTGGATTTGGTTTATAAACCTTGATGCTTCAAGGTTTGTAATACTTTGGGGAAAAACTCATGGTTGGCAAGATTGGTGATAACAATATTCACTAATCATAGTGTTATGGAAATCACAGTTTTCCAAATTTTTTTGCTTAAAATGCAATAATTGCTTATCTTGTTATGAAGCACTGTGGTACCATATGTGTCTGCATTGCACAAGAATGTACCATGGAATAAATCCTTGGAGAGAGAGATATCTAAGGAGTACTTGCTTCCGTTATGAGAACGAATGGCTTTTTGTGGTCCTTTTGTGGTGTGAAGGTGATATTTATGAAAGTATTGCCCTACACTGAGTTTGCTTATTTTACTTCAGGCCTTTGGAAACGTGTAAAATAAAATTAACACCATCACCCACTCCCCCACCCCTCCCCATCTTTGATATATGCATCTCTGAACCCCATAGAACTCCTTTCTCTTCCAGGTTGAACACAACCGTGAGGTCCACAATCTCTGTTTCCAGGAAAACGCAGATGAAAGAAAGATTGTTATTCATACCTGCAAGTCTTTTGAGGTTGTGAAGTTGACCTAGGTGGGACTGTAGTAATTTTTTGAGCATATTAAATCAGAGTATTACTATCTGTATTCTTTTTCCGGGTCACTGTCTGAGCTATTCCAAATGCCTTCAGAATGCCTAGATTTGCGTACTAATTAGTCTGAATCATATATTCATCACATCCGTGTTGATGGGCTTGGTTGGAGATCTTATTAACCTTCAAGTTGCTCAGTGACTAAATGCAGTTTCTTGTCTAGGTGATGGGATAATTTCCCTGCTATACCTATTTCTGGTTCCTCCAACATAAAATTATTCCAAAGAGATTCCCAGTCTGAGCCTTCTTTGACCTTAGTTAGACACAATATAGAAATCTGAAATAGAGTGAAACTATCATTTTTTTTAATAGAAGAAATAGTAAGTCATATTATTAAACAAAAGGAAGATTTCTTTCTTTTGAGAGAAGATATGAGGCTATGAAAATGCTGAAGTTTTTTTCATGTCTTATTCATATAAACCTATTGCTGTTATTCAATAAAATTCTTCTTTGAAGGCTATGATTATATTATAAGAGAAAGCAACATGGAAGTAAAAGTGAGTTTACACATGGTGTGTGGGGGGAGCAGGTAATTTCCATTGACCATACTGAAACCTGCTGAGGGGACAGTCACTGTGGTGACCAAGGTTGTTGGAGTGTTCTGTTAAAATATTCAGGATTGCAAAAATATTCAGAGTAAGGACTAGCATAAGGTTTCTTGTATGTTCCTGAGCAGGCAAATGGGAGTACTACAAAGCTTAACAAAACCCAAGCAACAAGACACAATTTATTCAGTAAAATCTTCACTAATGTTGTAGTAGTATAGCAGCAACATGCGCTTATCAAGAAAATGTTCCTAAAACAATAAGTTGCTTTCAATAAATGAGTCTTTAATATCTCCAAGCATTAGAATATTTAATTTCAATTTTAGTATTGTGATGGGGAAAGTAAATTAACTTGTGAAATTAATAATTTTATTTTTAATGAAAAAATATAAATACAGAAGCAATTCTGTCTATAATATGACTTGAGGGAGTGATGATTTATATTAAAAATACTGTTCTGGAATTTCTGCTACTATTTGAGATAATTTAATTTGTGTCATTTGCATATGAAAATATTCATTGAACTAGCAGCAAAATAACCTTTACACAATTCTGTTATAGCATAAAATACAGTACAGTACATTACACTTTCACTTATTAAGAATAAAAATACTCCACCTAATTTTGCAAAGAAAATACGACATATAGTTGGTTTGGGGTTTTTTTGTAAGTTAAAATACACTGTATGGGCTTGTATCAGCTCTTTGCAATTTGTCTTGCTTTGCTATCAGCCAGAGATCTGAATTAGCTAAAGGTATTTTCAGGTATTTTTTATTCTGTAGCTTTTTCTTTTTTAATTAGCTTCCCCAGGCAGAGATGCATCCTGTATTTTGCATGCTATCCAGTAAGGTCATCTTCACAATAGCTCATAGTCTACTAGAGATGGACATGATAGAACGACTTGAACCTTTGTGTTATATTCCTGTTACATGTAATTATGCTCCTGTTAAATAGACATTTTCTCTAGCTACATTTCTTTACTGAGATGTGAATATCTTGGTAATAAATCAACAATCAGCATTCTTCATTAATACTTGGTCTATCAGTACCATTGATCGTTGATTAGTGTCTTTAGCTACAGAAAGGGTGGGCTCTATTTCTTTTTTGTCTTTATTTTGTCTTCCCTAGTGATACATCCAGTGGTAAAATGGATGAAGAGTGTAAGATTACCCCTGGGGTGAGCCAAAATGAGATTAGCAAAGCCATACTGCTGAAAATACTGGAGAATATTCTGTTATACCTTATCCTTTTATGATTTGCACATGTGGTGTGGATTCCTAAATACCTGTTTAGAGTTGTTCTAAAGCTTCTTCCAAATTTGTTCGTTCTTAAATGCACTCCATAATGTGTTGGCTTTTAAAATGTATTTCAGTCTGCCCTTTCGTCTCTGGTGGGTTAAGCAAGCAATCCTGGGTCACCTGAAATGCACACTGGTATTCTATCCAAAGTGCCATTTTCTTCTTCATTTAAAAAAATATTCTTAAAAAGAGTATTTATGCATTCTGATAGCCAGCTTCTCTGATCATTTCAAAATTAGGTTTCTTCCTTCTCTAGTTGCTGCCCTGATAACAGAACCCAGGCCTACCCTGTTGAGTCACATCATATGCTGGCTGGATCTCACCCTTTCATCTTCAGGAAGCCACCGTAGGTTTCTGACTCCCCTCAGCAGTCTGTCATGCAGTCCTTCCCCACTATGTTTATCAAAAACACCCACTTTCCAAAAAGCTGGCACTGTCCTGCTGTGTTTACAGGATTTTTTCCCTAAGCATTTGGCCTACATTTTAATTGGCTTCTGGAAGGTTGGGGGATTTTTATATATATCTTTCTGAGGTACTACAGCAGCATCTCTTCCTTAGTGACAGCAGTGAAATTCTGGTGAAGGCCAAGAAGCAGCAATGTGAGATGAGGAATTACTTCCCTCTCCTCTGGCTCTTTGAGTTGGACTGTCTCCGAATGCATAGCCCAAAGCAGCAGAGGAAAAGTTCTTCCTTATTTAACCCCAGTGTCCTTTGTGAGGGCTGGCACACAGCACAAATCTGTGCTGAACCCATGGGGTGATACTCAGCTGCCATTGACTTCCTGAAATTGCTGTGAGTTCCCATGGGAAGCCAGCAGCTTCTTGATCTCTGTCCCCCCACACCTCTTGCAGTAATGCTTTTTTATTCTGTTAAAAAAAAAAAACAAAAGAATAACTATCCTTTCCTTATGAATTCTCCTTTTCCCCTCTGCATGCTTTATAATCTTGGAATTGCTCTATTCTTCGTTTTGAAACTGCTCTAGGTTCTCTTGCAATATACAATAATGTATGCATAATTTTATTCATGTTGCTTACTTTTAAAGTGCTCATATTTTCTTTTTAGATATTTCTGTCTTTTAGAAATTTAATCTTGATACTTTTCAAAACCGGTCATTGTTTTAAGATAATCTTAGTGCTTAGATGCTGGCACAGGTTGCCTGGAGAAGTCATGGCTGCCCCATCCCTGGCAATGCTCAAGGCCAGGTTGGATGGGGCTTGGAGCAACCTGCTCTAGTGGAAGGTGTCCCTGCCTGTGCAGGATGTTTGGAACTAGACTGTCTTGAAGGGTCCCTTCCAACCCAAAACATTCTGTGTTCTATGATTAGTGTTCTAGTCTGAATAATTCAAACCAAAGTGTTTATTCCCTGTTAATTCTTCCTTATTTTTTATATATGTATTTTTTAAATTCAGATTAAATCTGTCATTCCATTTTTATATAAGCACACTTAGAGTTCAGCTGTGAATAAAAAATATACAGTTCTAGTGGAGTGATTCATAATTGTTTATAAAAGCAGTAAGTGCTATCAGCTTTGTGTTCTCCCTATTTGTTGAATTCTTCTACAGAGTAGAAAGGATAACATTCAAGAAGGAAACAACATAAACCCGAGAGTTCTTAAAAAAAGAGTAATCTTGAATGACTGAGCAGACGCATATGCAGATCAAACATAATTACAAGGAAATGTATCTTTTTTTCTCCCACTATCAGGGTAAAATGCAAGAGGAGATATGCCAGCTCTATTTGTATGTTGATTTTATCTTACAGAAGGAATTAATTTTAAGGCACAGGCAGTTTACCTCTGCAAAGAGAAATGGATCAAGAAGCGTTCTCCTTTCAGCTTTTGACAAACAAGAAATCAAAACAAAATATCCAGTAAAAGACTAATTAGCTTGATTTTCCTGTTTTTTTTTCTCAGAATAGACACACACACACACACACACACCAAAAATGCTTTATTGCTTTCAAAAATAAAACCTGTCTTTTAAAACTGAAAATTAAAGTGCCATCTTCTATGCTTTATAGAAGGTATTAGGCATTTGGTACATGAGTAATACAGTTCTGTGTGGGATCTATGCTGTCTACGGTTGTAGCTAGTAAAGGAAATCTTTGAGCAATAAAATGTCCTTTTGATGGGTCAGTAAAGCTGGAATAACCACTGTGATTTCCCCTCAAGAGTGACTTGTATAAGATTTACAGATTAATCATGAGTGAGAAAGAAAGATTCCTCTTGAAATGGCCTAGATGAGACAAATAAAACCCCTCTTACCATCTTTATCTGGTATGCCTCTTGTAAAACTTGAACTAGCCTGAAGAGTTCAGATCAGAAGTCTGAAGAGTCTGCCAAGAAGAAAGAGCAGCTTCACAGCCAGTCTGAAAGTTGGCACCTCTTGAGAAAACTCTCAGGACCCAACTGCCCCTTGTATCAGCATCTTGTTATGGTTTTAGACAGGCTCTAGACAGAAGAGATTTTTCTACAGCCTGGGCAGGTGGCCTTTGGAGGGCCCATGGTGTCCTCAGATCTCCTCTCTAAATAGCTTAGAAATCAAATTATTTGTTTTCCTCTGAGTTATCCCCACCTTGTCGTTCATTTCCTTGTAGGCCATTACTGCAATTTCATAGATTTGTTGGCCTGAGTGGGTAAAGCTCCATGTGTGTGCATGTGTGATTGCCAATCCAGCACCTGAAAGTTCTCTTTTCTTATAGAAAAGATTTACCTGTTTTCTTTTTCCATGCCTCAGGTGCAACGTTTCCTTCTCATCTAAGTCTTATGGATTTCTGTAAGATACGTGTTTTGTTTTAATACTTTGCGCGAATCTCTTTTGTGCATTGATCTTTATATCTTTAGGTGTGTGTTTTGGAATTATTGTGACTAGCAAATTTCCTGAGGACAAAACCTGAAATCCACTTTTATGTACCAAAATCATAGTCTTGGCCTCCAGAGTGTAAGCACAAACAAATATCTTGCCTGAACTGCAGCGGGGCCCACTGATCTCACTGTGAAGTAATTCCCCTTTTTGTAAGAACCTATGCAGTTAGGTGAGGGAAAGTTGGACCTTTTTGATAAATGTGCAGAGGCTTAGAAATGTGGGTTGGAAGAGAATGTCAGTAGACCAGTGCTGTTTGTTACCCTTATTTCCTTCAAGAATGGCACCAAGGCAGAGAGATTCGACAAGGTTGCTCATAGTTCTGCAGTAATTTCCATCTGTGGCTTCTTTAGTGGCCAGACAGATGCTGATAGCCAGAGCAGCGTGGTTGTGAATACTGAATGTTCACTATGTTTTTAGTGACAGTGGAGCTGTTTGAGAAGAGATGACAAAACATAAGTGGTGTATACTGAAAGACTTGCATCAGAAAGATACTTTCAATGTCACATATCTGGCATTTACTGGAATACCTGTTCTAATGGATGTCACTCACCATCTAGTGCATGTGTCACTGCATGAGTCTTTATGCCAGTTCTGTTCCAAAAGCTGTTGCCTGCTGCTCTATTCTGGGTGATGGTAGGGAAGGGAACATTTTAATACTACTGAAAAAGATGTACAATTATTTTTTGCCATAGCATAGTATTCATTTCTGTAGAATTCAAGGTAGATTATATCCTTCAAACTCCTGATGGCAGGCTGAATCCGTTGCTTGTTTACTGTCCAAGTACACGTTACGTAGGGACTTTGTGCCTCCCTGAGGAATGAGGCACTGAGCTATTCTTTGTTTTCTCAGGAAGAGTTGTGGCATGAGCAGGCCAGGTGAAGGTATCACACTTGGGTCAGTTCAGCAACAACTTAAACTCAGACTAGAAACTGAGTGTGAGCATCCTTCCTCATAGAAGCGGTGCAATATTGCTCACATTCCCTGTGCACAAAGCATACTACGCATGCTCCTTGTCAGTTCAAGTACAGATTAGAAGATAAAAGGAGTTTTCTGATCCAGTGGAAGTTACTGTATTTATTCTTTGAGACTTTTGAGGGGAGTCACCAAAGCAGTAGGTCTAGCCCTGCCCACATCCTGGCTGACGATGCTGCCTTTCTGCAGCCTCAGTCCATCAAGTAAAATAAATGAATGTTCCCATCTGTATTTAGACTCGTTCTCTCACCAGTTCCCAGAAAGCTCTTACATTGCTTGTATATACACAGTACTTTAATTATATGGAAATTCACTAGTCACAACTGTAATGAACAACTTTTCTTGTATTCAAATGAATAAGATGCTGATGGCTGTTTCTTTGTACACAGCAAATGGTACTTATATAAAAGCCGTAGTAAATCAACAGCATAAGCTGATTTAATTACTAATTTGTTGCTATGGCTATTCCCATACCTATCATAACGCTGTGTATTTAATTATCTTTTACCCTAATGCAGGTATATTTTTTTGGTTATATCTCTAAGTAGGAAAACTGTTCTTGAATTTTTCTGTTTGTTTCTTGTTGTTTCTGTTGTCGGAGGGGGGGTGTTGGATCTTTTTCCATTTCTTTTTCCTTTGCAGCTGGTAAAACTAGCAGCAACTAGCATGTGTCTAGTGATTAAGACTTTTTCTCTTTGTAATTGTCAGATTGATTGGGACAATTGAATGATAATGAAAAACAGCTTGTTCCCTCATTTCCAGAGGTGACACTTTCTGCATAATACTGCAAAATATAACAAAAGGGTTTTCTTGGACGCTGCTTAAAGTTAATTGACAGCATCTGTTGTTTGGAACAACGGAGAGAAATAGCATTCCCTTGGCTCTTGGGCACGTTGCTCAGGATTAGGCACTGTCACGCCAGCTGATATCTGAATACACTGTATCTATCCACAGGGTCTTAGCTGAGCTTTCTCTTATATCAGGGGTCCCGCTTAAATGCAGCTGAGTTGGAAAAAAATATTTGCATTTCATTAATGATGAATGTTCTGAAAAATGCATGTCTTCATTAAAAGAAACCCAGATAAGACAGATTACAATAAACAATGGAGTATGAAAATAATATAATAGCCGTGAACTGTCTTTTTGGAAACATCTTTTATTTCAAAAATGGAACAACAGACTTGCAGTGCTATTTTATAACTGCTTGGGGTCTATATATCTGTAACAGCAGTAACCGCTGTGGGCACAGTGTTTGTTTATCCTGGCAGATAAAATTCTAAATAGTTTTCAGAGCATGTGAAAGAAATTTTAATTCTACATTTCTCACCAAAGAAAGATAGAGCTTAATTTTGCTCTTAGCCTGGCTGTATGTGTTCTGAGAGCCTGAATATCGTTAAATATGTGCATCCTTTTATCTTTTGGCAAACTTTCACTTTCATTGCTGCTCTTTAGTCAGATGTGCATTTTGCTTTATGAGATTTTATATTTCTCTTTTAAAACATTGATCAGTGTCCAAAGTCACTTAAGACCAGCAGAAAAATCAATAGTGAATGCTGATTGGCTGACTTGGAGGCTGCTGCTGCAGCTGATCGCCAAGAAAGCAGTGATTTGATTTGATTTTACATTTTCAAGTCATTCCCTTTCATTCTACTGTGTGTCAGTAAACTTCAGAATTGCTGATTTGAAAATAAATGAACACATGTTACTGTTGAAATCTGTTTCTTTTACTTTATTTTTGGTACTTAACACAAAATGGCATATAGACAAATATTAGCATTATTATTGCTTAGGTGGCTGCAGGTGTGTGGCGAACTCCAAGCTGAACTCAAGGTCAGATACTTTATGATGTAAACTCTTGAAGTCAAGTTTTGTGTTTACTTGGAGGGCTCATCAGTCAGTCTATGTTAATGAGTCAGCTTTGTCATGTAATTATGGCTAGTAATCTGACATTTTGTTGTATTACTCTTATATTGAGCTCGATATCATGGACAGTCAGATATTGAATTGATTGTAATCAGAACCAAGAATATATTGTATATTCTGTGCTGTAATGTAAGATATTCTCTATAGTGTAAAATATGACAAATTGACTTCTTTCTTATTCTGATCTCTTTAGATATCGGTGCAGTTACTGAATTGAAACAGAACTTTTTTTCTGTGTTTTTTTTCCTTTTGTTCTACTTGAATTTGGTAATACACTGTATTTTATTGTTTGTATAAATAATGCTTTGGAGAGGAAAGGGACTAAAAATACTAAATGTTATAATAAAATACAGATCAGTTACATTGTGTTAAATTAGTTGATTTTGAATTATGCCTATGCTTTAAAAATGAATCTGGTTATATGTATATATGTACATATGTGGTTATTATGCATAGTGTATATAATAATCCTCATACTAATGCTTATTTCATATTTGTAATTAGGAATGGCTATACCAAAACTGTGCTGTGTTCTGTTTCAGAATTTAACAAAGCTATGCGTGTATGGGTCATGTTCTTTTTAATACCAACTGAATTTTAACACTTGTTGTAATATAAGTGATGCAATATGTACTTTTCTATATTCACACCTTGGCAACAGATCCAAATGATGTTTTAAAAAGGAATTGTAAAGATTTTAAACATTCATTCTATGTTGATGATGCTGTTGCAGTATTGACAAACAACAGGTATGGAATGATATAATTTGAAAGTCCTTAATGTAATTGGAAAATCTCTTAATGCCATAAATAGTGATATGAAACTTCAGGCAATATCTTTCTCCCATCATACTTTCTCTTCCCTTTTGGACTGGTTAGGGCTGATCTCAGCAGTGTCAGTAATTATTATTCTGATGTCTTGCCCCTGAAAGGCATTCGCTTGTACCTGTGGGGACAGAGAATCCATTTGCCTGGCGCCGGGGAGTCGGAGGCTCTGGCTGGCGCCAGTGAAGAGAAGGGAAAGATGATTAATATGTCTTATAGATTCACTGTCTCTTCACTTGTCCTAGACCTGCCAGTAATTCCACTCCCCTGTGGTTCCACCTTGATCACAGATAATGGAGGCAGATTGAAAGTTTGAAGACACAAGCCTTTCTCTCCTCCTGAACTGACATTACTCACCCAGGCTAAATGAGCTGTACAACCACCGGCACCTGCCTATGGGAAGGCATCTCGGTGCACTTAGCAGTAATGCTGCAATAAAGCAGTAACTGTACTCTAATTAACCAGGTTTCTTTTCTTTCCTTTTTTTTTCTTTCTTCCTTTTTTTTTCTAACTGCACAGCAAGCTGCCATTAGCAAGGCTATGATATTGCAATGGAAACAGTAACATAAGTGTTCCTTCACCTCTGCAATTTATTATAACATACCTTTTCCTTTTTATTTCTTTACAGAAATAGTATAATACAAGGCTATTTGGTACCAGCACGGTAGCTGTAGCATTCTAAAAGGTGAAATTATGAATGTCAATGAAAAAATAACTCTGTAAAAAAAAAAGTTAAAAATATTCTTACATATGTGTATCTTTTTAAAGATAACTCCCTATTATTTAATTTAATTTTTATTATTAAAATAAATGACACACCTGCCCCCCCCTCATAATTTTTAAGCTGAACTGGACTTTGTAGTACAAACGTCAAAGTATAATCTCACAAGACCATCTTTGCAAAGCAGCTTCTAACAGAAGTGTGTATGTATGTATTGGTAAGAAAATTAGCTTTATTTTGTAGATGATAGCAACAGCAGAAAACAGGGTAGTTACTTTCTAGGGGGGATTTTTAGGTTGTGTGACCGCATGCAGTAGATTACTGTATGCATGTGTGCATGCCCAGTTTGCATCTTTCTTTTAGATATATGCCTTATTCTGAATCGGATTGTTAGAGATAAAATGGCCTTTTTTCATTCCATAACCAGACTGAACAGAGCATATAAAAAGGTTTTGTAGTTGGAATAGACACTGACTTATAGCATCTCCAGAGAGATAAGTCATAACAAGAAACTCTGAACATAAGCTTCTTCGTATGTCCAGGAAGTATTTTGCTCTGTAGTTCTCTGTCTGAGGGATTGAGCATTTTACAAAAGATACCTGTTTTTTAAGGAGTCTTTGATTTCTTGGGAGAAAGCCTGACAATCCTTAATGGAGACAGTAATTTTTATATATCTTTGGCTTGTTTTGGTTTTGAAGGTTTGTAAAAACAAGTCTGTATTGTCCAGGTAGTGCGTAACAGTTTAAACCAAGATAAGCAGTATGTTGTGTATAATTGCACTTCTCATATGCTCTTAAGAATCTGTATATAGTGAAATGTATTCCAGTTAAAATAACAGATCCGTATCTTCTAAATAGTGAAGAAGACTAAGTCTAGCTAGAGAGCTACATTCCAGAACTTGGCAGACAGCCCACTTTCATGCAAGAAAAGTGATACCATTTTTAAGGATCTAGCATATCATTATGAGTAAGGAAGAGGAATAAATAGTCCAATATATTTTCAAATGCAATGCAAGCAGGAGTATGAATCTTAAAAGTTAAGTTTCTTTAGCAGAATAACGATTAGATACTGTATAAAAATAGGAAGTGTTTACATGCTGCAACGTCATATTGAGGAATTTTATCAGCAGCACAGAATGCTAAATCTATTAAATAATAATAGTAAAAAAAGACATTCTCTATGTCATTGCTCATCTCATGTTGCCACTGGGGAGATATCAGTTTGGGCGTGACCTTTGAACTTTCAATTTCTGGCCCTGCTAGCTGGCTTCTTGAAAGGATTGACTAATGCAGCACCAGAGGCAACTTATTAACAAGGAAGGAGAATTGGGGTTATTGTGAGAAAAAACATGGCCTATTGAAATGGAAATTCTGGGCTCAGAAGTTGTAAAGGTCACCAAGCTGGTTATGGGTAAAGGTTGATTTATCAGAAGAAAGAATGGGGAAAGTTGTAATGATTTTTCAAGGAAAAAAGAAGAAATCCCAACTTTAGTTTGGTTTTGTTTTTAAAAAAGGCACAGCATATGACTCTTCATTAGGGACTGCAGTGATAGGACAAGGGGTAACGGGTTAAAACTTAAACAGGGGAAGTTTAGATTGGATATAAGGAGGAAGTTCTTTCCTGTTAGGGTGGTGAGGCACTGGAATGGGTTGCCCAGGGAGGTTGTGAATGCTCCATCCCTGGCAGTGTTCAAGACCAGGTTGGACGAGGCCTTGGGTGACCTGGTTAAGTGTGAGGTGTCCCTGCCCATGGCAGGGGGGTCGGAACTTAAGGTCCTTTCCAACCCTAACTATTCTATGATTCTATGATTCTATACTAGAATTTCATTATTAGTCTATGCCCCATTAGGAACTTCACTGTTGTGATCCACATAGAAATGTCAGACAGGTATAAGGCAACTTCCACTGGTCTCCTAGGGCCAAGAACAATATGTTCTAAAGATTCACACAGAGTCTTCAGTAGTTACAGAACCTGTAGAAAAGCAGTTATCTTTTTAAAAATAAAAGAAAGTTCCTTTTAAAATCAATATTTTTTAGATTATTAGTAACGAAATAGTTCCTTGACAAACTTGTGATTTTTAATACAACAGATGAGATAATCTATCTGGTTTAAGTTAGCTTAAAAGATGAGAGTGCTATTATTTAAAAGGAGATGAAGACCTGGAAAGGTGAAGTTACTTTCAGATATCATAAAGCAGCACAAGTAGGGCTCAAAACTGAAAACTGGTCTTCTGAAGTGCATTTTACCATTGCTGTTGTGGGAGTGCCTTGTGTTTTCAGCAAGATCAGCTGCATGAAAGGCATGTTCAGAAATGCAGTCACTGGTTTGCAAGAGTCACCCTGCAAATACTTGTGGGCTAATAAGAAACAACCTGTACTTTGCTTGCCTTGCTGGGTATAGAGCCTGGTGTGAAGATGTTTTCTTTCTGGTACGGGTACCATCTGCATGGAGTGGGGTGTAGGCTAATGAGCTATTTTTACTGAAAGATCATTCCGTGATTATCTATTACAGTTGCCAAAAAAAGCAAGGACACTTCTCGATTTTAGAGCAGTAGAAAAGTGTCATGTTTTTATTTAACCAGACCTACAAATTCTTGGAAAAGATAATAAAATAATACACATTTGAGCCTGAAAAAAATAGTCTGTTTTATTACTGACTATGTTTTCCTAATAATAAAACTTTATTTTGGGATATTGCTGAGCAAAAAGAACAGATGATCATGGTTGTAACTAGAAGCACCAAACTACCAAAGGACTGTAACCCATAGAAAGTAAGTATAAAAGTAGGCTTCATGAGTGCATATTACTTAAAAATTACTTACCAGTGGTGAATAAATATTCTGCAGGATGGGACAATATATTATGCAGTGCAGCTAACTTATTTCTTACATAGTTGGGAAAGCAGACTTCCATTTCCTCATTGGATCTATATAGAGCACACATGTAAAAAAAGACAAAAGCTAACTATGTTTTCAGAAACTACATGAATTTTCACAGTCTAGTTTGACATTTTATTACTGATACATTTAGAAAAAGCATGGTAAGTTTGTGGGAGGTTTTTTCTTGTGCTGGCAACTATAAACTTAATTCTGGGCATAATTCTTATAGCCACGATCAGTGCTGCTAATGATAGCAGGCATTACAGCTGCTGGTAAATGTTTTCAGGTTTGGCATTTTGGATAATGCCAGGTATTGGAAGACTAGATGTTAAGTTTAGATGTATAATTTTGTACACAGTGCCACCTGGAGAATTCGGGAATAAGGGTTTGAATATTGGATTATTTTTGATTCGGTTTTGCCTCATATTTATTCAAATCCTGTGGGACTGTTAATGAGCTTTCTCGAAGTCTGCTATGTTTTGGTACTATTACCATTTGGTATGTTAACATTTTGCTGGTTGTCTGGTCTAGAAGATGAATCTTCACAAGAACTTGGGTGAGAATCCTGCCTGATTCTAGTTCTTGAAACCCAAGCATAGAAGCGAAGTTGTCAAAGTCTCTTCAGAGCTGCTGTCTAGCTTTGCAAGTTTGCAAATATTTGTCATCTCTAAGATCCTACGTTTTTACTTCTGAATTTCCTGGATGCTTAAAGGTCTATGACTGGATGTGTCCATACGTGCTTCAGTCATAATAAAGTTAGTAGCCAAGTCCTATGCAATGGGTTCTGAATGGGCCTGTAAATTGGGCATTCTTCAGCCTGTTGTGGCTGACCCCGATGGGTGTGATCAGAGTACAGAGAACTTTCTAAGTTTTGCAGAAAATGAGTATAAGGTAGCTGGAGATAGAACCATACCAATGTCTACCTGTGCAGCTGATCTCCACCGGGCTGCTGAGTTCTTTACCAACAAATCTAATCGCTTCCTGCAAAATGGAAACATGAATAGGAGCAGAAGCTTTTCCTGCCCAAGCTGAGCCAACAGCAAACTGGTTGTCACTCCCATGAAGGTAGACCTCTTAGGCAGAGAATCACAGGTCTCCTTCAAACTGTGTGAGTGCTGTAACTAACATAACTACACGTAATGTGTAACAAGAGGCATTGCTACTGTGTCCAGTGTTTGCATGTTGAAAGAAAGGGATAGTCTCTGCTTGAAGTTTGTGACCTTAGAGGAACAAAATAGGTGAAATTGCCTGTCCTTGGCATTTTCTGCTGCCTCACATTCAGAGGTGCCTAACTCTTTGTATGTATTGGGCACGGAGCAGGTACACTTCATTTTGATTTGAGATTTTTCTATATATTTAGCTTTAAACTATCAGCCAGTGTTCTAAGGAAGAGTCTCCCATACAAACCCATTTTGATCTTTCATATATACAAAGTACAGTGGAAGATAAAAAAGTAGTGATAAGCTTTCCTACTTTGATACATCTCTGGGTAGATTAATGGAAGCCTTCAAGAAGATCTGTCCCTGCACTGAGCAAACATAGGCCTAGATCTTAGGGAAGACTTGCTCAGTTTATAGTTTACATCAAGGTCATAAGAAGTTTTTAAGCTATGCATAATTTCATCATGAATCATTCTGGTTTTGAACAAGTGTTGTTTTGAGAGTTTGACTTTATACTTGTACAAATATTTTGTAGTGGTGAGAGACTCGGGTTAAAATCTCTAATTTTGGAAGGATATTATGGTAAACAAAACTGCAATAAACAAATAGAAAGTGGTATGAAAAATTAATGGTTTTAGTATTTTTTAATCTTCTTTTTCTTTTCCTAATTCAAAAGACAGTTTTCAAAGGTCCTGCAGGAGATTCATTTCACGCTGTAAACAAGATACTTAGAGAATTTCATTTTCTTAGCATGTGTCATCTTAATATACAACTTTGTCTGAAAATCTTATCATTCTTCAAGAGCACTCTACAATCGGGCAAAGTTGGTGAAGCTTTTATAATACAGTACTATCATCAGATGGTCCTATTTTTAAAATATAATTGCACTCAAAGAGCTAGTAGATAACCTGTTTTTTAAAAACCATGAAAATCAATCAGTATAATGCACACTTTTAATTGATGATGATAAAATGCACCAAAAAACATTCTCATTCCTCAGCAGAGCAAGTTCAGGCAATTTCTTTAGTCTATAGATACCCAGTATGATAGGATTCCATGGCCAGGGATAGAGAAAGAAAGAGAATGGAAGCAGGTTTCAAAATAAGGATATGGGAACTAAATTACCCCTTTCTTTCTAAATTTGCATATCTAGGAGAAATGTTTAGCTGGTATGAGGATTTTTGAGTTGCCTTTTTAAAGTTTGCTATGCTAAGCAATAAAGGCTTTATTCACCTATATGCAGGTTTTCTAAACTGTAGTTAAGAAACAGAGAGCTTGTCAGGATTTTCTCTTGCCCTGCTATTTCCATCTGGCTACCTATAGAGTAACTGGACTGATAAATGTGCTGCCTGGATAAAAGGACTAGGCTGTTACCCTAAAAGTGAGCTTCCTTCATCTTCTAGTGTTGCAAACCTCTATTATGCCAACATATTTCCCTTAAAAGAACATTCTGCTAACATCTTTAGGATCCTCTCGCAAAGTGTTTTGTTTTGTTCCTTTCTGAGACGTGAAGCAAGAAGAGGAACCCAGAGAAGAGTAGGCAGAAATTAGCATTCCCTGTTTCTCATCATGCAATTGGATTGTGGGGGTAAAGTAGAATTTCCCTGTGTCTGTAATCATTCTGTGGTTCTAGGACTCATTTGTCTGTCCATGATTCTTTTCTCATGCCGAATAGGAGCATCGGGTCCTAACTCCCTCACCTGTCCACTGAAGAATGGCGAAGTAGAAAATCTAAATTGCTTCAAGTCAAAAACCTTTCATAAATTCAGGCTTTTATATTCTACTTCTTTGACTGGCATAGCATTTTCCTTTCTGTATGTTGTTTTGGTGTGTTTAGTGGCTACATGTGAGAGCAGTGGCATTTATATGAAGTGAATCTATTAAATTCTTTATAATGAATAGCATGTAACTGTAAACCATATACGGTTTTCTCATTTTGCCCTCCTCTGGGAGACTACAACAACATTTTGGCAAGTAGGAGTAAACAGCTTTGTGTTGGCATGCAGTAAATTAAACTGAGTAATTAAAATCAATAGCAAAACACTAGCTAGGCAGAAAGGTCATATAACACAACAGAAAACTGTTGGGTAGCATATTGCAGGAAATCAAAATAAATTTCTGAACTTTTCATTATTCTTCACATGCCTGAAACTGGCCTTAAAAAGCTTGTTAGATATAGCAAGGTATTGATAGACACCATCATTCTCTGAGATGGAATAAGAATGTTTAAATGCTAATAAATGAGTGTTTGCAGGCTCAAGGCTGCCAGATACAGTGGAAAATAGCAAAGAGGTCTTTAATTTTACTACTATTATATAAACTATTGTTTTTTTAGGTTGGCTTAGTATATTACTTGGTGTAACGCCTGCAACTATTGAAGTTGAACTATGCCAGTCACTAGTCTCTGTCAGTACAAGTGTCGGTTGTATGTTTTCTGTTAATGTTTCCCTGGTCAGCTGGCTAGCAAGTAGCATTCTGCCTTCAAGGGGAAAAGCTGCATGGATGATTTTGCAGGGCATGATGGGAGAAGTGATAGCTCTTGCAGCTCGTGATGGTAAAAGTGAAGGCAAAATCTTCTGATCCAAACCAGCAATAGCCCCGAGGTGAACAATGACCGAAGAACATGGCCTAACAATTTAGGCGATATGCAAAGTTTTAAGCTGTGTGTAAGGTCTTTACTCTGATTGTGAGGTTTGAGTAAATAGATAACACTTCTGATAGGATTCTGTTCTAAGTAAAAGCTCTTCTTTTATGGCTATGGCTTCCAAAAGGAAGTCTGTGATAGGTTTTTGCTTCTTTTGCTGATGAAATGTGTTACGGTGGTGGAAGGAAGTGGGAGGAAATCATGAGACACGACTCTGGGAAAAGTGGAGATGTAAGATGAGTCATTTAGAAGTGTTTGCTTGGGAGAAACTGAAAAGGAATCAAAGGCATAGCTAACCTGTAACAAGTACACTCAGCCGTGAAGTGGATGTGAGTTAAAGGTAATATATTTTATAAAATAAACTGGTTAAGTTGGGAAAAGGAGAACATTTTGAGACCCGTGATCCCTTTTGGCTGGACTTGTTTGCCTTTCTCAGCTCAATCTGTTGTTCTAATAGGCAATGTTACTCTGCCTTTCTTATCTTTCTTGAATTTGCCAGCTCCATTAGCTCTCTCTGAGGCAGCTGCCAGGGAGAAGAGATCTTCTTGTGTATTCATTCAGGAGGTATGAAATGTTGCATTTATAAGCTTTTTCCTTAGGTCTTCATTTTTGGCTTTGCCGCATTTCTCCTATAGAGTTTTGAAGAGCTTACCCTGACTGTGCAAAACCTGGGACACTGTGTGGCTATAATAGACAGCCCTCAGCTGATCAGGGCTTTTTTTTCGTTCTTGTGGGGTAAATGGTGAGTTGCAGTGCATTTATCTGAGAAATCAGAGCCTCCAGCTGGGCAGGCACTGGCAGATATGAAACAAAAGCACTGGGTTATTGCTGTCGTGTGCTGTTCCTGTGTATTCCTGAGGTCACTTAATTTCCCTTCCACTATTTGTAATTTCAGTTTAAAACAACACTTTTTGGGGGTTTTTATGTATCCATTTATATTGTCTGTTTTCAATTTAATCGTAGTAATTTCAAAATAATAACAGGGATAGGCAGGTTTTGTACTGGCTGGCTGTGTGGCATAGCTGTGTCTTGTCTTTTAAATACATACTGTATTCTAATAATGCTAGCAATTGTTTGAGAGCAGCAACAGTGCAAGCTGATCTGTCATTTAAAGTTGGGTTCAGATTTGGTTTGCTTGAGTTATGAGAATGGCTTGGCCTTTTTACCCTGTTCCCTTGAGAACATGTGTCCACATTCTACAGTCAGCATGGGACGAACACAAACCAGACACACTCATCTTCTTATGGGAGACTCCACTGATCTGGACAGCAGGACTATTGCAGGTTCACATTATCTGCATTAGGATTACTGTATATGGAACATGTATTATATCTGCTGTAAATGGTTTAACTAGCCAGGCCCTCATGGTTAATGAACATCAAGTTTAATGCTTCTGTGACAGAGATTCAGAGCGGGATATGACTATGATCACATCCAGTTAAAAATGCTATAAGACATAATATTTATCATATTTTTCCCCACTTTTAGTCCATGTATCTACAAAGAGCTTTTGTTCTTTTTATATCCTCAGTTTTAGAGAATGTGGGACTTAAAGTATTACATGTATATCATAGAATCATAGAATGGTTAGGGTTGGAAAGGACCCTAAGATCATCTAGTTCCAACCATCCTGATATATATAGGGTGTTATATACAAATAATGCATGAAAATACATAGAAAGAATATTTGTTGTTCTGTTTTGGTGTGTTTTAATGTAGTAAGTGGGCTTCCTTTTTTAAAGTAGGCTGTTAACTTTCAAAATTTGACCTTGACACGCTTGTGAGCTGGGCTGATGCCAACCTCATGAAGTTTAACCATGCCAAGTGCAAAGTCCTACACCTGGGTCAGAGCAATCCCAGGCACAGCTACAGGTTGGGCAGAGAAGAGATTCAGAGCAGCCCTGAGGAGAAGGACTTGGGAGTGTTGGTTAATGAGAAAATGAACTTCAGCAGGCTTCAATGTACACTCACAGCCCAGAAAGCCAACCGTATCCTGGGCTGCATCCAAAGGAGCTTGACCAGCAGGGCAAAGGAGGTGATCCTGCCCCTCTACTCTGCTCTTGTGAGAGCTCACCTGGAGTATTGTGTGCAGTTCTGGTGTCCTCAACATAAAAAGGACATGGAACTGTTGGAACAAGTCCAGAGAAGGGCCACGAGGATGATCAGGGGACTGGAGCACCTCCTGTATGAAGACAGGCTGAGGAAGTTGGGGTTGTTCAGCCTGGAGAAGAGAAGGCTGCGTGGAGACCTCATAGCAGCCTTCCAGTATCTGAAGGGGCCCTATAGGGATGCTGGAGAGGGACTCTTCATTAGAGACTGTAGTGATAGGACAAGGGGTAACGGGTTAAAACTTAAACAGGGGAAGTTTAGATTGGATATAAGAAGGAAATTCTTTCCTGTTAGGGTGGTGAGGCCCTGGAATGCGTTGCCCAGGGAGGTTGTGAATGCTCCATCCCTGGCAGTGTTCAAGACCAGGTTGGATGAGGCCTTGGGTGACATGGTTTAGTGTGAGGTGTCCCTGCCCATGGCAGGGGGGTTGGAACTGGGTGATCTTAAGGTCCTTTCCAACCCTAATTATTCTATGATTCTATGAAAACCTTCCAGAATTTCTTTTTTCCCATGTTTGAATTTTTATTGTCATTAATGGAATAGGAAATGGTATCTACCTTCCTGTCTGTTAATGCTTAACCCTAATTTGTGAATCCTATTTTAAAACTGTGGCTCACATTCAGCAGGGCTGTGCATCTGCTTAAAGCTAAGCTAACGTACAACTGTAGGCACAATGAGACTGTTGCAAAGTCTTCTATGAACATTTCAAACCATTCTTTAACACTACGCTAAGTAATAGCTTGATGCAATTTTTCTAATTGAGTGCATGTGTATGTGCATCAAATTTTCCCTATTATCACACTGAAAATGCCATACCTTTTATCTGCAGCATTACATGGCTAAATTTCAGTCTTACATGACTAAATTTCCTAGAATGTTAATATAGTAGCTAACACACACATCTCTATGTATATAGGAAACACCTCAATACATTCTTGTGCCATTTTAAGACCAGAGGGACTACGTTTGATACATGGTATAGCATGAAAAAAAAAACCAACAGATATGAAATTGTGACTCCTGCTAGAAAGCCTTTAAATATTTAAGGTTATTACAACCTACGTTTTCACCATTTGTGTGTTAAAGTTGATAGCTGTATAAATTATATGTCAAGTACTCTTGCAAACATTTCCTGCAAGCCCATTGACAAACGTCCTGTGATTCTCCTGGAAATACACAGAACATGGAGCATTTTGAAGACAATTTGCTTATAAAACTGTTTGTATCCCATATGTGTGCTGCTTTGTGTTTGCACCTGCCTTTTTATTTATCTAAGCACAACTATTACTGTTCCTTGACACTTATTTGGAAGATTTTTACATGCTTTTTTTCAATGCTTAAGCCTTATTGTGATATAGACTCTGTTTTTTGCAGCGGCAGTCCTACAAAGCTTTACTTGTCTAAAATAGAAGTTAGTATTTGCGCCAAACCTTCTGAAATGTGAAACAGATTAGTTCCTGGGACACATGTAAAATAATCCTCTGGAAACCTGTCTTAAAATAAAAGTATAAGCCCATGACAGTCCTACTGGTTTCCCTATAAGTTAATGTTTTATATGCAGAGTAGTCCAACATGCTGGTGGTAACAGCAATGTAAAAGCTTGAAACAAACTGAGGAACATTATTGCTGCCTACTAATATTTTGTTTGCAAACCAGAAAGACAAAGCTGATAGAATTGATAGTATTTTGTTCTACATAGAGTTTTCACAAAGCCTTTTAGGTATGACTCAATATTCACATGGCGTTTTAGAATTGTTAGTGCTTATCAGTGCAGGCAATGTTAAGAAACACAAAATAATATCTCAGGATCTTTTCTGTAATTCCTCTTCTTAATTTTATCAATAGAGACTGTGACCTAAGACTCTCTTCTAGGGTTTTAGCTGCCCACTTATTCCTAATCTGTAATCTTACGGCATCACACTTCACACTGTTAGGAATATGGGGTTATGTGCCTAGGCTAGCAGCTAGTGAAACATCTGCTTAGATAACCTCATTGATTAGGCTCTGGAAATGCAAATATTTGAACAGTGATTTTAAGAGTAACTTCTCTGGAGCCATACTGTGTGTAGCTAGAAATCATTGAAGGCATAGTTTTTGCAGGTGCATATAGATCCTGCTATAGATCAAACTACCAGCTTTAAATCTCCATACCTCTTCCCAGAGTTTGCTGTAGATTTGTCTCAGAGAATTTTTGAGATGTGAAGAGCAGGGAAGATCTCCTGTTTTTTTAACTGGTTACATTTCCTGTGAGCACAGAAAGAATACTTCTGTTGGCAAGACATGTAATTGTGCACTGCGTTAGTGCTCCCTGACTTGTATATTGTGAGTCACGTTGTGTGTGCAGTTTCTTACCGTACTCTCACGGTTATCAGCCTCCTTGCTGACCTGTGAGCAGTGTGTTACATTCTCTTGCTATGTTTTGTAACAGTCTAAAGGGGAAGAAAAGTGTCTAGAACTTTGCCATTACCTTTAGCAGCAAGAGAATGTGAAGAGTTTGTCAAGGACAAATAAAACTTTGTGTAATTTAGCAAAATGTATCCTACATTTCCCTTTGCCTCAACATCACGTCTAGTTATACTGCAGAAGAGGGTAAAGGAGGTAATGCTCTTGTAGTCTAAACAAACTCAGCGCGGTGAAATGGGACAGTACTTTAAAATATGCATAAGGATTGCAGTTGCTCCATTTTTGACACTGTCTGTTCAGGTAGAGAGAAAGAAAAAAAATACAACAAACCAAAACATAGGCTTTTCTTAAAATAAATGTTTTTTTAAAGGGCTATCAAGCAAAATGGTGCTGGAACTATTACTGTGAAAACTTGGGGTGGCCTGGCTGATATCACGCATACAGCTTGGAAAAACAAGATTAGTGCAACACATGCCGTTTTTCATTTTCTCCTGTATTCAACAGCACCAACCATTGCAGCATCTCATTTTTTTTAACTTTGTGTTAGGATAGGAAATCCCATGTGTGTACAATTGCTTCTGGCTGCATGGTCCCTCTGCTCTGAGCTTTTTACCTCTGTTTGCATGTTTCCATGTCTACTGTAAATAAGAAGTGACCGAGGGGGCAGGATACTTAGTCTCTTCTCAGATCAATACTACTCTGTGGGTCAGCAACCAGGAATGTTTGAAAGAAGCAGGAGGAGGGAAATTTCCCCTGTAGACTGAGGCCAGCACCTTTGTATTGGTTTCATCTCTGTTACCTGTGGAAGAAAGCCTGTATAGGTTATTTCTGAACCAGTAATAGCTGGCAAAAACACCACTGTGAGTATGATAGCAAAGAATTTAAGTAACAAGGAAATTTCAGGTGTGTGTGTCGTCCTCCCCCATTAAGATAAGAACTTTAATGCCTAGGTGGCCATCTAAATGTTTTGTTCTTGCAGTGGAGTAGGAGCAAGATCAGCATGTGTGATAGCTGGGTGGTGAGGGTACTATATAAAGAAATAGCTCTTTGTCTATGAGTAGAGTAGAGTAGTGAAGTCCTGTTGCACGTGTGTGTTCACTTTCAAGAAAGGCGCTTACCATATTTATTGTTTCCCTTTTAGCTAAGAAAAACATACTTTTCCTTCCAGGTTCCTCTTCCCCCCAGTCTGTGTTTAATATGATAGCTCTGAGCGCTGTCGCTGAAAGGGGTAAATGGAGGACACAAAAAGCAGGTCTGCACAGCACAATGCAAGTTTAGCCCTGGAAAAGCAATATTGCCATTGCTAACAATAGGCCACATGCCAGTATGGAGAAGAAATAGGAGACCTACAGGATGTCCCTGTAGCAAGAGTAATGTGAGCATGGTTGGGGAGAGATAATTTGCGACACTCCGAAGGAGAGCAGGATGTTATAAAGTAGTTTTTTAACAGAGGAAGAAGGAAGGAAGCAATGTGAAGGAGCAGAGAATAAAACTTGTGTATGAGCAAGATGTGTAGCCTGGGGAAAAAATAAAAAGTTTGCAATGCTGAATTTAATTTATTTGCTCTCACATTGTTATGTCTTGTACATGTTTTAAAATTATGTGCTCTCATGCAAAGAAATCAGGTGATTCTTCATCATAAATCAGTCTTTATAGCAAACAAAGTTTGGAGGTACCTGCTCTTTTCTGGAAATAAAGATGAGGCACTATCAGATATTGAGAAGATGGAGCAAATTGATTAATTAAAAAGCAGTAAATCATCAGCCCCACATGATTTATGTATAAAAGAATTTGGAAGAAGCTTAGGAATGAATTAGCTGAACTGCTAACAAAGATATGCACTCTCATTAAAACCAAGCTCTGTTCCAGAGGGTTGGCAAGTATCTGGGGTTTATCCTATATTTAGACCGGTAAGCATTACATCTGCACATTGCAAATGGTCGGAACAGGAATTTAAAAGGGAATAATAAAACACCTGGAAGATAGCAATGTGAGAGACTTTAATGAGAACATTTCAGCAAGGAAAAATCATGTTTCACTGCATTTCTCGTGACTGTGAATGTGCCCACAGAAAGAAATACAAATGGCCACGTTGGATCAGACTTAAAGTCCCTCAATCCCAGCACCCTGCCTCTGATAGTGCTCAGTCACAGCCACGTAGGAAAGAAAGGAGAATGAAAAGGATAAAATAGCTCTTTTCGTCTGGACTTGATTAATGGAAACAAGGGTCAGATTTAAGGGGGTCACTACAAACATGCTGACATCATCCCTTTCGCAGAAACCAGTCCTGAGTGTATTTGTGCTTAGAGATTTCCCCACTTACAAAAAGGAATTAGATGGTAAAATAAACGGTGTTTTCAGAAGGAGGACTAAAGAGAAGTGTGACAAGCTAGGTGCTCAGAGTAGCACTAACCAGTCCCTGAGGTATAATTGTTACAGTAATATTTTCATCTTGCAAGACCAGTGGTTTGTTTCAACCTCCTTTCATTCACACTTTGAGATTAACAAGTATTGCCAGGTAGCGAAGCCAAACTGAAGCTATGCTAAGCTCATCCTAATACATGTGATGAATTTTTGTTAGCTGCTCTTCACTCCTCCAGCCATATGTGTCCATGCTAGCCACATGTAATGCTGCTTCTAGCCATGATTGCGGGTACTCTGTGGTCTGTGGTGCTCTCACCCACGATTCCCATCAGCTCCTCTGCTGACGGATTTTGTTGTTTCGGCCCTCTGAAGAATAAGCATAATGCTGAGAAGCAGACACAGGGTCTCAGATCATCAGAGAGGCTTAAGCAGCTTCTGGTACTCACGCATCTTGTAAAAGACTTTAACTCATGTATCCTTTTCTTTTTCTTTAAGGTGTAACCTTTGTATTTTGGCACTAAACAAGCTGGACTGACTCAGACCTACCTGATCTAGACTTCCTACGTTTTCTCCATGCAATGAAGTAACTCTCTTTGTAACAGAAATGCCCTTCAGAAATATGATTGCAATATGTGCCAAAAGAAGGTGTTTCTGGCTTGATCACCAGTCATTTCTGTTTATCTCCCTTTTATTCCACCAAATACCAAGGTGCACTCTCCCCTTGGGAATTCCTAGGAATGTTTCCTCACCTTTAAGTTTCATCTACCAGGCTTATGAGGCAAGCTGCCTGACATAATGTATATCGACTTTTTAAAAGCTTGCGACAAAGTCTGTCACAAGACTCTGCTACAAAGGCTAAGTAGTCACATATGGTGACAGGGCAAGTATCATCATAGATCAAAAACCGACAAGGAAACAAAAAGGCAGAGGGCTAAGTGGTCAGTTTTCATCACAGTAAAAGGCTATCAGCTGCATTTCTTAAAGTTACCTATCAGGTCATATGCTAAATACATTTATTAATGATCTAGGGAGAGAGGTGAAGGGTTAGGTAGTAACACTTACAAATGATGTAATTACTTTAGTAATTTAAGCCTGTAGCACACTGTTAGAAACTTTTAAGTGATCTAAACAAGTTACTCAAATGGATAAAGAAGGTTCAGCTCTGATAAATGAGAAGTTAGTATGTGGAGGGAACCACACAAAAATCTTATCCTCTAAATGAAAGGAAAAAACCTGAATGTTGCTGTTGGCAATTCCATAACAGAAGCCATTTGAGATGCTGTTGTGGCAGAAAAAATGAACAAGGTGATAGAAGGCATAAGAAATGGGACATTTAAAATGAATTACCGAACTCAGTCTTCATTGCGTGGAGACAGACGATAGGATAAAGCATAATATTATTGGCAAGTTTGCTCAGCTAACTAAGTCTGATCCATGATGACAATTTCCTGTTTTCTTTTGCCTTTATCCTGCTCATATATCATCTACTATCAGAGGTGCTCTGATCCTTATCAGCAATAATATACATCAGGAAGGCTAAGGCTTCCAGTGGGTTTCAGATTTTGCTAAGGGCAGTTCAGTAATCAACCTCAACCAAGCTACAACTGGTAAAAACCTATTTCATATCCATTCTTCTTCCTTTGGTAATTAGTTAAAATTGACATCAAAATGACATACATTAACAATCTCAACTTTGCATTTAGACTGTGAAAGCATCAACATTTTAAACATGGGTTTCAGAATTCAGATGTTACTGAAATACTTCCTCAAGTTGGGGCTCTTATGAGACTTAGAAATTATTCTTGCATGGAGGAGAAGTCACCTGAGACTAACCTAAATGAAGTTAACATAGATTTTAAAAATTATTCTTGCAGAAGAACAGGGAGTGGTGGGAATAGATGAACAGATGGGAAAGGGAGAAGAGGAGACTGAAGAAAAGGCTAATTAGGTAATTGAGGCTAAGAGGCTATTAGAGCTGACCCAGTGGTTTACTGGTAGTGCAGTTCAGGGACTTGAATTTGGGATTGAGGTTGGTCCCTCATTCCCAGGCCAACACATGCTCCAAACATTGCAAGGATTCAGTTTTATAGACTATATGATCCTGTAAGTATGTGTTTTCCAGACAACATAATCTGGAGGGCTTGTATGTCAGATTATAGTGGAGATGGGAAAAGAATAATGGAGTAAAATGCTGAATTTGGACATAAAGACTAAAATGCTATGATAACGGTAAATTGCTTGGTGAAATTCTTTGGCAGAAGGAGGTCATTTAAAAGGTCATTTATTTTAAGTCATTACATTACCCTGTTTGTGGCCAATTTGAAGCTGGTATGCTTGTGGTGTGTGAGTCTTGTTTCCATCTTTCAGCCTCTTAAACTATCTTCCTTTCTGATCCGGTCAGTGATACGCTTTCTTCTGGGTTATATATTCTTGTTTTCTCCCTAATATCAGAGTATTACCCCCAGCCCTTCAGTACCTGCATTTCAGGACAGAAATGCTGGCTCCTGCATCCTTCTCTTGCATTCATGACATCTTCAGAGGATTACAACTTTTCTTGTTCTAGTATTTTTTTGTGGAAAGTAATCTGTTCTTCCTCTCCTTTTTCTTTCCTTTATAAGCACTGCATAAAGATACTGCTTTTGAAGCAATACATGGCTGGAACACCTGTGGTCAGTAGGAAAATCATATTTTGACAGCAGAAGAAATCACCATTCATTATCCCTGCAGTTTAAAATAGAGTTTATATAGAATAATTTCAGTATTAGAACTGCTACTTCAGTGGAAAAGAGCTGCAGTTTAAGATTTAGTAATTGGACAGAATAAATGAAAGATAGAGGAGGGAGTATGGCTTTGGTTGGCTGAAGGGAGAAAAGAAGGTAAATTTGCTGCTTGTCCACTGAAGACCACACTTGTACCTGCTCCTGGTAAAAGACTTGGATTCTGCTTTCAGCTGTGTGAGCTTGTGTTATGTTTAGGGGAGGTAGACAAGTGATGAGTGATGGATGGCACTGCAGAAAACCTCCTCCCACAAAACTATATTGAGGTTTGGAGAACCTGCAACAGCACTTCATTTCAGGATGTGCTGTTGTCTACTGCAAAATTGCTTAAAAAGTAATTCAGTTATTAAAACATTTCCCTCTGGTTTTAGGTAGAATGATTTCATTATGTTTTTGTTATTGCTATTATTGTAGGACCTAGAACACTGGCCTGTGGACAAGGACCACATTTCTCTAAGGTATTCCACAAACACAGGGCAGAAGACATTTCTCGCTGTTATTTTCTGTTTATTGTTTCTCCTCACCACTGGATTTTCCTTGTCAGAACATTGCATTATGTTCACGATACAGTTTTGTTAGAAACCTTTCTTAGCAAGTTCTCCCTGAATATTTGAAACATGGGGAAACGTCCATGCATGTTTGAAATGTGGGGAATTATTCTCATTTGCTCATGCAATTCTGTTTCTAAGTTTTGACTTTCATGTTCTAAAACAATAATAATGTGTTTTTAGGGTATTTTCAGTATCTTAGATCATTCCCCTCAGACATAATATCTGATGCACAGGTCTCATTGCTTAGTATTGTTGCACATACCCAGTACTATGTTTATTATGAACATTCAAAATGCAGAGGTTCTCCAAAAAAAAAACCAAGAAATTAACCTGTCTCTTCATTGGTTAATTATTTAAATTAAAAAAAAAATAATAAAAGTAGAAAATTAAGGGTTTTTTCCCCTTGATGTTGTAAAGGATGCAGATTTTGCAAGCAATCTTTGTACAGTTAAATATTGTTTGAATTCCATAGCAATCTGTATAGATGATACTTAATTAACCTTAATCCTTGAAAGGTATATACTAAATGTATAGATTTCCTGATTTTTAGGAAAGCCATTGAATTATACAGTATTTTTATACGTAAGAAGAAACCAGGTATTGGTAGAAGTGAAAACCTTGAGGTGTTAAAAACAATAAAAACATTTGGTGAACATTTGAGTGCATATTAGGAAGAATAAAAACACAACTTATTTTGCAGCATCTGAAACTGTGTTAGCTGTGCCAAAACCCATTCAGTTGTCTGTAAAAAATATATAACACCATCTGACATATTCACTGTCACTCTATGCTCTGTGAATCAAATATAAAATTATGTGCAAGAAAAAACCCTACGAACTTATTTTGTCACAAGTGAGCTCAGAATTTTGAAGATGGTCAGCTCCACTTGTCAACATGAATAAGCAAGAAGAAAAATAATGGCTTAGACTAACAGAGAAACAAGTCAGTAAGGCCTTCAAATTGAAAGGGCTGCTTCACAGAAGAGGAGTTTGCAGCTTATGATTAACACCCTTAGGTTTTCTCCAGAGTTTTTTTTGATTTCTTGCAGTTAATAAATAGGGACATCCAGCTTTAAGAATAAAATTCAAACACTGAGCAGCAGTAGGTAGATGTAGTGTTCGCAGTGGTGGCAATGAGTACCTGAACGCTATTTTCCAAAGCTGAACTGGAATCAGGTTTTGTGATTCAAAGGTCTTTAAAATTTAGATTTAACTTCCTGAAAGGCTGGGACTTGGGCCCAGCCCTCTGAATTCTATACACAAGCTTGAAAATTTGTAAGATCGTTAAGTTGTATCCCTACATCTGCAAATTGATGGCAATTGAAAACGATCACCACAGTGTGTCACCACAGCTAACACTACATTGCAATTGGATTCACTTGAGCATTCCTCTACAAGTCAGATCACTTAATTTTTCTTTTGGCCGTTGATCTTTTACAGCACCTGCAGCTTTTTGTTTTTCCTCCAAAGATCATCATTTTACTTTGAAGTCTAGTGACTCTGATATGTCTAACCCAATCCTGGGCAAGGAACTGAATAATTACTTCATGAGTGCCATATGAAAAGGCAGTCCAAAGACTGTTTATGCTGCTCATTAAAGTCATTGGGAATTGGCTGGGCAAGAGCTCCCTGCTTTGGTCATGCAACTGGGTAGGGGAAGGGAGGAGGGGGTAGGGAGAATTCCAAAGATTGTTATTTTCTAATTATTTGTGTTGTGGCACCACAAAAGGATTTGGTTAGCACCCTTATGTGTTTAAAACTTAAAGAACAGATAGCAAACAGCAGAACGCCTGCCATACCCCAGTGGTTTTTCTCCAGTCTTGATTAACTCTCAATTTTCAAAGGGAAATTAGGCAGCAAAGAAAAAAGGAAAAAGATAGTAAAGTTTTCCTTTGAGATCAAAATTATTAGAGTTGAAATTAAAATTATGTCTAAAAAAATAGAAATACGATAAAATTTTCAAAGCTTAGCTGTACCCCTCACTGCCTGTTGGAGTAAAGTGTAAAATGCTGGTGCCCCTGAAAATCTCAGGTTTTTGAGAGTAAATAAGACTCTGATTTTATTTTTATTTGTAACTGAACAATTTCATCTTACTGCATGCTACCAAAACAGAGTGAATGTCCTAACTCCAGACTGCAAACATATAGGAATAGAAAAGCACATGTCCATTCACCCTTGGAGTAACAAATCTGCTGGGTTGGGAGCGCTACCTTGTCAGACGGGAGAAGATGCTCAAAGAAGATGACTCAAGCCTTTGACTGTCAATGGACTGTGACAGTCAAAATAAAGTGAAAATCTTCATTTCTGTGCTTCCATCTTCCTTTGAAAGAAAGAAATTTGCATTGCATTTATCTTTAAGATTAGGCAGTCTGAATTTGTTTCAAAATTATGTGGAGTATCAAGCTTCATTTCTGTAAATATGTTTCTAAAAACAGACTGGAAATCAGTTGTGTGCATGTTATTCTCTGTGGCCATTCTTAGAATTGGGATGGTTCTCCTTTAAGCAACCGTTCAGAAACGCTGAAATCCAGGCAGTTGTGTATCAATTAGCAGGGTGCATTTCTTAGTGTGAGCCGCCTCGAAATGCAAAATGGCAAATCTGCGCATTAGGCTTTCTACCATCATTTTGCTTTCCTACCTTTAACTACAAATCGGCTTCGTTGTGACTTACAGTGTAAGAAGTTGGTGCATTTCTGCAGATCCATGATAAGATATTTTTCTCTAGTAAGAAATGCAGTTAGACTCCGCATTCTGAATCTATTCCTGCCAGGCCCTAGATGCATTAGTATTCCACTGGCAGCTGCCTGTAGGTAGGAATATTGTTTTTGTCCATAACCAGAGGGAACAATCAGACTAAGCCGTTCCCCAGCTATAAACCAGCCAAAGTAATTGGGTTTAATTTTAATTTTTGTAATAGCTTTAAATTAATAGGAGCAGCTGCTGCCACAGTGTGTGGGTGTCCTTTTCCAGAAGGCATAGAACAAAAAAGGGAAAGAGTAAACAATAGTGTGTCTAGGACACAAAGGTTAATTCAAGAACTGAGCAATGTCTTTTTTGTTATCAAAAACTCAGTTGGTGATATCTAGCACTGTGTCTCTCTTCTTTCTTTTTCTTTCCCCTTTTTTCCTTTTTGCCTTTAATTCTCTGATAAGATCTCAATCTGATTAGGCTCCTGTGTGTAAAGATGTGTTGTTGGTATCTAAACGTTAACTCTCTTTCTCTATATGACTCACAAATAGATTAGCAGTGACAAAGTGCTAGGAGAGATAAAAATAGATTAGCAGTGACAAGAGTACTATTATAATTATTTTGGAAGATATGGTTTGAATTAAGAGTTTGGGCACTTTCTGCCCTGAGAGGGTGAATTTAAACCTAGGAACTGAGGATGGTTTCTGCTGTTGTGTCAGACACCAGATAGTGAAATGTCAATACCAGATGTCCTAGACATCAAGATTAGCCATAATAGCCAAATGCAGCCATAAAGTAATGTGTCAGAGTGGATAATAAAACAGATGCTTAGCTTCTATAATGAAGGGGAAAGGGAATGAAATATCAAAAGTGCCTTTAATGCATTAACAAAGTTGTCTTCAACTTGCTTAAAAGTAGAAAGTTATTGAACCAAGGAGAACTATGTGTCATTTAAACATTAACTATCAGCAGATGAATTTCAATTAGCATTAGCCTTTCTGAAATCCTGATTTTCCTCCTATTGGTCTCATTTTACATGAAATTTTTATAACATAAAGCGAAGCTAGTCCTTTATTATTTCTCCCATGGTAATTTGGAAACAAATAAAGTTCAACAACTCTGCAACATACTGTTTAAACTTGCATTATGGTTTGAGGACTGGGAGCTAGAATACATTTACCCACTGCCATATCATCTGCTTGATTTGAGATCAAATGAGGGATGTCCTATAGCACTCCAGAGTAAGGGTGAATGACGGAAATATGTTAAGATACCGGAGAAACCTATTAGATTAGTGCACTGCATGCAGACAGCTGGTGGCATTTTTCCCTTACTGATACTTTAAAAAAAAAAAAAAAATTAAAACAATTGTTTTTCTGTCCTTCATATCTGTGCCTTAAAAAAGAGTTTTCAGGTCTTAGTCATAAGCAAGTTCCTTATTTAGCCAAAAATCATAGAATTACAGCATGGCCAAGGCCACCACTAAACCATGCCCTCAAGCACTGCATCTGCATGTCTTTTAAGTACCTCCCTGGGCACCTTGACAACTCTTTTGGGGACAAAGTTTTTCCTAATATTCAATCTAAACCTTCCCCAGCAGAACTTGAGGCCATTTCCTTTTCTCCTATCGTTTGGTACTTGGGAGAAGAGACTGACTGCCACCTCGCTACAACCTCCTTTCAGGTAGTTGCGGATAGCAAGAAGGTCTCCCCTGAGCCTTTTTTTCTCCAGGCTAAACCCCAGTTCCCTCAACCACTCCTCATCAGACTTTTCTCCAGTCCCTTCACCAGCTTTGGTGCCCTTGGCTGGACCCACTCCAGCACCTCAATGTCTTTCTTATAGCAAGGGGCCCAGAACCGAACACAGTATTTGAGGTGCAGCCTCATCAGTGCTGAGTACAGGCGGTCGATCACTGCGCTGGCCCTGCTGGCCACACTATGTCTGATACAAGCCAGGATGCTATTGGCCTTCTTGACCACGTGGGCACACTGCTGGCTAGATATGATGCTGAAGTAAATTCTTGAAGTCCCGAAAGTTCAAGAACCAAGGCAATGATGTGGGCAAATAAATTATTATTTGAAGTCTAATTAACTGCATCGCTGGCTCCTTATTGCACTTTTTCAAGAACATCTCAATTCCTTTCTGTTTCTCTACGTAGATCATGTGTCTTGCTGATCAGACTCCTTAGCTGCTGCTAATTGGCAAACACGTACTTTGGCATAATGAGAGGGCTTTGTTCTCTATTTGATATTGGCAATGAAAGGCCAAAACTGATGCTCTGCAGTAGACCAGCTTCTCGGAACTATTACACAGAGGCCCATTACTACTGCTATGTCTGTAAATCTTATTATGTTTTCCCTCACCATGATCCTAGTTTAGCTGAGAGCTGCTCCAGTCATTAGAGACCAGTTTATAATGTTGTGTAATTGAATCAGTTAGAGTCTGCAGGACCATAGTGTTTTGTTGCCAAACATGACAGTTAAGTTAGTTTCATCAAATTACAAGTACATGGTATGAGTAGAGAATCTCCTGTCTAAATAAAGCTAAAAAAAATCCATTAATAGAATCAAGGGTGCAAACAGAAATATCTCTAGTCTGCAGAACAAGATTTTGATCTACCTCTGAAATATTACTCATTTATGTTGAGAAATAACAGAACAATTGAAGTTCGGTGAAAGGTGGCAGGTTGTTATTTCTTAAACAGATACCAACTTCGTAACATTGCCAGAAATGTCTTTATTGTAATAATTTACTATCATGTATATTCATTTTTATCTCATCAGATAAGCCAGAACTCTCGCGAAGGGCAGCAATCCAACTTGGAGCAGTACCAAATACCCTTTTCTCCTTTGCTTTGTAATTTAGGACTATGTTATTTTCCATACCTTTTTGTCTGGGTGTGGGTTTTTTCCCTACCTCAAGAATTCATCTTTTCTTCTACTCGCTGGCTAGGCATTGATATATCCCCTGACTGTTAAGGATAATAAAAATATAAAGATGTCCTGAATTTCAGTAACAGTTCTGTCAATGTAGCCTTATACTGACATTCCTTCATTAATTATGCCTCATCCCTGTGCTGGTGTATTAGATCTGTATCAAAGGATGTAGCCATGCCCCAGCCAGAGGTTTGGCTGAAGCGGGTGTAGTAGTATGAGATTGCATCAGCTTGATAGCAAAACAGAGGATAGTTTAGGTACCTGTGCATTGCTTTCATTTTATGGGGGTGGGTTTCTTCAGTTGTGTGTTACTATCTCCTGCTATGGTGACTGCCAGCTTGGGCACCTGGAAAGAGCTGCAGTCCCTGTGGAGACTGGTGCACTGGCACGTTAGCTGTGTCATGCACAGGCCCCTGGCATGGAGGTTGTCTGCATGAGCGAAATGCAGGCTCTGGGATCTGCTCTCCAGGTCCTGAGATGTTCAAGCTGTTCCACTTCATTTGAATAGAGGAAATTTGAGTCTCACATAACATTCTTGTTCAGATTTCTAATGTCAATATATGTATATGTTAATGTATATATATATATGTTGTTTCTGTTTTTTAGGCAAAGAATTCCCTCTAAGAATGTGTATTACTATCGCTGCCCAGACCACAGGAAGAACTATGTCATGTCATTTGCTTTTTGCTTTGACCGAGAGGATGACACTTATCAATTTGCTTACTGCTACCCCTACACCTATACTCGCCTTCAGCACTATCTTGACAACCTACAAAGGAGGAACATGGACTACTTTCGCAGAGAATCGCTAGGACTCAGCGTGGTAAGTAATAGGCATGCTTGCCAACTAGCAAGCTTCATTATGAATGTCTACCCGTAAATGCTTACAGAGTATAATTCATCATCCCTGCTAATGTACGCACACACACATATTTGTTTTACTGCTATCAGTGACACATGAGGTAGCGTACCTGAATGGTGAAATGTAGAAAACTGCTAATTTAATTTCACATAAAATATTTCCTTTGCCATATGCAAGGTAATGCTAAATTCCCATGTAGGATCTATTTATGTTGAAAGACATTAAAAGATGAAACTGAAACAGCTTTATTGAAGAAATGTGATCTTGGAGTACTCTGTCCGTTTGTCTTTCTGGAAGAGCTTTTCTGTTTTGAAGGAAATACATGTCTTTGGAACTAGATTATAGCTTTTCTTGGTAAAATAATGCTAAGCATATGCAAACTACCTATCTTTTTTAATCTTAAAAATGTCCGTTTGGGTTTTTTTTATGATATGAAATTGAAGGGAGTCTACTGGTCTCAGTATAAATCCTATTGGCCTCATGAAAATGAAGTGTGATAGTTCTTGTGTAGGAAAGAGGGTTAATGGTAAAGGCTGAACTTCTGCTCACTTTGCTATAACCTTTCTCTGAAATGTTGCCTGTACTGAGGATTTGGAAAGCATGACTCAGCCGCTCCCAGATCAACTCAGAAATCATCAGATTAAAAAATAATAGCTGAAATCTTGTGGGTTTGTTTGAGGATTTCTTCTATTTGCTTGCTTTTTTGTTTGTTTCGGTTTTTATTTTCACATTCTCAAACTTTATTGTGCACTTACCTCTTGTCTTAATCTTTTTTCTGAGATTTGACCTAAACTTACTGTGTGTGGGGGAGAAAAAGAAAGCTATGGTTCCTGTGAAAGCTGCTGATCCCAGAAGCTGGGGCTTTAAAAAGAATCCCAGTGTATATTGTGAAAATCAGAATAAAATAATATGTATAGCTTGCACTGGAATAAATAGAAGACTTCCAGCATTATAGTAGGCTATTGAGATCCCTATGGTGGCATAAAACTTGGAGGAAAACAATTGCTTATAAAAAGTGGAACCAGAATTTACAAAAGAAAGTGTTTTTTAACTCTTTTGTCAGTTAAATCTCTTGTTTTAGAGATGACTATTAGATATCTGTGAGCTGGCATTAATTATTAATCATTCCAATTAGGGGGACAAACAATTATAAGGGAAAAGGGTATTAAAAAAATAGAAAAGTAAAATCTTCAGAGAATGGAGGAAAGAGCACTATCATCTTAATGTGTGTAGGGTTTTAATTATTAATCTTAGAGGACAGAGCTGTCATTAATTCTATAATGAAACTGAATTTGTTTCCTTTCACACTGAAAATAGTGTATAAACAGTCACATTTGCATATTCATCAAAACCCTGATCTGACTGATTAAAACACTGAGATAGAAGGATTTGTCTTTTATCTGCATTTTGACAGTCAGAGCTATACTCTTAAATCTTGTTAACGTTGTGTTACCGGTAGTTGCTAAATATTATTTTTCATATTTCAGCAAACCAAACAAACAGATGCCATTCAAAATGTGGCAGGAAATGTGCTGTGTGTAAGTCCTGATTTTATAGCTATATGTACACATAGAGTATGTTTTGCAGAAATTGATATGGTAACATTTTGCAGCTCACCATGCTGATCTGTATAAAAAGCTTCGGAATCAGGCTCGTGCTGTAATCTTTGTAAGTAACATTGCAATCTCAGAGCTTTTCTGGCTTTTCTCCACACACAACTGTCCTCGAACAGCTTGGTAATTTTATGTCTTTGCTGAGCTTGAATAGACAATTTCCATAAGATCTCTGCGAGTTAAATATTTTAACATAGAGCTTTGTTGCTATCATACATCTTTAAATGGTGAAAAACAGGATCCTTCAGCCTTCACTGCACAGCTCTTCATAAAAGCAGAAGCTGGCTGTACTTTAGAGAATTGCGTGCCATACAGGATAGATTTAGAGCTAAGAAAGTGAGCTCTGTTCCTGCTCTGGCCCCTTATGTAAGGTAAGAGGAATCAGATTGGCATAAAGAGGCCCTTAGAAGTTCTATTCCAGGCGAAGGGATGATACCCCTGGTAGCACACAGCAAAAGGTAACTTAAAAATGCCATCTGAGGATAAACTCTAAAGTCCTTATGCTGGGCACAGGGCTGAAGCAAGGTAGTATGCTAGGGGAAGGCTGTGGCATATCCGTCTGGCTGACATGGAGCCGCCAATACCCTCGGTTCACTCCAGGGGAATTTTACAGAAGTTTGTGAAGATGGAGTATGGTTTGAAACAATTTTACTTCTGGATAATGAAGGTTTGAGATGTGCTTTTTGGAATGAACAGAATCTCAGCACAGATCTTTGTGGGTTTTAAATTTTATTTTTCTTCGTCATGGAACAGTAAAATGCAAGTCACAAGAAACCATGCCTAGATGATTACTCCTGAAGGCTTTCTGAGTGCACGTTTTACTGCATGTAATGTTTTCAAGGCAATCTAATTTCTAATCTAATTTCATATTTTCTCTAAAGAAAGTACTATGCCTCCATTAACTCCTTAAATACTTTCACTAATTCTGTGAAAATTGAAAGTGAAATATCAGTATGGGACATGTAATTGTCATTAGGATGCAGAATGGCAAAGTGGTTCAGAGCCAAATGGCAAAGATTCCCATTGCCAGTGTCAATGGATAACTTAGCTGTTCTATTTCTGACCTTTTAATGTTTGTACTCTTTACTTCAGAGAGCTATCCCGCATTCTAGATGTGCCAAATGGCCTTGAAAATAGTCTCTCCTGCAAGCTAGCTATGATGGTCACCCAGGTATCATTTAAACTCCCATTTTCATTCTGCCATTGTTTGCCTTGGGTAACTTCAGACTTTCTACTGTTTGTCTCAACAGATCATAAGTTCAAAAGCTTTGAGCATTTTTTTAAATGGTGAAATTAGTTTTCTTGCATATTATCAATGTGTCTGTCATCTCTGCATGTATTGTGCAACGTAAAACAGCATAATATTATGGAAATCATATAATGGGATAATTTTAATATTTCTGTGAATATGTAAGCACAGGCTCAATTTACAGTTAAAATACCCATTTTGTAATACTTACATAGTCTCATGTGCAGTTATAGTCATGTGTAGCATTACAGTCCATATTTCAGAGTTAGCAAAATTTTTGAGTGTGTTGTTATTTGAAGCAGGTAATCTAAATTAGCTGTGCACATTTGAACAGTGTGGACAGTCGATGAGACCTGCACCTCTACTACGATTTCCATTATCACACATAATAAATTAAATGAGTTTTGGTGAGGCTAGCTCAACTCCTACAGCCCACTTTACAAATCACCATTGGCTTGGCAATATTTTAATCTCTCATTTAAAAGAGAGCCAAGATTAATTGGAGACAGATACTTCCTTTCACCCCATTAGGCACTGGTGCTTCCAAATTGCACTTGAAGAGAAATGCAACTGCACATACAAACCACGAGCCTCAAAGGGACCTCCACAGTACACAAAGACCAGAATATGGAATTCCATTAAATTAAATATTAAACATACGTGCTTTAAAACAAAAAGGCAATATGTCTAATATAGAGCTCCGTAACTGAGCCAATCACTTAAATCAGGCATGAGGTACTGAGTGAAAGAGATTGGAACGTGCAGTGCTTTATTCTGACTCCACACCACTTTGGTGTGTGCTTTTAATTTAAGTAAGTTACTCCTGATTTATGGAAGTATCAGGGAGATCAGAATGAGGGCCTAAGACTGTGAAACTGTGCACCAGATGTCACACTGCTGGTTCATTGACCAAATATCCCTTAGTTACCTTCTAGATGACTGGGTACCCCAGTAAAAAAAGTTGATCAGTTCCACTGATACCTACTGGTCCATTTTTAACTGGTAGGTTATGCCTATTTTAAAGCATGAAGCAAAGAAAATAGACAATCTTTTTAAGGTTAAATTCCCCATTTCTGTGTTCAGCATTAGGTTATGTAATAAGAGAATAACAGTTCTGTCAAAGTGTTCTTATTCAAAAAAAAAAGGTTTCAGTATGGTGTATCAAACCTTTGAAATCATGTTGGTATCGGATACTGTACTTTCCAATAGATCTGCCTGCATCTAGGTTGAAATGTCATCTAAATGAAATTTGTGGCAATTTACTTGGCCTGAAAAGGGCCATAGAAATAATGCTTTTAAAAGTAAACCAAACGTCTTATTTCTGTAGAATGTAAAAATGCACCTTTATAGATCCATGTTCCAGGCACATTCTTTTTATTCAGTGGTGCATTCATTTACTCATATAGTACTGATGTTTCCATAGCACTCATAATATGGATGTTATCTGAAAAATCTATGTGAGATTTTAAATGTTCCTACAGGTATTTTCTTAGCTAGGTTGGATATCAGCAGAAGTAGAGTTGGACCTATAAATAACACCACCAAAATTTCTTTCTGAAATGAAACATGATTTATAGTGTATAATAGCACAGTGTGCTAGGCAGAAAATTATAGAAATAACATGAAAAATAACAGGGAGCTATTCTATACCATTAGCTTTAAGGAAAATTTCTTTGTTATAATGTAAAGGAAGTTCTGGGAGATAAACTGGCTTGTGGGAATCCTAGACAAGGAAAGATAAGTGGAACCATGTTACTGTTGAAAGTTGCCATCTGTTTGAAGGACTTATACAACTGTTCATGGTAAAAACAAGAAATACTTTGGTTTAAGTTGGAAGCAATATGTAGTTTTAGAAAAAACTAAATAAAATCATACTTTATTGTTAATATTGTGCAAGGTTACTAAATGTTTTAACATTTAATTAATACTAACAGTACTAAATGTACTAACAAGCTGGTTATTTCTTAAATTTCAGAAAGAACACTGTTTCATGTAGTAAAATAATTTGTAGAAGGGTTTGCATAAGTTGTTTATCTATGAGTAAAAGGTCTTAAATTGGGAAGAAGACTTCAGATCTTTGTCAGTTTTGTAGCTGGAACTTCACAGAAAAGAAGATATAAACAGAAAGAATCCATTGGGTTAAGAAATGACCTGCAGAAAAAAGTTTATGATCCCCTTTATTAAGAAGAAAACCTCCTGAAAGGAATGAGAGTAAATGATTTGTGTGTGATGGTGTTTTCATCCATAGGTCCCAAGTTGCACTCTTTCATCCTATAGCGACATGGGGAAACCTTTGGAAAGTCAATGACCTTTCTGAAGTTCTCACTGGACTTTATGTAGCTGTGCAGTTTGGCCTTTTGCTTCATGGCTCTTCCTGTTTCCATGTCAGGCTTTCGTTTCACCTTTACTTCACACTTGTCCTTCATCTGGCTTGCCCTTTCTTTGCCTCAAATCTAACCTTCCCTTTTCATTTAGTTTATACTTTCCTAGGCTAACTACAAGAAAGGAGTTGTGGCATTTATTTGCTGCTCTTACGTTACTTATTCTGCTTTTCTCTGTCTCATTCATTCCCCTTATCTCTTTGAGTTAAGAAGGGAAAATCCAAAAGATCTCTTAGGTCTTTTAAATACCAGGACTGCACAAAGTAGTCATGTTCCCTTTTCTGCACTCAGTATCCCTATCTCAGTGCCATTTCATGTGACTTCATGTTCTGCTCCATGGCCTGTCTTCCTTATGTGTTTTGTGTTTCCTGTTTGCTCCATCCCCTGATATGTACACCCACATTTCCAGAGAAGTTGCATAATATGTGGTTAGTCCAGGCTTCAAGCTGGAGAGGAAACATTAATGATCCAGTCAGTTGTCCTGGCATACCTGAAATAACACCCATGTGCATGAAGGCATTTCAGGGTCTGAATTCTTGTTTCACGGCAATAACAAAATTTGGGTGAGAGGCAGGGTCTACACGTTCCTATCCTCAGCTGCTTCGTTGGGAGCCACACAGCTCAGTGTGATAGGTGTAATCTCTATAGGAAACAAACCAGTTTTGTCCACACAGTAAGTTCAACCCCCACATCTGGGCAGCTGCCTTTAGTTACTGCACCCTAGGCTTTTGGGAACAGGGAGCACCTATTTCATGTTCCGTGTTTAGAGCCTTGCTCACTAGGACTTCTTTTTTTGGTTGGTTCTTGGGAAATAACACAGTACAACCAGTTAATATCATTCAATCAAGCAAGTCTGAGGTCCTGTATATACACCAATGTCAAGCTTTTTATGTTTTTAAAATTTACCTAGTTGCCCCGAAAGATACACAGATATTTTCAAGATGCGTATGTCCTTTAGAAGCCTGTGAAAGCACTACAATGCATTCATTCTTCTTTCATTTCCATTTACAGAAATTTGTTTTCCCTCTTTTGTATCACAGCATTAAGCAATAATTATCATGTTGATAGTGATGCTGAATGTACTTGCATGTAGAGGAAATCGTGCTATGTGGAGCTATTAGCTACATTTGCCCCGTAGCACTTTACTGCATTGACTCTGCTGGGATTTTGACTATATTTGAGTTGGTTTCTATTTAGATCTCCTGAGTGGTGACTGTGTAATGCATCTACAGGGCTGGAGTTGTGTTTTAATCTGTGTTCTTTGGCTGTACACCCAGAAGATGGTTAGCTTGGCCCTTGTTATCTGTAAGGCTGAGACATTGGGATTGAAGGTTTATCTAACAATTTTAAAGTTTGCTCAATTCAAATGATTTGGATTTATGCCTTTTAATTTAACAAAGAAAAGGGCTATTTATTGATTTAGCTTCATACTAGCTACATAATGTTAATCTAATGTATCAGAATCTCCAAGTACCTTAAGCAAAATTCTGTTCTCGTAATTTGTATAAACTGATCATTGTGGCTCTGATCCAGCAAAACACTTAAGCATAGATTTAAACTTAAGCAAGTTAAATAGTCCTGTTGAAGTCACTGGCACAGTTCATGGCATCAAGTTAGATATGTGTGAAAATGCCTTTAATCTCCAAACTCAGAACAATCAACACTTTGCAAGATCAAGGCCTGGTGCCCTAAGGTTTTTCTGTTATCCTGTGCTACTGCTATAACAACATGACTACAAGGAAAAAAAATATCCTAGACTTTAAGCCCAGATTCTCAGTATTTCCAGCTAAGCCTACTTACAAAGTAAAGAGAAGTAATGATGTTTTCAGTCTCATATGTATGTAAATAGATCTGACTATTGGTTGAGTTATATTACAGTTATTTTTAAATGTTTGTTTTAATAAACTCCCAGGGGCTTGCTTGTCTAACGTTTCACCTTTACCTGCAGAAGTCTGACAGCTAGATTAAGAGATTAGTTTGTAGAGTGTGGAAAGAATTTACTTGCCAGTTATTGGTAGCCAATGGATTTGGCCAGTGACTTCATTCACTCTTTGTAGTATAAGAACAAAACAAATTCACAATAAGATTGATATAGTTTCAAATAACTTTCCAAAGATATGATATTCCTACTGGACAGGATTTTGAACATTTGTGTGTAAGACTGCAAGCCATGTACTCCCACTTTGAACATAATGCCACAAATAAAATGTTCAAAAATAAGCAAAAATGCTTGTCATAATCAGGGATTGAGGTTTGTACATACTTCCCTCCTTTAGATTCATCTTCCATCTTGTAATGGTATATATGTAATAGGTAATACAGAACCAATTCAAGTCTCAAATTTGATTTAAGGAAGCATTTATTTTTCTGTCACCTCAGTTTTGGCTATATCATTGCCTGTCCGTGCTTAGTAGAAGCTGGTTCAGGTAATGCATTCTGCAGCTCTTTTTACAGTTCTCTACAGACATGCTGCATGGTTGTGTGCAAAGTGAATCCCATCATCACTCAGCAGTTTTTTGGTTTTGTTGAGGGTTTTTGGTTTGGTTTGGTTTTTTAGGGTTATTTTGTTGGGGTTTTTTGTGTTTTTTTTTGTAGTGTATGTGTAAGGTGTGTACTTGAGGCCTTCTGCATGAGACATCCATGCTGATCCTGGAGTTCTTTGTTCTTGCCATGCACATGTTCAGTAGGGCTTTATCTCTGTTGTCCTTAAGCTTTGAAAGCTGAAAGCTGGCTCAAAAAACCTTCAGTTTGTATGTTAGAAGGGAATCTGGGATATATCTTTGTATCACATAGGAATGAGAAAATAAAGAAAAAAAAAGATTTTGATGCAGATTTTTAGATAATGTAGAGCAAAATGGTGTGGTTCAGGTAGCCCAATCTGACTAAGTGCATCCTTACTGTTGACCCCAAGTATTTGTACATATATACCTGCAGAGAAGAACTAAGGCTTATGACAATGTAATCGATTTATAGAAATCATACCTGGGAGATACTGTATGTGGCTTGTGATCTGTTCTTGATTGCTGTGTGGCTTTAATGGCCCTTACATTCCTGCACTGAGGAAAGTATTTTTGAATCAAAGGATAGTTCAATGAAGGACATCAAACTTGTATGTAAGGGAGGCTAGTGCCATCCTTATTTTAAGACATGATAAATTCAAATGTATTTCATTTTAGAAGATCATAATAGTACTGAAAAAAAGAACGTATTTCTAGAAAATGGTAGCTCCTGATAAAGTGCTACAATTATCCACAAATACTGAAAGCAATATTTATCTTTGTTTTGAAGACAAAATAGCATACAAATAACATGAGGAGACACAAGCCTTTTAATGTAAAGCAGTAGGTACTTAATTGAAAATTGGTTTTTCACTTCTTAGGAAGTACAAGATACAACCTAAAGATTTTTTTAATACTCTTTAAAAGAGATCTCTACTTGGCAAACAATCATACTGGTACATGAAAATAACTGCATTCGCTGATAAAGATCCTCTTTTTCATGTTTTCAAACAGCAGCTGAGCACCATACTGTGGCAGCAGAGAACAGTCTGAGAAAATGAACACAGATTGAAAAGGTCTCAGTTACATGACATTTTCAATGAAAAAAAAAAGTCAGCCCTAGGCCCACACTCAAAAGTTTTCCCTCCGAATTCTCTAGAATTGTGGATGTACCTTTCTACAGAAAGTGTTTGTTTTTCAGAACTACTGTATCTGCTGTTCTAATAAATGTGTAACATGGAGGAAGACAAAGGAGAGATACCATCAATTTCAGGATTTTTTCTAAGTATGCATGAACGAAAAAATAAGTTTCAGATGTAAATTTTCTCCCCAGTTCTTTTCAATTTCTTATAAATTACATCAAATTTTGCACTTAGTCTTAATTAGTTAAATTTTAAGCAGATTGCTATTTTCCCAAAATCTAAAGAATTCAGGATAATACATATATTTCTTTTCCATTTAGATTTTCTGCATTGAGGTGAATTATAATAAGGCATAATATCCATCATGATATTTTTTAATCAGCTTCTTAGTTCGTTAGTAACAGCTACATATTGGTAAAGGTGTTGGGGTTTTTTAAACCTAAGTTACTTGGACTTAAAATAATAACCAGTCTTCTATGCATTTATGAATGCTGCACTGTTCTGCAGCATGGAATGAGGGAAAAGTGTTATGCCTATCATTAAAGAAAATCTAGAGTTTTATGGAACTTTTGGTCTAACAGCCTCCAAAATACTACTAAATGTCACTGAGCTAAGGTTCATAACATTCATCTGACTGTAGTGTTATTTTATAGGGAAGGAGGCCATTGCAGAAATGTGGTTCATTTAGAAGCATTCTGTGAACAGTCCTTTGGGGGTTCATTTGCTGAGGTTATTTGTACTAAACAGAGTTAGTTCATACGGAGTTTCATTTTAGAATCCACATAGAAAATTGCGGTCAGGACCATGGACAGTGCACCAAATCTTTCAAGTCGAGGCACTCACGCAGCATTTTCACGTACAGCTTTGATAAACTGAATATACAAAATTCTTCCTCCATAAGTCCTGATATACAAAACTGAAGCCCAGATTTTGACAGTTACACACTAAGAAGATGTTTAATATTTTGGATACCAGGCCTATTTATGACTGCTGAGCTCTTCGAAGTATTGTGCATGGTGGTTGAGAAAATAACTAGAAATGGAGTCTGCAATTTTGCACAGCTCATGTGATTCAAGACCTTAACTCTATGTTTCTTATTTGCTTCCTGAGAATGAAAATAGTCTTTAAGGTGTTATGCCTGATGGATTTATAGGGATGTCAGACAAGACTGATTAAGGGCATTTTGGAGATTAATGAATGAAGACAAATCCAGAGGTTGATAATATAGTATTGGAAAAATAGGAGATATTTTGGCACCACAGATTGTCCCATCAAGATTTTTCTTATACCTGGACATAGATATTAGTCCAAACAATGAATATTTCAAAATCACCAACAAGGTACTCAAAAGCATCACCTCTTCTTTGAGTGTTTTGACCGTTCTTTGAATCTACAGTGAGTGGAAATGCACAATCCTCATATTGCCTGTAGACTGTCCTCTCTAAAGCTCATAGAAATGGTCTAGATCTTTAGCATGCTCTGGGCAACCAAGTTATCAACATAAAATACTTTGGGATCTTCTATGTAAGGGCCATCTCTTCTTACAGGAATAAATAAAATTGTAGGGTCCCAGACAATTTATAATTTGGGCTTTTTTTTTTTTTTTTTTTTTTTTTTTTAAATTGTGGTGGTGCCTTCATCTTTATGAAGAATCCAGGCAGTATATATCCTCTATCCAAAAGTAACAAACTGCTCAGAATGTGAACTCAGGGAAAAAGTATACGTGTTTTAAAGTTGTACTTTTTCTGCTGTTGTAATCATTCTTGCAAGTTACTGGGGCAGGACCATATTTGCCTTCAGCTCCAGCTGATTTTGAAATCCTTCAGAGCTTTAGGAAAAAACCTGCACATATCCTCTAAATTTCTTTTATAGAAATAAGATTTTGTAACAGCAAATAACACTGCAGAGCTGAACAAAATTGTCCTTTCATAAGTGAGACTTGGATGCACTCAGACCAAATAACATTGTAGACTCATATTACACAGATTTGTAGAAAGACAAAAAAAAATATAGTATTACATTCCTCATGGTCAAACAAAACTCTTATATGTCCATCATGGCTGAAATTCTCATTAGCCATGGCAACCAATGAAAGAAATGCATGGCAACAGATAACATTTAATTTAACGCTGACAAAGAGGTGGGATGCATCGATCTGTTTGGCAGAAAACTTCATTCTTTTTCATTCCTATAATTCATATTTTCTCATTACTGGACACAGATGGCAAAATATAATTTTATTAACTATAACCATTTGTGGTTCATCAATTAAATTGCAAAGAGTAGAGAAACTAGTTTATGCTGGCCATTAACAAAAACAAGTTAGCAGCTAGAGCTATAGTACAAATGGCTATAGATGTTGCATATAGTGCTTCAAGATCATTTGTTGCTATGACAATAATGAAGCAAAATAGCTGTGGTCTCTGAAATCTCAGATTTTTCATTTTCCCAGAGAAATACAGGTAGATACAAACTCTGCTCCTTCCTGCACATTGGGTTTATGTAATTTAATATGGGAGAGAAAACAGGAGCTCCAGAGCCATGGCAAAGAGACAAAACAGGAACAAACTGGACATAAGTCTTTGAGAAAAATAGATGAGGTCATCCAGTTACCATAAAATACATGTAGATATTGTCAGTAGCTGTTTGTCTTTCAGTGTCACAGATGAGCCTATGATGACATACAGCCTTTGTGCTTGCTGAACATTTAGACACTTTATGACAAATAGGCTCGTGTAATGATGATGCTTACCATATTTGGGTTTATGTATTGCTACCATTACTTCAGAGGTCAGATTTAGCTTTTTGAACTTCAAATTAGGGTGCAGTCATCTTGAATCCCACAGTAAGCTTTGGGAAAATGTCTGTGATGAATGAAAGATACCCAGAACTGTTTGGGTTTTTTTCCTCATGCATTGGTAATGTTGGAGCTAAGGTTATTCTTTTTCTTTATAGATTATGAATGACTGAAAAACAAGATCCTTACAGCCACTGTGAATATTAAAGAACTTGAATGTGACAATGTTTGTGTTAAACATGATCGAAATACACACTACTTATCTTGTTTCTAAGACTTGATACTAATATGGGTCAATGATAGTTCATGACAGTAGATCCAAAGGCAACTTTTAATATTTTAATGTCCATAGTCCTCTTCAAGTGAGCCAAGAAATACGCTCAGGAGTGTCTTCATTCTGCTTCAACTCATCTGAAAATTCTTGCTACATTTAATGAACTTTCACAAGGAGAGTGATTATTGAGAACTTACAGAATTTATATATAGTGTTGCATTTCCAGAATGGATATCCAACCCCTATTAATTTGCAGTTTATTAATTTAAAACATCTGTTTTACTAAGTACCAGAATAGGATTATTTCCCTCATCCTGATCTGTATTGAAGATATCCAGGTATATCCCTTAGACGAGTGAAGCAGTAAAGAGCAACTGTTGGAATTCAGGACACTAGAAAGGGGAGATGTCTTACAGACACATAATCCAAATATCAAAAACCTCCTTGCTTAAATCTAGTTTCCATTGTTAAAATTCTGAGCTCCTTTTAAGTGCCTAGCTGTTCTGGAAGAAGCTTGTGTGTTTGGTTTCGTCCATCAGAGAGCTCAGAGACAGAATAATGTTCAATCATAATGTTAATCCCAGCACAACAGTTTCTACGGAAATAAATCTATAGAGGATTTGTTTTCCTTTCTGTGCAGGTGTATAAAGAATTCTTTTAATGGGTGGTGCATATACTGTCGTAAAAGAATAGACCCCTTTGTATTAAAATTACATGCCTGGGATTTTAACATAAAAACTCAAAAATCCCACTGTGCAAAACTGACTTAAACTCAATTTCCCTCTCCCCCTTTTGCAATGTCAAGATGCCTGAGTGCTCAAGTGACTGAAGAAGTACTAAATATTTAATGCATGGAGGTTGCATTAACTGAGTCTTTGATCTGAAACTTCTTAAAAACATCTTAAAAGCCCTTCAAAAATGGGTATTTCATTACAGTCACTTAAAATAGATTTATTTTATCAAAACATTCTGTCAGAAACCCCAAAGCTGTGATTAATAACCTACAGCATTTTGACTAGAGCATCTCCTAATACTTGTTACTTAGTATATCAACAGATTGCCTTTTTGTGGGTAATAAATAGCTGGTCCTATTGCCTCTGTCTGGCACTTGCACATATGCAGAGTTTCTCTGCTGAGAGTTTAAACAGGTATATACAGCCGAATTCACAGTAGGATTCTGCATGTTGATGCTATTCAAACATAACATCTCTCATTTAGTTCTGAGATTAAATTAATTTTTTTCTTTGTGGAATAAATTTAGTAGGGCAGTTTTGTACATGTATTTCTGTGCAGTAATATTTACTAATATATGGGCAACATGAGCAATGAGATAGATCAATAATTAATATCATCCTGGGAAAAACCTATTTCTTTTTAATCTGTACAGTGTAATTTGAGAGCATCTCTGACTGTGTCAAGACTGTCCTTTAGATTTTGTTTACTCTTCAAGGGCCTTAGACTACATTATGATACTGCCTGGCACTTGCACATGTGCAGTTTCTCTGCTGAGAGTAGATGTATAGAAGACAGTAGCATATGAAGAGGCAGATTCCTGCATGATGTGTTTCTATTGGATCCATTAGACCTTTCGTGAGAGAACTTGACCCATCCAAATCTGGTTTTCCCCCTTGTAGATTTCCTTCTCATTGGCTTTGTGCATCTCTAGATCCCACTGATATTCCCACTGTTGTTTTCCTAACACAGCATGAACACATAGTGTAGGATCTTAAATCCTTAATCACGAACCCCTTGGTCACTCTGGTGCTGAATTTTGAAATATAGTTTCTGAGTTCATGAGTTTTTAGCTCATACCCATATTTCTACTTATGAACTCCTACATTCTTAACCAGTGAAAAGGAAGCTGAAAAGATCCATTTTGGAACTAGTCTGTTTCTGTCTCCTCAGGAATTAGTAAATTAAAGCAAAATGTTAAGTGTGTTCTAGGATAATAAAGGAAATTAAACACTAGCTCTGAGCTCACTGCAAGATCATATGTAGTCATTTGCTATTATTTTCTCAAAGCAAAACTTAAGGTTTTCTTGAGTCTCCCACAATATTGGTGAAAGGCACATGGCTGCACTCATGAACCGCTTTGAAAACCCATTCTGTGTTTCTTCAGGGAAATGAATCTTTGTCACTGTGTAGCTTGTATAGAAGATGTTTTGCATATAAAACCCACGTGCAGATTGAATCCTGTTGTATAAAGCAAAGCTGGTTTTCTGTGGAGTTCTTTTGTAGTATCAACATTAAAAGGGTTGTTATAAATAAAAGTGGAATATAATTATAAATGCCCTTCTGAGGGGGGGGAAAATAAATCCTTGATTACCTTTGAATTCTTTTGCCCTTTAAAAAGGTTATATTTAACTGGTTCAGTTTCTTACTTGATGTTTTGGTTCCCAAGGGAAATCAACCTCCAGTACGAACTGTTTCAATTGGGTTACATGACTTTACTTTGTGTCTTGCATTTGTTAACAGACAGGTTATATAACTCTGCAGGCCAAATATACATGGTGCTGTGTTCAGCTACCATGGCTACTCCTGAGTTGGGAGGGATGACCAGAGAAGTGGGTCAAAATAGTTTTGAATGGTTTTCAAAAGTTCTGCTGAAATTAAGTACTCCTGTTAATAGCATAAACTGCTTGGAAATACACACTTCAGGGCCAGTGTGAGCCTATAAATCTTAAACTATACAAATATTTTGATGTTCTTCCTATCATTCATGAGGGGTTTTTTTATGACAAAGAAGTGGGTCAAATTATACCAGTGGCATACAGTTTGTGGATGTGCTGTTGACCGGAATGGAATTTCCTTGAGTTAGCCATGTAACTGAGAAAGTAATTGGAGCATGTGTGTGCTGCCTCACTTAAATGCAGGAGGCTGAAATTCTTAAGGGATCTTTCCCATTTCTAGGTAGTTTGATGTTGGACAGCTTTAGATTCATTATTCTTATATTTCTATCAAGTAATGTTTTCCTGGTGGAGGAGGAGATGAAAGGACCTTTTTTAAAAACGTCAATAACAAAAAAGAAAGGGAAGAAAAAGGGGTTTTATCCAGGCTTTTTATTAGTCACCGATCAGTAGCACCATGAGAGTGCCGTGTTTAGAGAAGAAAGGCAAGTGAGCAAGAATCTTAACTAACTAGCAGGAAGCTGGTTGTAGCATGTTGGTGTTTCGGCAACTGTTAAGAGAGGAGGAAACATTTATGCTGAAAATCAGCAAAAGCAGGAACATGTTTTACCACTATTTCCTATTTCATTTTGCAAGTCCAACATACTGCACATAGGCTCTGGAGATAAACTTAGACAAGTTTTGTTAATTGCATGGCATATAAATTGGAATGGGATGGACAATAAGCTATGGCAAATGATATTTTGGTCCAATATAGTAAAATGTTTGTTTTTGAGATGATATGTTTGTGGCAGACATAAAAACAAATTATTGTATAGATTGGCAACTATCTGTACGTTCCTGTGGTGGCACACTGGAGGTATCCACCAGTTGTGTTGGCAGCTAATTCCTTGCCATAGGTGATGATGTAAATGTTATTATCATTTTTACATACATAAATTCAGAGAGCTCTGTTAAAGTTTGTTGTGTTTCATTGCTGTACAGTCTATGTGCGTGAAAAAGAACATAGGCTAAGATCGCATGCTTGTATTTCAGAGTTGGAGAAAACTTTAGAACATTGTTTTTGTGAATTGACTTTTATTTTCTTTTTTCTTTATTAAAAATGCATATTCTACCCAGAAGGATTCCTAAAGGGATTTTAGCACTTGCTGAGTAAGCCAAACTACCAATATATTTCTTTAGTCACCAGTGCTCTTGGCAAGCAGTTATTTTTGCAGTCACTTACTGATTGCATTTTTTAGATAAAGCTGTTTTAGTGTTAGATTAAAAAAAGGAAACCATTACTTCAATTTTCAATATCTTATAAATTTTATTTATTAAAAAATTAATCCTTCCAAACCACTTTTTTTCTCTCTTCTCCCCACCCAGCCCCAACATAATCCTTTTATTCACTGTGAGCATGTCTTGTCTTACCTTAAGGCTGAATAAACGGCCGTATCACATACTCTACGTGAAACCCATATAGTGACAGTTATATGTTACATTAACTCTTTCAAAGTCCTTTTTTTTTTAAAGTATTGGTATAAATTGTTTGCATACTTCTTTCTGTAACTTGTGTTTATTTAAAGTTGTTTAAAATGCAGATCAAAATCCATCTCTACATTCTGCATTCTGGTTTTCTGCGTGCCTGAAGTTCTTCTACATTTAGTGGTTAGACAGTGAAGTTAGAGTCAGGAATTTTGAATTATAATTGCAGTTCTGGATTTGTTGTGTATATTTTTAGCCTGCTTTGTAGCTTGTTCGGTTGATGATTTGAGGGTTTTTTTCAATATTTGCACAGGAATTTTGGATTAGAATGATGAAATATACACTTTGATGCTTAATGGTGTGATTCCCTTCACAGCCCCACCCTTCATATTTGGGTTGTTTTGCCCATGCTGTTTTGCATATGACTATCTATCATGCAATAAATTGATTTTCCTGTCTACTGTTCCCATCTGCTTAAGCTTTTGTATTCCTGACGATCTCATTCTGCTCTTCCGTACTTGTACTTGTCCTATGTGTAATTTCTTTGTCATGACTAACTTCAGTTGTGACATATTTTGTAATTCTCAGATAAATGGTTGTTACGTTTTAAAATGTGATCACTCAGTACTCTCTCTTCAGGTAAGCTATTGATTACTTTTTTTCCTCTAGGGAAATTATTTTATCTCCTTAGGTTCAGAGCAATTTTTTATTCGACAAACTGTTGTAACAGCTTTTTTTTTGCCCAAGAAACTTTTCAACACTGAAGAGATTGCGCTGTAATCACTTTTCCAGGAAAAAGACTTATCAAAGTATGATAAGACTGTTATCACAAAATCTTAGCTGAGAATTATCTCTAGAAGTGGTCTTAATTTCTTGTACGTGCCATCTCATATATGGCTTATGTTCTGGATTGCGTTTGCTCATGTAGCTTTCTCAGCTAACTAGGGAAGAATGAAGCCCGCCTAGAGAATGTTCTTCTGCCTCACTTTTTGCATAGTTATTTTAATCAGTATCAGAGTAGAGAAGTTTCAGTGTGATCAAGGCTTTCTCAGTTTCTGTGTGTCTTTAAAGACACTTCTCTCTCTAGGTTCAGTAAGTGCCCTGAAGGTCTGCAGCAGCATTCAGATTGTTTATTGCCTTTAACTTCTCCCCCAGCTCTTTCTGCTGTGTCAGCCAACGTGTTTACAACTTACCCTTGCTACTATTCAGCATCACCCAAAATGAATCTTACCTGTTTAGTCCCTACTTCTATTTGCTGTCTTAGCAGACCATGTATCCTGATATGCAGCCTGCTGCTTTGATTCTCATCAAGATTTTGGCATTTGGAAGCAGAGTTCTGTAATTCATTTCAGAAGTAACTAGTATGTTTTGCTTTTGTTCGACTTTGCTTAAAATGTTTAATGTCATAACCATCATTCAGGGGAGTAACTTGGGAGCAGGAGCTCTTAATATCAGTATCTTCATTAGTATTTCTCTAACATTCAACCTGTTACCAGATTATAATCCTGTATAATCTTTTATGTAGTATAACGCTGTATAATCTGTGGATTTAATGCTCTTTGCATCAATGTTAATTTTGTGTGTGTGCAGAAAAGAGACCCTAAAACTCCTAATGCAAAATAATTTTATTTGTGGGCATACGGGAATTAAATTTTCCTTTCCTTGTATTTTTCATTAGAGAAAGGCTTACTAGTACCATGGCAGAATGCTCAAATAAGCATTTTAATGTTGAATAAAGGTCAACACACTGGAATTTGAAACCATTAATCCTTTTGCTCTTAAAGCAGGCAGAACTTTTACAGATTAAATAACGCATTAAAGAGTAGACTCTTAAACTTCTGAAGAGGAGAAACATACCTTCGAAATACCTATTTAGATTTCTAGAAAGTTTCCTCTTCTGTTGTTTTAAACAAAATAAGTTTGGGGCTTGTTTTGGTGTGTGTTTTTTTGATTTTTAATATTATTCTATTTCCTGTAGTTCTGGTGGGAAAGTATATTACTGAGTTCATAGAACTATGGGAAAAAAAGTCCCCAGAGTACAGAAAGTCCATGTATATTATAGACCATACTGGTACTTTCGGATTGGAGTAATTATATCAGTCTGTGGGTGTAGAGGCCCTCGTGTTCAGAGGAAAAGAAGTTCAGGCTCAATTTAAATTAATTTCTGGACTTTGGACAATTGTGGCAGCCCTTTAGGACATCGCAGGCTGTTGTTGCCTTCTGTTGAACTTTTATCCTATGTATGACTGAGGCGAGTCTTGTAGGAAGCATCCAGTCTTGATTTGAAGGCATCAGAAAACAGAGCATCTACTGCTTCCTTTGGTAATTAGTTCTGGTGTCTGATTACTCTCATTGTTAAAAACATGAATTTAATTTTGAGTTAAATTAATCTTGGATTATTTTTATTTTTTTTTTACTGCAAGGTTAAGAAATCATTTCTTTCATGGGCAGAGAGGGGAAGTTAATGGCGGTGCAAGAGATCGTAGTACTTGATTCTCACTTAAAGATATTTTATTCAGACCTCAGTATTTTCTGTGGCTTCTTGCTGCACCTATTTGAGTTTCTCAGCATTTTTTTTAAATATAAGTTCTAGATGTCCATAATTTTATTCAGCTTTAAAAATACTATATTTGGAAAAAATAGGTATTTAATCATACTCACTACTCCCTGAACAGCATGTGCAAGAATCTCATTGCTGAGGTGTTTCAGTGGGGCTCAGGGAATCACAGGACTGGGAAGGACCTTTGGGCAATCTTGATTGCCCTTTCTGCATGGCAGAATCAGAATTTATTCTGGACAGATTTCTGTGTTATTTCTGACAGCTTTTTCCAGGAGTGTTCCACATGCAGTCTGTCTTTTCTACGCTTTACTGCTTCTTTCTACTTGTTAGGTTTTTTCCTAAAATCTAGCCTTTCTAAGTCTGCTTTTTGAGTCATTTATATGTCTTGCCCTACCTAGAATCAGCAAAAAGAGCAGTTCAACAGTTTTGTGGCTTTTTCCCTCCTTGCCTTGCCTTGCCTTGCCTCGCCTCGCCTCTTTTTCATATATCCATCTATCTTTTACTTCTTTAACAAGCCTAATTCTTACTTGCAGTGATGTTTTCTAATACTGTAAATTTCCTCTGGATTATCACCAGCTGGTCCTCATTTCTTGGAAGTGCAGTTCCTCAGCCTGGATGAAATAATGCAGCTGCAGCTTTACCAGTCCTGAGTAGAAGGATTCCTCTGTGACTTGCAATCTATACTTAATTTATCCATTGCAGCAGGACTATTGTCTTTTCTGGAGCAGCATGATATAATTGATTCGCTATCCAGCTTGTGATCCACAAGAAATTGAGATTTTCTAAGGAATGGCTACCAAGTCAGTGGTTCTACATCTCAAGCTGTTTCTTCTTGTCTAAATGCAGTATGTTGTGTTTATTCCTACTGAACAAGCATAATAGCTCCCAAATCAGATCTTTAAATTTGCCAAGGTTATTCTGAATTCTAGTCTCTTGTCCAGCTTGCACCCTCAAGGAGGATATTGTCATGGCAAGTATGTTTGCAGTTGTCATTAAACAAGTTAATAAATGTTACCAGATCTAGGAGAGTTTAGACTCTCACTTAGAGATAACTTTTCCCTTTGATAGGAACATCACTAACCACTCCCTGAATACAATTTTCTGAATCAGTGTTGCACCCACTTTGTACTATTTTCATCTGAATCGTGCTTCCATGGTTTGCTTAGGAAATTGTTATGTGTAAGAGGATCAAAAATAGTCTGCAGTACATGACATCTGATGCTTTTCCTCTGTCCACAAGGTCTGTTACCCTACCAGGGAAGAAAATTAGATTGCTTTGACATGATTGTTCTTGACATGGATGTTACACATGTCCTCATTACCTTCCAGGCACTTACAAATAGTTTGGCTATTTGTTTCAGTATTTTTCCATGAATTGAAGATAAGATGATTGGCCTACAATTCTCAGGCATGCTTTTTTTGTTTCGATCTGTTTGTAATCCTTTTTAAAGATAGACATTACACTTGCCCTTTTTGTGGTCTTCCGGTTTTTCCATTGTACCTTTTAGGTTCTCAAAGATGAGCCCTACTAACTTTGAGGTTCTTAGTGAGCTCTTCAAGTACTGTTGGATGAGATTCATTAGACTCAGCCTGTTTAAACCCCTCACCTTCCCTAAGTGTTCTGAATATTGCATTTTCCCATTCGAGGCTCAAGTCTGGCCTATTGTCAGTGACATTAATTGTGGTAGGTACGCAATTGCAATTGACCTTAGAATAAAGACTGAGGTGAAAAAAAAGATATTCATTAGTCTTTTTGACATCATCCATCATGTTCAGCTCCTTTTTTAAGGAGCTTAGTAGCCTTTTCCTAGATATTCCTCTTACTGGAATATTTTATTTTTCTTTATGTCTCTTGATGTTGGCATCTGAGATGTACTCACTTGGATTTTTTGCTTGTATCCCTACCAGACAGGTAGCTCCTTTCCAATGCTATATCACTCCTTGATCTCTAGGTGTAGACTGTGTTTTTATTTATAAATGTATAACTTCATACTTCCTTGTGTCTACATCACACAGAGTTTGAACTGGCCCAAATAACATAGTGACCTAGTTTCTATGATTAACCTGCCTCTTATCATCATTCAACTCTCCAGCTGGCTGTCTCATTCATAGATGACAGTTGTAGTACATCCACCTTTTCTTCTAGATCCTTGATTAGAAGTTTAGCCAGCATTAAGGTAATGCTTTTTTTTTTGTGGATTTCCATCAAAAACATCTGCATTACATGTTAATTCTTTGATTACTGGTTCTGAGGAATTACGTTTAATTGCACTTCATGCACTGAACATATGCTTTATTGAGTATATGGAATTACCAGTTTTTAAATCCTAGTGGTATTTTGAAGTAAGTCAAAAGCTAATGATATTATTTCTGCAGAAAGCAGTTTCATTTCTTGTCTTTGTCAAGATTTTTAATTTTATAGAAATGGAAATCAGCTTTCCAGAAGCAGAAATGGAGAAAAGGAAAGGTAGGACAGAAAAGCTGGATTAGGATGAGTAAATTAGTAATACGATGATAGACAAAATCATCCCTCTTATCCATAACAGAATATAGAACTTTACTTGTGAAATGGAGAAAAACCAAAGAGAGGACAAGAAAAAGACAGCAGCTTCCTTTCAGGAGTATATTTCCTTAATGTCTGCTCTCTTGGTTTTCATATTCCTGTAAGCTTCTCTGACACACAGATTCAAAGCCTCATTAAATGAACGTCCTTATACTTATAGCTACAACATGTCCAGGAAAATCCCTAAGCCTATGGAGCTCATTTTATTCCTAGCCTTTGAATCTGAACTGTGCTTTGGATGGTGGTTCCCATTGTTTCAGTGATCACACTTTATAATGCAGTACTATTGCTTTCGACATTTATATTGAATGAAGGGCAGCTTCACAGAAGACTACGATTGCTCATAGATCAAAGATAGATTTGCTAGCTGTCACCAGCTCTGTCCAATATAGTGATATGCATTGACAATTATGATACTAAATGTATTATGATTGTTTATAGATCATTTCTTGATTTAACCAATTGAAGTAGCTGTGATATCACTGGCAACACAACAAATATAAAGAGGGAAAACAATATTTTACTAATATTGTGAACTAATGAGATAGGCCATTTTCTTACAAGGAAACCTGAAGGTTAATCATTCATACTCTAACAAAAATCAGACTTTGTGAAATCATATTATAGTTAATTGAAGGCAAATTTGAGGTATGAGAGTCATCCATTACTTATGTGTAGCCTTGTTTATTATATGACTAGGTCTGACCTGCCAGTTAGGATTTCCTCATGTAGAAATGTATTTCTCTCCATATTTAGAGGATGGCAGTGAATGTGGCTCTGTCACATTTCATTACTTTAGACTTTACTCTGTTTCATTTCAGTCTGCAGTAGGACTGCTTCTGAAATGGGATTATTGACCCCTACCATTGATCATGCTGCCCTGGTGTGTGTGCGTGTGCAGTTAGTACTACTCTCGAAATACGAACATCTGAAGGTAAAAATAATACATGATCTACAGTGTAAATAATACCTATGGATCTTTCCTTTCTCTTTCTTTTTTATCCCCCTTTTCTTCTAAGGCTAGCTTAGTCTGTCAGCAGGATGAAAGGAAAAATTGCTACACTTGTGCTAAATTTCCCCTGGGAAAGTAAATTATGGACAAGCCTCCAAGGACAACCCAGAAAGAAAAGGATAAGATATTGATGTGCGCTGTACCTCTCACTCTTTCTTCCTTGTCCCACAACTGAGCACTCCTTCAATGAAAAGTTGTGAGTTCCTTGTAAAATTGAGTTTCTCTCCTCCTTGTCCCACAATTTATTGTGATGCTGAAAATTTTATAACTTGGTAAAAACTGGCAGCAGCCTCATTCGTCCCCCAAAAAGGATATCTATGTTTGAGCAGTTTGTGAAACAAAGCTATGAATGCTCACACTTGAAGATAGATAGTCATGTTAGGTGCTAATTATTTCATCCATTTTAACCTTTATGCTTCTGGGGGTGGGCAGGGAGAGGAGGAAAGAGGGCGAGAGGAGGATGGATAGGGAAGAAGAAAAATTTGAATGGCCAGAGTATAATTGTACCAGCATCACTATAAACTTGCTTGCTGATTTACTTAAAGAGGTATTGACAAACCTTGCTTCCAAAGTTTCATGCAAAATTTCGGTAGCCACCAGAACCTCAGGGGACAGTTTTAAAGAGAGCTTTTTTTGGATTCATTTTTAAGCCTGTTCATGGATGCTTTGGTATTTGATTCTCAGGTTGATAAGCATTCTTCCTCTCTTTATTTCACTAAGGAAGGCTGCGCATTGTTTTCTATATATATGTTTTAATAAAGGACATATGATGGGAGATAATAGATTTAAATTTTGTTTGGTTTGATCTCCTCAACATAAAAAGGACATGGAGCTGTTGGAACAAGTACAGAGGAGGCCACAAGGATGATCAGGGGACTGGAGCACCTCCTGTATGAAAACAGGCTGAGAAAGTTGGGGCTGTTCAGCCTGGAGAAGAGAAGGCTGTGTGGAGACCTCATAGCAGCCTTCCAGTATCTGAAGGGGCCCTATAAGGATGCTGGGGAGGGACTCTTCATTAGGGACTGTAATGACAGGACAAGGGGTAACGAGTTAAAACTTAAACAGGGGAAGTTTAGATTGGATATAAGGAAGAAGTCCTTTTCTGTTAGGGTGGTGAGGCACTGGAATGGGTTGCCCAAGGAAGCTGTGAATGCTCCATCCCTGGCGATGTTCAAGGCTGGGTTGGACAGAGCCTTGAGTGACATGGTTTAGTGTGAGGTCTCCCTGCCCATGGCAGGGAGTCTGGAGCTGGATGATCTTAAGGTCCTTTCCAACCCTAACTATTCTGTGGTTCTATGATAGTGATGTCTTCATGGAGCCAAAACCTATGAAATGATGGAATTGTTCCACTGAAAGGTGAGGACAGGGAAGGATTGGTCTGGTTTCATCCCCAGATACTTTGAGTCCTCAGTATTTGAGTCCATGATACCCCGTAGCTCTCACAACTTCCCTTGTAGCAGGGCTCATTGTGTCCCAAAAGTTGTTACCACTTTCAGGTTTTCTAAAGGTTCCCAGGCTTTTCTTGTGGGTTCATGAATGATCTGGTGAGAACTGGCGGGTGTTTTAGTTGTTCACTGCATTCTCCATCTGCCTTTGGAAGGTTTGCTCAATGTACTGAATAATCTCAGCTTTCCCTGAATCTTTCATAGTAGGCTGGCGGGTGACTTGGCTGATTTTAGACAGAGGAAAGACTAGTGCTGTGAAGGGACTACTCTTCTGAATGTGAAGGTAGAAGCAAAGTGGTGAAGTTTCCTCATGCTGATGGGACCTGATACCATGACTGACCAGGAGAGGCAATTAGTATTTGCTCAGTAGAAACAACATCTAGTCTCTCAAAATAGGGAAATTTTCTGAGACTGAGGTATGAGAGCCTTAGGTATTCAACTCCTGGTGTGGTTCCTGCTCTGATTTGATGCAAGCCACAGTGAAGGTTTGAATGAAAAGAGAGTTTCAAATATTTTGCTAAGATACACATAACACCTATTGTATCAAATGTAAATGTTAGAAATAAATTGTCTTTTGCCTTTTTTCCCTGTTTGCTTTCTCTGCAGTCATGCAGGCTGCTTAATTCTGGGAAAGGGAAAGCGGAAAGACTGACATGCTACATGACATTCCAGTTATGGAAGGGGAAAAAAAAGTGTAGCAGATTGACAGGCCAATAAAAATACACAGAAGGTTTTTCTCCTTTCCAAGGATATGTTAGCAGGAATGTGGGAGAGGAAAAGGCTGGAGAAGGTAAAATATATATGATTACATATAGATGCACACCTATATATTCATATGCACGTATGCATATGCCTGTGTTCACAGACAAACATTAATTCAACAGCTAATGGTGTATGTTCAAAACATACTTTTTTGTTCATGTTAGCTAAAATGGGGGGATTTTCACAGTTCCTTAAACTGGTCTTGCTGTTTGTGTGACAAGTGGAGCAGAAATTCCTCTGTGCGAGCTGCTGTGAAGGAGAGAAGCCCAAGCTGTATGAGCAGGAATAGCTTCTTTTCTGGTGCACCATTAACCCAGAAATATGAGTGACATTTTGCTTCTGTTGAACCACAGTTGTTGGATAGAAAGACTGGAAATGAGAGGAGATGAGTTTAAGTTATGAAAAAAAGTAATGTTTAAGATGGAGTTATGCATATTAATCAAAAGATTTATGTAACATAGTAGAAATGTTCTTGACATTGGCAGTTAAATGATAGAATGTTTTACATTGTAGTTTTGATTTGGTGTGTTGGTCTGAGCTCATCGCATGAAAAAGCAGTGGTGGTTTCGAGGAGTTGACCTTCCTGAAGATGTCTGCTAGTCTGAGGTTGCAGTGATTTAAGAAATGATGCCAGTTTCAGTATAAGCTCTGACTTCTTTTCCTAGGGGAGAAGTCTGAGAATTGGGTCCATTTTTTTTTGCCACAGAGGTAGTTCTACTATTTGCAAGATCCTGAAGGACCATTTGATATTTTTTGTAAGAACATGCTGTAGCCTGACCTACTATTTGGTCTTCATGTACAAATTAGCAAGTTTAGATATTTCTGATAGCACTTTCTGAGACATTTTTCTTAAGGACCTGGTTTTCCGTGTTAGACTTTAAATGGAATGTTTATTGCAGTCAACACGAAGCCCTCTAACCAAGATGCAGCAGCTGTAGCTGTTTTCTCTATTGCTCATATAGTACTGCCTTTCTCTTCAGTCTCCTCACCAGCTTCTTATCCTTATTACTATCAAACTCAGTTTGCCTTTCCATCTCTCTGCATGAAGGCTTCTCAGTCACATCACTGGTCTCTTTTTTCTGCTTCTTGCCTGACTTATTTTCCCCTGTCAGCTGAGTCCAAAGTGATAACTTATTTGGCCATTGCCTTACTCCTAGCCTCCTCAATGCCTGCAGTGCCTCTGTGGGAAAGCAGAATAACAGAAACATAAGAAGAGCCCCAGAAACTCGGACACCATTTGGAGTAAATAGCAAGAGTATAGGAAAGCCACACTGGGAAGAAAGAGAAGGCAACACTGCCTTTGGTACAGAGCATCATTTATATCTTTGCCATAAATCAGTCATTTGCACAGGCTCCCCTGTGACATGTAATAGAATGGAGGCACCAAGGGAAATGTCACCTAGTTCCTCTGTGTCCTTTTCCTTCTCTTCTGTCTTTTTACACTGTTTTCTCCCCAGGAAGTTGTTTCATTGCCTGTTGTCATGGTTTAACCCCAGCCAACAATCAAGTCCCATGCAGCCTCTTTCTCCCATGTCACAGTGGGATGGGAGCGAGAACAGGAATGTTAAAAAGTGAGAAAACCCATGGGTTGAGATAAAGACAGTTTAATGGGTAAAACAAAAGCCTCACATACAAGTAAAGCCAAACAAGGAATTAATTCACCACTTCCCATGGTTAGGCAGATTCTCAGCCATCTCCAGGAGATCAGGGGCTTCATCATGCATTACTTGAGACAAACACCATCAGCCCAAATATGTGTGTCCCATCCCGTCCCCCTTTCCCTCTCACTTCCACCAGCTTCATATACCGAGCATGATGTGATATGGTATGGGATATCCCTTTGGTCAGTTTGGGCCAGCTGTCTGGCTGTGTGCCTGCACAACTCCTTTTGCACCCCCAGCCTACTCACTGGTGGTGATGGGGGTGTGAGGAGCAGGAAGTGCCTTGACTCTGTAAACATTGCTCAGCAGTAACTAAAACATCCCTGTATTATCAACACAGTTTCCAGCACAGCTTCAAAGCATAGCCCATACTATGAAAAAAAATTAACGCTATTCTAGCCAAACCCAGCAGACCTGTTATCCTGTGAATAATGTGATATTTACTGGTAGGAAATGGGAAAAGAGAAGGAGAAGTGAATAACAAGAGTGCTGTTGCTTGTATTTGGGGTTCAGAGGTATTTTTGAGACTTGGAGAAGTAGAGTGGATGGTGGAAGGGTGGCTGGAATAGCAGGTTTAAGAGAGGTTGCAAGATGGGATACAGGTGTGCATTGTGAGAGAGGCATGAGGCACAACTGTTAGAAAAGAGATTTTGAGAACACTACCCCAAGTGATTAGAAATTACACTTTTGGCTGGAGCCTGTAAATAATACCAGCACAACCTTCAAAATTTATGAATGCACTGTCTAAATATCCCTTCCAAAAATACTTGGAACTGTCAGACTGCCAATTACAAATAGTAAATAGCCCTAGTGATACATGCCTTACGATTGCTTCTTCCAGTTAAAGAGTACATTCATCTTTCCATTAACAAGATGAAAGCTTTAGCTATTACAATATCATGTATTTTATACGTATTATATATTTGATACATTAGGCACCTACGTCTGTACCTTGTATGCCTATAAAAATTTTTTACTACGTATAAAGAGAAAACAAGTGTTCTACTGCCATCTGTTTGGTGTGGAGTGGGGTTTGTTGGTGGGTTTTTTTTGGTCTGTTTTTGGTTTGGTTTGGTTTTTGGTTTTCTTTTTAAGATTGTGACTCTGGGATTACCTTTCAGACAATACTTTATTAATTTAAAAATACACACCTGTGTGTTTTCTGTGAGAAAGGCGATGACAAAAGATCATGCACAGTTCTTGTATCTTTTCTTTTCTAGTATTCTTCACTATTGTTGGTGAGCCAAGGAGTCATTATAATGCAACGAAACGTACATTTCCAGTATGGAGATTATATGATGATCAGAGAAATACTAACTGATGCATAAATTTTGTTTATTAGCTAACCCCATCTTTAAAGACTTTGGAATACTTTAATTCTGTTGGTAGTTTATCAAACAGCTCTTTGAAGATAGTATATTTTATATTCATATGTAAAGCCAAACTGTAGGACAAGGGAGAATGGCTTTAAACCAAAAGGGAGTAGATTTAGATCATGTATTAGGAAAAAATTCTTTACTGTGAGGGTGCTGAGGCACTGGCACAGGTTGCCCAGAGAAGCTGTGGCTGCCCCATCCCTGGCAGTGTTCAAGGCCAGGTTGGACGGGGCTTGGAGCAAGCTGCTCTAGTGGAAGGTGTCCCTGCCCATGGCAGGGGGTTGGAACTGGATGAGCTTACTATTAGAATTAAGTCTATTTCAGCAAAATGAAGAATGCATTCAATTCTCCCAAAACTATTTTCTTTGTGATCAGCGATGCCGAGTCTCCTTTTGCCTGACTGGGTTAAGAGCCAAGCTGCTCAGCTCTGTCAAAACTCTGGCAGTTCTGTGTGGGTGCCAAAGCAGAACTTGCTAGTCTCCAGTCAGCTTTACAGCCACAAAATGCTGAATGAACGGGATACAAGTGGCAGCTGAGGTTCACAACTCAGGATCACAGCTCTGGGTTTCTGGACCAAAATTCCTCCTGATTTCAATTTTATGCCTTCAAGTCCTTTTTTAGACAAAGTCCCAAGTGACGTAGCTGACACTGCTGTCAGAATATAAGCTCTGTTGAGGCAAGATTGTTTCTTTCCTCACTTAAAATGACATGTGCATATATGACTGCATAGTCTGAACACATTATTTCTGTGAGGGCATTCTTAGAGTCCTATATAATCATTCATCTTTTAAACCATAACAAGTGAATATTTATTCTCAAAAGATGCCTGCAGTATATAACATGCACATGGTTCTTCTTTCTGAGTGAATTCTGAAGTAGATTGTATGTTATATGCAATGCGATTGCCATAATATCATTTACACGCAGTACCCAACTGAGATCCTTAGAGACAAATTCTGAACATCTCTGCGCTTCATTGTCCTGTGGCACATACTGCCTGCATCAAATCCTTTGTTGGGCTGCAGTCTTTTAGATTGCACGGTTTGGCAGCCTGGGAATACCTAGTAGGAGAGGAATATCTGGGTGTTTTAAGTGTCTTATGCCTCCATTCTCTTCTGCTGGGTGCAGTCACACACTAAATATTTCCAATGCTTACAGTGGCTTGGGATTCTGTCAGAAGCTGAGCCAGACCCACGGTGTGTTCCAGGACTGTGGTTCTAAGACTAACACAGAACCCAGGAGAAGAGTCTATTTCCCTCATTGTCAGGTGAATCATATACGCCACTACCAACATCTGGAAAAATAGCCCATTTAAATCTTAGTTGCCAAATCAAGTTTGTGTCACTGTAATCAGCTCTGTGTTTACCCTAAACAGTGTGTGTCCTTATTAGTGCCTTTTCAGTCCCCTCAGACTTGCTGATATTGATTGAATAAACACTAACGATAATCTCTATCAGTAATAAGACATGATACTCACACATACCGTAACCTCAGTGTTACTGTCAATAATGCTGGAAGATTTCATTTGCATTCGTTGCCTTAGTATAAGCATCACAGTGTGTTTTTCTCTATGTCTCCTTGAGTTCTGTGCTTGTTCTGATCTGGCTTTTCTGTGTAGAAGTTTGGTTCCTGTCCTTTGTGTTTCTGTTGTCCATTTCACAAAAGTATCTTGAAGCATATAAACGTGAATCGGAACAGCAGCCATTGAGCTGCACACAGCCACACCTCCCTGGTCAGGACAGAATACACTGTTTTCTGTATCCAAATGAAATTGCAGGAGCGAGTTGAGGTAGGCAGAACGTGCAGACCGGGAATTTGGCGAGGACATTTTCCTATTTAAAAACAACCTGGGCATCTTTAATTACAGCAGCAGTCAGGACTGTTGTAAGAGCAGTCAGGACTATGGTTCTTGCATTGCAGATGAAGATTATGTTTTGTACTTTCTAACACCATTTCACAGGCTTAGTTCTGACTCATAATAGTGAATGGAAAATAGTGACCTGCTGAGTCATAAGCCTCTTTAAAGAAACATCTATTTACTTATATTTTCAGTTACATGGTGTTTATATTATGCTATCAGTAGGCAATGTGTGGACAAATAAGAATATTTCAGGTTTGATCAGAACATGTTAGAAACTAAGAGAAAGTCTTATAGAAAATGCCTCCATATTTAGCTTACTTAAAACGTTTTAATTTTTGTCTGGAATGACACATAAAATACAAATGCTTCAAACACTGAACAGAGTATGTGAGCTCTGTTCGCTTCTTCTGTACGTGGGAATCGCTTGCATCCATGTATGACCTGTCCATATAGTTATCCATATAATAACAGCAGAAAGAGCAAACATGACCTGTTTTCTTTGACTTAACTGTTTGCTATCTGCCTGACTTTCATGGTTTCTTTGTGCAAGCAAAAATATTTTCTGAAGCATAAAGCCCTGTGGCAAATGCTAATCTAACCAACAATCAGGAGAATAATTGTTTTGCAGGGAATATTCTCATTCTGTAATAGGGAACAAAAGCCTTGCAATTAAGACAACAGAGCATTAATAACACGCATTTATCATTCTATATGAGCTTATTATTTCCAGTCCTTTGCAAATAGTTCTAATTCATATACCATTCCTTACAAAGCTGTATATTAATGGGATCTGCATTGCTGTGTTAGTATTTAGAAATATTTTTAGCATCTTGCACAATAAACTTCTCTTCTCTGGATTCTTTGAAGGACAGAACACAACCTTGAAATCCATGAAATGTACTCTTAACTTCGTCTCTGTAGCCTGATACTCTCTACTACCTTCTGCCTTGAGTCTAAGAGCTGGATTATAGTTTCCTGCTAAACCAACTCAAATCCTTTCATTTTCAACTGTGTTCTCAGGCTTCTTCCTCCCACCCATCTCATTTTGCCCTTCATTCTCAGACTTGTTTCTTGCTCTCAGCTGGCTGTTTATGCTTAGCCGTTCTGGCACTCCCATGCTCTTTCAGGAGAATCTGCGCCTTTTCCTACACCACCCCATATGTCTGGGCTGTTTTTCCTTTCTTGGTCAATCCATCTAAGCTTCCATACTTGGTTCTCATGCATAATCCCAGTGTTACTTTCTCCTTTGCTCTCTGAGACAGATGAATTTACTGGGAACAAAGCCATGGCTTCATACTGGTGTCTGTCGGCTAAAGAGGCAATGGCTGAATTCAGAATGGAGAATAAATGGCATATGTTAAAATGCCGTTGCTGCTAGTCTTGCAGATGTGAGTACTTAATACTGAGTTCTTACCACAAAGGTGGCTTTGTTCTATTTTAGCTACACTCCACATGCATCTCTCTAGTATAAAAGCATGTGGAGTTACCAATGTTCCCCAATATGTATTTTGTGCATAGAAAACTGAACGATGCTAGTGGATTTTATTCTTAATATCTCTTTGGAAATAGATTTTTTTTTGCAAATATTTAGGATTTAGGCATCAAAAGATTATTTAAAATACTGTAAATTATATATATATGGATGTGTCTAGCTTGTAACCATTTTTTGTGTCTCTATGGCTGTTGCAGTCTGATGCAATTCTCTGGCTGAGATGAAGAGAATGAGCATGTGAATAAATTACTGATATTTAAACAGAGGTGTTAATTTGCAATGCATGAACTGCTCCATAGTAACTGCTTATGTGCATGCTCTGACCTGGTGATAAATGGAAGATACTGTCAGTTTGTTTACACGAGTTAAAGTTAGTCCAAAGAGAGCAGCTCTTCTCCAGACTGACTTGTCTTTTTCCCTTAGAGGGTATTTGTAATGAACTACCTATGCAGCAGTTCTGTTGGAAACAATATAAAATATAATCCAAGATAAAAAATGGAGTTAGAAGTGTAAGAAAAATATTTGCTTATTGGATCTAGAATTGCAGTCATCATAAATTGAATGAGATAACTTCCCCAACATAGTTATTGGTTTTGCAGTGTGTAACATCTCTGAGATCAAACCCTTCTATTTGATCTTTCTTCCACTTGTTTAACTCCAGTTTGTTGGCATTGTTTGAGATAAGATTTGAGTGTTCAGAAGTGCTTCCTAGTGGTCTTTTAGATACCCTTGAATAGCTGAGGCATTTGCTCATTGGGCTAGCAAATGTGTCAGAGATCTACTGGAGACTAATATCCTTCCAAAACAGCACTGGGAGGTTCATATAGTTGCACCAAGTTCCTGTGTCTGGGTAATTAAATTCATCCTGGCTGCCCAAAAGATGAGTTTATTCTCCTTATTTCTCTTAAACTAGTATGTTTCGTATACAGACTGGTCTGAGGCTTTAATATCTCTTGGTCTTTCAAATCAAATGGGGGAAAAAAATAAATAATTACTCTGAAATATATGAACAAGTACCAGAAAAAAAATTATTGGAAAATTTTCACCAGTTTTACACAATTCACTTAATTACTTGGTTTATTCTGTTGCCAGTGGATCTGAAGTATTCACTGCTTTTCTTAATCAGTATTTGTCAGTCCTCTATAGACATGGTGACAGTCTTTAGGAAGCAGTTATTAAAGTAAAAAGGACTTTTTAGCAATCACTAATAGCTATGTTTTAAAGATTTAACATTCTAACTTGGATTCCCAGACCAGTTTTATCTAACTTCAGTCTCTGTGTAAACCCCTTTGTCTTTGCCAAGGTGCACGGTGAGTTACAGGTGGGTCAGTAGACTTTCCTTCACAATTCGAATTATTTATCCAGGTGTCCTGTCCTGGTATTTATCACTTATTGTTGAATATGCACATATTCATTATTTCATACATTCTAACAGTAAAAGAATGTGGAGGTTAGATATAGTCCCACAGCAGAAATTACAAAGAATGAAGATATGCAAAGGAAAGTAAAGACTTCAGAATGTGGTATTAATTTTTTATCAATATAACCAGTTGCAGGAAAAAAATTAACTCAAAGAATAAAGGGCTATGCTGCTAGAGACACAAGCACTATATCAATATAGAGAATGAAGAAGGAGGAAGCGAGCAAGGGGTGTATATAGTTTTGTTTCAGTTCTTACTGTTTTTTGTACCTTGGAAGCCTGAGTTCAAATTTGGGTTTGACAGTGAGATAAATATAGCAAATATATTTTCCACTTTTCCTTTCCCAAACCAAAACAAATGTTTTGCTCCAGGGTATTTCTGGAATGTACAATAAATCAGTAGTAAAAAGAAAAAAAATATTTAAACACTGTCAAAGTGTTCTTAAACATCCATTGCCACAGCATAAGGGTATTCTAATGCTGCCACATAATGTGGAAGGAAAATAGGATGCTTAGGGAAAGTAGATTCTGAAAGAATTTTGACTTATTTATTTTGGAGGAGAGAGGGTCTTATGAGATTGTTTTATTTTAATGATTTGAATTTGTGATAGCAAATAATTTCTTATCATTATATGAATGTGATGTGCGGCAGTTATTTTTTGCGCCCCTTGGAAGTACACAGTGAAACCTGTGTGGAGACAGATCCTTCCTCTGTTGATCCATTAGAGCAGCTTCAAGGACTCATTAGACAACTGTATGTCTTTTTAATCAATCCAGTGGTAGTCTAACCAAAATGTGTAATAAAGGTTGTTTTGGACTGTGTGTTTTTCTATTCGTCTTTTATCTGAGGAGCTGAATTGTTTTTATATTTCAGTCACTGGAACATCTCTAATTTGGTCTGTTGTGTAGCCATCACATTTCTGGCTAAGAGAAACAGAGCAGGCTTTAGCCGGAGCTCACATACTGTTGGGATCTGGAATCATTGCAAATTAAATGCTGTTATGTAAGTTTGCCCTTCAGAAATTTGCTTTGGGAATTTCTAAATCCAAATAAAAAAGTCCTTTGTTGCCAGTTAATGGAAAAGTTGCCACCAAATGATATAAAGTACATGCTGTTAGGTATTAGTGCACAGTCTCCACAATGTTACTAGGGGACTCAAAAAGCTGGATTAGCTATCTTTTGGGAATTAATTTATTTATATCACTAAGTACGTGGTCAACCATACAGCAGTGTGATTAGCTGCCATGGATTTCTGTTGGCACAGCATCACTTTTACTCTGTCATGTAGTTAATGTATTTTAGACAGGTTAGCGAAGGAGAATTCTTAGCCTGTAGTTACTTTTTCTCCACTACCTTTTGGGGAAAAAAAACCCCACAAAACAGACCTCTCACCGCATCATATAATCTCCCATTACAGAAAGTGTTCCTATCTCAAAAAATACATGAAGACCAGATTTTGCCCTCTGGATGCCTGCAACTTATTGGTCAATCTGTAAAGCTCCTGTTAAGTAATAGAGTGACATCTCAGTATTTCTTTGTCCTTCATCTCTGTTCCATTTTGAGGATAAGAATCTAAGTATCTAAGTAGAAGCAAAATGAACTACAAAATAAGCCATTGCTCATACTTTTGTTCTCTGAACTCTGGATTATTATAACTTTGTTTGGTTTTCTCACGTATTAAGGACAATTTGTCAAGTAGATAACATTAGTAGAATTGTAGTATTAAAACACTTCTGATCACAATCTATTTGGCTGCAGTAGAAATATGAAAAACATTGTAAATTGGTTATTACCCTGAGTGCAATTTCAATATAGAAATTTCCCCTTAAAGTGAGACACAAAAATGAGAACTTAATAAGAAGGTGTGTGCTGACTGTACAAACATCAGGTCTTGGTTTCTATGTTATATTCTGTGGAGGATAGGAAGGACCACAGCCCATTCCTTGCAAAATAATTGGTTCCAAATTACTGAGCCTGCTTTGCCTGGGTGTATGTGCTGCCTGCAGTAGCCCCAGGCTTGTCTCCTGTGGCAGGAAAGCAAGGACAACATTGTCACTGGTGATAGGCTAAACTCTCATCCCTAACTACACAGTGTCAGAAAGACCGGTTTGAGACTAAAACTTTAAATATATCTATTTTGACCTTGCCACGTGTTTTGCATAAAATGAGGTCCTCTTTCATGTGAGTTGTAATCCTCTTTAAAAGGACAAGGTGACATCTGAAGAAAAAAGACTTGGACGTTAGTGTAGGACCTACACATTCAGCCATTTGCTAATTACACTGAACACAGTGGAGTATCCTGAATATATGGTGTCCAGAGCTGCCTGAGTTCTATGGCATATTGTGTGTATGGTATTCTGCACAGCCTGGCAAATGTTAGTGAATTCAGTAGCACTTCTGTGGCAGTAATGACATGTAACCATCTGTGATTTCGCACCTGCAGAAGCCAGTGTCAGCTGTTGAAGTTCAGCAGCCCTGGCTTTGCATGAATTTACTGCCAAAAACCTCACTCATTTACTAGCCTTGGAATTCAGATAACCCTTTCCATGAACTTAAAGGTCTTACACATTATATAGTAAAACAGCGCTCCAGAGACAAAATCTCTCCCAGGCTGCCCTTCTTAATAAATACTGTTTGTACACTGTAGAGCTTTTATAGATTAAAAAAGAAGTTTTATATAAAACTAATAGCACTGCTGGTACTGGGACACTGCTTAGTGTTCCCACTGGTACTGGGGCCATTTCATGCAGGCACTGTATGAATGTGTGCAGAGAGACAACCTTTCCTCTGAAATGTAGAAAAGAAAAAGGTAAACAGAGGCACAGAATAGGGGGCTGGCTTTACAGGCTGTACTGCAACACCATGGGGAATCCAGAGGTAAAAAATCTCTCTCTTGATTTCCCCACCAGTGACTTAAACACTGCATTGTACCATCTGTCATGAAGAAGAACAGGACTGGCTGGTGTTCTCTAGCTTCAGACTCTGCTAGAAGGCACTCACATTAAATGATTTTATATAACTAACCTCAGCATATACAAACGCTGTTTATTCTGCTAAAAAAGAGTACTATTAAATACAAACAAATCTCAGCTTTTTCTTGCCAGGATCTGTGCTGAGCTTGGGTATTTCTCAGACGACCACCCTCATTCATCACAGATGTCATTTTATTGCTTTCTATATCCTTTTACAAATTACTTTATTGGAGATATGAAGGCTTCATGGCTGGTGAAAATGCTATCATCCTTTTCTCTTAAGTCTAACTGCATAGGTGAAACATGGAATAAGGAGATGAAAAGGGTGGTGGGACCATGTAGCGTGTGATCTATCAAATCATTCAGTCTCTGTGCCACAAATATTAGGCATCATCAAAGCTGCTTTTGTGGACAGATACATATTTTTTAGTTTTCTGTAATGAACATGACCCAATAGGTTACTTATTATGTTCTAGCTCATGGGACAAATACTTTAGATTTATAGGTTGACAAAAATGTTTTCACAATCTTGCTGACATTTAAATTCTCAAAACACACAAGAAGTGTTAGAAAAAAAAAAGTCTAGAAAAGTCTGGGAGGAACAGAAATAAGAGGTTATTTTAAACTAAGATTTTCACATATTTCAAGTTCTTCCGACATGCTAATAGTCACATCAGATACAATCCAAATTAATTTTTTTTTCACCACGTGTTCTCCTTTTCAGAGGGACAATTAAAAAGGTTCAAAGACAATTATAATTTTTTGAGTAGTGAATGAATCAAAAATATTAGTTGCAAAAATTGGCCTAATGTAATGGCAGCTTCCTACACGATGACAAATGTAATAGCTTTGCCCAGCTTACTGACATCAGATAAATTATAATTTTTCCCAATTCTTGCCATTATGTGACTTAAAGAAGAAACATAGATTGCCAAGAACACACAAAATGAATGAATGATTTTCTTTATCATTGAGGCTGGGGGAAATCAATTTGTTTAATAATAGTTTGGTAAAAATGATAATGGTTTAAATTATGTTAGTCACAGCCTTTGAAGCTGTGCTATTTCAGCTGCAGAACAGGAAATGATCATAGAAGCATTGAATCACAGAATGGTTTGGGTTGGAAGGGACCTTAAAGATCATCTAGTCCCAACCCCTCTGCCACTGGAGGAACAGGCAATGTAGAAAGGAAGAGGTGAGAGAAAGCTGTATCTCTGTGCTGGGAAAAATCATGGAAACTCATGGAAAGTTAATTGTAATGAATTCACACTAACTTATTTAAATCTGTTTCTGTTCCTTTAACTAAACTAATTAGTTTGTTTGCAGTGCAAGATCTTAGACATAGAGCTATTAAAAATATGAAGGGGTTTGTAAACCTGTCAAAAGGGTAATAGCCCCTTAGTTTGCTGAATAAGGAAAATAAGTCCCTCTTCTGGTACACTATTGTACCAATGCACTTACAGAAAGTAGGCTTATAGACTCACAAGATTGGAGTCTTAATTAGTAGTTAACTCCGTTGATGACAGAACTTTTATTACTAGCACCTAAGAACTGAATCTTATTGACAATTAGTTTCCAGTATCCTAAGTAATAACAATTTGGGGTTTTGTGTAGTTATTGTACAGCTTCTCTACTTCTCGAAGTTCCTAATGGATGTAATGAGTATGTATAGCTTAAACAATAATGGTGCATAACCTCTAGGATCAATAGAATTAAGGAAAATCAATAACAACAGCAAAATCTCAATATGTCAGCATTTACCCAGTAGCTGGTGGCTTCCATACAGCACATCTTCAAGATCAAACAGATTTTTTCCCTGTGCTTGTGGTATGGCAGCCATGTTTTTGCAAGTGGCTATAAGGTGAAATGTAAACCATGCTACGGTATTGGAAATGTATTTATTTGGTCAGAATAACATCATGACTTTTGATACTACCCTCCCTTCTGGTCTTGTGCTGCATTTAGCATGCTAAACCTATGTGCAAATGCCTAAGTAAGGGAAGTCAAAGGTTTACATAGATCGTTTTCTGAACATAACTTTTTATGATAATTTATTTTTCTAAGGAAGGCTGGAAAAATATGGATTTAACTTCAGCAATTTTAGTGTATGCTGTTAGTTTTACTTCTGGATGCAATAGTGGAAAGTGTTTCCTTGATTTATTTCTGCTGTTGATGAAGTTAGGGATTGTTTATTTATAGAGCTTTCTGGATCTGTCTTCCTGTATCTCACTTTGCGTCTTGCCCTTTGTGTTTCTTTCTTTCTTTCTGTTCCTCACAATCTACTCACTACCTTTTGTAATCTGGTATACTTTTCATGTTCTGTACTGTTTCTTAAGGTGGCTTATGTCATCAAGATGCTTGTGATTTAGCCAAGTTTGTCTCTCACTAAAATGGGTATACTTCTTTCATGCTGGGATAAACTGTACTTGTGTCCTAAATATTTTTCAGCTATCTTGAAAGTCTTTCCTCTTTTCACTTGCTTTTCTAGTTAACCTGCAGTTCACTTAAGTTATTCGTCCTGAAAGTAGGCCTCTGTCTCTTTTCTCTGCCTTACCCTTCTCAAAACTTGTTAGCTCATGGATGTCCCATTTCACTGCTCTCTTCTTTCCTGTAGGTCATAATCAGCCCTCAGCTAGCCTTTCTATGCATAATTTCTCCTAGTCTTGCTGCTTAACAAAGCTATTTTGTGAGGTTTATATTGGTTGACTAAGATTTCTTATTTCTCCTTATTATTTCCTGTCAGATTTGGGCTAATATACGTATGCATCTTTGATCTACTGTTTTCTGGTTTGGACATCATGTGATCCCTGGAAAGAAAACCATCTGAGTACCTGAATCCTTTCTGGTAGTTCCTAGAGTTTTCATGTCACTCAACATGATTCCACAATTGGCAAAGGGTAGGAAAAAATATTAGATTTGGGAGTTTGTGTTTTTCATAATGAATATACGCAATAATTGAAGTAACCTAATTGATTGCATAAAAAAGAAATTGTGTTGTCATTTATTTAGAGGCAAGAAAAACTTAGTTGCTAACACCAGTGTAAGCATTGTCTTCTAGAAGTAGCAATTTCATCACTTCTTCGACTTGTATGTCCACGATGTCTTTTGTGTAACAAGATCAAGGGTCAAGTTGAATCAATTATCATCCACTTTTGTCCATTCCTTAAACACTTCTTAGTCACTTGTTCTGAAAGTCAAGAGGCAAAGAGCTGAATTTGTTCCTAGATGCCATGTAACAATTGAAGGGTGAATCCTTTGCTCGCATTTTAAGCTTTCCTCAGCCCTTTACCACAAGACAACTTTATGGTTATTCTCTGAGTCATAGTTATTTCAGATGAATAGTGCTCAAATAGGATATAAAAATAACACTCTGGGAGATAATGAGGTAATTGGAAAAAGTTAATGCAATGCAGTTGAAACAAGTGATCCACAAAATTTGGACAAAATTGTTTCTTGACATGAGTCGTGTAACTCATCAGGCTGCTAAATACCTTAGCTTCCTTTTAAACACCTTTAGTATTTACTAAAACAAAGTTATTAGACTTCTAACTAACGCATGTGCATCCTTACTATAATGTAAATCTATAACCAAATAAATTCAGTTGGTCAGTTGCTGGGCAAAATCAAGAAGTATCTTGTATTTATTGCCTACACAGCTTTTCAACATACCTGGTAAGTAAGGCTGTTTCAAGTTTTCAGCAAGCAAGTATGAGTAGAAGAGGCTGAGAGATACATGCCAGAAAAATGCTTTCTTCCGTAACACTGTCAACAGGCACTCCCAATGAACACCAATATGAATAGTTTCATGAAACCTTTCAATTTTTTAATAAGTCAAAATACACTTTTCTGACAGTATAATTGCTTTTCATAGTGGGCCTTAAATCTGCACCACTATAAAAGAATAATGCTACAGTAGATCATTTGTGAAAATGTAATGAAAACTGAGTTAGTGAACCTCAGAGTCAGTAGACCTTGAAATTCACTTTCAAAAACTAATTTGCAGTAAATGCATGAGAAACATATTTAGACATGATAAACTTTCAGTCCTCTGTTAGCTAGGTGCAGAAGTTTATCTTGATTAAGTATTTTCTCTGTTAATTACTCATTCATGTAGGTAGCCAAGAAGTTGTGAGCTACACTTCCGTTCCAACAAGAGCAAAATTGTTTATTTTTTCTTAGCTTGCATAAGTAATGTAATGTGCTATTTCTTCAGTAGCCTTCATTTTGTGTGTCTTACTTATCACTGAAGATCCATGGGCTATTTTGATTGTAATTAAGGCAAGCGAAAACTGTGTTGGCAAACAATAACTATTTCAAAGCTCCACCTTGCAATCAGAATGTATATGAAACTGTAACAGACACAGTTGAGATATTCACACTCTTGCTTCAATCTTCTGCTTCCTCTGTGTAATTTATGTACATACAAGTCAGCAGCAACAGTTTAGCCTGTGTTGAAGGGAAATGAGAAGGGAGCTGCATTGATTTCAGTGGGGGAGCCATGATAAAAAAAATTGCACATTTCAATGGTGCCAATCTATTTTTCATTAAGCAAGTACAGGTTAGCCCAGAAATGTTTGTGCTCGTGAGTTCTGCAGTTAGTGTGCCCTCTTAAATGAGCTTCCTACATCAGAAAGCCAATAGCATTTTATTTAAAACCATGAAACGTGGAATTTCAACTCTTTTATCTCACCTTTCTAGAGTACAAGGTACAATACTCTAGCCTGGAGGTGTTTGGCCCTTTGACTGGCAACTGAGCACAAGTCTTCTGTGTTTCCTTCTGACTCCTAATTCCTCAATTCTTTCCAGGGCTTACATACATTGCCCCTGAAAATCACAAAGCATGTCACAAAGTTTTTTTGCTTGTGTCAGTGTAACTTATCTCTGGTTCACTGTGAACATGTTGCAGATGGGTTATATGGGTTTTAGCACCATAAAGTAACTGTTCTTGGAATAAGGATGATGTTTAAAAGGTGTCAGGCTGCTAGTTCTTTATTTCAGCTTTCAAAATCTCTTTAGTAGTATGCGAAAGAAATTTAAGCTCATAAGACACTGGAACTCCAGGTTTATAGTTCAATAGATATCCATGGCAAACTTTCTGCACATTCTTCAATAGCTTTTCTAAATGTAGGGGGGTACAATCATTGGATTACCTAAGAGAAAAAGAGAAGGAAGGCATAGATACGTTAGTTCTGTTACAGCAAAATCAAGTTTAGTTTAGCTCGGCTTACTGATAAACAGAAATGATTAGATTTTGTTTTATTATCTGATCCATTGCAAAGCTTTCACTTCTGATAATAATAAATAATGGTGAACAGTTACACAGCTATTGTCATCAATAACTCAGCCTGTTTGAAGATGAATAGTATGTATTCAGCCTGCTTGAAGATGAATAGCATATATTCAGCCTGATTTTAAAGACGGAGTAAATAAGATGAATGCCTTTCCCATGGTCACAAAGGAAGATAATACAAAGACTAAGTTGTTTTTCAGACCCATTCTTCATCCACAAAATCTTCATGAATTTCTTTGTTAAAGTTGAAATATGCTCTAAGGTACTAGGGCATATGCAACAGGTAATTTTGTATTCTGCTGTAATTCCATTCATCTGGATCAATTAACTTGAAATCTACTGATAGCACCTAAACCTTTGATAATCATCTTCTACTTAATACTTAATCTTCTGCTTAATATCTTAAATTTCTCTTTGGAAACTTCTTTTTGAATGCCAACTGACATTTCTTCCACTAGTCAATGTAGTATTGCCATCTGATCATTGAGTGCGTTGTGTCCCTGTTTCATTACACTTCTGGGAGAGTTGTTTGTAACCCTGTTTCCACTAAAGTCAATGACAAAATTCCCTTGTGCCGACAGGCAGTAAGACTGGACCTGGACCATGGGCCCAGGTACACAAAGGATGCAAACAGGTTTACTTTTAAAGTAAGGTTCCTCCTACCCACCATCTCCAGCCTTTAAGGAGATGAATAACAGATAGTTTAGTGAAATGTAATTGAACCATTACTAAGTGAAGTGCTTTACTATTTACACAGAGAAAGCATTATAGGTGCAAGACATTGCTTTGTCATAATAAAGAAAAAAAAAAAGGCTGTGCACAAATACGTTACTGGCCAAATCATTCAAGAGTTGAGTGTTTCTTTCTCTTTCTTAATTGCATAGACAATGCCCTACTCTTTTTGTTATTTTCACTTCTCACTATCGGGCCCCTAGTACTGGCACAGGGTTATCACAGAACTCCAGATATGCCCATCTGTGTAGGCCAAATGTAAAGCATTTAATGAGAGTGCTTTTCCAGATTTTGTACTTTAATTGGCTCAAGTGGAAAGAAATGACACACATCAGTAGCAGCTTTTGTAAAACTTTGCAATGTAAGGTATGACAGGATCTGTTTTAAATATTAAGTATCCACAGGAGACTACAGTGGCATCCCTTCACAGGCTGCCATGGAACTCTCCTGTCAGCTTTCACCCACTGTTGCTTATAATTACCAGTATGAGCCAAAACTATTTGTCTTGTGAACTTCTTTGGAAGAATATTAGTGTTCTTATTTTCTTAAATTTAGTAAAGTAATAATAATTTTTTAAAAAGTGAGGTTTTATTTCTTTTGAGAAATATAATTAAAAAAAAAACCCTTTCTTATAAATTGAAGTTAACAAAAAGAAGGGGTTTCAAATTTAATGGAAAAGGGAAAAAATGTAGTTAACTTTCTTATAGAGTACTGATTTAGCTAAAAATCCTTTTCTGTAATTCTTTCATATTATAAGCAATTCTCAATTCAAAAAATGAAAAGGGAGGTTACACAGTCTGTCATTAATGTACTTGTATCTACTAATATTGAGACAGCACATCATAAATACATGTATCAGTCACTGAAATACCTAGAACTCTGAGTTCTACAGAGCTGGACACTGGCCTTCTATGTCCCATCACTTGCAGTTGCTGCACTCAGCAGGAATCTAATGTATGAATCCTAGGAAAGAACCATCCCTTGTCCTTGGGGTTCTTGGTTTATAGATGCATGTGGAAGAAAACACCTGGCCAGCATCCACAAAATAGAACAAATTCAAAACACAGTGGGGTTAAAGTAACATCTATTATCAGTTTCATCTATTTAAACAAAGATTCAGAATTCAAAATAAAAATATTTATTTTTACTCTTATAGTTTATAAATATAAATGTATAAATAAAATTATAAGTATACATTCAGTAGTTTAATTATTTGGGCACCAATACATCACAGCAAAGAAACGGGATTATAGTTTAAGCATAGAGATATTTGCTGTCATGAGCAGGTGTAAACTGCAAAATATGAGGTGAAGAATGAGGATTTTTTCTACGAGGAGTATTGGCTGGCACTTTCCTTTGTGGCACAAGGGAGGAATAATTCAATATATATTGATATTTAATCTTTTCATTTTTAAAAGAGCAACAATTCTGTCATTTGTATAGTACCATTAAATTGCAGTTGCAGAGCTTATCAAACATCTGAATATGCAAAGCATCATTTTATGGCTACCTGCTTCTCCTGCTTGCTCAAGTTGAGAGTTATTGACAAACCTCCTGAAGTACAGGACATTTTTACAGGGTTCTTTGACTTATATAATACTGACATATCCTGGAAATCCTTCTGGACAGTATCAGCCGCAGCATGCAAAACTGGCCTTTAGCTGGTTTCTCTTGCTATTTGACCTGGGATTTAAAGCTTTTATATGTGGCATATCTCAGATTTAGAATAAGAGACCAGGATGGCACTCACTGCAACACAGAGAAGAGCAGCTTCCTGAGAAATAATGTGTGCACTTGGATCCAAATTATGTCAGTATGATTCTGGATATAAAAAAAACTTTCAATCCTAACTTAAGCTGTCTGAATCATCCTTCCAGATCCAGGAGCCTAGTTTGCAGGTGTGGAAATTAAGCAGCTTGGTTCTTAAAATAGGATGTGTGAATATGGCCTAAGTGCCTTAACGGCAACTCATTTTTGTTCATCACTGCTAATTGCTAAGTGAATTTCAAGGTTCTTCATTGTGTTAATTACAGGATACTAAGAAATCCTGGAATGAATCTCTGTGAATTCAGGGAGCATTGCTATCACTGTATCACTGTATGCCTCAGTCTTTAATTATGATAAAATTACAAAGGGATTGCCTAATTTTAAACCTTCAGTTTTTAAAGGGAAAGAAAATAGAGCCAGCTCCTGTCCCTTATTGCAGCAGTACAGAAAGCTATTACTGTGTGCCAGCGTTATACTAACCTGACTCACCCTTCAGATGATCAGCTTCATTACAGATGGGGACAGATGAATCCAGTGTGGAGGTGGTGTTTGGCTCACATGAGAGCCCCACACCTCTGCAAATCATCTTCTTTGTGGCCTACATCCACTGATGTACATAAATATATGGCTAACTCATATTTCACGATTAGGTCTATCGAAGTTGGAAAACACAGAAGTACTCAGTTTTCTCTGCTGCAAGATCCAGACATTGAAAAACAGTTTTGGAAGACAATCTGCTTTGCATTAGGATGGAGTAAATCATAAATTTTGATTACTGTGGAGAAGTCATTTCCAAGAATTCACAGATACGGTCTGTGGTCACCAGGACGTGCAGGCACGTGTACAAACAGAATCAAGTAAGGTAAATAAAGCGCTGACCGGCGATATCGCTGACATTGCAAATTTTCTTCCAAGTCCTGCAGGTACCTTTCATATATATAAAGTCTCAGCTGTGTTTCTCAGGAGCCTGTAGTCCTGTTGGTCAGTTAAAATTATGTTGTTAAGTTAATGTTGCAAAGCCAAAGCATCGCTGCAAAATTCTAGCATATTTCATGATAATAATGAGGCCTGATCTTTATTCCCTGTTTTGAGCAGCTCAGTAATAAACCTTTCTGAGACTTTGCTTGATTGATAGATGGCTTCTATCCAGTGAGTCCAGATAAGACAGTAGGGAAAAAGCTGCACAAAAGCAAAAGGGAAAAAAGTAAAACTGATCTCAGGCTATTATGGTCTGATGGCTCAATGTGCTACTTGTGTCTGCCAGCATATTGATTCTTTGAATTTGATAGCACTGAGCTGGCACTTCTACCATCTGAAAGGGTAGGATCAGGAACAGCAGAGCAGAGGGAGGTGGTGCCTAGTTTCTGTAGCTTCGAGACAAACAGATAACATGGCAATGATTTATTTTTGACAGGGAAAAAAGAAACTGGTGAAGTTAACTGTTGGTTACTAACCTGTTTTATAGGAAAACCCTTGAATGATTTTCTGCTTATTGTCATTCAGCGCTACAGAGATGATATAATGCAGAATGAACTTACAAGGTTCTCTGTGTGAGTGTTTACCAGCCAGTTTACTGGATGTGTGACACAGACAAGTGTTGTAAATCAGTATTTTCCTACAAAAATAAAACACAATTAGCAATACAATCTACACAAACTAGTGACTCTGTTTGAAAGGACAAAAATGATTAATGGTTCATTGAGTAAACCTCATAAATAATTTACAGGAAGAATCTTGTTCAAAGTTCTTCATTATTAATTTGTATTCAGTCTCCCTCTATATACAAACTCCTCTTCATATCACTAGGTGTCCTATGCATGGAGAGAGAACAGAATATTAGTGAGAGGAGCTGTCATGTAAACGGCACATTGTTTCAGGAGTTACAGTACGTGTGAATGAAACTCTTGAATCACTTTATTCATGTTAGGGGTTTTTTGTGTGTGATTTTCATGGATGAATGTTGCTTGGAAAATGTGTTTCGATGACTTATACTAGAAACTGTGCTGTATTATTTAAGAGGCGTCATTCATATTCCTGGATTTTAAAAGGAAATGTCTTTATCACATAGAGTTTAACATTCATGCTAAGATCTTTGAATTTTTCCCAACTTTCCCCATGAATAGTTTAGGCTGCTGCTTAGAAACATGTTAAAGTTTTGGTTGTGTAGTTGTGGAAGATGCAATGAGGGCTGAGATACATACACGTGTCTGAAAAACAGATTCAGACAACATTACTCAGATGTTGCTAATAGTCAGATTTTACTATAAATGAGCAATATCTACTTGTGCAGGGAGTAATATGGGAACATTACAGAAGGCTGTATTTCCTGTGTGTGGGTTAAAGATTTAATCCTTTATGTAAGATGAAAGGCACTGTAGGTTTCTGAAAGGGTATATGCATTCACTGAGCCAGAGCATAATTATAGCACAGTGAGTTATAAAATTGATGTTTCTATGTTCAGTTTCATTGTCTTGTTGTAGCCTGTGTCTTAATGGATTAATTAGCCCTCCATTAGTGTGTTTACTCTGGGAGGTGGAGTAGTACCTGCTTTCATTTATGTGACTTGTTTTTGAACTCTTTTTTTAAACTTGTTTTTTATGCAATCATTTGATTGTGAAGTTACCTTTTTCTAAATAGGTAAAAGGTGAGGGCAAGAAGGACTAGGTATGTCACAGTATTTCAGTTTTGTTTTGTACCCAGTTTGCACTGGATCTATTTGGAATTCAGATTTTTAAGCATTGCCAATGAGGATATTTAAAGATTAACTTGTATTTTATAAGAAGGAATTGATATATAGAATCATAGAATAGTTAGGGTTGGAAAGGACCTTAAGATCATCCAGTTCCAACCCCCCTGCCATGGGCAGGGACACCTCACACTAAACCATCTCACCCAAGGCTCTGTCCAACCTGGCCTTGAACACTGCCAGGGATGGAGCATTCCTTGGGCAGCCCATTCCATTGCCTCACCACCCTCACAGTAAAGAACTTCCTCCTTATATCCAACCAGAACTTCCCCTGTTTAATTTTCAACCTGTTACCCCTTGTCCCATCACTACAGTCCGTAATGAAGAGTCCCTCCCCAGTATCCTCGTAGGCTATTTGTAGGTTAATTGGTTTACATTTTTGTTACAAACGCTACCTCTGCTTATCTTGTCACATTCATTCTCTCACTGACCCAGTCAGTTTATGTTGCTTAAGAATACAAGCTGATGTATTTCATGGTGTTGATCTCAGGAAGTTGGTATGTGATGTTTTAGTCGGTTTCTGCCTTGGAAACCTGTGAGGACTTTGGACCTTGTTGAGATGATTGCTTTTTCCCCTTTGTCCTTCCAGGAGAAATACCGTCAGATGGAAATTATCAAAACCACTGCCTGAGCATTGATTCAACAAATATAGCCAACACTGTAAATGAGCTGTAAAAGTAGCAAATCTAAAAAGCTTGAGCATTGGTCTGCTTATACAGCAACACCAGCTCTGCTCCTTTTTCTGTACAAATATGCTTGGTAAAAAAGATGCAAATAATTCTAACCAGATTCCGGTTTCTTCTCAGAGGTTTCCTCCATTTCTTCATACCTGCTCTTTCTGCTCCTTATTTCTGGCCACTGGTTATATTTTGTGTTGATGTCAAAGCCAGCCTGTGAATCCTACAGCAGCCGAAATTTCCTTTCCGATATAGAATGAAACAGATTTGCGATAAGATCTTGCTGTACCACTTGCTCTAAACCATCTCTAGGTTTTCTGCACACAGTTCTGACATGCTGCACTGACAACTTTAATAATATTGACATTAATTTTGTAGATTTCAGTTGCGTGCTAAAATGAGGGGTTTGATGTGAGACTAGATCATGTAAGGGCTGATTACACAAGAGGAAGCATTGATTGCTTTCACAAGCTTTCATTTCTGCAAGAGAGCAAATCTTCTTTGCTTGCTATTCATCAGAATCAGTATTACTTGTCTTGTGCATAGGTAATGTCCACAACATGTTTTACCATGTGACTTGTAGAGCATTGGATGATGCCTCTTGCTCTTTTCAAGACACACTTTGGAGGAACACACAAATCAGCTGGACTCCCTCCTGGCACTCCTGGGACTTTTTCTTCCTTTGCAGGTCCCACCATTTGCAGACGCAACCAGCGTACAGTATGAAGGAGCCTATGTTTTGTTTGATTTAGTCTTATATTAATATTCCTCCATTAAAATAGGCAGGCTATTGATAAAGAAAGGAGTATACATTCTATTATTTCTTTAAATAACAAGAATGAACTCTTCAGCACAAGTGAAAGCAGACCATATGCCTTCCCTTTGGGTATCCCTTGGCACTAAGGTTCTGGCATCACACTCATTCGTGTAGAAGCCAGCAAAAGATGTTTAATGGCTTTCAGACTCCGAAATGAGTTCTGTGGCCATGTGTGTCCCTCTCCAGTTGTCTGAGGAGATGAGCTTGAATTACAGCTCAGCCACTGCTGCCAAACACTCTCCATTATTCCAGTAGACCAGGTTGCCAAGCAGGATTTATGGTCCTTTTAACTCAATATCAAGCGATGGAGCAGCATTGTGTGATACAGACTGTATACCAGGGATTCTTATCAATGGAACAGGACTCTCTAAAATCAGGGAGATAATCAAGTCTGTAACTATCACATTGGTAATTGGCACCACTCACAGCATAGCTAAATATAAAAATACAAACTAGAAATGCAGAAGAAATGACTTTATTTTGCTGTAAATTAATGTACTATGCAGATCATACAAATTGCTTTCACATTAAGATTTTCTAACTTCTCTCCTTGCCCTCTGTCCGTGAAGTTTTGAATACGCATGCAATACAGTAGCTCTTGAGATTGGGTACAATCTTGATAATTACAATGGAATATTATTTTTAATCAGTTACAATCTGAGGCAAAGCAAGTTTGTCCGTTGCTAATAGTGATGAAGCTTTGATTATATTAAGCTTTCTTTTTCATTCCTATGAACAAAGACATAGTTGTGCTATAGAAGTAAACATTTGCATTCACATCTAAAAGAACAATTGGCTTCTTCTGCAATATTCATAGTTTGAGACTCAGTTTTAGTGTGAACCAGAAGTCTGTCTTTCCAGTTATTTATAGCTAGAGAAAAAAAAAGGCAAATCATTTTAGAGTGGTCTACATATATTTGCAGGAAAGATAAGCTATAACTGCCTGTGCTGTTATATCTCTACTAATTTGAATATAATGAGCAAACTCTCACCTCACAAAGATTGGGTCCTGGGGGTTAACATATTAGCTCTTTATCTCCAGTGCTATAAAAAAATGTCATTGCCATGCAGCTAATTATATTAAATAGTTACAGATATAAAATACATTGGCATAGTAGTTTAATAGGCAGGCAACAATAAATGACATTGCAGCTATAATTTTCTTGATTCTGCTTTTCCAAAATATTACTGGTTTGTAAGATTTTTTGAACACCCTTGTCAGTGATACAAATAGCATCATTGACCTTTAGTGTAAGCTCAAAAACAACAGCTGTAAACCACAGGTAAATTAGAACATGGCTTATGTCAGTATGATTGCAGTATCTTTGTACGACCCAATAAAAATAAGAAACAATAAAACCAAGAACAACATTTGCTCTTTACTGCTCACCATGAAGTATTCAAGTATTCAAGCAAATTATGCTTCTGTGATAAATAACTGCTGGTGGATTTTACTGGGTGTTGGACTCAGCTTCAAAAAGCAGCTTATCTAGCGAATCCTGTAAACAGTCTATTTCTTTTCTTGTGTCTGTGCTAGACACAAGCTCTGATACCTTTTATGTTATATATGAACATGCTCAGATTTTTGGTAAAAATTCCCTGTAACCATATATCTTGGGCTGACTATCATGAATACATGTATGTTTTTCCTCCTCTATCTCATCTTGTTGCTTGAGGACAAAGGCATTGCATTTAGGTTACGAGGCAATCTAACTAATGGCTAAATTAGTGGTATTCAGAGGATATCAACTAAAGCTAAATTTGTATTGATGTTTACAGTTGCCATTAGGTTTCTGGATGACTAAAGAAACCAATTATTAAGCTGAAATAATGAGACCTGATATTCTGGTGTTATTCTACCATCTCAGACTGTGCTGAGAGCACTGTAGAAGTCATCCCAAGTTACGGACTAAAAAAACCCAAAAGAAAAAACCCATGGAAAATATGCTCCCAACATTAGATAAATAAAACATGATTTGAACAAACCTATACTGGAAGCTCAACTGCTTTTTCATAGCAGTATCAGTCAGACTTCATAGTGTGTTCATGGTTTGCTAGTAAGGCCATTTTAAAATCTGTTCCTTTGTTTAGCTTTAGCTAGATTTAAATGTTAAGAAACCCTAGAACAGCTTGCAAGAATAGACCATTTTTTCTTCACTTTATTAGGATGGGCATCAGAGCTGCTCCTTTCTCTCTGCACCATTCCCCATGCCAGTGAAGATTTAGCATCTGTTAAGTTCAATTTGATGTTTCCTACTGTGTCTGTAGGGAGTGGGCGCCTCAGACATTTTCTGGGAAGTGTCCTAAATTGGATCCATTTGGCTTATTTGTTGGTATTTTTATTTGAAGCAATATATAAATGAGGTTCTGGGAATGTACGCTAGGATTGAAAGGGAATGTTTTCCCTGAGAAGGTCTTTCAGAGATTTTCTGGTTTGGAGGGAACAGGATTTGTCCTTCTATGGCAGCACTTCTGAGAGATGTAGGGCTTCACTTCTGAGTTCCACATAGCCATTTTGTTCTTTCGTGCCAGGTTTAATTTCCCTTCTGCAGAAGTTATAGTGGGTGAAGGATGCCATATTGAAGGTGAACAGGCTGAGATTATATGGCCTGCCTGTGGATTTTTGAAAGTGATATGAATTTTTCTGCCTGATGGTTTTCTTCTTGTTCCTCCTCCACCTTCCACCACATGACGTGCGACTGCCTGGAGCTCCTGTGAGTGGCTGGAGGATGAGCATTCAGTGTGGGGCACCAGAGCGGATGGGATCATCTCCATCCTGGTGCCAATTCATTGACAGAAATTCTTACATGACAGGATTCCCATCCCCACCACCGGCACATCTGTGGGAACAGTTAGGCCTGTGGAGATCTCTGTGCACGCTCTTCATTGTGCTCCTTTGACTTAAAGGCTGCTTTGGTTTGTGTAATTTTGCAAGCTACTGAAGCAGGACCTATTGATATTTAAAAAATAATTAAAACAGAGTATTGAGTATTAAAATGATGCCTTTATGCAGTATCTACTTTTCATATTGCAGTGTAAGATTTTCACTCTACTTTTGCTATTATGAATCCATTACATGTAAATGAATGAATACTATTGTTAACAACCATTTACAGCACACAGTGTAACAGCTCCAAAGGAGCTATTAGAGTTTACTGTATGCTGTGAATATATATGAAGAACAATACACAGACCTCAGCTAAACTGTAATGAGTGCATTGACATAACATCAGCTCTGAAAAGAATCTAAGACGTAGCATGTGAATGGCAAAACAAAGAAATTCAAAGTCCAGACTCCTCTTCTTTCAATCACCCAACTACAGTGTTATGTGATGAGTATCATTACTGGTAACAGTTCTGCAGTGTTGCTTGTAATGGAGTATACAATAATTACCTCTTGCAGTATGGATGACAGCATTTAGTTCACAGTGTCACCTGCTGCATGCGGGGATAGCTCTTGCATTTGGGTTCTCTTGCATATCAGCATGCAGTGTGCATGGGGAGGTTCATAACTTTATGTGTCAGATTTGGAGCATTTTAGGGAGACTATAGTCTAGGTTTTGTGTCCATAGAGTGCCAGAAGAGTGCTATGAGAAAATGTTTGCTGCGTCTGTGTACATATCTCTATATTAATGTCAGAGTTTTGGCAAAGCCTTCAGTACAGATGCAGATCTGAATAAGTGCAAACATGCAATAGGTTTAATCCAAACCACAGCAATATACATTTCTTCTGCTTCTAATACAAATCTGGAGATATTTTTTTCAGAGGTAAGATACATTTTCCTTCTTTGCTAACTTGATTCTAGCATTCCAGTGACAAATGTTATGGTCTACTGCCCCATCACCAGTGTGGTAGGGGACTGCTGAGGGGGAACTCAACAAATGCTCACAAATTGCTTCAGCTGCTGCATTCATTAGGCTGACCAAGGACTTTTGGTTCCTACTTTTTCAATTATATTTTGTGTTGTAGCTTATTGCTTGTGATTGCAGCTTTTAATCTGTTCTGGAGGAAATGCACTGAAATTTTTCATGTTCATTGACCACACTTAGGAATTAGTGGAAATTGAAACTTAAAAGGCTGTGCAAATTTGGTACGAATATTGATACCCTTGGCTTTTTATTTTCACTTGTAGAGCTTTTCTTCCTGGTGATGTTCTACGGACTTCCCAAAACATGAACCAGATTATTGCTAGCTGGCACAGAGTTGCATGAAGAAGGTCACTAAGGTCATCCTTTAATTTTAGTTTCCTTTGAGCTAGTTTTAGCTCCTGAAACTTTGCTGAGAGCCCGGAGTGCTCTCTAACAAGCAATCCTTGTGATGCTTGCTTTTCTGAAAAGCAGGTGGAAGGCAAGATAGAGAGAAAAGTTTTGATCTTTGGAGACCAGAAACAATTCTCAAAACGTAGACAGTTCCACAGGGTAATGCTGCCCGGAGCTTTCTTACTTCCATGGCTGCATATCCTGAAGAAGACAGTCCTCAGCTGTAGTGGCTGAGTAAAGTCAGGGGCAAAATTACGCTTGAAGTTTTAAGTAGAAATGATTTTCCATCACATGGAAAAGGTGAAATTCTCTCTCTCACAAAGTCAGAACATGAATTAAAATGTTTAAGCCAAAGGAAGGATAATAAAAAGCCTATATGAAAAAAAAGAAGATAACATGTCTCTGGTGCCAGGGATTAATTTCTTCAGGCCAGAATGTGAGTGGAATGGAGCAGCCCCACAGCAAAGTTCTTGGCACAGGCAAACCCACGCTTTTCAGTTTGGGTGCTAGTTGGAAAGAAAATGTAACAATTGTGCAGACAGAAACTTGCTGTATCTATGGGGCATTTATTGTTGTACTTCTGGGAGGTATCAATAAAACATATCAATAGCAAATTCATGGTAAATCTGTTCTGTGCATTCTCCACAGCTATACTGAAGGTGACAAATTAAAACTTCTCTCTTTAGTATATATTTCTGATGGAAAGGAATAAACCCATACTTTCATGTAGTGTTCGTAAATTTAACCTTTTCAGTGTGCACTTAAGGATCAGTAGTCGAGGGCACTGTTAAAGACCAGCAGCATTATGGAACAGATTGGCTCCATGGTTTTTCAGCCACTGTTAGCATTGCACTGTGCTGGTACCCACAGAGTTATAACAAGTAGGCTGCCTGACAACATCAGAAAATCAGCACCTCAAGGCTAGTACTCTGTCCTCATAGTTTCTCATCTCTAATAAAAAACTAATGGACTGCTATTTTAATATCCGTTTTCTGAGCACGTCTCCTTTAATTAGGTTCTGCACACTTCTTAAATTTGTTTCGTTGCCAATATTCAACTGTTTTCTGTGTAGCAAACAGATTCCAAGGCAGATGTCCAATCCTTTTGGATTTTGCTTACTGATTGTAACAAATTTATTACTCCTTTCATGCAAACATAGAGCTAAATTCTTTTGTTGAGCAACAGACCTACACCGAGTAGCTGTAAAACCACATCAACACAGCAAGAGCTCAGTAGTGTTAATGGTAATCATTTCCTTTGAGTGGCATTTCCATGTGTTTTACTTCAGGTTTGTGTTTTTTCTTTCTCCCACTTTTTTGGCCAAGAATTTGGTTCAAGATTAAACTTCACTGTTATATACACTTTATTCAAAAAGCCCCAAGGAAAATTGTTCAGGAGTCTTCTCAAACTGAATACCCAAGCCACTCAGGGTTTAGAGTGTAAATAGAGTATAACAGCAGAGAGTTAGAAATAGCAAAGGGAAGGGGTTGTGTATGAGGTGATTGGATTAACTTGGAGGGTAGTTTTTCAACAGATTTACTGTTAGATACAGCAAAGAACCGGATTTTATTTGTTCCAGATCCCAAACAACTCAGTTATGCTCAGTGAAAGCGCAGAATGAGGTTAGGCAGGAAGGATCAGACTCTTGATTATTATTCTGCTATCTTTAAGAAAGAACTTTTAAAAGGAATAAGATGAGAATAATTTTCTGATTCTATTTGAAGCTAGTGTTGTCTTAAGGGATGGGTTCCCATAGGTCTAGGCTCCACATCTGTGACTTGAAGGAGTCTCTATAGACCCATCAGCCAAAGCTGTAACTGTCAGTTCTCTGCATTGTATCCAGTTTTCCACATTACAACGTCACATTTTATGTCCTTTATCAAAGGCATGTGAGACAAACTTCCTGAACTATTTTTGGAGGAATCTGCTACTTTTCTAAATAGCTAAAACCGTTGTCAAAACCATCGGCAATTTAAACCTTACTTATGCATCGTAAGTCTATACGTAGTCTCTCAGACTAACTGCACACACACAGAGTCATTCCCAGTGCATGTGCAGTGATTTGACTGGCTTTGTTCCAGGCTGGAGAGGCTTTGGAGCAGCACGGTTCCCAGGGCCACCACACTCCTTAGCACTGACCGTGCTCGAAGGGTTCATTGTGCAAACACACAAATTCAATGAGCCTGCTTGAATAGATATAGTTACACATGGGGGGAATGTTTGTGATGTTGGGAGCACACTGAGCCCAGCCAGGTTGTGTTGCTGTCAAGCAATTAACTTCCCAAAAGAAATAAAAAAGAAATGTGTCTTTTAGGCCATTCTGTGTGTTGTTTGTACCTACTGGAAAGGAGGACAATGCACATGCTCTTAGCAGCTAACAGGAAGAGTATTTGTTTGTTTTCTCTTTGTCCCTATTTAGACCCTCTCAAAATGCCAGAGCCAAGAACCTTTAATTTATCACCTTTCTGTGTTTGGGGTTTTATTGCACTCATTGCTTAAGCTAATGCAGGTGGTCGTGCCTTGCTTTGCAGCTGCTTTTGCTGTTAATGATGGTTGCAGTTTATTGTTTTTTGCTCTTCCCCTGTTTCTTAGACATAGAAATTGTTGCTTCAGTTTATTTCATTTGCATTTATCAGTTCTTTATCATTTTATTGCCACTCTTCTACTTTGACTCTAAAGGAAGAACAGTGTTTATTCTCTCTGCCTAGCAAGGTTTAAAACTGATTCTCTGTGTTACAGTTGTTCTTTGTTTCTTTATAATGCAGCATCATCTATTGTTTACAGTGTACCTACAAGCAGCAGAGGCTTGATGCCTTTTAAAATGAAACACCTCCATTCTTTCTAAAAGGCTCCTTATGTTTTTGTAAAGCACTAAGTGTCCTGGTGGTCAGAAAAAATAACACTAAAAAGGAACATGACTATGAATGCAACAGAGAGGAAGGAAACTGTTAATTTCAAATGGTTCCCATTACTCAGCAAATCCCCTCTCTGTATTCTGCATCATCTGATGACAGTGACACAGAAAGCTTCTAGTAGTCTTTATTATACCTGTTAGTACCGCAGAGTCAATATAACTCCGAAAGCAAAAGCTGGAAATTACTTGAACTCACACATTTTGGTATCTACAGCTTCTACAGATTATGGTATAGAGTCATGCTAAATTGCATTGAATAAGCAATACCAAGGTTCAGCCATTCTCATACAAATACATGAAGGGCAAAATTAAAATTTTACTGAAAATAATATGCTAATATGGAAATTAAGGTCAGAAAATGAAAGGGAGTGTGAAGAAACAAAACAATCAACTTGATATTAATTTTTTTAATACTAAAAGTTACAGCTTGAAGACTCAAAGGGCCTTTCAGAGATGGAATGTGAGCTGCTTGAATTTTCATGAGGCCAACTTTAAAATAATGTCCTTCCTGATTAGCGCAGTGAGCATCATTGCATTTAATTGGGTAATGACCTCTGCTTAGTGAATGTTATAAACTAGAGTGAAATTTGAAAAGAGGTACAATAGCAAGCTGCAGTAATCATGTTTCTATTGGTATTGCCAATTGGAGATCATGAATGATAAACATTAAACCACAACATGTAAACAGTTTTTTCCCTGCAGAATTTAGGCTCAGACTGATCACTTGTCTCCCTTAATATGATTTGTCCTGGCTATTGAAAACAAGGACTCCTCCTCCCCCGATATCTCTTCTAATGTAATTAGCATCTAGTCAATAATGTTCAGCATTTCATTTTACTGCTTTAATTAACAAATTCAATTTGTTCAAACCGCTGTGAAAACAAATTAAAAGCCCAGTGAATAAAAACCTCTAGTGCCAGAGATGTGTCTAAGGTGTTCACCAACTCTTAAAAGACCATCTTTTGTATTCTTTTTCCTCTGTGAAAATGACTGGGATTGTCAAGACCTGTTCTGACTTTTGTTCCACGAGACCAAGTTCAGATTCATTGTGGCAGGCTTTGTCTGGATTTTATAACTGAGAGAGATGGCTTCACACCCAGAGTCCCAAGTCGAGGAAACAAAGCAAGGCTGTCTTGTCATGGTGCATAAGCTGTGAATGTTGAGCTTTTAAGCCTTTCCAAAGGTTTGTCTTTTCTCTTCAGCTCACCTCTTGCTCTGCCTCTCTCCCAGTCCACATCCACAAGTTGCAATAGGGTTTTTTAGTGTAAATGAAGCAGAGCTTGTACTAGCCACAGCCACCTCATAGTGGCATGTGTGTGTGGCCAGGACAGAGCTGCTGCTTTCTGCTTTAGCTTTTAAAAAGGGGAGTCTTCTGAGACTGTGGCAGCCAGGCACCCATGCTGGCCTCACACTTCTCCCAGTGCTCAACCTGCTTGGGAAACCACTGAGGATCCAAGGGCCCCTGTGTCTAATACTGTCATGCTTTCATTTTATTTATCCCACCCCCCCTTTTCTTTTGTAGATGAATTTACTGTACAAACATTGGCAGAGCTTCGGAAAGGTTGAAACAATACAAATCGGGTTTAATAACTACTGTAAATGTCCCGCAAACTTGGTCAACACATCGGTGTGTATTTATATGCACGATAAACACAAACACACGCAACCCCGTACGGCTGTTTGGAGGTCGGCCTTCCCTTCCTGAAGAAGGTCACTGGCAACTGTGGGCTTTCTGCCAACATGCAGCATTTAGCTTTGCAATATTCATGCGATGGGTTTTTAATATTTACAGCTTTAGATTTGACACAGCTCTCCTTACGTATTCTGATTGCTTTGGCTTTTTCCGAGACCTTCCTGAGGTGGCTGTTTGAGAAACACATTTAAGAGAGTAAATGTTAGCTACTGAGCAGTGCCAGGGCTGGAAATCTAAGCTGCTGAGGTGAATGTTGCACCTCCACCAGCTAGAGGGGCCTCGAGGAAATTTGTTGGTTGAGATTTGGTTTGCAGATAGATGCAGGAGCAGGGGACTATGCATGCAGGTTCTCTGTGGCACTGCTTTGTTTGGATGCTATGCTGTGTAACAACACCATCAAGTTCAGGTTGTGACTTTACCCTGAGCTGTAGATCTAGTTTGAGTGTCTCTCCTTTATCTCTCTCTGTATAACCTGACTAACTCCAATAGCAATCAGGTGTCTTTAAGAAATTTAGTTCAAAATGGCTGGTGGATACAGTGGTGTAGAGAAGACTGACAGATTAAATGGGACTTGCACATGAACTCGATTCTTCAGGAAGCCAGGCTGAAAAAGACCAGTTTGCTGTGTTTCCTTTTGCAGTGTCCTATAGACGGTTTGCCATGTTTCAGTTTGAGAATGTGGAGACTTTACTACTCCACTGAATTCATCTCCACTTTTAGGTGCTGTTAAGTTCATGAAATTTCCCTTGAACACCACATCTGAAATTTTTAAAGTCTAGTAATTTCTAAGAGTGATCTACTATTAGCTAGAATTTTTTTGTCACTGTACAAGAAAAATTGTAGTACTTCAAGCTGAAGTCCTTGAGGAAGTAAACCACTAAAACCAGAGATCTTCTTATGAGCGAGAATATGAAGTTAAAAGCATGACCATGTATTCATGTAAACAAGCAGGTGCAAGAGCTGAGATCCCCAAATAAGGGTCTTTATTAGTGCAACATTAGTGCTCATATTGTCCACTCTAATGTCTCTGGAGGCACCAATCGCTGTCTTTCATTTAAAATTGCCATTATAATATTTAGCAACACATGCTGGTGGTGTTGCCTGAGCAAATCTGTGTCTCAAACGATTGCATCTCTGCTCAGATATGTATAGCTCATGTCTGTCTGTCTCTCTCGGTTTCTTTTCTTTCCTCTTCTCCTTTTTTTCTTTTTTTTTTTTTTTTTTTCCAAATGTAACTGCATGCCAAATGGTATAAATTATCCAACCATCTGTCCCCCTTCTTCAAAACCCTGAGGGAAAATAGATCTGAAGTGTAGCTCATTTTCACCAAAAATGCCAGTTGTAATAGATCCTCACTTTTGCATCAACTCAGCTTGTCACTGGTGGGAAATCCCATAGCCTTAAATTTTTTTGGTAGCTAACTTGGACCCTTTAATTAGCAGGTGGCCAGTTCTGCCTCTGCTCAGCGATGGCAGCAGCTCCTGGACCTTCTGCTTTTTGTTTCACCTCTGACCAGTAGAGGAGCTCCCCCTGCCTGTTACTTCTACAGCGTTTTAAGAAGTGACTGAACTGTTCACGTTTTCCTGATATATTATCTGAGATTTAAATAATTTCATCTAATTATATATCCCCCCTTAATTTTCTGTCATGTAAAATAATAATAAGGGAACTGATTTTGCCACGAGTCAATTTGCAAATCAAGCAGCCTTTGCATTATTTCCCTGTCTACTGAGTTTCTGTGCTATCGCTGTCTCACATATATGTTTCCCCTACTCTGTCTTTCTGACTTGTCAGCTGAAGCTGAAATGCTAATTGAAATCGAAATCTGCTTGTCAGTGTGTTGCCACTATGCTGCTCTCCCTCCGGTATGCTTAGCTGGTATGTTCACTAACTGGGAATCAGGAGCCTTTACGCTGAAGGATCAGAAGTGCAAGTGAGGTAGTCTTCTTTCTTACCACTGCTATCATGTCTTGCAGTAAACCAAACTTGAACCTTGTGGTCCTGTATAAGCTTAATGTACTAGAGACATCCTGCAAAGTCATGTCTATAAATCAGTTTCCTCTTAACTGCTTCCAAATACAGAGGCCAAGAATGAGTTGAAGGCAGCTGACCCTGGGATGGTTCTGAAGTCCTGGGAATTTCTTCATTTTAGCTTGAGCTGTGATTAAGTGTGGAACTCATCAGCTATGCTTCTGCATTGCTCTCTAACATATTGCAGGCTTTTCTGATTTGAAGAGATAAAGAGAACCAGATCTGAGATTAGGAAAGCTTCAAATGCAAAGATCCCTCAAAGATACCTAGCTCTTCTGGCACAATGATTTATATATTATCACCAGAGCTCTACAGCTGAGGTGAAATGAAGTACATAGTCTTCTGTACCTCATATATAAAAACCTTTTATCTTTTGAAGGGATCCATATTACTCTTGTACCCGTCTTTAAAATCTATAGAAGGTTGAAAAGTGTCCACATAACATTTGGGAACTCACATTATACTTCTTGTATCACTTCAGGAAGAAGTTAAAGCAAATAATTTATCTCCACACATTAGTAGTAATACTCATATTGGGGTGAGAGTTTTTTTACTGGGGTTGTAGCCAATATTTCTTCATTGTTGTATTAATTTTGTGTAGCTGTATGTGAATAATACACCAACAGGAGTACCCTCCCGGAATTTGCTGTGGTCAGTAAGATCTATCCTGGCTGAACCCAAGGGTCTTAATAAACTATGTAATCCTGGCATGTCCCTAGGATGTGCATCCCAACCAGAGTTTTCATCAGTTTGAAACTTGCCTATTCACATTCCGCTGTGACTACATTGATGCCTACAGTCATTAAGTAAAGTATTGTTGCAGTTGTGCACAGGAACACAGATGTTTTTTGAATTTCACTTCTGTTAAATTGACACTGTGATAGGAGCCCAGTCATGATAAACACAAGCGCATAAGCAGACAGAGAGAAATTCATATGCGTTTTGGTATGTGAACTTCTGGTATCCTTTGAAAATATTTCCTTTGACTCTGTAGAAAGTAGGTTAGCTGGAACTGTTTACCTTGCCATGGAAAGAATTTCCAGATAGCAATTTTTAGTAAAACTGTGGTCTTTGAGCTTATCTCAATGTGACAGCTCTTCCATTTCAGACAGATTAAGATCTTTCCAAAGTACGCTGGATTGGTGGCTATCCAAGCATATGTCATTAGGCAAAAATGAAGGATAGATATTGAAAGATGTATTTTAGCACTCAGGCATTTGATGTTCTTTTCTGAAGGAACTGGTTCTGAAATAAATTTTATGTATTAACTTAGCACTAAGAGTCATTCTGTTAGCAGAACTATTTAACTCTGCTATGCTGTAGATTTGTATTCTGTGTCCCCACCATGAGAAGCCCGATTCTCCCCCTCTCCCCAAAATGTGCTTGTGAGATCCCCTGGGCAGAAGAAGAAAAACCTACGGGGCTTGTCTTGGGTTTTATGTTCATGATGGCTATCAGGCATTGTGCTAAACAAAAGATCTGGAAAATGTAGAACTTGATGTCAGAGGGGCACTGCATTGGATCTTTGCCTTCACTAGCCTCCAGACTTCAGGAAGAAATTACCAATTATGAGACTGAAGTTCTTTCAAATGTCACTGACCATGAGGTTCAAAAGCAAATTTGTATGATCTGGATTATACTGAGTGATGAGCTGATCATTTTTTCTTGCTCCCACAGAAGGTCAGCATTTGCTGCAAAGACTGTATTTAAAGCTTCCTCCAAGTGTTAGTATGTAATGGCAGAACATAGTATAGCAAGACGTTTAGAATCTTGTTTGCCTTCAGTTTGCTATCTGTAAAACAAAGGTAATGGTACACCTCAAAGGTGTATTGTCAGGCTTAATCCATTAATTTTTATAAAGTTACTTTCAGCTTTTGAGATAGAAGGCACTAAAACAATGCAAAGTATTATTCATACTATTATTATTTTATGAGTCATGCCAAGACGTTTTTTCCTCTTCATAAGAATTCTAATAAGATCTCATTTCTTTATTGCACAGAGATGATGTTTTAAGTTTTAATATTTCCTCAGCAGCAAACTACAATTGTTGAAGAGGCTGGTACATTTTTGAAGAAGCTGGTTCAATGTCCAATTCCTTTTTTGTTCTTAACTGTATTGATAGATAAGTCTAATCTGACAGATGTTCAAAGACTGATACCTCCCAATTACCTGTGGTTTGTAATGTCAACTTGACAATTTTGCATTTCTACAAGCTCAGGTTAATAACCACTGTGCTGAAGCTGAATAATTTATGAATTTTTTGGTCTTCCAACTTTGGAGAGATCTGTATTAATGCATTTCAGAAAAAAAGAAAACTGATTATCTCTAATTGCTGTTTCATGAAGGTATCCATTCTAATAACTCCAACCTGTGTAGGAAATGACACAACAGGCGTATTAAGTAGATAAACAAGGACAGATGAGGGGTTGTACAGGCAAGATGATAATTCTAAACCAAATGCATTAGCATAAATGCAGAAATCTTAGCTCACTGCTTGCCTAACCAGTGCCAGATTGGAGTGACTTGTAGCTATCACTCAGAGGCAGAGGAAGGTGTTAAGAACATGTTTAAATGAGAAGACGATGGCAGCTCTACAAATTTTGACAGTCAGTTTATCTAAGGCACAAGTTCCTTGCTCTTTGTTCTTCACCAGTTCCCGAAGGGCTTGATTTTCAGAAGTGCTGAGCACTTGCAGCTTCTATTGACTTCAAGTGGAGTTTTAAGTGTTCTGCACTTGTGAAAATCATGCCCAACTGGATTAGCACACAGAAGTTTCTCTTTCAACATCAGCCAGAAATCTGTTTTCTTCCTACCTGGCTTTTCCAGCAAAACACAGTTACTGTTTCGTAACAGGCAAAATTGTATTCTATTATGTGGTTCAGTTCCTTGGTGTCTTAGTGAATATGTGTTGGACTTTATTATATGTTTGTACCTGTTTTCACAGAGTCAGAGAAATAAGAGATGGAAAAGACCTGCTAGGTCAGATATTCCATGTGACCAGTAGTACAGCATTGCTCCTTTCAATATGTTTTCTTGTGTATTGTCCTTCTTGAATACTGGAGACATCCTTGTTTGAGCTTGCAGTGACAAAAGCTGCACAACACTTTATCTTTCTTTAAAAAGTAACACACATATTTGGAAAGGAAAGAAAAGGAAGCAGAATACTTTTAATTATAGACTCATAGAATCATAGAATAGTAAGGGTGGGAAAGGACCTTAAGATCATCTAGTTCCAGCCCCCAAGCCATGGGAAGGGATACCGCACACTAAACCATGTCACCCAAGGCTCTGTCAAACCCAGCCTTGAGCACCGCTGTCGTGGTTTAAACCCAGTCAGGTAACTCGTTCACTCACCACCCCCCCCCCCCCCCCCCCCTTTCTTTCCCTCCCCCTACTCCCGGAGGGACAGAGAGGAGAATCGAAAAGAATGCAACTCCCACGGGTTGAGATAAGAACAGTTTAGTAACTAAGGTATAACACAGATCACTACTGCTACCACCAATGATAATAATGATAAAGGAAATAACAAGGGAAGAGAATACAACACCTCACCACCAGCCGACCGATAACTCGCCCCCCCAGCCCTACCAAGCTCTGACCGATGCCTCCTCCAACCCCGCAGTCTCCCAGCCCTTCTGGCTAACTCCCAGTTATATCCTGGGCATGACGTGCTGTGGTATGGAATACCTCTTTGGTCAGTTTGGGTCAGGTGTCCTGTCTCTGCTTCCTCCCGGCTTCCCCTCCTCCCTGGCAGAGCATGAGGCTCACAAAGTCCTTGGCCAAACCAAAACATCCTTGTTATCAGCTCTGTTCCCGAGCCGAAAGTCAAAACACTGCACTGCACCAGCTACCAAGAAGGAGAAAAATGACTGCTACTGCTGAACCCAGGACAACCGCCAAGGCTGAAGCATTCACAGCTTCCCTGGGCAGCCCATTCCAGTGCCTCACCACCCTCACAGTAAAGAACTTCTTCCTTATATCCAACCAGAACTTCCCCTGTTTAAGTTTTAACCCGTTACCCCTTGTCCTATCACTACAGTCCCTAATGAAGAGTCCCTCTCCAGCATCCCTATAGGCCCCCTTCAGATACTGGAAGGCTGCTCTGAGGTCTCCACACAGCCTTCTCTTCTCCAGGCTGAACTTTTCCAGCCCCAACTTTCTCAGCCTATCTTCATGTGGGAGGTGCTTCAGTCCCCTGATCATCCTTGTGGCCCTTCTCTGGACTTGTTCCAACAGTTCCATGTCCTTTTTATGTTGAAGGCACCAGAACTGTACACAATACTCCAGGTGAGGCCTCAAATCCTCCCTCCAAATTGAGAAAAGTATTCCTTTTATTCTACAGGCATTTCTCCTTTTCATATCTTCATCAGAGGCAGCTGCTGTCATCAGGAATATGGGTGTAAGTGCAGGATGCTTTGAAGATTGTATTTGGATTTTTAAAAATAGGAAGTGCATGAAAAGGTCATCTTTGTCTGTCTTTCTTTCTGCTCTTTTGCTGTTTCATCTCCTCTCTCTTTCTTTCTCTCTCATGATTTCTGGACACTTCTCCACTTTGGCATGTGACCAGTGATTCAAAATACCCTAAAGAATGCATGTGTTTTAGTTCCACATTCAAATATATCTTTGGCCAGCCTGTTCCTGAGAAGTCATTGCAGAAGACATAATGGGCCATAATTTTGCTGTTAAATCCAGGCTGATGACAGGAAGAAGTGTAGTCATTCCAGTAATAAAACTGACTGCCCAGTACAACATAGGCTTTCTCCCTCCCCCATTTTCATTAAAGGTAATAATTGGAAGAACAATTTCTGGATACGTTTCAATAAAATTTACAGATTTCTTGGGCAAAATAATTTGTTGTCTGTTTTCAAAGGCCTTATAAAAACAGCTGTCATTTGAATTTTTGTTATTTACATGATGAATCCCTCTAAAGTTTTCTCCTAGGAAGAGAATATTCATGTTCTTTAAATTTTCATTGTTGTATCTATTTAACACATAGTACCTGATGATTTTTCCTTTAATTATTAAAATACTGACTAAAAACTGAAGGAGGAAGGTAACCTTTAATTTATACTCCTGCTCAAGAAGAGGTCTTTTTATAGTTACATTCAGGTCATTTTTTTTTTTTACCTTCCTGTGGATCATCTATACTATTAAGTGGGGTTTTATTCCAATTTAGGAGACACTTCGTCTTTAAACCTGTACTTACATTAACTTTTGTACATGGTTGCCCAGGCAACAATGTAATTGCATGAAACAATGGCATTCTCCTATGTACCATTTATGGCAAGTTTGCATTTAAAAAAACTTCTTGTCTTATCATCAAAGCAGAATTTGTAGCCTTCTGACAGCTGAAGGAATGTTCAAGGGCCTTGATTCATATTCATTTTCCCGTGTAATTTTAATGGGTACCATCACCTTTCATTTGGAGGGTATTTCTTTCTTCCCCCCAATGATAGTTACTGTTTTACATGAAAATTCTAGATGAAGCAGAAGAAACTGATTAAAAAATAGCTCCAAGAAAAGGCTGCAAGTACCATTCTTCTAACTTGTAGCCTGTGAAATTGCCACTGTTTAATTGATCTTCTATAAGCTTATCTTTCCAGTGAGATGTACCATTATTGTACATTAATCAGTGCCTCCAGACATTATCACTGAGGTAACCAAGAGCTAATCAAGCAAGAATAGAGCTGGCGGACACCAAGATGTCATGGATGCCTTGCTGTGTACGAAGTCTGTCAGAGTTTCAGCTTCCAAAGGAACCTGTTTTTGCAGGGCTGCAGACTTTGTATAACCTTGTCATAGCAATGGAAGAAGGGGCAAGCACCCTGAATGTCAAATAGGCAGGCTATGCAGGGAGCCGATGCTTCTGGAATCCTCTAGATAGCAAAAAACAAAGTGACACTGTAATAATAATAATAAATGATGCCTTTTAAGAATAAACAAAATGTTGACATGTTGATTAGTTTTTGCTAAATAGCAGTTTCCAAGGGAAGAGAATCAAACAAAGCAAATGTACAGTGGAAAATATTCAAAATATATCCATCAGTCACTGCAAAGTGCCACTAGAAATTGCATTCCTGCTTTTTAATTGATTGTATTTTATACATGCTCATACAGAAAACCAAAAACATAGACCTCTGAATTTTACTGACTGTTATTTCTGACATCTAGATACCGAATTGAGTAAATAACAGAATAGAAAAGCAATAAGGAAGTGTACCAGATTCATTTAATCAATTTAACTAAAACTATGCTTATTCTTGCAGAGAGATCTGTGTGACTCTTTACTGTCAGTTGACAGAATTTGTAATTCAGGATAGAATGGAGCCTGAATTGTGAAGGGAAGCAGCTGAATCTTTGTGTCATAGGTTCTGTCATGTGAGATAAGTTTCAACTGCTGGCATGTCTCAGCTGCTTCCCTCTTGTTGGCATGTCGATGCCTCGATGGCATCCTTGAAATATTTCCTCCTACCATCTTGCTTGTGGTAGTAGAGAAGCAACTCCAGGGCTGGCATCAGCGAGGTGAATCTGTTTGTCAGGCTGCTGGTGAGATTCGTTTGTAGGATATACCCAAAAGATATCTGAGGACTGTACCTTAATTGTGCCCCTTAATAGACTCATTTATTATGCAGTGAAGTGAAAACCAGACTTTCCCCTTAAACAGAAGGTAAAAACCATAGCTGGTTACCTAGAGCTTTGAAGCTCGATGTTTCTGGTCTCCTTTTCTGCTACCTGATAAAGCAGCTAGGTTTCTCCCCACATATTTGTAACCCACTGATTTTCATGCTACTTCCAGGTGTACTGGAGGAAGAGAATTACTTCTGGCAGACAGAGCAAAGTCAGTGACATACTGTTTGGCTTCTGAGGCTTTTTTCTTCAGATTTTGAAAAGTCACTATATTTCGCATGCTGCATTATGTTCCCGGTTACCAAGAAATTGTAAATTAAAGAAAAGCATTAATAAGCAGATTTTACATAGTTTTCATTTTGTAATTCCTCTGACTTCTGTTGATGTATTCCAAATATAAACAGGTAACAGATCAAAATTTGCCCACTGAAATGCATATACAGTAAATGTAAAACACTGAACCAAATTGCCTGCTGGCGTACATCCATTGACTAAAAGGAGTTTTGCCAGAAGGTAGTTTGGCTCATTATAGCTTGTAATTTGATTATTAATAAGTGGAATAATATTACTAATAGTTGTTAAGCTTTATTGATGACATTCCCAAAATGCTATTACTTCCATAGAGTGAATGTCAGTACTGCCTCACACCGATTTTTGATCTTAGTGCAGATCATATACTCATGATGGGTTGCAAGACCAAGGTCATTAATGAAGATGTTTTCTGTTGGGTGGGAGGGAAGGATTGGTTTTGTTTAATTAAAAAAAACCCCATGAAATAGAAATACTGCAGAGGCATAAATGTTTCCCTTTCTGAATATAAACATCTTGGCATCACCTCACTGTTTATTTTCAAAAACTGCCTAAGTTTTGCTTCCATATTTATCTAACAGCAGGGGATCATTATCCTGTGACAAAGTTCTATTCCACTGACATTATCTCTTAATTAGAATTCATCCTTTTCTAGTTGTATGTAGTCAGCCTGTAGTTCCCACAAGTCCCATAAAGCAATGTGCATTTTTGGAGGCAGAGGGAAGAGGGAAGGTCTCGAAGACCATTAAGAGCTGTTTAATAAGCAGCCTGGTGTGGAAAATGCTGCTTTTATTCTACATGGGCATATCTATGCAGAATTGCTGATGAGGGCCAGCCTCTGCTCTCCTTTACTTCATGCCAGCTGACTGTAAGTGATGTGCCAGGCCGGGAGGAGGGGCACTGCTGTAGTTGAGAAAATAAATTGCTTGTCCTCCTTAGGAGACAAGGAGAGGAATCAGCTTAGGGCTGTACTCATGCTACATTTGGAAGGCAGTGGGGCAGGTAGAGGTAAAGAGTGACCTTGTAAGGTGCTCTGCGGTGCATAGTGTATGTGCATAGGGATGATAGTCGTGAATGGCATAATTTCTACTGCTAAGGTCAGTCACACTAGTCTCCCATGACTCCTCTTTTGGAGATCAAGGCACTTGCAGCTACTAATACATCTTTCCCTTCTCTCAGGGAGCATGAGTAGCATTATTTTGTTTGCCCCTTCGCAACAGCAGATAAGCAGCCTGACCCCAGAAGTATGTATTTGGGTGTGTAAAGCAAAAACCAATGAAAATAATAATGTAGGGATATTAAGGCCCTTGCTCCTGCATCATGACTTTTGGTTATTTATTGCAGTGAGGTCATTAAACATATTTTAATGTCTGAGCAGTGAGCACCAAGTGAGAATATGAAATTAGAAACCTCAAATAGACATTAATAGCTCTATTTCCATGTCTTGTGTTTCAGTGGATAGAAATGTGAGTAGTCCTTTCCACTAGTGTTTGGACACACTACATCTTCTGAACTAATTGGCATCTCCTAGTCAGGGTCTGCCTGCACAAGTAAGAGAGCTTCATGTCTTGGCAAAAATGGAGGAACATTCATCAGCTATTATAAAGCATCTTTGCATTTACATGATGCATGACAACAAAAACCACAACAAACAGATATAAACCAAGGAACAATAATAGTTATCCACAGGTTAGCAAGAATAGTGCCTGCTACTGGAATAGTACCCATGTAAAAATCAGTGTAAAACTCCAAGCTAACAGATGTAACAAAGACCAAAACTACAGAACATTCCCCTAAGATCAGATCCCTGAATGCATATCAAGAAAAAATAGAGTTCTAATTGCCAAATAAGTTTCAGATAATATAAAAGCATATGCTTCACAGTGAAATTATTTCATTTTAAGGATTAGAAAGAGACAAAAGGGAGCAACCATACCTGAATAGCTGTGTAAAGTAAGGCTTTGGGGGTTTTTCGCATTCTCTTCTGAAAAGCAAAGCTATTAGACATTGTTAAGGGAAGAACAATGGAAAAAATTGGTCCATGAGATTCATTAACTGAGGCAATTCCTACGCTGGCATGATATTTTGAAATTGTTTCCTGATAATGTTTTGCTATGAAGAAGCACATGAGGATAAAAGAATTTTCCCTTAAAAGTCCCTTATCTGTAAAGTAGCCCATGTATTATTTCACTTAATGTTTTAAAGTGATGTTCCCAGTTTTGCTTTTCACATTATTATCATCTTCACTTACACCCTCTAAATTCATTCAGATGATCAAACCATTTCTCTTGTCCAGAGGTGCAAAGAAGAAAAACCGCAGAAGATACAAAAGCAAACTCTTAGCAAGTTTATTAAATCCAGGAAGTGGTGTCTAATTGAAAAGTTTGCTAAATTTATTTAATGGTGTGGTGCTACTGAGAGATAACTATTGTTTTGAATTATGCAGTATCCTACTCCGCTGTCAAATGTTTCCTTGATTCTCATTAAGGCTATGATTCATGCTAATATTATATCATTTGGACAGGTTCCTCAAGCAGTGTTTTATTATTGCTTGTTAATTTATGAACATAGTTTCAGCGTATCATTGCACTTTATAATACTAAGGAAGGATGGACTATTAAACAACCGAATGCATCCAGATACTCAGGGATGAGTCAGCTTCTGGGAGACAGCATGTGTAAGAAAACAAAGGGGATGTATTACGTGCCACTCAGGAACATCTGACAGTTTTCCTAAATGGTGCCTTTCCTTTCTCATGGGCTCACATTCCATTCAGGTCTAGCCAGAACTAGATGAAATGGGCATTTTGGCAAAACTTGTACCACGCAGCTGCTTGCTCACTCTCTCCCTGCCCCACACAGTGGGAATGGGAGGAGAATCAGATAAAGGTGTAATACCTGTGGGTTGAGATAACAGTTTAATAATTGAAGAAAAATATAATAATAACAGCAATGGCAGTAACGAAGAAGAAGGGGAGAGGAATAAAACCCAAGGAGAAACAAAACCCAATCAAACCAACAGCAAGTGATGCACAATACATCTGCTGACCCATGGGTAGCCCGTCCCCAAGGAGCAATCTGCCCCTCCTGGCCAACTGACCCCAGTTTCTGTACTGAGAGTGATGCTCTATGGTACAAAACATCCCTTTGGCTAGTTTGAGTCAGCTGTTCTGGCTGTGCTACCTCCTGGCTTATTGTGCCCCTCCTCACTGGCAGAGCATGAAAAAGTGAAAAGCCCTTGACTTAGGGTAAGCACTACTTAGCAATAAGTAAAACTGTGTGCTATCAACATTGTTCTCAGACTAAATCCAAAACCCAGCACTGTGCCAGCTACAAGGAAGAAAATTAACTCTATCACAGCCAAGAACAACATGGTGGGTTTGCAGATTTATCTGTTCCTGATGTTTTTGTTCCAATCTTGACATTTTTAAATTGCCTTTACAATAATTTCTGGATTCAGTAATTCTATATGTCTCTCAATTCCCTGCTATTATAAGCCATTCTTTGAACACACGTTATGCTACATGGATGGTACAATGCTTTTACAGTGAAAGTTGAGACAAAAACTTTTGAGGACCTGGTTGAGTATAGGTATGTACACAATTTTCCATGTTTCTCCAGTGTGGTACCTGGGACTTGTATCCAAGTGTTCATTTAATGGGTAAAATGCAGATCCATTTGACTCTTCTTTAGCTTTGTCCCATTCCCTGTTTATTTTTCACTGTTACAGAAGTACTTCTTGCACTGCTCACGTGGAGTGGCAGGATTGCATCCACCTTCAGTCTTCTCCCAGTTCATCTGACCTGCTAAAATTGTATTGGTTCCTCTGCTTCTGTTTCCCCAGAAAGGCAGGTTTTCTCTTTCCTTTGACATGTAGTTGAGACGGAGGTGTAGCTGAGGGATAGAGTGCTGGGGCTCTGTCCAGTTTTTGAACTGTAATTAGATGCTGAAAAACATTATTCAAATCCTAACATAAATACAATATTCTCCTCTTCTTCCTTCTGGTTATTGTGTTTTCAATGTATTTGCTGTGTTACGGAAACACGTCTATGCTGTTGTCTTCCAGAAGACATTTGCATGTTGTTGCTAGCTATTTCATGTGAGAGTCTGCATTTTCATTACAGGTCTGTGAGGCTCCCAGGCCCAGGCAAGGTGGAAGGCACCACCTTGCCTCTGAGGAGTGGGTTCCTTTGGTTCTGCAAACTGCAAGGAATCTTCATCCATCCTAGGTCTTTGCTGTGACTTCTGGTCACCAAACCAATTTGCTGGGCTATGAATCTCTGCCAGACCATTCTAATTAACCCAGTTCTGGATCTGACCCAGTGCATGTATTGGTTTTCAGAAAGGGCGTGCAGGAGTGCAAGGTTAGTCCTGGACCTGGCTTAACAGCGGGAAAAGGTCAGATCCTGAGACACATGAATAGTTAGTTTTGTGACACAGGGATGTGCTTCTGGTGTGACTGAGGTATCTAGAAATAGCAAGGCCCTCTGAGTTTCCGCTGGAGACACCCTTGGTGATCCTAAAGCTCCCCTGCCAATTCTTTATTTCCACTGTTTTGTGGCTGAGAAAGCAATCTGGAGCGTGAAACTACTTAGCTAGTTTAGTGCATCTGCAGAGATTTCTGAAGAAAGGTATGTATTTCCTGATGCAAACAGATAGGAAGTCACTTACCCTCCTCTGCATGTATCTTTCTCTATTTTCTCACTGAATTTAAATCAAGATGTATTTTTGAAGAAGCATATTTACAGAACAATTTGTATCTTGGTCCAATTTTGGGGGAAAAAGAAAAAATCTTAGAAGAAACCACCTCGGTGTCATAGAAAGCTTCAGATTAGATTTATAAATTCAAAATATTTATTAAAATGATATATAAAATAGTACAGCACAAAAATAATTCTCACACATGGAAACTTAATGTATCTTCCAAGAAAATACCTGATCTTGTATGATGCACTTTGCTTTCATTTAAGGAAGGGCAATCTAAGTTTCTCAGCAAGTATCTGAGATCTTCGACTGTGTATTCATCACACAATGCCAAACAGTACTAAGTGCTCACAAAAACTGCACTGAGCATAGTGATATTTGTCTCCTTTCAAACACTAGCTGTTTCTAAATTCTTCCAGTTCCATTTGTTATGAATGAGAAGTATTAAAAGCACAGAATTCCCTCTCCCCACCCCTCCCCATTTTTAAGTTCCCCATTAGTGGTCATTATTTTCCTGCTTTTGTCCTTTTTTTCCCCCTTGCAATTTTGCTGTGAGCGATTCTCTCTGTCATCTTGCCGTAAATTGATTAATACTGCCCACTGATGCAGTGCACCACATGGCTAATATATCAGTTAAATGGAAACAGCAAACACCACCTGCTCCTTCAGGCAAATGGCACTTTGGAAAATGGAATGTGTAATCAATAGAATTAAACCTTAAGCAAAGCACAGCAAACAAATCCAGGGGCAAGGTCTTCTTAACTCTGTGGTATGAAAGATTCACACCCCCCCCCCCCTTTTTTTTTTTTGTTTTAAATGATCTCTTTGGCTTTCTTTCAGTATATCAATTATTTTCCTTGTGATATACAGTATTCTCACTATAACTGCTATCATACAATTCCATATTGCTTGGATCAAAGGTGAAATTTTTTATTGACATGAAAAGTTTTAGATGGGTCTGCTTCCCTTTATATGTTGTGGATTTGCAGGACCAATTCTTGTCAATGACACTGATAGGTAATAGGATAAATCCTTCCCATTGATGGGGAGATAAATGCCACTTGAATTTAACTTTCAAATCTGCAAGAGACTGCTTAGCATTAAGGCATTTGCCTAATTTGTGAGCACTTTAAAGATTAAGGATTTGAGGAGGAGATACAAAAGACACAGAACTTTTCAGCTGTTGTCAGTATGATCTTCCACCAATAATTCTTTTTATAAATAACAAACCTGGTCAGCTTTACTTCCCCAGTGAAAGACTAAAAATTTAAAACAGGTTTTTAAAAGGAAGGGTAATAAATACAGAGGACCAAATAAGAACAGAGGACTCTTGCAATTTCTGTACAAGGAGGGAAAACATAATCCATACTCAAGATTATTTGTAAGTAACTTCCTTAAGGAAGGCAGATCATCTCTTGGGAGACTTTGGGTTGCCTAACACAGAGTGTCTAGTAACTGTTTTGATTCAGCAAGCAGTTAAGGAAAATAAACTCTGCCCTTAAAGGTAGCCTCCCATGGATCAGAGAAGGCTCTCAGGACACCTTCCACGTCCAAGTAGCCCCAACGGCTCTAGATACTTTATAAATCTGTAGATGAAAGCTTATGAAAAGCTCCTCTCACACTGTATTCCATACCTGTAAATTGCTACCCTTGACACACATCTGTGAGTTTGTTTAGAGATGTATTTTGTCTTGGATAAATCTTGTTAAAAAGACCCGAATAAGGCAAATCATTAGTACATACCAACTGACAAACAAGTAGTCAGCTCCACTTACATGAAAATAGCCCGGGTCTATCTCAGGGCTGCTTCTAACAACTCACAGCAGACTCCATTCTCTGTTTGTGGTGTACTTAGTAATTACGTTCTCGCTGGCAGGATTTAGAGTTTGGTTGCCAGGGCCCAAGCACCATGTAGCAAGTGTTTTGGTAATGAATAAAGACGGCAATCAGCAGCAACCTGAGAGCTAGCTGAATGAGACAATCTGGCAGGCACTGAGGGGGTCCTGCTGGCTTGCTCAGATGGGCAGCAGGCAGGGATGAGATAATTGATAGGAAAGGGTAATGAAAGGAAAGGAAGTGGGAGGGGGGGAGAGGAGAGAACAGATTTAGAAAATAGACAAAGATTTTGACCTTAAAGCTAATAGGCTACTTAGGATATTATTTTATAAAGACCAGGATAAAATGAGCTGGCAGCTGAATGTCAGTATAAAATAATCCTCTCTGTATGTGTGTGTGTACATGTACATGCCGTGGGCTGGGGAGGGAGGAAATCCCCATGTGCAAATCATAGATGATTTCTAGGAAATAATAGAAATGACGTGAGTGGTTTTTTGTAGGATCCACAGTGTTCTCTTACCCACACAGCCTGCTAAAGCACATCAACCAGGTTTCGAAATCAGGAGCTTAGAGGGGTGAAATTCAAGGCAACAGATATGACTTAGACAAGTTCATGTAAATAGGGAGGGGTTTCATATTTTGGAAAAGAGTCCTCATTTGGGACACACTCAATTCAATGAAAGAGTTCCACTGGTTTTTAAAGACCTTGAACTATTCTGAAAAACTAAGTGGATATTTGATTTGCTATTGTCAAAATCATGAAAAACCCTAAAAACACAGCAAATTTTCAACTGTATGACCTGAAAAAAAGGAGAGATTTTAAAAGTAACAAATAAAGTTGTATTTATTTCTCTGCAAATAAATAGTTTTCTTAGACTGAACCCTTGCAGCATAATTAATCATTTAGCCTTCATAGGTATGGAAAAAAAAAACAATCCTCAGACAAAATTCTTAAGTGTCTGAAGTCAAATTCCTCCTAAGACGCAAGATGGGACTAACATTTTTGCATTGCTCTGTCATTGGAGATATGTATATGCACTAAGAATGATCAAAGGGCGTAAGTTTTAACCTGCTACCCCTTGTCCTGTGACTGCAGTCCCTAATGAAGAGTCTCTCTCCAGCATCCTTATAGGCCCCCTTCAGATACTGAAAGGCTGCTATGAGGTCTCCACGCAGCCTTCTCTTCTCCAGGCTGAACAGCCCCAACTTTCTCAGCCTGTCTTCATACGGGAGGTGCTCCAGTCCCCTGATCGTCCTCGTGGCCCTTTTCTGGACTTGTTCCAACAGTTCCATGTCCTTTTTATGTTGAGGACACCAGAACTGCACACAATACGCCAGGTGAGGTCTCACAAGAGCAGAGTAGAGGGGCAGGATCACCTCCTTCGACCTGCTGGTCACGTTCCTTTTGATGCAGCCCAGGATACGGTTGGCTTTCTGGGCTGCAAGTGCACAGTGAAGCTGGCTCATGTTCATTTTCTCATCAACCAACACCCCCAAGTCCTTCTCCTCAGGGCTGCTCTGAATCTCTTCTCTGCCCAACCTGTAGCTGTGCCTGGGATTGCTCTGACCCAGGTGTAGGACCTTGCACTTGGCATGGTTAAACCTCATGAGGTTGGCATCAGCCCATCTCACAAGCATGTCAAGGTCCCTCTGGATGGCATTCCTTCCCTGCAGCGTATCAACCGAACCACACAGCTTGGTGTCATTGGCAAACTTGCTGAGGGTGCACTCAATCCCACTGTCCATGTCAGCGACGAAGATGTTGAACAAGACCGGTCCCAACACTGACCCCTGAGGGACACCACTCGTTACTGGTCTCCAGCCAGACATTGAGCCATTGACCACAACTCTTTGTGTGCGGCCATCCAGCCAGTTCTTTATCCACTGAGTGGTCCATCCATCAAATTGATGTCTGTCCAATTTAGAGACAAGGATGTCGTGTGGGACAGTGTCAAACGCTTTGCACAAGTCCAGGTAGATGACAGCAACTGCTCTACCCCTGTCCATCAGTTCTGTAGCCCCATCATAGAAGGCCACCAAAATGGTCAGGCAGGATTTCCCCTTAGTGAAGCCATGCTGGCTGTCCCCAAGCACCTTGTTGATTTTCATGTGCCTTAGCATGCCTTCCAGGAGAATCTGCTCCAAGATTTTGCCAGGCACAGAGGTGAGACTGACTGCTCTGTAATTCCCCGGGTCATCCATTTTCCCCTTCTTGAAAATGGTGGTTACATTTCCCTTTTTCCAGTCATCGGGAACTTCACCTGACTGCCATGATTTCTCAAATAGGATGGCCAGTGGCTTAGCAACTTCATTCGCCAGCTCCTTCAGGACCTGTGGATGAATTTCATCAGGTCCCATGGACTTGTGTACATTCAGGTTATTAAGATGGTCTTGAACCAGATCCTCTCCTACAGTGGGCCTAGGGTCTTCGTTCTCACAGTCCCTGCATCTGCCTTCCAAGACTTGGGTGGTGTGGTCAGAGCCTTTGCCAGTGAAGACCGAGGCAAAGAAGTAATTCAGAACCTCAGCCTTCTCCAAATCCTGTGTAGCCAGTTCTCCTGAGAGCTTCCTGAGGGGGCCTACATTCTCCCTAGTCTGTTTTTTATTTGCTATGTACCTGTAGAATCCCTTCCTGTTATCTTTAATACCTCTAGCTAAGTTTAATTCTAACTGGGCCTTAGCTTTCCTAACCTGGTCCCTAGCTTCCCAGACAACATCCCTGTACTCTTCCCATGCCACCTGTCCTTGCTTCCACCTCTTAAAAGCCTCTTTTTTCAATTGAATTTTCCTCAGCAGCTCCTTATCCATCCAAGGAGGTCTCCGGGCCCTCCTGCTGCACGTCCTTCTGGTTGGGATGCAACACTCCTGAGCTTGTAGCAGGCGATCCTTGAATATCAACCAACAGTCTTGGGCCCCCCTGCTGTCTAGGGCTGTATTCCATGGAACCTTCCGAAGCAGGTTCCTGAAGAGGCCAAAGTCTGCTCTCTTGAAGTCCAGGGCAGTGAGCTTGCTGCACGCTCTTCTCACTGTCCTGAGAATCTCAAATTCAACCATCTCGTGATCGTTGCATCCAAGGCTGCCCTGGAGCATCACATTTCCAACGAGCCCTTCCCTGTTGGTGAGCATGAGGTCAAGCATGGCACCTCTCCTTGTTGGCTCCTCTATTACTTGCAGAAGGAAGTTGTCTTCCACACAATCGAGGAACCTCCTGGATTGCTTGTGCCGGGCCATACCGTCCTTCCAACGGATGTCAGGGTGGTTGAAGTCACCCATGAGAACAAGGGCCTGCGAGCATGAGGCTGTTCCTATCTGTCTATGGAGTGCTTCATCCGCAGGTTCTCCTTGATCAGGCGGTCTGTAACAGATCCCCACAGTAATGTCTCCCATCGCTGTTCTCCCTTTAACCCTGACCCACAAACTCTCTGTGGACTGCTCACCTGTCCCCAGACAGAGTTCCATACTCTCCAGCCCCCTAACATAAAGGGCAACTCCCCCTCCCCGCCTGCCAGGCCTGTCTTTTCTGAAGAGCCTGTAACCTTCCATTATTGTTTTATTTATTTATTTTTGGTTTACCTTTTAAACACGTTATGGATTTTAATACAGGTCATCTTCCCCAGACTTTCTGTTATTAAAAGATATCACAGTGGTTTTTGGTAGTTTACTGACTCTGTTAAATACTTTAGGAGTGTGTGATTTGCTGTGTCACTAGGGCTGGAATCTTTTCGCGTCTGGTAAGTCAGATTATCTCTGAGGTAGCATTTTGATAGGAAATTTCTGTGTAGAACATGGATTTCAAAGCTTATTCCTGGTGATTCAGTAACTAATGCTCTTCTTCCAAATTTACTCTAAAAAAGTTGTTACAAAGTGCACAGCAGTGCTAGATGTTCTTGGCTTTGGGCATCACTTCAGGATGTTTGCTATTGAAAATGTACTGTGCTAGTGAGAACCTAGCCACAAATGCATCTTTTACCTGTCCAGATTTCAAACAGAAATTATATTCTTCATTTTCCGAGATTTTGAAAAATTTCATGCTGTGCTACTGTGAAGAGTTCACCAGTGCACTGCTTTCTCAGAAATATGGAAGCATGTTAGTGTTAAAAGAAGTTATTCCATGTAGAGTTTTACAAAGTGCTTTGGGATCCTTTTAGATGAAAGATATTGTATCAGACATTGTGATAGGTAGTAGTTATTAATACCTGTCATATTGTGACTTTCTCAGTCACTTTTATTCCGCTTGGAGCAATCTCAGGAAACTGTCTTTTACCCAATTTACCATCATCATGATGTGACCCATATTGTACTCTCCTTCTTTCCAAGACCGTTTGAAACATATTATAGATGCTTTCCATGACCTTTCCTAAAAGCTTTTTAATTGAAATGTTGTCATGCAGCTTCCATATTTAAGATAATTTCATGTTTTGATGGCCTTCAAACACAAGTTGAAAGTGTATTACATATAGGGAGGAGGGTAACAGAGCTGATTTTAATGCGGGCTCTATCTCGTGCTTTGCTGGACCTGTCAAAATGCTGCATGTTCTAAGACGTACGCCAGTTTATCTTTCAGTTTTCCCAAACGTATACCAAGGGAGCAATGACTTCCTGTGAATGCTTCTGCCCAAGTTATACACAGACAGAATTTGAGTTTTTACCATACAACATTACAAAGCGTCTTTGTATTGACCGCATCTTTGACCGCTCCATCACGCTTGGGTGGAAGGCTACTATTTGCTCTCAGGAGTGTGTTAGAAGCTGTGACTGGATTTACTGGATTCTTGGGTTTTTGGGAGGGGAGTATCACCTTTGTTTGCTTATGTGCAGTGCATAGTAGAGTCCTGTCTGCTTGTTTGATCATTATGGTACTGTGAGTTATTATTGATAAAAAATATAATGTCTGTGGCTTGGGAAAACGAGTTCTATGAATTAATTAAAACTATTGTACAAATGGTTATATCTGGTTGACTTAAGGCCTGTGTAGAAGACTTCTGACCTCTAGAAATACTTACATTGTAGCCTCATAAGCTATAAGGTAGCTTAAATAAATTTTCTTAGGAATGTGGATGCAGAAATATCAGCCAGAGCTCTAGGCTCTGTAATTCAGATTCAAACAAGAGAAGAGAAAGCTACATACATAGCAGTGACTTCATCTCAAAATAAACATTCAAGCTGTTTTCTTTTGCATATAATATGGAGGACTATAAAAATCAGCACAATAAGTAGGCAAGATACAAAAATGATCATGCCCTCTATTCTGAACTGTACATAGAAGCTTGTCAGATAGTAACTTACAATATTGCTCCATCATAAAAAACCCAAACCTTCACTAACTTCAGAAAATAACATCATTATACTAGAGCAAAATGTATTATAGTCCAGAACTGAATTTATTCATGCTACAGTTTTCTGTTGCATATTGTTCACCCCAAAATTCCACCAGTTTCATCGTTTGACCTTCCACACGTGAAGAAGCACAGAATGTGCAGCAAAGATCAGTCACTGCAGATAAAAAGTTCTGCAGTGTGGATTAGACAAGAGAATTATTCATCGGGCCAGATTCTCTGTGGTGTAATTTTACTTAGCTGTATTGAATTTGTTGACTGATCCTCATCGACCTTATTTCTTTGACTTCATAGTGGCTATACTGATTTACATCAGCTAAGGATCTGGCTCTCAGTATTTAATTTGCACAGTACATGATAGAAAGTCTTTTGAAATGGAATCTGCAGTGTAATTAATGAGAACTGACGCTTAACATTGTATCCTTTCCCAATAGCCTGTTGTGTGGAACTAAACACTATGGGCCAAGTACTGATTCCACATTGTTATGCCAAATTCCTATTGACCTCAACAGGAGTTTCATGTGAGAAATGATGGCAGGATATATCCTATTATTTCTTGAAAAGGTCAGTGTTCTGTTAAAAGGGAATTAAGCTGTCTTTTTCATAGCCATCAAGCAACTTGGCTTAATGTAGTCATGGAATCTCACCATGATAATAGAAATCTGGCATGCTCGCTGTGGTACACCACATTGTAGCTAACCGTGAGTCCTTGTCCTTGCTTTATCTGAGGGCCAAGATTCAAACTTTCTGAATTAGATATTAGTTACTGGAAATGTGATCAGCTCCAGTTGGAGGAAAAATGGATGCCTCTGTCACCAACATGTATTAACCATTTATATTTCTATTAATTCTTTGCTGAGTTCTTTCTCCCGTATTTCATGTTCTGCGCATGAGGAAGGAAACCCTTGAATAGATTTTTGGCTCTCAGATAGTAGGATCATAATAACTACAATTCAGACACTGAACAGCATGAGCTTACAGAGAAAAATCAGTCTGTTGCTGGTCATTCAACGTTACTTCTACCTCTGGCAAAGCCTAATCAAAATATTCTCTGAATTTGCTGTAGCTGTTATTTATCATTATTACAGTTCTGTGGCACCTTCATTTTCCACCTGTGATTTTAGTCTACCTCTTGATCTCCCAAATTGCTTTTAAGTGCTCAGACAAAGTTGAACGCTTAAGTTTTCTGGTGCCATGCAAGGAGACTGCTTGTCCATGCAAACCACCAGAGGAGGGTAGAAGACATTTTTTCCCCTGCAGCTGGGGAGACTGCCAACCCAAGCTAGAAGAGCACTAGCTCCATCTTCTCCAGCTACAGCTTCCTCTGTAGGAACTGACTTGAAGCTTGAAATCCTTGGTTTAGGCTCAGAGGCCTGGTGTCTCTATCCTACCTTCATCCCCAGCTTTTCATTTTGTCCTTCAGCTGCCAGACTCTCACCTCCTGAACCTGTGCTCATTGCTTGTTTTTTCCACTGTGGACCTGCAGGTTCTCCTCTAACAGCAGCTGGCTATGGCTCAGGCACATTTGTCCCTATTTGGTGTCTTTTTGGACCAGTCTTTATCATGACTGTATAAAAGCCTACTTGTTTTTTCAAACCAATTTTTCAAGTATGTACTTGGGATGCATTTTATATGTTCCTTCTTAAGGTGTTTTGTCTTGCTTGAAGCTGAAGTCAGTTTGTCATTTCCCCCATTCCTCTGCATATTAAAAGGCGGGAGGATTCAGTGACTTCATAGCATCCCCAGTAGTTTCCCCAATCCTGTTTTAGGGAGATTTAGATGCTTCAGTCTTGGTGGTTCTTGGTCTCTGAATTTGTATTTCAGCTTCAAACCTTCTGTGTTCAGAAAAAGCACATGAGCTCTCGGGAGAATGACATAAAGGTGGGGAAAAGACTGTGGTACCTTCTGCATTTAGAATCTTTGCCTCTCCTAGGCAAAACTCAAAAAGAAAGAAGTTTGTTGCACTATCTCTTGTTGCTCAGCAAGACAGAAAAAGTCAGAAATGGGAATATATATATTTCCCTAATTTAAGTGACTGGTTGATGAGGAGCACCACTGTGGAATCCTGAATTTGGGCTCATGCTGTCCACATCACCAGCACCCTATTGGGGTCATTACATTGCATAATGTATTTCCCAGTTTGCCATTCATAGGTAAAGAAATATAAATAGAAATGGCTAAATGGGAAGCCTTCCTGTGTTGTTATCATTTGAGAATGAAAGAAAGGAGGTGAGTTTGGGTCTGTTTTGTCCTGCATCGTCATTTATCATCTGAAGACCTTTGCAAGAGCTTTGGCTTTCTTTACAGAACATTGGCACAAAATAGAAATACATATTGTTAGTGAGCTGTGATACCTACCAGCCTTCTGGTTTGGATTGAGATATTGGTCTGCCTCTGTAAATGTTTGTAACGCTAAGTGATCCTTATTTTAGCATTTTTGCTGAGATTTGCTCCAAGCTAGGAGCTTGATCTCAGGCTTTCTCAGTAATCAGTGAAGAAAGACACTTTCCAGAGTGAATTTGTTCTTAGGTTAGCTGAAATACTTTCTGAAGGTGTCTGTCTCTCCTACTTACCTGTACAGGTTGCTTAGGGTGACTAACTCCTAAATAAGGTATACCAATTCAATTACAGAAGAGTGTGTCCTCCTTAACCTAATCTGGGGGTAAGTGGATCTAAAGCAGCATGAAAGCAAGGGAGCTGTTGGCAGAGTATCTCCTGAAAAGGAACCCTGATTTTGGAAAAGCCTTCTGTCATCTGAAGTACCCTGGATTCCCCCACAACCCCTCTGAGAGGTTTGCTCTGCTGCTGTATGTCTTTCCTAGGAAGATGGGAATGGCATGGATATTTGGGGAGTGGTATGATTTGGATAAGACTTGATTTCTGACAGGCCATGGTAGTTAGTAAGTTTATATTCTTTTATTATTACAAAAACAGACTGCTGTAGTGAATATCACAGAGGCTACTGCATGGATTTCCTTTTTGGGAAAAAATGATCCCATCAAATTGCCAGAATGACTCATACTAAGTGTTTGAATCATTTTTATTACACTGCTGATGATGTCTTGGAAAAGACAAGTTTTGGTCATCAATTTATTCTGCATCTTTTATATTGACTGATTCGTGTATATCAGAAACATGGTCAGTGAGACATTTTTATGAGTTCAAAGAAAGATGTTCTGTGTAAATAACATCTAGTCAAGAATAAAAAGCAAAATGTGCACATATGACCTGATAATGTGCAAGTATGATGGCTTTAAAGCTGTATTTGGTTTGTAGTATACTAAATCAAAGACCTGGATAAAGAGACTGCTCAGTGAACAGAAATACGCATTATGATGGTAAAGGACTGAAAAGTTTTATTGTTATGCAGACCTAGCTAGGTCCTAAAACGGGGGAAAAGTATAAGAGAAAAAAAACCCAAACCCAACAAAATCCAAGCAGGCAAACCTCCCCCCTCCCTTTCTTTAGTTCTTTTATGTCATGAATTGTTTTCAAAATATTTCTAGCTTTGTTATGCAGAAGGTTGGGGGGGGGGGGGGAATAAATCAGATAATTTTAAAGTAAGTTATTAATACCCTGCCACTGGTCATATGTATGCTGCTTAGGTAGTGTAGCTGCACTGTGGTTTTTCAGGATTTATTTTTCATTTTATAGCTCCCTCTTTGTGCCATATTGCATCTATTTAACACCTCTCTCTGCAAGTTTCCTTCATGATTTCTTTTATAAGTCTCAGTTACACTTTACAACTTAGGCTTCCTTTACCTTGAAGCTTCAACTAAGAGCTCTTGAGACTATAAGGCAAATATGGATACCGAAGCTGAGAGAAAAACTTGGGTCATTTCCTCTTGTACTTATTTTGCAGAGGTTTGTGTGGCCTGCTAAGGGTACACATCAAAGAGACCTTGGTGTGGGCTGAGCACCACTTCATGGGCAAGGTGTAAGCAAAAAGAACTAATGAAGGAACCGATGATTTCTCCCTCCCCCCCATCATCAGTCTGACTTAGAAATAATCCTGTTAAAAAGCAAGAACTGGCAAAAATAAAGCAAATTAAAAAAAAATGTGGGTTTAGACCTGAAAGATCACATGGCTTCTTCTACAAAAGGATGCCAAAATATCTTATATTTAAACACTTCAAATACCCATACATAAATACTCGCTTCCAAATAGCTAGAAGCATTTGAGCTTTTTTATCTCAGCACAAGCTGAATATCATAATGTCTGCACTTTCCAATGAAGAGATTTTTTTTCACTTCAGTTGTACTTCAACCACTACATTAGACTGGGTTTGAAAAACTCAGCAATATGCCTTAAGAAAAGCTTCAAGAAAACCCTACAGTAGAGTCTGAGTAGGTTTATCTTATTTCATATTAGTTAAGGGTAAGGCTTGCTTGTAGTCCCATTATAATCAGTGGGACTACTCCCATTAGTGTGGCAAGCAGGATTTGGCCCTTTGTTTGTGATTACACATTCCCTGCCTGGTCTGCTAGACTGAAGGGTATAATAAAATTAAACTATTGGATTAGAATGGTAATTTCCAAACACAAATCAGCAAGGGAACATGATTAAATTTGCTGTTGGAGGATAAAGTGAAGCATTCCTATTTCTCTCTTGGTGTATCCAGGCTGCCTCATGGAAGTAATTGTGTGTATCCTGAACAAAAATGTGGGGGGAAAAAAATAAATATGCGGAAATATAGACAGAAAAATGTATTCCTAAAAAGATTCTTCTGATTCTTCTTGACATTTAGATCAGCAACCAGAGCTAAAAGCTACCAAATTGTTAAGGCCTCCTCCCAAACAGATTTCATCTGTATGGGACTAGGAATAGCTTTTCTGCATAAATAACTCTCTATCTGAAAAAGAAGCCACCTTTATTCTTTTCTTGATGAACTAGGAATGTGAGTATAACACAGTGTGCTCTGGAAGGGAAAATGATTCTAGTTTCAGTCAAGCTACGGTTTTTAGGAACTTAAAGGTTCATCCATCCCTGTTTACCTTAAAAAATTAAGAGAGCATAGCTTACAAAACAAATGTTATTCAGTGATTTGCTGTTAGAGCTTATGTTCAGTAGTTCACATCTACAGGGCATCAACCAAACTCCTGGAAATATTGAAAATTGCCCTACTGAGTTATGCACACTTTGGATCCATCTCACAGCAATTTGCATTTCAGCTTCTACAAAATTCTTTGAAACATGACAAATTAAGCTTCTGTGTTTTCTGTCAGGATAAATAGCATAATCCTCATTTAACAGACAAGCAGAGCTAAGGCCACAAATGATTCGTGCACTTCCATCTGCAATTGTGTATCTACTAACCTTTCAGCCTGTAAAAGTCATTTCCCAGCTATATTTCTGGTTTTCACTACTCTCACCACTGGTCCCTGACATCTTAAAGTCTTTTGAATCATATTAGACTCTAATATACTTCCCTTTTCTTTTTTTCCTCTTAATTTTTAAACCTACCATGTAAAGGTGCAATCTGCACATCTTTCAGAACATATTCCCTTTTTCAGAGCAATAGAAGAACATCAGAAATACCTTACTAAGTCAGTCAGTGGTCTGTCTAACTCAGTGTACTGTCTCCCACAGTGGCAGCAAGAGGTGCTGTATAAAGAGAGCAGATGAGCCTGGCCACTACCTGCAGCCCCTTCCCTTCTCAAGCCCTCAGCAGCCACAAGCACTGGATTAAAGATATTAGAGAATACATCCCTGGCTATTCTCTTTAGGATCTGTATATGGGCCTGCTGTACCTGAATCATCTAATCTCTTTTTGAACTTGCGAATACTATCTGCCTCCACAGCCTCCTGTGGACACATATTCCAGAAGTTCAGTGCCTACTGTTAAAACCCTATACTTTTATCTGTTTTAACTCTGTGTTCCACTAGTTTCAGTGAGAATGATGTCACCTGGTTTTAATTCTGAGATTTAGTAACAGCTCTGCTTTCTGAGTTCATCTTACCACCTACCTCCAGGATTTCGCAAACCTCGATCACATCTCACAGCCTTCTCTTCTCCAAGCAGAACAGTCCCAGCATTTTCAAAATCTCCCCATTAGGCACCATTTGCAACCCTTTGCATAGGTACTCATTTGGAACCCTTCTTTGTACCTTCTCTCATTCTGCTGGGTCCTTCTTAGGATGCAGACATCAAACGGTACTCAAAAACATTCATATTCACAAGGGGGTGTGTAGCAGAAAAATCATTCTGGCTTGTATGTGACAACTTTTCTCCTGGTTCCCAACATCCTGTTGGGATTTTTTTTCTTGGCTGTCATTGTAGCAAATAAAAGTGGGAAGTGGATATTTGACATGGTTTTTCTTAACACAGAGGAGGAGGAATGAAGTAGTTTACTTAAGCTCTAAACTTTTCAGGATGGAGTCTTTAAATAATCATTTAAATAATCATCTGCAAACTGAACCATTTGACATTTGTCTTGGTTTTTTACAGGTCAGGGTTTTTTTTTCTGTTCACAGTTTAAGAAAGTAACAGAAGTGTAGTGCCAGTGGTGATTAGGATGGTTTATGGTTAATACCAGTGGTTGCTGGTTAGGAATGAAAAATAGAGTAGTTTATCTTAAAGAAGACTGCTTACAGTAGGTTCTGTGTGGTTTATTCTTGTTGTTTTTAAATTAACTAATACTCAAACTGGACCAAGATTTAAGAAAGGGAACAAAGAACAGGTAGAAAATATACACCCAGTTAAAATGATACCCAAATGGGTTTTAAATACTCTTTTATTCCAGCTGCCTATGGAGGGCATATCAAATGCCTTGCAGACCAAATAAAATAATAAACATCTTCCCTTTGTCTGATATCCTACAGCTGTTGCAGCCTTTTGCTGTGATTTAGTTACAACACAAGACATTTTGTCAAGACAGGCAGATACAGCAATGACTATAGGGTTTCCTAGAGATGTGGGTGGAATAGAGGGGACTGTGCACCAGCCCCTTCCCAGACATGAAGTCAGGACATGAAGTCAGGATGTGCTGCTGGATCTGGGAGGCACTGCTGGGACTTGCACAGAGATGTGCCCAGAAAGGGAAGAAGAAATCTGGGGTTCATTTTGGGCAGCACATGCTGGCCTTCCTGCAGCAACTGAAAGCCATGCTTTGCTTCATGCTGCAGGCAGCCCTTACTATTTTCCTCATGATGTAATGGAGTTGTATATATACTGAAAAAGACATATAGTTGGGTAGATATTGACTGTACCAGTCTATGTTCAAAATCGAGTAAACTGAAGTTTAGGACAATATTATACCATAAAGAATATTGAAAGTATATTTTAATAATCTAACATGATACTAAGAAAATAAAAGAGGACTGTTCAAAAATATATTGATTTTCATGATAACCCCTTTTAGATCATCAAATGTCCCCAGGTGAAGCTGTATAAAAAAGACATACAATTTTTTTCCCGTACTTGCTAATGACTCCAAGTGATATTTATCCTTCAATTTCTTTATTATTCAAAGAAGTAGGTAGTTAGCAGTTAAATACTTAAAAAAAAAAAGAAAGAAAAAGAAAGGAAAATATTAATTAGGCATTAAGTAAAGCTTGTTTAACTAAACAGTGAGAAATACTATAGGAAGGAACATATGAAGATAGGCTGAGAAAATTGGGGCTGCTCAGCCTGGAGAAGAGAAGGCTGCGTGGAGACCTCATAGCAGCCTTCCAGTATCTGAGGGCTATAGGGATGCTGGGGAGGGACTCTTCATTAGGGACTGTAGTGATAGGACAAGGAGTAACGGGTTAAAACTTAAACAGGGGAAGTTTAGATCGGATATAAGGAGGAAGTTCTTTACTGTGAGGGTGGTGAGGCACTGGAATGGGTTGCCCAGGGAGGTTGCGAATACTCCATCCCTGGCGGTGTTCAAGGCTGGGTTGGACAGAGCCTTGGGTGACATGGTTTAGTGTGAGGTGTCCCTGCCCATGGCACGGGGGTTGGAACTGGATGATCATAGAATCATAGAATAGTCCTTTCCAACCCTAACTATTCTCTGATTCTATAAGGAAAAACATACTTGCTGTACCAGAAAGTACCTACAGAGTTTGCTCTAGTAAAACACTCATCCTCCTACAAGGGATGGTGATGAGGTAAATAGATATGGTTTATCTAACAAGAACACAGCCTTTGGAAATTAGTGGGGTTTGCCCCCATTAGGTCTCTGGAATTTATAATAATATCTTTTTAAACAGATAATGATGGAACTCACATTTCCATAAACTGTCTTAGATTGAAAAGTTATACCATTATATGAAAGAGAGAGCATAAAAGTATTTTAAAAACACATCAGGAAGACATCTGGGTGTTGTATGTAACAGCAATTCAGGTACAGGCAACTGATTCAACCAAGATATGAATCAGTCCTGTTACCTTGCTATAACCCACAGCATTCCTTAAATGCTTCTGGAAAGAGAGTCAATACTATTTTTACAAGAAATACTTCTTATGACACCTAATACAGACTGACATAGGACCAGTGCTGTTCAACATCTTTGTCAGTGACATAGACAGTGGATTGAATGCACCCTCAGCAAGTTTGCCGATGACACTATGTTATGTGGTTCGGTTGATACACTGGAGGGAAGGAATGGGATACAGAGGGACCTTGACATGCTTGAGAGGTGGGCCTGTGTGAACCTCATGAAGTTCAACAAGGACTAAGTGCAAGGTCCTGCACCTGGGTTGGGTCTGGGGAGGATGGATTGAGAGCAGCCCTAAGGAGAAGGACTTGGGGGTGTTGGCTGTTGAGAAGCCCAACATGAGCCAGCAGTGTGCGCACTTGCAGCCCAGAAACTAACCATGTCCTGGGCTGTATATCAAAAGAAGTGTGACCAGCAGGTCAAGGGAGGTGATTTTACCCCTCTCCTGTCCTCTTGTGAGACCCCAGCTGCAGTACTGCATCCAGTTCTCAGGCCCCCAACACAAGAGGGATGTGGACCTGTTGGAGTGAGAGTCCAGAGGGGATTACAAGGATGATCAAAGGGCTGGAGCACCTTCTCCTACAGAGACAGGCTGGGAGAGCTGGGGTTGTTCAGCCTGGAGAAGAGAAGGCTCCGGGAACACCTTAGAGCAGCTTCCAGCGCCTGAAGAGGCTGGCAGGAAATCTGGAGAGGGGATTTTTACAAGGACATGTAAGTGATAGGACAAGGGGGAATGGCTTTAAGCTGATTTAGATTAGACATTAGGAAGACATGAGGGTGGTGAGGCACTTGCACAGGATGCCCAGAGAAGTTGTGAATGCTCCGTCCCTGGCAGTGTTCAAGGCCAGGCTGGACTGGGCTTGGAACAATCTGGTGTAGGGGAAGGTGTCCCTGCCTGTGGCACGGGGTTGGAACTGGATGAACTTTAAGGTCCCTCCCAACCCAAAATATTCTATTGTTCTGTGATTTGGGAATCTCACAAAAAATGCTTGTCTGCAACATTTTTAAATGGCATGGCAATAACGTTACAAGAAAGGCGGTGTTCTCTGAGCTCCAGTGCTATGTATGGATTGTTAGTGGCATGATGAAACACTACCTTATGCTTGTCAGAAGCTCTATCTGGCAAACATACCTGGCACTGAAAACTGCCATGACACTTCAGTCCAGCAAGGCACGAATGGAGTTAATGCATTTGAGATGCATTAACTGCAAATATATATAACATGGCATGTATAGAAAGGCCACTGAATCTTTAAAGGGAAACAGGCAGAGCTAATAGGTTTCTTTGAATATAAACATCAGTATATATTTTTGTGACTCAACTCAGCATATTCTATATGGGCTGTAATTTTAAAATTAGTGGTTGGAGGGAGAGATAAGCACCATCAATAAATTAAACTGTAACCCAGCGGTTTAGTCATGAAAGGTTAAAATAAACTTGCTTGATTGATTATGAATTTTAAACAGTTTTTCTTCAATGTAATCAGTGCTCTACCAATGTCATTGCTCATTAAAGAAAAGATTTTCATTCCAACATTTGATTGAGGATGTTTTTTCTCATTTGCATTTTGCTTTCAACCGAGTAAGCATCTTGCCTTCAGAATTATTAGATTTTTTTCCCCCCCTTGTCTGTCCATAAAAGCCGTAAAGTGGGATAGAGCAGTGATTTAGAGGGATACTACATAAAGATTGAATGAAGATATTGACTAGCAGGCCCTAATGCAAACAGGACTGTCTGATGGACTGCCTTTGACAGAATGATGGAAGGGGGCCTTGTGGCCTACTTAGCTGCCCTTCTAATTGGCCTTTATGAATATTTAATGAAATCAAGATGAAATTAAATCAGAGCTTTTACCTGCTGAATCTTAGGGAAGAAAGTAGGATATTATTAGATTTTCCTAGCCCTTGTACACAATAAAACTGTTCTGAAATGTCTGTGTGTTAGTCAGGTGGCTGAGATATGCTTTTTATCCAGGGACTTGGTTTCTTCCAAAGGAATTAACCTTTTTACCACAAAAAGCAGCATGATTTTCCATTTGCATGCATCACTGGTATTTTATTACTGGCATAGTATAATGTTTAAGCCATAAACAAGCAACAGCTATTCCCTTTGAAAACATACCCTTAGCAAATTCTTAGTCTATGCCAATTTGAAGCCTTTTAGGGAACTTTGAGGTCATATAATAGTTTCAGAACTACATAATGTTGTAGCCTAATATTTTGTGCCACATCGGTTGATATATGAGAGAGAATTTGCACAATCTCATTTCTCAAACATAATCTAGGTTGCATCAATAACATTAAATTATAGCAATGAGGTATAAAACAGTCTGACAGGCTCCTGCTGTAGTACACTCTTACATTCATTTAAATGTAGATTTTGTTTTTCTGAGTGGAATGCCAGAAAAGCTTTTCATAGAAGCACAATGGACAGATTAATCTATAAATGGTAAATTCAACAGTGAAGAAGGTTTTCCCCATTTTTAGTATTGTGAATTTTATCTTTCTCCCCTAAGATAAGCTGTTTATTCACAGTATGTTGCTTTCATGCATTTTCAGTATCATTTTTTGGACAGAAAGGAGTTTGGTACTTAGAGATAAACACAGCATGTTAATACCAAGCAATGCATGGGTAAAACCTTACAGATGTGTCTAAATAAGAACAGTTCAATATTGTTCTTTAAAGGCTTGATTTCTCACAAAAATGTGGGCATCAGTAATGCTCCCTTTGGTCTCTAATGTGGATGTCGCTATGTATATAAGACAGTGAGCAACAGACAGTGCATGGCATTATTAGGTGGGGCATGGATGAATGGATACCTAGCTTCCCTCAATTTTTAGATATGTGTAACTATCTCTTCCTTAATGCATATTCTAGTGGTCATGTTCAAAGGACTGTTTGTACAGGGCTGTGCATGAGGACTGTGTGATAAGCTCCCAGATGCTGTGAGCAGCTTTTTGTCTGGTGCTTGTGCTTCCATGTGTCTGGGCTAATATCAGGGTTAATAGCAATAAAACACCCACTCTGGGGTAGACCACAGGCCTGTGCATTCCACCTTCTTGCTCCAGCAGTGCCCAGTGGCAGAGACTTAGGGGAAAGTTATCAGAGTGGATCCCTAATCCTAATGTGCTTCCACCTTAAGTCATGACAGCAGCTGTTTCAGTCTGCACCATGGGGTGGGCTTCTTGATGGGCTCCACAGGACCTCTATGGGTAGCTGTAGGAGCTAGAAATAGTCAGATCACAAACCAAAAAATAGAAAAAGGAGAGTGATAAATGTTAGAGCGAAACTGAACAAACTAAGAGCACTGGTGTTTCTGTTGTATTTCACAGAGCTGCACCTATACTTACACCTATACTTACACCTGGCTCTTGCTGCAATGGGAAGACCTAGGCTGAGCTGACACTACACATGCTTGGCCACAGAGAGCCCCAGGGCCAGAAGGAAGCTGCTGCAGAAGCAGAAATTAACAAAAAAGTGCCTGCACTTTCCTGTTCAGCTCTCACACTGATGCATAGTTCTGCTCTCACACTGATACATACTTTATCTTCTAATTGTATTTTTTCATCTCCCTTTCAATGGTGTATTAGCTGTGAAGCTTGGGTGTTGGGAATTCATAAGCAAAATCTGAATTCACACAGAAAAAGCAGTTATCCCCAAAGCTCCATTCCTTCCGGTAGCTCTTTACCCAGGGGACAGCCATCTAGTGTAAACAGCAGCCTACACCCTGATGACTAAAACCATTTGAGAAGCAAACTAAATGAAGTTATATCAGCATATTTTGCTTTTCGAGTCTTCTCACTGTATACAAAAAATTGAAGGATGCAAAAGGGAGTGAATAGTCTTGCATGTATCTGCATGCATGAATGCTGAGTTAAGAAAAATCAACACTTGACAGTCTTCCAGAGGCTAAGGGCTTTGTATAAAGTCATGTATGAAACTGGCAATGAAAGTATAAGGCTCTCCAGACCTAATTTGGCTTTACATGAACTGTACGGATGGATGGCATATTTCAGCCCACTGCTTAGACTAGTATATTTTTTGCATCTTATTGTCCAAAATCCTTTTGTAATCAATCCATATGGAAGATGTAGATAGCACATGTATTTTCATACAGCTGAGAAAAGGGTATGTGCCAGACACTGAAACTTGAAAGTACTTTCTGCAGTATTTCCCAGTAACTACTCAAATTATTCTGTAACGCTTTGTTTAAATGGACTGTGAATATTAATGTCACAGATTTACTTTCAGTAGATTGAACAATCAGTTTGTCTTCAGATCAAACAGGTATGTAGTGGATTTCCACATAGAGATTGGATTGCTTATTTAAGCACAAGTTTTAGTGGTTTTAATTAAGAAAAAGCTGGGGGTTGCAGAAACATGGTCAAAACAAGGTAAATTTTGATGCATACACAGAGCAGTGCTTAGAAAGATAAGTCTACTTGCTTTCTCAGAAACCATATCCAAGGTATCAGTAGCCTTTGGACAGGAAAAGCCATGTCAGTGAATTATAATTTGTTGAATGCTTATGAATTCATTCTGTTCATCTCTCTGTTGAAATCAAAATTTATTTAACATCCCACTTTAACATCTCACTAGTCTGTACTTGATGCTTTGGAGTTTCATCCAGTTTCCACTCTTGCCTGGACCCCTAAAGTGACCTCAGCAGTACTAAGGCAGAAAATAATTTCCCAAGTGAACAATATGGTATGAGGCTGATAATGAAGTTTATGTTCAAGTCAAATCCAGCTATTCATGGGGGATGCATTCCTTCCTGATGCTGATCGAAAATGAAACCAGATGCTTTAGATTTGGGGAGAAATTCTGACAGTACTGGATGTGACATTAAAGTGGTAAAGTATACCAGTGACTCTTCTAATATCCCAAAAGGTCTGAGATGAGTGAAATGTGTCCTGATTTAGGCTTAACACATTTCAAATAGAAAATTCATTTGTGGTGTATCTCAGTGTATTTCTTCTCTTATTACTTCTTGGCAGCAACTTCTGTAACTTGAGAAACCAGTGCTATCTAGAAATCATACCTAGTTTTATCTGAATCTCAATTCACCCTGGGCAGAAGATCAAATTGCTAATTATTTTGTGGCTAGTTACCAGTGTGTGAAAACACAGTAGAAATCAGGAGGGGTATTAGCCAGGATTCTAGGAAATTAGTATTTGCCACATTTCTGAAATCCTGCACATTTTGAAAGAAATCCATACTATTTTCTTCTTCATTTAAAGGATTTAGAGACTTGGTAGCATCAGTGAGTTACTTCAGAGGCCTTGGCAAGGCCAGGAGTGGAGTTTGGGGCAAGAAGCTAACGTGACTGTCCTCTTTCTCTGTTCATCATGGAGTTGGGGGAAGATAGTTTAAGGGTCAAGCAAAGAGTAGATGGAGTCACCAGACAAGCAAGGCAATGTATTTCCCAGGCCAGGAAGCAGCAACAGCAGGTGCAGAGGTTGCAGAAAGTACCTTTCAGTGCAAGAACCAGATGTGGGTTTAGCAGCTTGTTTTGGTGAACAAGCCCAAATCACTTCCAGCATAGCTTTCTCTGCAAAACTGTTATGATACTAAATTGTATCAATGTTTACTTCGATAACTTGCATCTAATTATGAACTGTAACAAGCAGTATGATAAATTAAGAGAATATATGTCTGTTCAGGTATAAATGCCTCATCATTCCAAGGTAATGTGCCTTTTTTCCTCTGTTTAGGACGTCTTCACTCCTTTATTTACAGAATCGAGGAGCGATTAGTGTCAACTTAGCTGCTGGACCTGAGAGACAGTCTCCTGGGATCTGCTCCCAGTTGTGTAACTCATTTTTTCTGTCATCTTAGGTATACCACTCTAACCATTTGTAAAACAGCAACTACACCAAATCAGACCAAAGGTTCATTTTGTCCTGTAACCAGTAATGAACTATAACAAAGAGATCATTGAGAGTTTCCATGGCGGGTATTTGTGCAATAACACAACTATACCCAAATTTCTTCCTGAAAATATCAGAAAATGGTTGAAGTCCATATGACCTAATTCCTTCTTTCTACTCAAAAGTAAACCTGAATATTTTCATTAGATGTACAGAAATAATTCTTAAATCATACTTCTTTCCTTTACTGACTTGTGCTAGTGTTTCAGAGATTAGCTATGCATATTGTAAGAATTATTAATAAAATGTTTTAAGTGTTCAATCTTTCTGCTTCATTGAACTATCCTTGTCTCCCACCATTAAATAGCGGTAAATGGCAGTCGACTTCATTCTTTTATACCATTACTTACTGTCTGTGTCCTTTTTCCCTTCTAAATTAGAAGACCCAGATCTTTGATATATGCTCTGTTGATATAGAGCTATATGTTCACAAAATTCTTTTCATCTGTTTCAAAAAGTTAGCAGTCTTTGAGATGCAGTGACCAGAACTTAATGCAGCAGGTAAAGAAATATTTATAACATCTGGAGTACTGTTGATGTCTGATAATCGACTCCTATCTTTATACTTTACAGAACTGCTGTGCAGTTCACTATATGTAATGCATTTTCAGATCATTTGAGGATATATACTACCTAGAAGCAAAGTACTATGACAGTATTATCCATTGCTTTGTATGCCTATGAAGTGAATTCCATTTCCTGGATCAGACAGAAATGAAACCAATATCCGAGCCACTGTATTATCTATATACAAGTTCAGAATACTCTGATCTCTCACCCTCAGAACATAACACAAGATCTTTCTGCAGCTGATGTGGTATTAAGTTGATTAGAGATATTTTATCTAAGAGTATCACTGGGCTCCAAAGCTCAGCAGTTAGAGTTTGTGCCCAATTTGGTTTAGTTTAATCCCGCTGTTCCAGTAGAATTTCACCATAGGGTCTTCTACTTTTCACATTTTGTAGAAAATAGAGCTGAGCTGTAAAACACCATTCAATCTCAGCAATTCAATCCAAATCCAATTCATTTGATTCCAGTCAGAATTGCATTCAGCAGTGATCAGCAAACATTTCTAAAACCAAAGCAGTAAGCAGCAAATACAGTATGGTTCCAATAAGGAGGATGCTTTCACTGTGTAGGGGATAAGAGATCTTTGTAGAATCAAATTTCCCAGATAAGTTATATATACACCTATCTTCAACAAACAAGGGGGGAAAGAAAGAATATCTCAACTTCACAAATGGAACTGATCAAGTTGACAAATTATACCAAAAGTCTGAGAGCTAAAGTGAAACACAGTTTGAAATGAGATATGAGACCTTCAGCTGGTAATAAATCAGCTAATGCTGTGACACCTGAAGAGCTCGCCCAACAACCTTGGACCGGAATAGGACAAAAAATTTGGCGAAGAATTTCAGCAAATTGAATTCTTTCTAGCTATTATTATGAAAAGAAAAGGACAATTAAATGGGAGGAGTGGCAAGTTAATATTAATAATATAATATGAAACAATCAATATAAATTAATCCCAGAATATAGGGTGTAAATGTTTCATTGTCATTCATCTTAAGAAGTAGGATGCATTTCAACTGGAATGCACAGGGAAAACAATTACACAGATGCATGTACATTATTGCATTGCAAAGAAATGAATGAAAGCCTTAAATTATTACTAAATAGCTACAATTCTTTTCCCTCTTTTTTTTTTGTTTTGTCAGGAATAATGACTATGTTTATGTGCCAAACGAAGGCAAATATGTATTAGTCAGACTACTGGTTCAGGACTGAAGCCTATGACAGTATCTTTAATAATATACAGTGTATTTAATATCCGCTTTTTTTGTGTCCTGCACAACTTATAATTATTGCTAGCAGACAAAGAAGAGAACAGTTGGGGAAAAGAATGCAGTGGAAAAATCTTTCACGATCACTAAGAAATGGTATGAAAAAGATAGGCAGAACATATTAGAGACAGCATTTGGATTCAAGCGAGTAGAATGAATTGTACATATACTGTGAGACTGCTAAACCTTGAAAATGTCTTATAAACCCTCCATTACATCACATGAGATGGAGGGTTTGTAAGATCTAAAATCCTAAAGCAAAACCAGTTTCAGCCTGCAGGCCCCTTTGGAATCTGGGCTGTGCAATTACAGGTACTGCAGATGGTGGAAAGCTGAAGGCGCTATTTATTTTTTGGTGGCAGACCAAAAGTACTCACATGGATTTAAAAACAAAACAAAAAGTGCTTCTTATTTGCTTTAGTCTCTGTGTGCCCTCAGCAGCACATTCTGTGGTTGCTTAGATATGGACAGGTTTTCAGCAAACTGACTCCAAGTTCAAGGGCCAAATTCTCTGTTGGCACAACTCCATCAACACTAATGGTGTTAAGCCAGCAGAAAATTTGGCTCCAAATGCTGTCTGATTGGATAGTCTGTCCATAGACGCCAAGAAGCCCAGAAATTTTCAGCACAGTTTAACTCAGGGTAGCTAGAATATAGTCTGAGTGTGGGCTGTGTTTTTCATAGTGAAATCAGGACTAGAGATGCTCCAGTGTATGGAGAGGAAACACAACATTTGCCTATGTTACTAACCATTTGCTTTTGGAGGATTTGGCTCAAATTTGTAGGAGCTCTGGAATCAGGAGTTTAGCGGCCAAGTGTTATTACTATTCCCTTAATACAGACACCAGAAAATCGCTATAGCAGGGATTCTTGATTGTGTTGTGGAAGTCTCTTCACATGACATTCCCAGGTGGTCGAAACCAAGCCATACAGATAGAGCTGTCGTGGGGTGGGCAACCTGCAGTAATGGCCTGACCATTGCGGGTTACATTGCTAGACAAGTTTATTTCAGAAATACTGTTTCTCTTTTTTTGGGTCTTTAAGGACAATATATGTTGGCTCTCCATACTATTAAATGCTTCAATAATTGATACTTATAATTTTTGAGTGCTTTTTGTTTTCTTTCAACCAAGTAGAATGAGATTTCATCTCTCAATATTTTCAACTGATTTGGGATGCTAGGAATTAGGTCTAAGGTTTAAACTATGCCTAACTGATCTAGTGTCCTAGGTTCAGCACTGAAATCACTGAAATCAGAACTGAAACGTTGCTTAATAAAGATCCAGATCACTTTATAAATACTTAGGCCTCTAGGTCAGGTCAGCATTTTGATGCAAAATATCTTGGACAGATATTTTCATTCAGAAATTATTCTCTACAAATACAGCTGCATCCGTGAGTTGCCACCCATATAGTTTATTTTATTGTGCTTACAAGTCCCTCATTAAAGAATGTTGTCCTATCTAGATTGATAACTTTGCCCCAAGCCATTTAGAGAAATCCTGTTTTGTTTGCTAGTTTGAGTGCCATGCAACTTTTCAGTTCTACCTACTATTTCTATGAAATCACCGATCTCCAGTTTCATTGGAGCAGAATAAATAGCAATTTTTTGTTATTAATTTTAATTTTTTACATTGCTACAGCCACAGGCTTAGAAAATAATTTACAGAAACATGTTAACCCTCCCTCCAACTAAAATCAGCGACTGCTGCCCTCACAGTGTTCACATCGATGTGGATATAAACTCCAAAGGTCTCTTTAGCGAAAGGACTGATGTGAGAAAAGAAAACTCAGTTGTTTTCAGAAGCAGGCCACAGCTCGCTGGCATGCTCCCAACAAATGCTTTCACTGGCACTGGTGCCCCATAAGCACTGAATTTGTTTTCTCATACCAAGCAATTTATGATTCTCATGTAAGGCATGACAGCCATTCATCTTTCTCAGAGGACAAGCAAACAGGGCAAGACCAGTACTAACACTGTGGTGTTACCGTTACTCAGTACTAGATTTATTGGCATTGTATCTTTCAAAGTAACAGGAGGTAGCTCAAAGCCATCCTCTACAGCAGCTGTTTAGTAGAACGTTTCTCTGCTAGTTGCTTTCATATTTTAATCCCAAATCAACCAGATTAAGGAGAAAGAGGAGAAGCAGCACTACAGGGAATAGAGAACTGCATAGACAGCAACAGGATGGAGACCTGATTTCATACCTTTTAGCTATCGCCAATTTTGTTGACACTGTCTAGCGCTATAGGTTTCCAATTCTCCATTCCCTTTCTCAGCCAATTCTGCTCTTTATTCCTGAAACATATCTGTGACTCAAGGACAATATGCTAATCTGTTGTTTTATTGAAAAGAATTCTTGTCTAACTTCATCAATTAGATTTGAGCATCTAATTCAAGCTCATTGTCTAGATTTCTTCAGTAATATGGAGAAAAAGAAAAGCACATTTTATATATTCCTTCCTGAGCTTTGTGTTTACCACGGGTAAGACTAACTGTCCTTTGGAAGTGTCTGTTTCTCTTATTCTACAAGAATCCCATCCGACCACTTTAGTTTTGATATGCATCCTTTAAAGATAAGTGAGATGGGTCCAATACACTGTGACTTGACAGACTGCTGACAAAATTCTCCTTCAAACTTACTGTTTGAGAGACTGCAGATGTCCCAGTAATGCTGAAATCCTACAGACTTTAGAAGAGCACAAACTGTCAATTTGTATGGTTTCTCTTCAGGTATTTTATATTATGTATATTATGTGTGCCTCTAACTACAAAAATTACAATTAGGTTCCTTCTACAAGTTTTATTTTACTGATATCTAGTACATTCTAACTTATTTTCTAGGTATTCCTTCTTCTTAATATAATGACCTGACAGAAGTGAATATCAATTCCTACACTAAAACAGCATGATGGAGTTACAGAACTTTTGGGTGAAAATGAGAGAATGCTTTTACAAGCAATCATTTGAAGCTCCTGTTCAGAGCAACAAAGTCACTCTTTTCCTGTAATTTATTGCAGGGACTTCATTTATAAAGAGGCTTCCCCATCCCAACAATTACTTGGAAAAAAATTAACATTGTGTCTGTCATTTCTCACATTGAACTGCTTCTATGCAAATTTTTACATATACATGTAGAATTATAACTAACATCAAGCACATCTAATTCTACTGCAGTCTATTAGTGTTTTGTATATTGTCTGTCTCTAGAAGATGAATATATATGTGGGGGTGTATATATAGATATATTTATTTGGTTTTGTGGTGTACATGGGTAAATGGAAACTGTGCAGTATGATGTAGCTATTACCTTTTACCTTCTTTGTATGTGTTCTTGTGAAAGCAGAAAAACCTGTGAGGAACAGCTATAGTGATAAGTTGAGCATGCACGAACCTGTCATATTCTCATCAGAGTTCTCTGTGTCTTGTTCTCCAGTGTGGCTTGAACGTTCTTCCCCCACATCCACAAAAGCACCAGACAGATTTAACTGCATGCATCTATGACAAAAGTTTTCCTAGTAACTGAGCTCAAACTTTCGGTAAGCGTTTGCAACGCAGCTATATTCAAGGACAGTAACTTGGGCTTTTTTCCTTCATCTTTGTAGGGATTTTATTTTTTGTTTAATTACTAACAAATTAGTTGTGCAAGACCTGCTTACACAGCTCAACTTTCCTGCTTGACTGTGCAACCAGTGCAACACAAATGACCCCCTAACCTTAATGCTGAGCAGGTTGCTACAAGATAGAGCCTCAACAGTTGTAATACACACGTACTAATGAATACAGGTATCTAGCACAAGCAGTAGTGGTGGATTTCAAACTGCTGGAGGTGATGACTTTAGAGGCATGGAGAGAAGATCAGAAATTACGAAAAAAAGAAAAAGAAATCCATTCCAGACTGTCGTACTCTTGTTTCTTTCATGCCTAATTCAAAGAGTTTGCCCTGTTGGCTGTGTGGCAATGTTTGTATCAAGAGTTCTTCCTGTTCCTTCAGGAGTCCCAGTCTCTTACACTTTTTCAGATGTGTTCTTCAAGCTTTGTCTTCTCAAATAACTGAAGTTAATTGGATTTTAGAGAATAAACAGAACAAAATGTGCTCAACCCTTAACCTCCTTTTCTTTTGCTGTCTCTCATAGAAGTTAAGTCCATTAATGCTAACTGGCTTTCTGATTCAGAAAATCATCCTTCTAGAATGGTATTATTTATAAGGTTATATTTAGTACCACTTGAAATTCATCTGGCTTGTTTTGCTTGTTATTTCTGCTTATATAATGTGATTTAAGTATTTCAAAACTCCTTTCCTTATTTTTAGTTTTTTTTTTTTCTTATTCTACAGCATCTCTCTTTTGCTGGAGAAAACTTTGCTAAAGAAACTTAAACTAGAAATGAAAGTTTCTGCTTCCTTTCTTCACTACTGTGTTGAGAATCTCCCTATGAAGATTAAGCTTAAAATACATAATCCAGAAAGAAGCATCAGCAACCAGATGCTTCAGGGAAGTAGCTGTCCTCATGTGCCTTCAAGTCTCTACAAACTTTAAATCAGTTTCAACTGATGACAAGTCTTCAACTGAAAACCTTGTTCAAGCCACCAATTTGGGTTCTTTTTTAATGGCTAGTGTATGCAAGGAAGCTCTGAAGGATGATTCACTCTCTTTTAAGACATATATCTGAGAGAAGTAGAAAGATTAATCCTATAGAAGTTATTTTCTCCCTCCATTGATAATGAAGAGAGCTAAAATGACTGCTTACACTAGATGACTAATTTCTAAAAATCCAAGGCTGAGAAATCAGTCAGTCCAATGAAACATGGAATACTCATATATAATCTTACAAAAATTACACACAACCTTATCCAAATCACTGCACTAAATTATTTCTGAGCAAGAGTATAGAAAACTTTATTTGGGCTGCCTCAATAATACTTTTAAGTTATCAACTGCTCTGGCATGGCATCATCTTTTTGAGGGAGAAGTTCAAGTAGTAGCCTTATCCTGAGTTTTGGACCTTTAGTCTCCAATGAGCATTTATCACTTGTTCGGCATAGCTTTCCAGATGTATTATTATGTGCTCACTATAAAGATGCAGGGAAAAAGTATGTCTTGATTCCTGAACTCAGGGGCTACCCTAACTGTGACACTGAGGGATGTAAGAGGGTGACCCCCTTAGGATGACTGTATAGTGCTGAGAGATGCCCACAGTAGGAGCCCCACATGTATGTTCAAAGTGCCCTCTGGATCAGTCTGTCTTTACAGTACTAAAAGGGGGGACTAGCCAGCTAATAAAAGCTCCTATATTGAGTACCTAAAGTTAGATAATGTCATGCAGCACTTCAGCATACAGCTCAGCTCAAGTTGCAACAGTGAATGGATTCATCGTTTTGTTTTTCCCTTCTGAAATTGCTCATAATTGCAATCTAGGGGTACAAACACACAAACACTGAGACTTTGTGGGCCTTGCTTCTAGTAATTTTCTGAAGATGCTGATCTAGAACCATTTATATCAAGTGAGAACTTCTCCTGCAGTCTCTAAAGAAACATAATTTATGAAATGTTTATTAAAAATAGGTGCTTTCTGATTTTGTACACAAGGAAATTCTTACTGTTCAATCTCTTTGAATAAGTATTTAAAAGCAGCTTGGTCATAATATATTCTATGTGTACTTGTGATCAAATGCAATTTCTTCTTGGAGATTATTTTACCTAGGCTGCTTCCCCCCTTAGCCATCTTAACAGTGCCCAAGGTTACTTTAGACCAACATTGATAAAATTCATTCACTGATTAAAAAATGAAGTCTGATATCAAAACTCTATGTACACTGTAGAATTCCGTTGTTACAGAGTCCTTATTGTCTTGGGTTCGTAGGCTGCAGTCTTTGAAATATTGAATTACTCTATAGCTTTCTCTATTCTCTTTTCCTCTGCATTTTAAAAGGTGCTCATATATGATCATTTTACAGATGCCATTTGAATACCAACAAATTTTCAGATTCCTCTGAAAGAAGCAGATGCCAGGAATATAATTGTTGCTCAGACAGACTTCCTTTAAAGTTTCCCAGCTGTTGTAAGAGTTTTGGATTAACCTCTACTTTGAAATACTTAAAAATATCCTACTATCTATTATTGTCATTACATTTATTCAGGAAGCCAAATAATATCTAGAACAAGTAGAGCACAGTATGATGTTTATTTCTGTAGATGGTAAACTAATAACAGATTATACAAGAAGTTTATTGCAAAACCAATAATAGATAACTGATATTTTAGATATAGTATCATCTATCTCTGATATCATAAGCCCCAAGTGTCCTGTGAAGGAAGTAGTGCTGCTGTACAGTGAAAAGAAAGAAACAATAAGGATTGTTTCTGTTATTTTATGCCACTAAATCAGGGCATCTATTCAAGCTAAGTTGTTAGTAAATATAGATGTAAACTATATATTTATATAACTACATATACAAAGTAAATATGAATAAAACCAATTATCAAAATATGCAAGATATTTTTTTCTAGGATTTTAACGAATCATCACCCAACCAGCCCTGCCCACAAAAATCTAACCACTGTTTTAACAAAGTGTGGAAGCAGAAAGTGATACTACACATTTAAAGTGCATGACTGGCATCACAGATCTCTAATTTTAGCTGACTTCACCACTACTAATACATTTACTGGTATTTAATGTGTAAGCACAATAAAGATAGACAATACAAAATAATCACGCTGTCCCAAAGTAAAGGACCAAATAAAAATTGCTCAAAAGCTGTTGAATTTCAGTGGAAATTCAGTTTCTGCTTAGCTCTCTGGTGAACTGATGAAGCAGGTCATAGAAGATTCCCTTTCCAAGACAGTGCTCCTACCAAGGGAAAACTTGTGGCAAAGTGTTTTGCTGCCACTGGACAGATTTGGGGAGGGGGAATTAAATGTTGAATGCACTGAGAAAGGGACTGAACATTCCCACAGTAGGGCAACGCTGCCAACTGGGCCAGACACAGCATGTCTGTGCAGGAGGGCCTTCCCCAAACCCTTGAGACCAATGCTCTTTCTAAGAAATTAGGAGACATGCAGAAATGGAGTAGGGTTCTGGAAAACCGTTAAAACCCATTTTTAGCATGCAGAAGAGCCGAGGAAAGCAAGCAGCTATTGTTAGAGAAATAAGCAGCGGCAGTCAGCGGGAGACTGAGAAACACTAATCACTGCTAAATCACTGGAAGATGTCCCCACTAAGCAGAATTGCCACCCCTGCTAACCAGCAGCCATTGGCATTAAATATTGTGGAGCTGAGCTCGGCTCTCTCAGAGGCATGCTGATTAAAAATGCCCTGATGAAATGGTGTGTACTGTAAGAAGTGGTACTTAGTATTTTGTCTTCGTAATACTTTAAATTGCACTATATCCCCACAAGGTATTTTGCCATTTTCCATTAAAAATGGGGAACTTTTAGAGGTACAGAACAGCTGCAGTACGCAGCTGACTTCATTTTGGGGTTGAGGATGCTCAGATATTTTGAAAGAGGCCCTGAGTTTTCACTGTTTGCTGGGTAATAATGAATTGTTTTTCTTTACGATAGCTGTTTTTAAACACTGTCAGTGTCTCTAAATCAGTCTTAATACCTCTTGCTTAACAGATTAGAAGTTATATCAAAGGCTAGAAACTGTTCCTCCACATCAGCGTGAGATATTATGGTTCATTTGTTTTGACCATGCTGATTTATGATTTCATAGTGGTAGCTCCATTAAGGTCTAGAATGGGTTTTCAAAGCATAAAAGCACAAATTGTTTGTATTTTAGGACAATTTAATGAAGTAGTTAAAAATTATTCCAGACTGAAAATGTTTTCTAAATTAAGGGGAAAAAAATATAACCTGCTAAAATACTGGAAAGCAATGAATTAAAAAAAAATCAAAGGGACTCACTCCTGATCATAAAAAAATGCTTTTGAATACGAGACCAGTTGGCGAGTATCCTTTTTTATTCCCTATTCTCCCAAATGCTTGTGATGTGCCCTGAACTAATACCGCTTTCTTTGTACTTTGGAGGATTTTCAGGGGAAATTGAAAAATAAATAAATAATGCTCTCTTTATTACTGAAGGTCACATTTTGATTATTTTTAATAGGAATTCAACAGAATCTTGCCTGACTCAGTAACACTTCCTACAGAAACAGGAGGAAAACATCAAATCCTTCTTTCATGAGCAGAGGAGATCCTCTCTGCTTGTTGTGTCCTACACTGTTTATGTGCAATGACTGTGTTTTTTGCTTCCTCTCTGGTATGGTTTCTGAGGAGGAAGAAGCCATAGCTACACATAAGGCTTACACTTCGTCCTTGGAAAAGTGAATGAAACATATAGAACTCCATTGCCCTTAAGGAATTTTCCTGTGAAGGTGAAAGCAGTAGGTGAGATTAGGTAGGATTCACTCATGGAACAAGCTATAGAAAAGATATCTGACCCCATAGTGCTCTTGTCCCAAACATTTGAGTGTTTTTGTCTGACATTGCAATATCCGAATATAGAATCATAGAATGGTTTGGGTTGGAAAGGACCTTAAGATCATCCAGTTCCAACCCCTCTGCCATAGGCAGGGACACCTCACACTAAACCATCTCACCCAAGGCTCTGTCCAGCCTGGCCTTGAACGCTGCCAGGGATGGAGCATTCACAGCTTCCTTGGGCAACCCATTCCAGTGCCTCACCAACCTCACAGTAAAGAATTTCTTCCTTATATTTAACCAGAACTTCTCCTGTTTAATTTTTAACCCATTACCCCTTGTCCCATCACTACAGTCCTAAGGAAGAATCCCTCTCCAGGATCCTTGTATCTTCCATGCGAATTTAATATTATCTGCAATACCCATAATTAACTTTAGGGAAATGGAGATCTTCCCTTTTAAGGAATAAGTGTGCCTGGACTAAGATTTTGGGGATGGTCTTGTTTGTTCATTTCCTTTATTTTTATTAATATCTTAGATCTGGGGAAGAAGCTTGTGGAATCCTTCAGCAACATATGATAGCTGGGCATAATTAAAGAAATAGATCCTGGTACAAAATTTCTCTTTTGAATAGTCTGAGAAAAACATCACAAACCCAGAGCAGTATTGGCAGTCCTAAGAAAGAGCTCTCTTCAAAGTCATGTGTGTTTTGTTTCTCTTGAGTTTGTAGAGAACCCCCTGAGGCCTTGAAAGAGAGACACAGTAGTGGAAAGCATCCCTCATCCTCCCCATCACTTGACTAACTCACTATGTTATATAGAGAAAGAAGGCTGCCTCAGGAGGAGGAGTGCTGGAAATCAATATTTGATCAGATCTGCTTGTGTTTATTGACATAAAAGAATATTTCATAGAATCAGTGAGGTTAGAAAGGACCTTGGGAGATCATCTAATGGATGCTTAATGTCACTGAGTGTTTTCTAATCTGATTGGTCCTCTTCCATATACAGAAATGGTCAAAAGGTACTTCTGCCTCCAGGCAGTGATACTGGTTACTGAGGAACTTCTGACAGCTGCTTTCAGTGGTAGTGGAGAGAGAAGCACTGGTTGGCAAGCACAGTGCCCATACTGAGACTGGAATAACTGGTTTTATAGCTCAGTTTTCTGGATGTTACACGATATCACATATAGTACACAGTGGAGTTCTTCTGCCCCAATACTGGGGTTTGTCCTAATGGCTGGCAATGCAGAGAAGAGTTGCCCATGTACTGAATCAAGGTGAAATATGACATGATACCTGTGATAATGAAATATTGGTAAAATGGGCACTAATCTTCAAGATGGTTATTAGCACATTAATTTAGTAAGACTCTTCTCCAGCTCTGGAATTCTTGTGTAGCCAGTATCAAATCTCAAAGGTTACAACCCCCCAGTTCAGTAACTGGATGTCTGAAAAACATATTCTACTCTTGCAAAAAAAAACCTTATTGTCATTATTTATTTATTATTGATAACTGAAGATCTTGTTCCACAGGAGAGATATGCATATGCCCCCTTCCCTGTTCCCCCATGATCCTGCTATTTTGAGAGCTTGTTGATACACAGTTTGCAGGTGGCTCAGAAGATGAACCATGCAGAGTGTTTATTCTATCTCATGAAAAGGCCAGTGGCTCCTTGACTAATTCTTGTTGCATCCTTCATAACTGCTAGACCCCATTGTTGCTGTACTGTGACCTTCAATTATAGTGTGACTATTTTATTTTGCTTATTATTTTATTTTATTTATTTATTTATTTATTGGCCATACAAACCCAGTCTTAAGTACTATGCTCCCACTCAGAAAAGTGACCTCTATTTTGAGGCATAATACTTAAGACCAGACATTTGTAAGCACTAAAGATACATAATTAGATACTATTTTCTTTTTAGGGATTTATAGTGTTTCTCATCACTGTGATATATGTTTGCTTAAAAGTAATAGTTAATTTTAGTAGATAGTAATAGATAGTACTTCTGTAACAGGTAGTTATAATCTAGGTATATTTCTCTGTAAGTATATTACATATTATTCTTTGAATATATCTTCTCTGGAGTAAAAGCTGCACTGTCATCTTGGGTAGAAATATCCAGTCTACTTTTAAACATATCAGCAGGGAAATACATGGAGCAGAATGGATGGCAGCATGGACTGGAAAACTTGCTAACATCAGTATAGTATTTCCTCTAACAGGTTACAAATTATCCTGTTCTTATGCTGTTGAGAATGGGGAATAATACCTCTCAGAACTATCACTGCATATTTATTATCAAGTACTGCTGTAGATGGGTGATTTCCATAACCCTATTTATACCCCATGGAGTCAAAATCTAGTTTATCAGTGCATCTGTAATGAACATGTGAATGCTGTGGAGAGACAGGACAGTGGTGAAAACAAAGGAAAAAAGAAAAGGCAAATACTCTAAGCTTTGGGTGGTAAAATGCCAAATGACAACAGAATATTACATATTTTGTTAGCAGTGGTTTTCTATGAGTTCTTTAATGCTGGGAAATGGTATAAATAAGTATATGTGAGGGAGCAAGGATGAGGGGTTAAAAACAAGAAATGAGAAAAACAGGTTTGAAGAAGCAGATAGTTGCTTGAAAACTGTTTGTATGACATATGTACAGACACCTTAAGAGATCAAAATGGCTGTTGAAAGTGAAGCTCTAAATAGGAGCCTCTAAAGGAGGTTTTCTGCATGCCCAGATTTTCATGGCTGATTTCTCATTTCTATGCTATTTCTCGGAAAAGACTGTTGGGTGTCCGGACACACAGACGGGGTTGCTATGCATGCACAGTAAATCCAAAATGTCTGACAGGCACTGCTCTGACTGCAGGGAAATAACTGTACATTACGGGCTGGTTTGGAGGATGGGATTGCTTTTTTTCCAATTCATTGAACAAATGTGTTAAAGAATAAAGTGTGATGCTCTTGTGTTTCAGCAAAACTGCAGGGAAATCACATTTTTTCCCCTTTCTTGTCATCAACACATTTTCTTTATTCATGTAACAGTAGGTGTCATTCTTCTTTAATTATGCCCAGCTATCATATGTTGCTTTTATTTGTTGAGGATGTTAGTTTCAAGGAAAATAATTTAGACAGCTCCATTTTTCAGGCAACTATACACTAAATCCTGTGCTTACAAATTGCAATTAGATAAGAATTATTCTTTCCGCAATCAAATGTGGCAGTTTCTTACTGGAAAGTAATGATGAATCAAACTTATAGTGTAAAATGGGAAGATCAAAGCATTCAATGTAAATGTAATGAAGAAAATACACTTTTATGTCTTGGCATTTTAAATGTCCTCTGTTATATATCACTGTGGCAGCATACAATAGTATAAGTCTTTCTTTGGGAATGAATACAGATTAACACAGCCTCATTTTCTGTGTCAGATTTTACTTCTTACTCTGATGATATTTCTTCCCCCCCCACCCCACCATGTACCCCTCTCTTCCCACCCTCAGACCTCAAAAGTGCTTCAAACATGTTTAGCCAGCCAACAAGCCTTTGCTAAAGGGTTTTGTAGCCTTTGGTAATGACTTCTAATTTACGTGACTAATTATCCTGGAATAAATAGAGATGAGGTGCTTTAGGATAAGGCTAATCTGCATGTCTGCTGGAAGCTTGAATAGTGCATTTTATAAAGATACAAACCTCAGCAGTTCAATGAAATTAGGGTGTGACAAAAGGCAGGCAAATTCAAAATGAAGGCAAATACTTCTCTTCCTAAGCTGCTGCTGTTGGATGTCAGAAAGACACTGAAGGCATGTTATGAAAAGAAGCATCAGCCCTCATTCTGGAGTTTATTTTGAATTTACACTGAAGCTTGAACAGATTTTGCCTATATTGTTTACACAGATATAATTTCATACAAAATTGCATCATGATTTGCCTGTCACCATCCATCTTATCCCAATTGTATTGCCTTATTCTTTAAAACATAGCAGTTATCGATCTATGATCACCTCACCCCTACTTATGCCACAATTTAAAAGGCAGTGATGTATGTAATTATGTATATACATACAGCAAAGAACAATCTGAGCACAAAAAACTTAGTCTAATGTCTCACCACTCCAAGACGTTATGCCAGACACAACCAACTTATACTAGTAACAGAGGAAAGGTCTGAAAGAAAGGAAGTGTAACACACTTTCTGCTGAGCTGAGTGGTTCAGTTGTCAGAAGAGCTCTTGACTTCGAATCTTGACCTCCACAATGCTCTGCAGAACAGACATAAGTACTTTAGGAAGTTTAGTTTCATTTTCAAAAGTGATTTAAGGTTTCCATTTCTTTAGGATGCTTTAACAAAGTCAGCAGCGGATAGGTCCAGCATCGCTCTAAGCTAGAGGGACTTAGCTTATGTTCTGCGCTGTTCTGCACCCATTTTAGGTTCCTTAGCATCAGCTGCCCATGCTCACAGTTCCAAATGATTTTACAGCCACAGTTGGCTCTCACCTGCAGACTTAGAGGTGGGCAGTGCTAGGTTGCATCTGATCATGGGAACATGCATTTAATTCTTACTGTACAGGCTGTTAAGGTTAGCTGTTTTAACCACCTAATTTCTCAGTCCAAGATGTTAAAATAGGCCAGTCCTCCAGGATTTGCAAAATGGAAATATCAGCCTTGTGTTTAGGTAAGAAACCAAAATGTTGTGTTACTTGCTGGAATTGCTTTTGAAAACATGTCAGACCCTTTTAGGAGGCTACAATGCAGTGCTTAAGACATCCAGAGCTAACTTGCCCAGAGCGGGGAGGATGACAGATTATTCAATTCCCTTTTCAATTACTTAACCACAGGATCATCATTCTCCTTCACTCAAATTGTGGTGTATTGATTTCTGATGTGACTCAAATGATCTTAATTTTTAATAAAAAGTTAGTGTGATATTCACTTAATGTACATAAATCCAGGATAAGCTGCCTTTCGCAGGCAGGGTATTTAAACTGAAAGACCCCATAATACCTATATAATGTTTATAAGGAGCTCTCCCTGAGTTCACTTAACCAGCAACCCCTTCCTTAGTTTCCCCACAGGACAGCAGTAATGTAAAAGCCTTTGAGACCTAGATGAGAGAATTGTAACATAATGAACTTTTAAATTTCAGTAACCCTTAACAGAAACTGCTAAAAAGCTCCCATGGTATAGAATCAGAGTTTCGGAGTATCAGCTGATGTAAATTACAGGGAACTAAAAGAAAGAAATTAGCCAAAGCCTTTCATTCTTTCCTATCCAAGGCCAAATTCATATTAATAGGTCTAGGGTGCTGGTATGGGTAAATACTTCAGAACCTGCCTTAAATTGCTTGAAGGCTCAGCATATTGACCCCAAATTCCGTTTTAAGGAGAAGCATAGCAATAACCCAGGTGAACAGATTTCCCTTGGAAATCCCAGCCCCCAGTTAACTAAGGAATCAGGTGTAGCAGTTTTACTAATGCAATCTAAAATCACTGCCCTAAAGCAGGACAATGCGCCTTCCCAAGCGATCAGCATCCTTAGAAACCCTGTGTCCAGGTAAAAGCTTTTATACCCGCAATACCAGTAGTGATAAAAAATTTTTAGATGTTTTTCCATTTAATAGCTTAACTCTAACCTTGAGCTTCCATGGAAAAGCTACACAGTGAAACTTGGTCTGAGTATTAAAGGGAAATTTCTTGGGGACCTTCTGTTCTTTCTGGCTTGCTTCCCAGGAAGGGACTAATCAGTAAAAAGACATTCTTCACACTTATTCTTTGGCCTGTCTTTTGTGACCTATTTCCTTGACTAATCCTGTGATTTTTACCCCAGCCAATGCCAAATTGCATCTGTTTCTGGCTGCGCCTGGAAAGACCTGTGTCTCTTAGTTCCCAGATCTTGGGGGGAAATGTAGAATTTTGAGTGGTTTCTCTTGCTGCAAAGCACCATATAAGAAACTCCCAAATTTAGGAGCAGCAGCATTCTTTGTATTGGTAGATGAAGACTTCTGTGCAAATGAGGTCTTCCCTAAAAGATAAAATGTGATAAGGTCAGTCTGTGTTATTGATGTGAGGTTTGTAGGCCTGAAAGCAAAGAACCTCTTGTGAAAAACTTTTATGCTTATGATCTCTGATGCTTTTTATTTGTTACCAAAAGAGGGAGCCCTCACAGAATTATATATGCTTTAGCGATGTTTTTGCTTTTGTGATCTGCTCTTTAAAAGGCTTGGAATTAGGTTTTTGGTGTTTTCTTTTCTTAGAAAATGTGGAGCCTTTTTTTTGGATTAGAAGAAGATTGTGGCACAGATAATGTGAGCTGTGAGTTTTGCCCTCTTTGGTTTCACCGTGACATCAGGTCACAAAGAAAGGTTTTCATTTTCAGAGTAATACAGCTGGCTATCATGAAGTACATGATGTGGTTTCATTAAATACCATATTTTAGTGTTCAAATGTTAGAAATAACAGTCCTGCCAAACTGGATACCGGTTGGGCAATGAATTTATTTTAAATGATACGTGACTTTGTGTATCGTAATTTGGGCTCCGTGCTGCTTTCTGCTAATGTGAGCTGGAATTACCAAAACTGGTACCCGATTCACTTTTTAGCCATCCTAGAATGTGGCTTTTTTTTCTTCTGAAGGACAGTGCTTGGGAAGGATGAGTAGGACCTTACCAGTTTGCATGATGATGTAATGGGTAGATTAGTGCTGGGTTTATATGTAATCGCTTGTAGAGAGTTATTCAGTAACATTTGGAAGGACTTTGAGAACTGCACAACTTGCTACTGAGTTTTACCAGTGGAACAGGCTCAAAGGAGTGACAAAGTACAGGCACTTTTATTAGTGTTTCTCTTCAGGGGGGAAAGCCTTTGTCTCAGGTGTTGCAACTGAGACTGTAACAAATAATAAGTTTACCAGAGAGATTCTGTAAATGTTGATTCATGGTTCACCCTTATCTCTTTCTGAGCTTGAACTGGTTAAAGGAAACTCTGGCCAAGAGAAATTACAAATATTTTAGCTGATCTGTGTCATCTTTTCTGAACCTGTACTGTTCCCTAGACTAGTTTCCTTTTGAAGAATTTCTTTTCAACCTAATGGTTTCTATGACTCTGTGGCTCAAATAGCCCATCTGGTATTTTCTCTGTTTTGCACAGCAGCTCTCTTTTCCATTGGGATGCAGTCTGAGTGGATATGACAGTCCAGTATTTCTTATCTCCCCCAAATAAAAGCCCAACTTACAAAATGGGAGTGACTGCATGGGAGTTCAAAGCAAGTAATTGAGCAGTAGGATTTAAAAAATACTTTTATTTGATCATTTGAGATATTTTGTCTTACTATGTTTAAATGCAAATTCAGAGGCTGCAGCATGACCCAATTTAGGGAGATTTCGATGCTTAGAACCAGATTCCCAAAGATATATCAGTGTTTAAAAGGCATTTGGGTGCCTAATTCACTCCAAGGTCAGCTGTTCTTGAAAATGTCACATCCTAGCTCTTGGCAAGACTAGAGCTTTGTATAGCTACATGAAAGTAAAATCCCATTTACAAATGCATATTGATGATTCGTGGTTAATAGGTACTGTGTGAAGATTGCTGTGTGATTATTGTACCATAATAGCAGTGAGATTCAGAGTAAGTGCAAGGAGTAGAGTGTCTGAGATAGGAAGGATCGCATTTAGATGATAACTTTTCTTTCTGTTTCCCGTTATGTTCTAGTTGTCTTTGTGAACACTATTAGTATTCTCAGCACTGTACAGAAGCGTAGGGGAGACTTAAGGCAGGAGCTAAGTCGACTGCAATCAAACTATGTGATAAAACAGAGAAATTAACCCAAAAATAATTTTATGCTTTTTATTTAAAAGAAGAACATTCAGAGTGAAAACAGAAAATGGCCAAAATGGGTGTTTCTGACATTTTATGGATGCTCTGCATAGGTAGTGTGCCTCCAAATATTGGATGCTCCTATATACCATATGTGCTGCTATTCCAAAGCAATACAGCAGATGTTTTAGGTGATCAATTCAGAGCTCACTGGCTTTGTTTAGCTCTCCCCATTCCCAATTTTATATGATGTGAATGTGCCTGTCATTATAAGTAGAGGAACAGTGTCATATTTAAAAATCTGTGCATAATTCAAAGTTGACACAGTAGCAGTACTAAAACACTTCCTCACCTAGAAAATCTCATGTTCCTCAGAGTCCAAACCACCTAGTTAGGAAAAGCTGTGGCCAGTAAAATTTAGCTCTGTGCAGCTTGAATCAAAAGTTAACTAATTTTGGGGTTTAGGTTTATTGTATAAGGTGGATGAAAGTTGACAGTTCTGATTTCTTTGCCTATCAGAGGGCTGGGTGAGCTGGTTTGTTTGCTTATTTGTTTTCAAGAACAGTTTCATCTTATTTCTATGCAATCTCTTCCAAAGCCAGCTTCCTAATGGCATCTTCCTAATAGCACCTCTTTGTCCTCAGTTCTCTTAGCACTTTCTTTGCTTTTGCCCCTTGCTTTGCCAGCTCCTCGTACACGAAGTGCCTTTTCTACCCTAAGATCGTATCTGCTGTTTTGTTTTGTTTTTCCAAGGAGCTTTTTGATAATAATCCCCAGTGATTTTACTTAGTTTTCTGATCATGTGGTCTGGGAATCTATTCAGACTTCATTAAAAAGCTCATTTGAAAATACCGATTCTATTGTATTGTCTGCACTGTTTTGTTTATTTTGGAGATATTAAAAGCCTCGAACTCTCATATTTTTTCCAGTTGTAATATTGAGTACAGATATGCATCTGATAGCTAACACAGTAGAGAGACTCTCTTCTGGAGTGGTCTTTGGGGAATAAAGTAGCTGCCTGCTAACACCTGCCTGTCTCTGCGGAGACTGGGACTGGCAAGGCAAGGGCAGGCTGCAACCTGAACATGGAACTATGTTCTCAGTCTTGAAAATATTCTCCATCTTCAATACCCATAAGAAAAATTGCAGCTCACTGGGAACAGGACTGAACCTGACACCTAATTTTGCCACTATAAATTGGAACATTTACATTTGTGTTGGTCTTTAAAAAAAAAATCCCAAACAAACCACATAAAAAATACTGAGATATAGCTGACACTGTAGAGTTCAGGGTAAGAACGAGGATAAATTTTCCTCACACGTTGACCTATGGAAACTTTTGTTCACCTTTCCTGCAACTGTGAAATTGGTTTGAAATGATGGACTGATACTTCCTCATGAGTTACTCTTGACGTACCACAGCTCTTTTCCTAACTAAACAAAAGTTTCCTAACTAAAAAATAGAAAGCAAAATGCTTTTCCAAACACAGTGCGTAAATGTTGTTGTTAACATCTAGATTTTTAAGGCTAATATTCAATGGATGTTTGGAAACCTCTTGGATTTCTTCTAATAAATGAAGGAGATAAATGAAGGTAGTGAAAACAGTTTAAATACATAACTGTATTTTCTTGAAAACTGGAAGTTTCAGAGTGACTTACAAATTGGAGGTTTCAGATTATCCAGACAAACATATTCTTTGTGGAACTCAAAGAACAACTGGTTTGCAGTGGCTTCATGACATAGTTACTACATCCTTGTTTAAATGTTTGTTACACGTACACGAGTAAATCTCAGCTTTTGTCTTCTGGAGACCTGATTCCAAGACATATGATTTGCCTTCAGTGACTGTCTCAACAAGGGGAACTGGGGAAGCTCACCCTTTGGTTGGACTGAAGCCCTTAGCAATGGCACGCTGGTGATGCAGAATTAGTAGTTTCATGTCAAAATTAGCTAACAGGGCATTCGTGCTCCCCCTGATGTCCCTGTGCTTGAGGTGTTGCTCAGAACCGTCTTTTATTTGTCAGTCACCATGCAGATTTTTCACAAGTGTTTGTTCTGCACATTTTAACCACTATTAGATATATATCAGGTAGCAGGTCCCCAAGGAATTGCTTATAGAACAACTGTAAAACAGTGATAATTTGAAACAGTTAGCAATGAGGCTAATGAAAAGAGATTTTCAGACTTCTTATTTCTGTTCAGTGTAAGGGACAAATGTTATTCCCTATCTTATTAGTAAGAATAACCTGACATGGACTGAAGAAAGGAACTAAACAGTCACAACAGGTTGGCATCATTTTCTTGCACACATCACCATTTAAGGCTACTCTTGGGCAAGCTAAGGCATCTCAGTGATTTTGATGAACCAAACTTTTATTTTTCCTTTACTATAGCGTGATATATATGCTATATATAGCTCTCTTCAACTATTGTGAATTAAAATGCCTCTGGAATGGTTTTCACAGTTTGAAGCACCTGGGTGAAGGCTTTGGGCTAAAATGTCAGATTTTAAAAGTGAGATAAAAATGTTCCAGTTTGGATGTATAAAGCTAAAAGCTACCTTGGTTCCAGTAGCCTCCATTTTACTGCTTTTATTAACAATTCCAGAGACACCAACCATAGATTAAACAGGAATTGCACTAGATAGTGTGCAAAGACAGAGTGACCCTGGAAATGGCTGTAAGGAATCCCGACACTGCCCTGTTGGTTTGTGGGAGTTTTGACACAGGTTGCAGCCTGAGTGGACCTCATTCTAAGTTCTGTAGCTCAAGAAGTTCAGATATAGGGATGTAAGTAATTATTTTAGCATGTGCCGTAGAAAACTGCAACAAAATTGCTTCAGAAACAAATGAGAAATTGTTTAGTCTGTTTGGAAAGTAAGATTATTTCTTTTTACCTCTGGGATAGCTCATGCGCATTGCTGCTATTTGACTTCTCCAGATAGTGCTTTCACGGGCTGTAATTAAGTATGCAGTTTTCAGAAGAATGAAGATTGGGATGCTCTGAAACATTTGTTAAGTGAATATGACAGGCAGTGGTCTGGTTTGGGGAAAAAAATAAATTGATTTTTTTGAGCAATAGGAAAAACTAACTCACTGGTATGGATTGTGAAAGGAAACAGGTTCAAACTGAAATTAGATGAAAAGCTTGAAATTAGATGAGATCACAAAAGTCAGACATGTAAATTTATGTATTTGTCCATACATGCTAGATTCTAATTTAACTTCTCACTATTATTTTGATTGTGTTGTCTTGGCTTATATACAGTAAACAAGGAACTTTGCACAGTATGGCAGGGGGGCAAGATTTTCAGTTAAAGTAATCCTCCTAAATTAAATGTGAAAACAGTTATTTTCCCTGTCACTCCTGCCTGTGCCTGTTGCAGTGTTTGGCTGTAACAGTGCCTAACCAGCCAGAGCAGGAGGGGTGGAATTAGTTGTCTCCTTGCCACAAAAGAAGAAATACTGATTTTGTCCAGCTGTTGGGCAAGTTTTTGGATTCGGTTGTTTCCTGTCTTATTGGTTTACGTTCCCATAATATTAGCAGTTTGTAAATGTAGGTGAAACCGGGCTACAGCACTTCTGCTGGATGGAGGAAATGGGGAAATAAGGAAAGAGATAAAGTGAATGTGTCGGGACTGGAAGGCCAGTAAATTTTGAGCTGAAGATTGAAAAATGAAATTATCCAGTCTGGTGCGTTGGAAATCAGTTCCATTGACTCCCCTCACACTGATTTCCTTTGGCTCCTTACAGAGATACTGCTTTAACTAGGAAATGCATATGCTGCCATGTTTCTGTTGGAGACAAAATTGTAGCTTGGTCTTTGATAGGTGTGATAATTTTGAGTACTTCCAAGATTTCTCTTGTGTATCTCCAATACTTAGTCTGTATCAATGGCATGCCTATAGTTTTATAAGCATTTACTTCTCTATGTACAATGCAGAAGTTAACAGAAATCTCGATACCTACACACCTGCATAAACATTCCTGACTGTTTATATGCATCTATGATTTTATATACATATATGCAATATATTTATGTGTGTACGTATATGCAATTATAGTAACAGTAAGAGCAAACCTAACTTTCAGAACAGTAAGCTCTGTCTTTTCTGCTTGAATGACTGGATGAATGGAGCTGTAGGTGTGAGACTGGTAGCTTTGAAACTGAATGGTGATGACACAAATGGAAATCACTACAGAAGGATTTTGGAGATGATACAGCCTGTAGATCTCATGCACACCATTTTGCAGTCACAAAGTTCTCCTAACATTTACTCTGCTTTGTGTTATACAGGAAGCTTAGGTAGTTAGGCTTACAGGCTTTGCTTATAGAGCTGAATGTTGAAGTTTCTGAAATGTTTGAATATGAGATGCCAGAAATACAACCTATTATTAAGGCTTTCTTCTAAATAAAACTCCATGCATTACTATTCTATATGAGTCACCTGGTTGCCTTTAAATATTGGCATCTTTGAGTGGAAGGGGAATATATTCTGAGTGTTTGCAGAATACTTTCCGCCACTGAAAATTGCTGTGCTGTGGTCTCACACAGCTCACCTGCATCTCAGGCAAAATTGAACATCTTAAGAGAAAATAACACTTGAGATAAACACAACCAGATAATTCCCACAAAATCAGAAGCAAAGGCAGGGAGTTTTTGGAGGGAGGGTGGAGTGGGGGGGGATTTAGGCCATAGGGAGTCAGAGAAAAATAGCAACTAGAGAGGTTGTGTTCTCTCATGTTTATTTTCACATCACAGCTGAATCACAGGGACTTTTTAACATAAAAGTTTTAAGTTTTATGCATGAAAATGCAGTCATTTGGGGGAAAATTTATATTCAGGAGGAATTTACTCTTGTGTCGCATAGAATCATAGAATAGTTAGGGTTGGAAAGGACCTTAAGATCATCCAGTTCCAACCCCCGTGCCATGGGCAGGGACACCTCACACTAAACCATGTCACTCAAGGCTCTGTCCAACCTGGCCTTGAGCACTGTCAGGGGTGGACCATTCACAACTTCCTTAGGTGACCCATTCCAGTGCCTCACCACCCTCACAGTAGAGAACTTCTTCCTTATATGCAATCTAAACTTCCCCTGTTTAAGTTTTAACCTGTTACCCCTTGTTCTATCACTACAGTCTCTAATGAAGAGTCCCTCCCCAGCATCCCTATAGCCCCCCTTCAGATACTGGAAGGCTGCTATGAACTCTCCATGCAGCCTTCTTTTTTCTTTTTCTCTTCCTTTGTATGTGTTTTTCTTCCTTCCATTTGTATTATTATCACAGAATCACGGAATGGTTGAGGCTAGAAGGGACCACCACAGGTCATATAGTCCAACATCGCTGCTCAAGCAGGGTCATCTAAAGTACGTTGCTCAGGATTGTCTCCAGATGGCTTTTGAATATCTTCAGGAAGGAGACTCCACAATGGTTGTCCACAGTGGGCAACCCATTCCGATGTTCAGACACCCTCACAGTAAATAAGTTCTTCCTTACGTTCAGGTGAAATTTCCTGTGTTTCAATTTATGCTCATTGCTTCTCATCCTATCTCATGGCACCACCTAGAAAAGTCTGGCCCTATCCTCTTGGCACCCTCATTTCAGATTCTTACATGCAACGATCAGAATTCCCCTGAGCCTTGTCTTCTCCAGGCTGAACAGGCCCTGCTCCCTCAGCCCTTCCTCATAAGAGAGATGCTCCAGACCCTTAATCATTCTAGTAGCCCTTTGCTGGACTTGCTCCAGGATCAGCGTGTCGCTCCTGCACTGGAGAGCCCAGAACTAGATGGAGGACTCCAGGTGAGGCCTCAGTAGGGCTGACTAGACAAGGGGGATTATCTCCCTCAGCCAGGTGGTAATGCTTTTCCTAATGCAGCCCAGGAGACCATTGGCCTTCTTGGCCACAAGGCCACATTGCTGGCTCATGGACAAATTGCTGTCCAACAGAACCCCCAGTCCTTCTCTACAGAGTCAGGTGCTTCTCTATGCAGCAGGTCAGCCCCAACCTATGTTGGTGCATGGGGATATTCCTCCCTAGGTGCAGTACCCTACACTTGCTTTTGCTGAATTTCAAAAGGTTCCCCTCTCCTCATTTCTACAGCTGTTCTAGATCCTTCTGAATGATGCATGCTGGAGCATCAGCCACTCCTTCCAGTTTTGTATCGTCAGCAAACTTGCTGAGGAGGCAGCCTATCCCTTCTTCATTCAAGTCATTGGACCCAGTATTGACCCTTGGAGGACAATACTAGTTAAAGGTCTCCAACTAGACTCTGTGCCACTGACCACAACCCTTTGAGAGCTGCTATTCAGCCAGTTCTCAATTCACCTCACCATCTGTTTATTCATCCTACACTTCCAGTGCTTGCCTATGAGGATGTCATGGAAGACAGTGTTGAAAGCCTTGCTGAAGTCCAGGGAGAGAACATCTGCTGCTCATCTACCCAGCCCCTTGCCCCATCATATAAGGCAATCAGGTTGCTTAAATTTCCCTTTGGTGAATACATGCTGATTACTCCTGATCACCTTCCATGTACATGCATCCTGATGGTATGAAACCACAAGAGTCCTGTTCCTTAAAAGTTTATCGAAGATATTTCTTTTGACTGTGCTCAGGTGTATTAGGCAGTGGATCATGTCAGTGCTGTAATTTAGAGCTTTGTTTTCTCATTAAGTGCTGCCTTAAGCAGAATTCTAATACAGAGCAGAAGCCAAACCAAGTGCAAACACATGCTGCTCCCCAGACAAGAAGGTATTTAACTTCTTACAAAGGACTCTTCTAGTGAGAAAAACTTCTTATGTTTCAGAAACCTTCTCTCAAAGTTCCAGGTTTTGTTTTGTTTTGTTTTTTCCCTTTTCATAGAGTTACATTTTTTTCAAAACAGTATTTTCTTTGAGCCCAAGTCAACCTTCTCACCATCAGTGTGCTGGCTATTCTGGCATGTTAAATTAGTTAACATGGAGAGCATAGGACAACTGCTACTAGCTGGTAGCTAACCTACAGGTTGGATGTGGAGGTTGGTACTTAGCTCCCAGTTTCAATAAATATTACATGAGTTATACACACAAAAAGAAGGTTTGTGAGAAATGTCCTGCTGGTCAGAGCGCTCATAGCTGAATGTAAGCAGCTGAAGTTCAGTCTCAAGGTCCAAATGGGGGACAGCAGGGTTATAAATCTCTGGATTTGTGCCTCATTTACTGTGTGATCACAGGCCTCTACAACTGCATGTTTAGTTTTAAAATTGCATATGTTGGGGGTTAATCTGTCTTGTCTGTTATCTAAAATAGTCCATAAACAGTGGCTAGGTAGTCAATATCCCATTACTGGTATAGGTAGATATGTTTTATTTCTAATTAAACATCATTGAACACTGTTCCTTACCCCCCCCCCCAAATGGTGGACTTTCCAAGTTCATAATAGCTTTCAGTAATGCTGCTCCTTTCCATCCTAAGACTTAACATGAGACAGGAATTCACAACTAAAGAATGGCTGCGCAGTGCCTAAAGCCATCTGCATGGTGTATAGAGTTTGGTTGTTAATGGCACTGTGTGTGGTCTGTATAGCTTTACCTGTCCTTGTTTACTATTTTCTTTGAAATAAATAACATTTAAAGAGAAGAGTTTATTAGCTCCTGCTGCTTACTATGTTCTTTAAGACATAATCTGCTGTTTGTGGCACTAAAGTAATCTCTATAGGCATTAAGTAATTGATGTCACAAGCACAGGATTATAACCACAGCTCCGCAATTTGCATCATAATACAACAAACTATGAAAAACTTGCATGGTGGTTTGTTACCAAAACAAACCCTTTAAAATGCTGAGCTAAACTGTGGAATGAGTAGATCCTGAGCCCTTGCTGTGTAAGTACATATGCTTCATTTAAAACATGCACATAGCCACAGCCACCTTTTGGATTGTGAAACTACAAAGAGGCTTGATTCCAACCTGGAGGTGGTGTCAGACCATGGAGAAATGGGCTTTATTCTTTTCCTTCATTTCTTGCAGACTCAGAGCTTTTTTAGGAAGAGTAAAGTATTGCCTACATCATCCATTCTTTCTCCCCAGTCTTTACTGGAGCACAAATACCAGTGTTTGTGCATGTACTCCATATACTTGCATACTCTACACAGGCTGCAGAGTGACTAGACCACTGGCTACCTGTGCATCAATTTGCCTCAGTATTTGAGGCTTGAATTTACAAGAATAGAAGCCTATGAAACTGAGAGCTCTGAGTCTATTTGGTCAGTTGTGTTCAATGAAGGGATTGGATTTGCTTGCCCGTATTTTGACTTAGGTTAAAAAGAGACTGTTTTTAACTAATCAAGGATGTCCTTTGCATGCATGTCTGAGAAGATGCACTGTATATGCAGAGTATATATCATCAAATCATAAAGTTGCTGTGAATCTCCCTTCATGTGGCTTAACTGAGGTGCATAAGGACAGTTATTTTACAGATGCAGAAGGACAGAAAGAAGCTTCTTTCTGTCATCATAACTCTCACTGCTGAAGTTAAGCATCAGTTCATTCCAAAGCAGTTTGTTCTTCCTCTCTTTCTTTCCAGAGATAAGAGAGTCTTAAAAACTTTCCGGCGTGATTGTAAATATTTATAGTGGACTGATGGGCTTTTCTTTGGTTCCTAGTGGTTCAGTAAGAATCTGGATACTATCTTTATGAATGCTGTATATGTAAATAAGGCAACCTATAGATAGAGCACCAGCAGATGTCACTCAAGAATATGTGGAACAGACTGTGAATTTACGTGACCAATAAAGCTGAGCGTGCACATTGCAGATGGCCTCTGCTGCACAGAACTCGGGTTGCTCAGCCTCCCATGGCTGGTGCTTTGGGCACCAATCTACTGCTTTTGGTAGTAATCTGCACACCAAGGCTTTGGGGCTGTGACCTACTACTACATCCATACATACTACATACATATATATTACAGAGTGCTTGCGTGTCTGCCCAAAGACACCTTGCATGGCTTTTCAATTTTTTCTTAACCTTCATTGTAATAATGTTCTTTCCAAATAGCTTTTGAGCTCAATAGGACTGTAAGAAGATACTGCATGAGTCTTGTGTTCTTAGGATGAATAGTCAAACCAAGGGAGAAGGAGAGGTCTTGGGTACTTGCTTAGCAGTTTCTGAATAATGAAGTATCATGTACCCTTGGCACTTAGAGGTTTTGGGAAGAAATATGCAGGTGTCAGATATTAAGTAGAAGAATATGTGGACTGTAAGGATGAGTAAAGTAGCTTAATGGTTTGGCACTACCTGTGATCGTTTGGGACTTGGTTTTGACTCTAAACCAGAACTGAGTTGGCAAATATTGCAACAATCAGATGTCTGTAGAGGTCACAGTTAAAATGGTTTTAAATGCTCATTATAGCTCTTAGCATGAGCGATAATATATCCCAAACCACTTTATAAACGTTCTTCCACACCTATATTATCAATAATTGACTCCACAGAGGAGGCTACAGCAGATGCAATTTACTAAAATCTCAGTCAAGTGTCAACAAGCTGACTGGTTCGTTTTATCATTATAGCAGGAAACTTTAGCAGCTAATCATAAAGGAAGTATAAAATGTGAGATTTTGCTTCATTATAAGAACAAAAGCCTGTGATTTCAGGATAGAAAGAAGAGTATTGCTTGGCATAACATTGTTTAAAACAAACAAGCAAACAATATAGCAGCAGCTTTAAATCATTGAATTATCTATTTTAACAGGATTTGAATTAGTATCTTATTAGGGTGATTACTTAAATTGAGAGTACAAGTAGGGAAACTTGCATTTGAGAAACTGGACAGGTGTGAAGCCCTCCCTCAGTTATATTTACTTTTTTCGAACACCTTCCTTTAAGGCTTCATTAGAAAGTTTTTCCAGATGTTGATTAGCCCTGAATATTTCTTAAAATGTCCAACAACAAACAACTAAAAGAAGGTTTACATTCCTCTCTCACAGGGGCATCTTTCGCATAGGATTAGAAAACACTGAGGTGCACAGCTTGTCACCCTTGTACTCTCAGGTAGCGATGCACAAAGATGGGGCACAAACTTTATCCTCGCCCTCTCTGCACCTTCTCCCTCTACTCTACTGTAAATCCCTCCAGTGCAAAACCAAGGAGGCTTATGGTGATGCTTGTGGGCAGTCGTGTTGTGCCATCCACAGCATGTCAATGTGCACACTTGGATCTCTTTGATCTTTTTCTGAACTTTTGAGTGCTTTCATGACATGTTAGAGAATAGCTTTCAAAAGCATTGATGTTACAGAGAGTAGCAATAATAAAGGCCATAGAAATGTGAAATTCAGCCTTCAATACATACTCAGCTTTATTTTGTGAGGCTTTATATTGTGAGAAGATCCACTGGTTTCAATTACTCTTATGTCAACACAGTCCATTTATAGAAAAGAAGAGCTAATTTGGAAGTTAAAAGGAAAAGGCACAATTAGTAACTATTTGTGGCAAAGATTCCAGGAAAAAGAAGGGAAAAAGTCATGCACTTGATTTCAAATTTTAACCTGTTCAAACCACATTAAAATTGGATGGAAGAGATCAATAGCAGAGACTAGGCTGGGTAAAATACATTTAAGCAGACAAAGTCCTGCTGTGGTCCCAGAGATTCAATTCCACCAGCATGAGATGTTGGTGAGAAGCCAGCCTTTGGGTTCATAACTGCAGAACATATTGCCCACAGAGTGAAGGCAGTGAAATGGCACAAACTCAAAAGAGTTTTCTAAAGCTAAAGTTAACTCACCTCTGACCTTAGGACTTTTATATGGTGACTTAGAGCAAGGCAGGTATGAATGCCCTTGTGGTCTAGAGAAGCCCCTGCCAGAGCATGCTGTCTCCTGGGACATGGGTGCATGGGTCTGCTGAAGGAGCTTCCAGCACATCAGCCTCATGTAAGCAATACCTGGGTATCTGGCTGGTACCTCCAGCTCTGCTTACCAGTTATGCTGGATACTGAGGACTTGGAGATGATGTGCTGGGACAGAAGGCAGGGGTACGGATATCTTTCAGATTCTGGCTGGAGGAGGAGTGTAGGAGTGGGAAGACGACTTTATAATTGCCTTTTTTTATCACTCTTTCTGACTATATTGACTTTATACTTGACATAGCTTTGGCTGGCAAGTGAGGCCCAGATACATTCGGAATTAGATATGACTCGGTTCATTCTTACATGAGAAGAAAATCATCGGTTGCTACAGAAACAGCTCCATATCAGTCTCATGGGGCATCTTTGCATCTGGCTTTTTCTCCTTCTCTTTTGCTAATATGTAGATAAGAGTCGAAGCAGTGCAGCACATCCCACATCTATATAAGGTTGGAGGAACTCTGCAGAGAGCAAAGTGTGAAAGAACATCTCTTAGATAAGCTAAACTTAAATGAATGAGTTAATTTACATCCCCCTACAATTTATTTCTTTTTCTTTTTATTTTTTTTTTTTTTAGTTTTGCAACTTTAGCTGAGTTAATTGAGGTGAAAATTAAATGACACCAGTCAGCAAATATGTTAAAGACCACCAGCATCAAGGAAGAGAGAGGAGTTACTCAGGAGTTACTAAGAAAAATTTAGGAAATGATCCAAGGGGTGAGTTAGAATGTCTGTCAAGAAAATTGCATATTGCAGTGGAATAATAATCCAGATTTAACTTTCAGGCAAGTTGTTTAACTTGATAAATTAAGGAATTAGTTAAAACTAAGTGTATATTATAGGTGAACAGGGACCATTCTGCACACTTCAGACCAGCTCACCAGCGCCGTTTTAACTGGTTTTCTAAAATGTAATGAATTCTTGATGCTTAGTAGATTAATATTTATTGAGTGAATCAATGCTTAATTTATTAAAAATTTGCCTTCCTTGTATTTTAATATGATTTGTTACTCATCAGTGCTTACTGCATTAATTAAAGATTGTGTTAATTTTGTGCAAACGAACAGGATCTGCTGCAGGTTTGCTGCAGAGCCCTAATCCACTGCAGGGATGTTGCCTCTGGCTAGTACCAAGGATAGAAAACTGCGAGGTGGGAAGCTGGTGTGAATCACCACTGGCCTCTTCCTGCCGTTGGGCTTTCAAATAGCTGAAAGTGAAAATGAGGATGCTGCCCCTTAAGGGTAGGACAGGATTATAGCAATAGAGAGGCTGTGGTAATGCAGAGGATCATTCAGTTTGCCTCTTATTAATTACGGCTGATGCTGTGGAAATCATTTTCGTGTTTCTCATGGAACACCTTTTTGACAATGTAGGTGAAACGCAGCCTTAGTAATACAGCAAACTGTCACCTCTTACCTGACCAGAGACGATAGCCATTACATTTCACTGCTCAGGTTTTAGGTAATTCTTGGGGCAGTAGGTTACCTGAATATTGGGATAGTCCCGCGCATCTCTGCAGGGGCAGGTGTTTGAGAAGTGGAAAATTACTAAAGGCAGAACACAAAGAAGCCAGACATCTTGTGAGATGAGCCTTTCGAGAAAGCTGTCAAAACAGGGAGAGGGTGAGCATGCTGGAAGGGGCCAACAGCTGCAATTTGCATCTTTCCGCACTGAAGGGAGAAGTGAATATATAAAGCCCCACAGCCATGATACTTCTGAAGAAATTATTTTATTAATCTTTGTGACACTTGTAACGTCTCTCTTTTTAAATTCAAATTCTGCTGCTTTTATAGCTACCCATAAGCGTGTCTGTATGGGTTTTCTTTAAAAAATCCATCTAGTTACTAGGCTGCCTGCATCCAGCTGAGCCCTGGAAACGGCAGAGAGCTGGCCCCTGAGATCTGAGAGCAGGCTTAAATTTCTGGAAAGTGATTGGATCCATAATTAGTGCATTTTTGCATGTTTAAATGCACAGTTCTGGAATGCACTTTGTTGTTTCCTTCTCTCCAGGGCTTGGGCGAGTGTGCACAAACTTCCCTTGCTGAGCCAAAGGAGAGAAAATTCTTCAAGGTCCACTGAAGGTTAGAGCAGAGAAATATTTTCTCTCTCAGTGCACTGGGCAGGCAGCTACCACCGTGCTCCAGCCTGGAGCACTGGGGTGGAGCCAGTGCCAAGAACCTGGTGGCATTTCAAATCCCTTGCAGCACTTAGGTGTTAGATGCAAAAGATCAGTGCTGCTCCACTTGAAGTCAGAGAAATAACTTGAGCTTAAAGTTCAACGTATGCACAAAGATTTCCTGGATCTGGAGTTTAATTTGTTTTTCCAAAGCCAGCTTGAAGGCAGAGTCCAAACAGGTAAAAAGTTATAAACTGAACATTTGACATGTACCAATTTCATTGTATTTCCCATTTTGTTTAGCCTACTCTATATGCTTTTGCTTTCCTACAGGATCAAGTTAAGCTGTTTCAGGTTTTATTTAATGTTTGTTTTTACTCTAGTTAATAGACTCAAGTCAGGACTGGGGGCCACTTGAGCTACGTGCCTTTCTCTCTATTCCAAATCTCTATGTTTTGCAACCTTCTTTGATGATATTTATATTCCAGCTTTTTTCCCCAGTAGAGAAGCTTTCACAGAGTATAGGTTTTGGATATATATTTTCTTCTCTAGCTGTTCATTAGATATACAGCATTTGGAGTTCCAGTTGTGCTGAGAAATCCAAGCAAAGCTTTTGGCCCAGTGGGTGCTAAGCCGTGGCATTTCATAGCTTTGTACATATAAATCAGGATTAAGGCAGAGATTCTCTATAAAATTTAGCTCATTAGGAGATATTTTGTCTTATGGCTCCCACTGGGGTGGTGGGTCCTTTGCTTATTTTGCCTTATTGCTCCCTGGGAACGGATGGTGGGGCGAGCAGACCCTACAGTGCAGAGACAGCATTTCTGAGTGGTTCCTGTCAAGGTAAACCAAGGCAGCAGCAGGGCCTTCTGTTCCCTTATGCCATTACCCTGGCACACCTGGAAAAAGGCTTGGCATAGACTGGCCTTAGTGTTTTATAATAAAGCAAATGTGATCAAGCACACTGCTAAAGTCATATTCAGGATGACTTAGCAGAGTTAAAGGAATAAGGAGTGCCTATGAAAACAGGCAGGAATGCATTTTCTCCCAAATATGATTTGTGTTGTACAAGAGTTAAAGTACTGAAGGCCAGGAAGGTTTCAAAAATGGGTTTTTTTTCAGCCTGACATCCCAATCAGCAGGCCACATTCACTGTTGGGCATATAGCTGAAGTATATTCAGTGGATGATCAACTGTGTCCATATACTTTAGCCAGTGAAGCTTTACTTATAAAGAAATTATGGGTTCGGAAAGGAGTTTCATCAGTCATAATTTCCAAGGAAGAGCTTTCACAGTAGGGGATACCATGTTAATGTTTCCTCCTCAAGGACTTTCAGCTGTCACCCAGGGAATACAGTGAATGCGGTGATGAGAATTAGATTAGAAAAAGATCAATAGGGCTGACAATAAATGAAAGTAACACAGACATTATTGAGCAAATTAGGGAAGAGAAATTAGACTGGACAGTATAATCTTCAATGCTAGCTAGACACACTAACGTTGGGCAAAGTTAGGGAGAAGACAGTAAGTTAGAAAGTGCTATGAAGAAGAGGTAACAGTTTGTGTGATGGGGAAAGCTTTGCTGGTGATGGAAAGCTGTCAGCCCACAGAAAGGTGGAAAAGAATGATAGTGATCCAGGAGCACAAGAATTTCAGTGGCAGGCTACAGAGGTGGGGAGATCACCTATGAATGGGACCATACAGTAGCCAAGAACTTTGGCTATGTGTTACAAGGGGAAAGGGAACATCAGACATATCCCCCCATCACAAAGGCATTGGTGGGATAACTTGTTCCAGGCAAAAAAATTTCCTCACCTTTGTGTAGTACAGGTTGGTTTGCCCTGTGAAGGTTTGCAGCCCTTCCAGAAACCGGTCTTCTGCTTAAACTTATTTGCCATAATAACTCCCTGTATTCTGCTATCTGTACAAATATCCAGTGATGATCAAGTCTGGCAAGCTTTTGGGGTGAGGGATATCCAGTGGCAATGAGATCTATGAGCTGAATGCGCTCAGCATGAAAAGAAGCTTTCCTTTTATCAGTCCTGAGTTTGTCTAGATCCTCTTACATGTCTTTGAAAGGTTCACCCCAAGGCAATATAATTGTGTTTGATCACATACAGGCTATGAGTCAGTGATTGATATGAATAAAGAACTTTGAGTTTCTTGTCTTGGTTCCTTGTCTCCTTCCCTGCGGAATCAGAAATCACTTTTATAAATATGTCAGTCCATCTGTGCTTCCAGCTATCCATTTCAAGTTCCAAAAAAGAAATAGTAACACTTTATAAGTGCAAATAAAAACACATTAAAAGGACTGAGCGAGGGGTTTTTCTTCGTCATAAAGTATGTGTGGATCCCATCCAAAAGAGTTACTGTGAGCCATGTAACTTGCAATTAATTCTGCTATAAATGTCAGAACACTTACTTTGCAGGTCTAAGCTGACCCACTAAAATTAGTCCCCTTTTAACAATTCCTTTTATAATTTGTTTTTCAGCAGAAACGGCAGCTTGACCTCCTGACAATAACCAGCCCTGGTAAGTGAGCTCTACCGCACGGCTCTCTTCTCTTTTCTTAAAGAGATGGTTGTCTAAATGTGTTTTTTCCCCTGTCTCTGACATGCAAAATGAAAAACACTGTTCCCCAGAAAATCTTTCACGTAATAACAAGTGACAGCTATATTGTGCTTGGCAAAGCCCCGGGCAGTTATCCGTTCACAGAGCTGCCTTTTCAGACCTTTACTCTATGAATTTGAGTGCTGATATTTCTTTAAGCCTCCTGGGGTTACAGTTAGTGGTATATCTGCAGGGCAGATGCCCTCGAATTTGCAATGTGTGTTCAAGTATCACAGAAATGTGAGTTTGACTTTCCTTGGTGGCAAAAGCGAGCAGTTCAGGGAGTAAGGAGACGGTGGCTGTCTGTGCACATGGTGGGAAACAGGGCAGAGAACCCCAAAGTAAGTCAGAAAATATTTGGATAAAATTAAAGTTCTTTAAGTGATCTGCTTCATAATGGCTTTTGTTGTTTGCCTACTGTAACAACCCAAAATGTGTTGTATTGTGAAAGCATCGGGCTCTTTGGCATAGTGAGTTTCGAAGGTCTCGGCACCGTGATTGAAATGCAGGTCGTTTGAATAGTGCTTCTCTTTGATCTCAGCTCTTAAGGCTGGATGGCTTTTAATTTATTGCCATTTTTCTGGCTCAGTTTCTTTCCATTAGCTGCTACAGAAGTTTGCTGCCCACCAGCTTCAGACATACACCACGCTTGAGTGGTGCTACGTTTTGGTTAACTCTTTCAATTTTTCAGATGTATGTATGTATTAAGCTTTCAGGTTGGCTTTAACTGAGCCTAATGAGTTCTGGCTTTAACTGGGAATAATGCGTTAGCAGAATGAACAGGTGTTATAGGAAGCGAAGAAAATGTGACACACGTTTGCTTGGATAACAATTTTGCATCAATAATTGTTCTGACACTCTAAATGTAGATATAATCTGTGACATGGTTTCTCCTTCACTAACCTTGTTAAAATAATAAGAATTAAAATAAGGAGGAGGAACACTTTGTTGGGCCAGATGTTTGAGGCTATTGGCAATTGCATCACATTTTTGCATGTTCACTTTTCACGCAGTTGGCAATTATGTTAATGTATGCTCAGGGCATTTGCTGATAAAAGCAACAATACACTGTGATACAGCCATTGTCACTATTCTGACTAACTTCAAGGACAAACATGGCCCATTTTTCATTTTTTCCTATCTTCAGCATTCCCTATTTCTAGAGGAAAACAAAAAAAAACTCTGAAGGTCTTCATTGTAATAAACACTCAGGTCTTGGATAAGGGTTCCAAAGGCCACAGACTCTGTTTTAATAAGAGAAAAAGAGGGTTGGGGCCCAGAATAAATACAAGACTTTTCCATAAAGCAAATTTATGATACCTTCCTCGTAATTTCTGATACAGTATTAACTGGAACAGTGAAAGGGTTGGCTAAGTTGAGTTTGTTCATAGATGTGATCATAGTGAGTAGCTATCACTTCAGATCTTTCAGTTTAATAAAGCAATCTACTAAATCAACAGAGCAATTAGTTGGAAGGATCAAAATCGCTTTCAATAACTGTGTAGGCAGACAGACTACATTAAAAGGAGGAAAAAACGCTTTCCATAACATGCTTTTTTCCGCGAAATGCAAGTTTTGCCCTTTGATATTTAGCCAAAAATCTACAATCATTAGCTACACAGGAAAAAAAAGAAATTGTGTCAGGATTCTATAATTGAGTACCTACAGTTTTGCTTTCAGTCAAGGTATTTTCAAAAGAAGCCTGATGCTGGATCAGACCAAACTTACCTAAAAACCTCAAGCTGAGAGTTTTCAAAGAGGCTGGAAAAGTTAGTCACTTAATTCCTAGTAGGATTAGAAAATGTCAACCTGTGGATTAAAGGGACTTGTTTGGGCCCTATAAATATAGAAATAAAATAACTTATAGTCTTGAGGCTTTTATCTCTTTTTGGAGGCTGCAGCTTTAAAATATGCCATTCTTTGAGTCCTAGCTCTAAGATCTGACATCAACACTCTGCTTTTATAACGTTGTGGTATCGGTTATGATGGCTGAGATCAGCTATAATCACTGTCATCCCTTAATGTGCTGATTCAAATTAGGGACTAGGTTATTTATTTGCACCTGTTAATCCTTTGGGACTTGTTCCTCTTCTCCACCTTGCCACAGGCAAGCAGCCCTCATTTGTGGAGGAGGTCACTCGGCCTTATTTATAGTATGAAAGTCCTCCATGTGTCACAAGCAGTATCAACCACCAAAGCCCTATTGCTTAATTGTAAGAATAGACAAAGGACTTAAAAGCCAAAGGTGACCTTTGTGATTCGCTCTTCTGTCATGACGAATACCATCTTGGTTTTGTGTGTGTGTGAAATTCTCAAACCTTTTTTCATATGTTTAGTCAAGAGTCACTTGGTGATCCCTTGCAGGTATTACAGCAGCTCTTCTCCATATGCCATTAAAAAAAAATCCAGAAATTCATCAGCCAATTAATGAGATTAATTGCAAGGTAAAATAATGCCATTAATGTCAGTTAAGGGGTGCTGTCAGATGACAATTTGTGGGATGGAAACCTTAACGTTACCACACGGCAGTTATGCTGTTCCTTGGGGCCAGGGCTGTTGCATGCTTCCATGGGAATCACAAATACGTAGGTAGCAGTGCCTAATCCTCATGCCCTGAATACTCGCCTATCACCTATTGCCTTACTCCACACAGCTTCCAAACACTGAGAAATGTGCGTGTGGCTCTGCAGAACGTGTCTGAGCAGGTGCTTGACTTAAAAGCACGTTTGTATGTTAAACTGAACAGGTATAGATCATTAATGTGTAACCTGGACTGAGGGCACTGGAAAAAAATGGGAGGTGGAGGGGTAAGGAAAGAAAAAGGAAGGAATACAGAGGGTGAGAGCTGCAGCTTCAGCTACACGCTTTGTATGCAACATACAGAGCTGACCTGGTCCAGTGCTCCTAAGAAAACAGCTATGGAAAGCTCCACAACATGCCCCAAACTGGAGGAAGTCTTTGCTTTGCTGCCGGTCTCCAGAAACAGCCAGACACCAATGATGCATAAGCTGGGAGCGAGCCAGACTCCCTCATGCTCAAATATATTCCTTTGAAGTTGCTGACACCCATGTAAAATGTGGAGGGAGTTCACTGCTCTGCGTTACTGCTGAGTAGCTGGAGGAATGTTAAGTTAAATCTATCAGTGCTCTCGCCGCACTCCTTTCTTCTTGCCTCTTGACACGTGAGTTACAATTACTCTGTAACACGCTGTATGGTTCAGGGTGCCAGAGTCAGAGCTGATGTGTGCAGTGGGATGGGGGAAGGATGTTAAAACTTGATTAGTAGCTGGCAGGGACGTGCTGGCAGGGAGTGGGGCGTGATGAGATTTAAGTTTGGGTAATTTAAATTTTCTTTAAACTTAGTTTTACCTCTGAATTTGATCCAAAATGGTTCCTCAACAATTTTTTCTAGTCCAGTTTTAGGACTAAATCTTCAGGTGGTTTAGTTTGGCCTTGCTGCACAGAGGAGCAGAGGATCTGCCCTGAATTTTTATGTGGTCGTGTTCCTGTAACGCGTTGAACATGCGTATACAATCACATTGCATTTAGTGGTAACAGCTCAATAGCTGCAAATAAAATATCCCTGTTTCCATAGCTTTTCCATGGAGATAAAGCTTTTTGCATCTCCTGTGTTTACGATAATAATACAGCTTTCCAATTTCTCCTCTCAGTAAGGTAAGTTCATCTCCCACTGAAGTATTTTTTAATAATTGATACCATAAATGGAAGTTTGTTGGAAACTATTGGCTTTGAAAATAGCTAACGTGATATTATCCAAGAACCATCAGGAAAATTCTTTTGAAATTCTCTTTGATTCAGCCGTCCTCAGGGCTTTATCCTCCTCTACCAGTCTCTCTACTGCCAATTTAAAATAACATTCTCTTGAAATCAGTGCAATGTCAGGAGAAATTCATCAGCACCGTAGGTGCATGTTTCCCAGATGTATATAAACCTACTACATTTGGCAGCAGTAAATTGATTGCATTTAAAAAACCTGGGGTAGTTGAATATTCCATAGTGCCCAGCTTGGCTACAGAGTGGAATATAAAGTATTTTAAGTTTCTTTCATTCTGTTTTCAGCGCAGTGGAGTAAGAGCTGACTCCATAATTCCTGCCTTTTGCTTACTTACTTTGCCTCTGACCACATTAGAGGTTTACATGCAGGGACAGAGCAAGATATTCTTAATCTCTGTGAAGTGGCATTGAGATTTGATCAGAAATGTTAATGGCTTTTTTGTGTGCTTTCCCCTAATCTTTAAGCTTTTACACTTTTAAACAAGAGAAAAATCCTTGATTTTAAAAGTATTTATCAGACTCATTTATGTGGTGAAATATTCTCCCTGTTTTAATATCATCAGTGCTGCACGCTCTAAAAATGTCCCCAATTCATTAATTCATGATATACTGCTACCCTGAATTCTTTTAAGGTGGCTTTAGTTTCTGCCATACATATTTTACTGCTTTAAATTATGGATATAGGACTCTTGCCTAGTTAATTTCCTCTGGTTAGGAAAATATATTTCTACTTTCCTGGCATTGCATAAAGTGATATGTGGGATTTGCTATATTTTTTAGCTGATTAAGTTCTGCATTTCTACATATTACTGCTTATGAGACCCCAAGTAAAACTACGTAAGGGAAGGAGAAGTTTTATGGTACATTTCAAAGTTTCATTTAACTATAAATTCCACCACTAAGCCCTGCTACAAGACTTTTCCATTACCTTCCTGGATAGTCTGGCTATCTACTTCTTTCTAATTGAAGCATGAAAGTAATATGAACTCAAAGTCATGAAGCTATAAGACAGGTATTAGTAAAAATGATACAAGGTAATAAAATGTGACAGAAAGTTGTTTGCTGCTAAAACTCTTTTTGCTAGTACTTATTAATTAAGGGTACATTGATTTTGTCTAAATATGTGTCAAGGGATAGCGTTTGAGTTTTTAAACAGCCTAACATAATTACTGTTCCTGTTTGTTGGTGAAGCTTCACATGATGTTTTATCTGGAAACGTGGTAGAGAAATAAATAATTTATCTTTCCAGTAATAATTGGTAATGCTCAGTGATGGAGTGGAACTATTTCTCATATCACTAAGATGCTGGGTGTTAATCCAGCCATTGTCTCAATGTAAAGCAATAGTAAAATAACTTGGGGGACAGCACCTCATTGCTCAACAAAGCAATAGACCCCAAATGGTTTGTTTGAACCCACGGTAGAGGAATTTCTCTACCATACAAATATATGCTAAAGTCTCAGCAAAAAGGGAAATTCCCATGTTGTCAGTCTTATCTGAACCTGAAAGCTACAGGAAGAAGTTTGTTCTAGACTTGAAACCTCAGCAGGCTGATGGACTGACAGAGAGCAGAGAAAATGAGGATTTTCTTTTGTATGCCATTAGGTTGGTTTCAGCTGCCCTGAGGCTAATTAGGAAATTTTACTGTATCCAATTGCTCATCTTTACTGTATGTAAGGGCTCTAAGAACTTCCATTTGCTGTGATAAGGAGAAGTAATATTGTTGCTTGTAATTACTCATTTGTGCACATCAGAACCTTCCTAATCCTTACTTATTCCTATTTGCTGGAATAACAACTGCTACATACTCACTGAACAGTGTTGCTGTTTCCACCATCTTTTCCCTGTGAAGACAGTCTTCACTCATGTCCCAAGAGAATAAGTCCACTCTGATCTTTCTGCTTGTTTCCTGACCTATTCCCTATCAGTCTCCCCAAACATCACTTATATCCATCTCAAATATCACAGTTTTGAGATATATTGAAATGACACTTTTTTGATCCGGTAATGAAATGGGAATTTTTTTTCCCATTTATTTGCAAAGTATTTACTTTTAGTAAGGCCATTTCATCCCTACCTTTGCATTTTAAAAAACTGACCTTTTTTTGGATACATGTAGAATAAGTGATATTTGCAAAGTCAAAATAAGACTGCAGAGATGATATTCTAAAGGATAATCCATTACTTTTGAAGAAAAATATCAAGCTTTTCCACAATACCTTATTATTATTATGGGTCACCATGATGTTTCCATGCACCTTGGCATGTCCCTTTAATTGGATCCTTACATCTGAAGGTCCGGCATAGTTGCATTGAAAGCTGACATTTCTAACTAACTGACCTTTTCAGGCCCAGTGACACTCCTATAATGATTATCCTCTAGCATTGTTTGGACACAATACCACATACTTCACAGCACATAAAGAATATGTTCTTTGAGAACTATTCAAAATGCCCAATCTCAAGTTAGCAAAATGAGAAAATTGGGTGCAAACATTCATCAGAGTGTTATTGTGCAGGTATCGATTTGAATGCCCTTTCATTTCTCTGGCAAAAAGTGTTGCATTATAGAGCTCTAAATTAACTTCTGTTCTGTTTTTTTTTTTTCCCAGTAAGTATAAAAAGGTCAAATTCATTCATAAGGCTGAATAGATTTGCAGGATATAAGCAATAAGATAGCAATCAACCTTCAAATAACCTTTAAAGAGACAGTATCTTTTCTTATGAACAGTAATTGATCTGCTCATTAAGTCACTGCATACTCTTTGGGGCTCACCTAGGCAAAAATGTATAAGACCTGTGACGAAAGGATGTCAGCTAGAACAAAACAGGAATAAATCCTCACTTCGAAATATGAATATTTTACGGCTTTGGAGGGGTGTAAAGTTGATGAAAGGATTGACATTGCGATGTGAATTCCTTGACTTGACTGTTACAAGGCTGAGCGAAAAAGACATAGAAAAGACCTTGAAGTGTGAATTTGGTATTGGTGAGGACAAAGATGATGGCATGTTCATACATGCCTGAAACCTGAATACATCTTCAGTTTCCCTTCTGAATTTAGTGACTAATGTGGGAGGGTGATCATTGGACTTTGCCTCTGGTCAATGTATGTATAGGAGGGAGTATATATAGGGAGCCTGACTTGCCACCGTGCATTGCAGTCCCTCTTTAAAAAGCCAGATTATCAATTAATGGCTTTCTTTGCACTGTAAGTGCTTTTTGGATGTGTGGGGGGATTAATACCTCTGCTTATGCAGAAATAAAACCTGCGTCCAGCTTGTTGTAGCACTAATTCCCTGACTGCAGCCTGCTCTAACCTTCACAGGGTCCTGGGTTGTGTCTCTGCAGCTCCTCTGGTGTAAATGAGAGCAATTAAAAGGCTGCTGGAATGTTTTTCAAGGAAGTGCTTTTTAGCCAGACTTGCTTAAAGAGCTTGGGTTGTCGATTGAAGATACCAATCGGAAGATTAGTGTTCTGTCCATGTCCGTATTTCATTTCTGCATGTAAATCCACGTTATGTTTTTAGTATTATTTTTATGAATTGTGCATACACTGAGGACTATCTGTGCATAATTGATTACAATGAGTTGTCTTGGTTTTTATCTTTGATCAGACTTTTCAGAATCAGCAAGTATCCCAGGTGACAAGGCTTCTTATGCTGTAAATGTTTGCACATAATGCTTTCTGGTCTACTTCACAATGTGCAGAATGAGCATCTGGCTCATTTAGAGAGAGTGAAAATGAGCAATTCCATGCACAGGTGTATTGTGCTCCTTCGCTTTTTGTGTAAGTGTGGGGAAAACATAAAATAATCTTTTCCTTTTCTTTTCTCTTCTCTTTCCTTTCCTCTCTTCCCCCTCTCTTCCCCCTCTCTTTCCTTTCCTCTCTTCCCCCTCTCTTCCCCCTCTCTTCCCCCTCTCTTCCCCCTCTCTTCCCCCTCTCTTCCCCCTCTCTTCCCCCTCTCTTCCCCCTCTCTTCCCCCTCTCTTCCCCCTCTCTTCCCCCTCTCTTCCCCCTCTCTTCCCCCTCTCTTCCCCCTCTCTTCCCCCTCTCTTCCCCCTCTCTTCCCCCTCTCTCTCTCCTTTCTTTTTTCTTTCTTTTCTTCCTTTTCTTCCTTTTTTTTCTCTTTTTCTCCTCCTTTCCCTTTCCCTTTCCCCCCCCCCCCCCCCCCCCCCCGCCCAAAACCCCTTTCTAGAGTATCAGATGTTTTTAGAAGGAATGGAAATCTTTCAATTTGCAAGGGCATCTGTATGGAAACAGCCTCTTCACTTAGGAGTACTTTTTTCTGATTGTTTAATTATCTGCTGAGTGACCTGAACATGACGTACTGAAAATCAGTGTATTAAATACCTAGACGATAGCAGAGGATTATATTGACACCACAAAATGGAGTACAGTGCAGAAATGAATGAGCTAGCAGAGACCTGACTAGCAGAGCTGTGCTGCTTGCATCAGACTCCCCAGTGTGGGTCCAGATGCTGACAACCCATGTTATCTGGGTGCTGTACCTGAGATAAATAAGCCCTAATTTTTTGTCATGTTTTTATTTACTGTCACAGTCTTTAGGGTGCTGCCATTCCAGTGCTGCTGATTTGCACCAGGACCTGAACCTTTGCTTGTGACTTGTTTTTTAACCTAGCCAGGCACATACAGCTAACTGTGCTTCATTTCTATTTTAGTAGCACCCATGTATTCCAGTCCACAAGGATGTCATTGAGCTGGATGCATAGTGTGACACCAAGCTGCCCCTGAATAGCTGGTGACTTACATAGACAAAGCAAGGGGCAGTGGGCAGGAAACTGGAAAGAGGATGTCAAAAATAAAAGATAATTTTAACAGAACTGCATTTTGGTTTTGAGAAGCTGCCTGCTACTGTCTTCGTCACCTTATAGACTCCTGCACATCTTTGCTACTCCTTTTCTTCAATCTCTGATTGAAAACAGTGATCATTATACAGCTTCAACAGATGGGACTGAGGAAGAGGGGAGATGGAACTGCACAAAAAGCTTTTTTTTTACCTCATTTGTTTCTAAGAATTGCCAGTGGGCTCATATTTTTGGTATGCATAACATTTCTGTTAAAGCAGTCAGACAGGGTCACTGGGAAACCCACAAGAAAGGATAACCTAGAGCCTTTATTATTATTTTGAGGTTGTAAGTTGGAAGGCACAAAGGAGTTTTTAGTAGAGATTTGAATGAGGAAGGTGTGATGGTTTTGTGAATTCAGACTGAAAGTGCAGGATAACCCATGGTGGATAAGTGACTTGTTCATCACACAGCTCTGTGCAGTGTTGGAGAGAGTCATCTGAGGTGCTGCTAAATGAGATAACATGCATACTATTAGGCAGTAGCATTGCTGCAGTGTCCTTAAAAAGCAGGTTAAAGGAAGGTGAAATACTGTTTTTAACACCGTGGTCTGCTTCTGATGCTATAGCTGGCTGTAGTATCTGTACACGAGTGCTAGGACAGAGAGTGACAGCAGAAGAGCAAGGCAGGGGAGAGGAGTTTGGAATAAGGTCTGCAATGGAGCCTGGGGAGAGCAACAGAAACCATGAAGTCCTATTTGCTGGGCCATACAAATCAAAATGAAAGTAAGTGTGTTCGAAATATCTAGGAGACAGCACAGGATTGTATTATTCTTGATGTTTTTATTATATTATCTGCCCTGTTTCACAGCTGCACCCATTGTCCTTATCCTCTCTAGACTAAGGGAAGGAAGGAAGGAAGATTATCTGTAGAGACTATGACTTTCCTGACCATCTTCCAGGTAATCTCAGAGCAGTGCTAAATTCTGCTGTCCCCTGTGCTACATCCACCTGCTTGCTGCTCCTCCCAGGGATTGTGAGGGTGTAGGTCCACCGTTTGAATGTAAAAGGAATCCTTATCTTGTCACTTAAACCTGCTGCAAATTTGCTTTGGGATGTGATCCAGACACTTAAGCTGTCTCATACTCAGACCAAACCCCTAATCGTTGTCACAGGTTGGAGAAACCTGACGCTGAGAACAACTTCATGCACTGCGTTAGTGTGTGACCCTGAGCTGAACCCCCTCGCTCCAGTGGATGGGCTTGAATTTTGTTATTCAAGTGCTAAAATAGCTTTCTGTATCCTAGGAAGAAACCCTAAACAGTGTAGTTTGAGTACCTGGGGCAGCTGCTTTGGGCTCTGGGCTGGACTGCCTGCAGCAGCACAGCCAAGCAAGACATTCCCATCCCTCTGCCCCCTGCATTTAGGCGCAGGGGATCACCTCTGCCGTAGCATTTGGCTTTCACCCTGGCCACCTGGACACTCATCGCACTTCAACAAATGCCTCTCAAAGCAGGAACCATGGTGCTGCGTGCATTTGTACCTAGCACAAATAGAGATGCCATATAATAGTGCTCCTACTAATAAATATAAACCATATAGATGTCAGGTTGCCCTGAGAATGTATTCTCCCCACAAACCAGGCAGCTCTACTGCAGTGTTCAGGAATTAACTGCAGGAGTATTACTCTCTTAAGGCTTTGTGTTATAGTTCTGTTTTCTTCACCTTTAACCCCACAATGGATTATGACCATACTTTCTCTTATAACTAAATGCTCTTCTGTCCTTTGACAAAACAGATTTGTGTCTTTTCATAGCTTTCTGTAGAGGGCTAATAATACATGGGAAAGCTTTACTGCCCACAGGAGACTTTGCCTGGCTGTAATAATAAGAAATGCTGTTGAAAAGTCATGATCAATGTTAATTCGGTTATTTTTCATTTTCTTTTTTTTTTTTATAATGAAATCTTATACTTTGTACATTTTATCCAGTGCTACCCCATGAATTGCTCATCGGAGAGAGGGGTCATTGGTTATAAAAATGAGTTCGTGTTTGTCCTGATACAAAAGTAACTGCAATATTTTGAAATGATGAATATAAGGGAGGAAAAAAAAGGGAATCTTGGATGTACCAAAGATGTAAATACTGTTTTCCAGGTTTTATGGTTCCCAGATGCCTCCTCTAATTGCATAGCTAACCCCGAGTTTATTAAGTTATTTTCCAGAGTCAAACTCATTTGTAAACATGTTAGAATAAAACCTAAATTTTGAAAAACAAAACCTTTGGATTAGAATTCTGGAGTGATAAATGAACTAATTTAGAATGTATTTGCATGTAATTTACATGTGCCAAAATAGGATTGCATGTGGTTTGTAAATACAGGTCTTGAATCTATTTAACTTTACAGAATAGCACTGAAGAAATTAATTGAAGCTTTAAAAAGAAAAGGTTAAAATAACAAAAAGATGGCTTAAAATGGCCCATGTTTGAATGTGATTCAATGTGCAGAAACTGGTGAGGAGAGATAAGCATGCAGAAAAAGCTGTAAATTCTAGCAGCAACATCTGTAGTAGTTAGGATACTGTGTTTTATAGCAATCCCTTACCTCCCCCCATGGACATTACTATGGCATGCAGTATATTTATTATTCACTTTCTGCAAGAGATGTTTTCTTAGCACAGCCTTAAAAAGTAAGTTCTGTTTCTTTTCACATTCAGACTTGTTCAAAGATAATGCTATCAGCTTCTGTTTGAAGCATCTTGGCCAGTTTGTCCTGTAAACTTTGGCACAAGATAACAGTTTGTCATTATCCTGCTGATTACAGTGGTATCAAAGGATCAATCAGCCGGTACATCTCCCACTTTGCTAGGTACAGTCTCCATCTGGAGACTTCTTGGTCACTGTGAATCTTCCAACCTGAGACGAGGCAACTTTAGAGAGGGAGGAGAAGGTCGTGTAAGGTAATGAGCAGCATTGGTGATGGAACTTGCAGAGTGATGCTGAAGGGGGGGAAAGGCAGGGAGCAACGATCACATGGAGCTGGCAGGATCTTGTCAGGAGAGGTCCAGGTGCTCAGGGGGGAAAGAAGATTCCTGTGCTGGATAATTTCTCTTGTTGCATATGTCAGAAGGAGGCTCTTACTGCATCCCCCACATTTTCCCACCCAAAATACTGTATGTCAAGAGGCAGGATGGGTCATATTGCTTCATAATGCCTGTTGCTTCAGAAACATGCAGGACAGAGGGAAACATCACCTGTGGAGATGTGAGGTAGAAGGTAACATCAGCCATGACAGGTAGCACATCTGGCTTTAGATAACTTAGCTCTGGCTCCTGCTATCAGCGCTGAAATGTATTCAAGGCCAGGTTAGACAGGGCTTGGAGCAGCCTGGTCTAGTGGAAGGTGTCCCTGCCCATGGTAGGCGGTTGGAACTGGATGATCCTAAAGTCCTTTCCAACCCAATTCCATGGTTCTGTTCTGGGCTTTGGGATTAAAGCAGCCATGGTTTTGAGGGAAGAGGAAACTCTTTGGTTAGAAAGAGGTTGAATAAATACAAATTTAAGGATTGAACTTAGTAGTACTGGAATGCATCGCTGGGGTTATCGAGGGAAAGGATGCTTTATTTACGTAAAATAAATAAAAGTATTGTCTTCACATACCAGGAAATATCCTTTTCTATACTCATAGCCTGCCAGCCCCAAGTTTAAAGGTGGCAGCAAAGTGGTCCTGCAATACTTGGTGTAACAGGATCTGTAGAACTCATTGGTGTTGAACCTCACTTGTTTTCAGACTTCACTGAGAATATGGACAGGGGGTAATGGGTTAAAACTTAAACAGGGGAAGTTCTGGTTAGATATAAAGGGGAAGTTCTTTCCTGTTAGGGTGGTGAGGCACTGGAACGGGTTGCCCAAGGAAGTTGTGAATGCTCCATCCCTGGTAGTGTTCAAGGCCAGGTTGGACAGAGCCTTGGGTGACATGGTTTAGTGTGAGGTGTCCCTCCCCTTGGCAGGGGGCCTGGAACTAGATGATCTTGAGGTCCTTTCCAACCCTAACCATTCTATGATTCTATGATTCTAAGTACAGATGCAATGATTTCCCCTCTGAACCCTATGATTATTTTTTCTTTTTCTACACTGGCTTCATTCCATACATTTTCTTTACTTTTTAGACAAGGAGGGGGGAAAAAGTAGGACTGGAAGGGGGAAAAGCAAACTTCTTAGGGTAGTTTGTTATGTACTCACTACTCATCATTTTCCTTGAGTACCATGGAAGAATAGTTATTATCAAGGAGGACCAGATGTTAGAAACCTTTCCGTAATTTTTTCAGGTCAAAATGCTTCTATTTCAATGTGCAGATAAATGTCTCTAAATATTTGCTTGTACTTCTTATCAGTTCATCTCTAGAAGAAATTAATTGTAGCTTTTAAAAAAGGTTTTATTTCTCATTTGGCTATGAGCCATTTTTGTATATCTGCTTTAAATTTTAATTATTAATTAGAATATAATCTATTTAAGTCCATTTAGTTGTCTGTTTCTTCCAAAGGCAGCAGCTGGAAGCAAGAAAGATGCATCATTATATAGATGATAATTTAGTCTCTTATCCCAGGAGAAGACAGTTTCTCAACACCAAAGGTGAGATACACCAAGGGTGAGGTATACCAAGGGCTGGAGTGGAAGAGCCTCCCAGCTTCTGTCCATTTGGTGTTTGATACATAGCATATCATACCTTTATCAACTGAGTCCTGAAGATGATATGTGAGGCTGCAGTTGGCACCAGTGACCAGCTGTGACAACAGGAGTTTTCTCTAATTTAGTTTAATTATTTTTTTGTTCAAATGTTTATATATTTTATCTCTTATTTCTTGCAAACTTTATTATCACTTTCAACAGCAAAAGAGACACTTTGGATTTAAATGTTGTATATTTGTGTATTTAACTCCTTCTTTAACAAGTTAAATGCAAAAAAGAGCCCTTGTTTATATGAACAGTATCTATACGAACAGTTGAAAAGCTGGGCATTAGATTGCATAGCTCACCAGTGTAGTTTCAAACCTCACCCAGCAAACAGCTGAATGACTTTGGAAATCTTCAGTGTGTTCCTGAAACTTTAAATGATACCATTGTGTTGCCTGATGCAGCTTAGTGGTTCACAGATCAATGGCTGGTGAAGCTGGAACATTTTCTCCTGTATTTTATCATATCCATTGTTCATAGATGATCAGTTCCAGAAAGAAACACTGCATCCATGCTGATATTACCTTCAAAATGTTCCCTTGCTGGAGAACAGACACTTAGCCCAGTTCAGATGCATGTGCAAATGCTGTAAAGTTTAATTACAAATATGTTTGTAATATTGCCAGTAATACGGCCTGATTTCTTTTATTGTAACCCAAACTGTCCTGTGCTGTTGTGACATTGCTAAGAAACACAGAGAAGACACAAACAAGTGAACTTTTGTTCTCTTTAGTACTTGGGCAGGCAGCTCAGGCAGATGGTCTGTTTGGGATCCAGAGCCAGAATACTTGCACATTCCTGATTTCCTTAAAATGTGGCTGGCAAGAGTGATGTTCATCTGCGATGGACTTGCCTTGGATGATGAAATCCAGCCAGCCAGCCACTGCTCCCAGGATTATATTTCATTATATAGAATTTCTATGCAGCAGTATTGACCTACCTTTTACCCTCAGGAGTGACATTTAGAGTTATTGCAAATGCCTGCTCAGAGCACAAAAGCAGTCAAAAATGCAGAGTATTTGAGAATATCAGGGAAACTAAAGAACAAATTAGATGTAACAATACACTATTCTCAAAATAGGTGGTAGAGATAGCAGAAGTACTGTGAAAGACAATGGGAATGATCAGTAAAATGGCTTCCATCTGAAAAGAAATCAAGTAGAAATGTGATTTTTCTGTAGGATCTGATGCTAGTGTAAATGGAACTTAAACTGAGTTTCTAAAGTTCATGGGGTTTTTTTGATAGTTAAAAAATGCTGCAGCCAGTGCTGCATAACTGTGTTTTGAACCACATGATGACGGATAAATACAGCAATAAATACAAGTTACTGCTGGCCCAGGGATCATAACAAGTTTATATTCATTAAGTGTGAAGACAAGGCGATTGCAACCTCTACTATGATTGTGAAGGACTAAATTCTCACAGCTGTAGAAATTTCTTGGAAAATATTTGGACAGAAAATGTGCTTTTTTTCTTCTTCTTTTTTTTTTTTTTTTAGGAGAGTGTATAAATTTCGTATCTCCAAAGCCACATCCCTCAACATGAAGGAAAACAACTTCAGCTAAAAATCCATTCCGCTTCAGTGAAACAATGAAGAGAGTATTAAAAAATAGAACTCAAATAGTTAGCCCTAGTAGGAATAGGGGACATAAATAGCTATCAAGTATAAATAGAAGATGGGGGGGTGAAAAAAAAATAAAGGGAAAAAAAAAAAGAAACAAAAAATATAAAAGAAAAATCCACCTGAGCAAAACTAAAAGTTTTAGTATATTTGCTAGGTTCTCTTTTATTCTAAATAGACTAAAACTGCACAGGTTTTAATTCGTAATGACAATGCAGAAGAGGCAGATGTGCTCAGTAAGAGTTTCTTTTGCTTTCTGTTACCTTGGGATGAAATGCTTTCACATCCAGGAATAACTGAAAATGATGCTATTCTACCTCTGTTAGGGATAAACACTCCGAATTCAGCAGACTGAGAGACATTTCTTGGGCAGGAGTCCTACAGGTACTGGGATAAACTCAGACCCAATGCTATTGTAAATGAACATATTATGTTAAAAAAAAGTTAAACTAATGAAAGGCAGTCAGGGTTTCATGAGAAAGAGGATTTGTCAAACAATCCATCTCAGCCTTTGAGTATGTTATAAATTTAGTTGATAAAGTTGGCTGCATAATCTTTATAAGGTGTTTGATTTAGTACCTTCCAACTTTTCCAAAATACAGAATGTATTAAATAGGTTAAAGATCAGTCAAGTGACACATCTCACAAATCACTCATCACGGCAGAATCTCACTTGAATAGGGCTCATTTTAATGGGTTTATTTCCACGGTAGTGGGCCCAATGCTATTTCTAATGATGATTTGTCGGTGATTAAAACATCACTGTTGAGTGGTAAAGAAAGATGTAGAGAGGTTAGTCATACAGTGCAACCTTGATCTCTTAATGGGCTGGATCCATTGACACAATATGCATTTCAATACAGCAAAAAAACCCCACAGATTTCTGCTTCTTAAAGCCAGGAATGCAGCTGAATCCTGCTTAATGGAGTAGTACTGACTGTATGAATTTGGGGAAGTGATTAAACTGGATGTGTCAAAACTATATTTCAAAATATTACATACCTCAACATGTGCTATTCTCATATCCACTTAGAAAGAAAAGACACTGAAGTATCAGGGAGTTGAGAAAACATTTCAAAGTATAAGATTTTAAACGCTATTTAGCGCATCAAAAGGAGGCAGGGAGGAGATGTGATAAGCATTTGAAGGTAGGCTGAGTCTACTGGGAACATGTGTGTATGTTTTTTAGAACAGCAACTGATCCAAGTTATTTTTTACTCATACGTGATTTACCTGCTGTATAGCAGCCTTTCATGCATATATGTGTCCACGTCTACGTAAATGAGAGAATCAACAGCCTTAATGGAAGTTATGTCACACAAAATAAGGGGTCAATTCAGAAGCAAGAACATACTTACAGCAAAGAACTGTCAAAAGATATTTTGTGTATCTCTCATAACCAGGACCCGAATCCCATGGCAACAGGCAAAGGTCTTTTGTATAGCATGATACAAAGTTTAAAGCATAGCATTTATGGGAATATTAACTGCATTGGATGGTGCATGAGCTGGACTGGTCTCCAAGGCTGGCTGAAATGATATGAACTTGCTTACTATGGAGGGATGAAATCATTGCTTATCTGAGTTTAGATTCAAGAAGGTAAATAATTTACAGTTTTGTTTTGCCCTGAATCTCTGTATAATGCTCAGACACTGTCAAAATGGGCCGAGTGTCAGAGATAGATTTCTGGGAAGATGTGCCCTTTAGTCAAAGGATATAAACATATCTGAGTGTTACTAGGGTGTGATCAAAGTGAAGAGTTATTATTCTAGTAGAGAGTGGTATAGTTAGAAAAGCTACCAGGCAGAAGTGTTAACAGTCAGAGTTTAATAGAATATGTGAAGTTTCATTGTAGTTTCCACATACAAGGAGGGCTCTGAAGTAAGCTCTCAAATACTCAGTGGATTTTTTTTTTTCCTTGACTTTTAGGTGACCAATTACACCATGTAAACTAGTAAAAATATTTCATACTGTTTTAAGCAAGGAAGACATAAAAAATGTCTTGGGAATACAGCATAATAATTTAGCTGCTGAAGTACTGTGAAGTTAATAGGACTATATAGACAAATGAGAAGAAAACAAAAAATGGCTGGATGAGGCATAGCATTGAGCAGTCTACCAAAAACAACATTTCTGTTGCACTGCCATCTTCTTCCACTTTGAACAAAGTGTCCAATGTGATGAACTACAGCTAGAAAACTTTGGGCTACATTACAATGTCCAGAGAAGAAAGAGCTGTTGGATGCATAGAAGAAGCAAACAGCAGGCATGCTTCAGAAACAAAACCATATTACTCTTATTTCAGACCTGGAACTTTGACAGTGTCTCACAGAAGTTAAAGCGGAGAACTCACACGGCTCAACTAATAACACTGAAAAAAAAGTAGGTTGCATGAAGTCGAGCATTACTTTGCGGCTTTACAGGACCTTTTTCATTTAGGTGGTTGGAAGTTTGTGTCTCCCCTTAACAAGGCAGAAGAATTTAATGGCTTTGTATTGTTTGGAGTTGAGTGAGTGCCTGCAGGCTTGCTTGATGAGCAAAGTGACATCCTGAGGAAACGCAGAGCAAATTGCAAACAAAATCCTTATTAGTAGTGGCAGTTATCACCTGGAGTGGGATTGATTTGGAATCCCTGTAAGGATAGTGCTGCCCTTGCTCAGCCACCTTGACAAATAAGAGTGTTTCTTAGGAGTTCATATTCAAGTTGTGTTGGTGGTAATAGAATTTAACTTTCAGATTCAAAACAATTAAAGCAAAGTAATGAATGTCACTGTGCCTGAGAGACTAATTTTAAAAGTTACACATACACCCCACTTTCCTATTGCAAATGCAATAGAAAAAAGCTGCTCCTTCAGCTCATCCTTACAGTGGTTATGAAGAGCAAATGGGATTCGAAGATTCAGGATGCCCCCAAAGAATAACAGCATTCACTATGGGGCTTCATGTTTTGTTTCAGTTCAGAAATCCCAGATAATTTTAATCCATCCTCTGCCATACTTTGGAACGTGACAGAGAGAATGTAGAGATAGTCTGGACTGTTTGACAACAGCAGTGTGAAGCAGCAGACAATTTATTTTGGAAACTTTTTTCTAAAGAAGAAAAAGAAGGATTTTTCATATGTAAGCAGTGTAATAACAGTCTTGACAGGAATCAAAACAGTCTGCAGTATTTGTTTTGTTTCCCATCAACCATTACTTATGTCACTGCAACAAGAAGCGAAAAGTACCAAAATGTTCATTCCTCTTTGCCCCGTACAACTAAAATATCTGAAAACATTTACTCTGAGCATGCAAAGAGGCTCTGGAGTGGAGACAATTGAGAGAAATACTTGGATCTAATCCCAACTCGTGTTGCTCAAACTCTGTTTAGATTAGCAACTTGTATGGACTGACAGAAGTGGATTTTTGCAGCTGAACAGTTGGCGTGGAAGACGTCATACCTACTCCATACATTTCTGAGGTTTTTACATTAGACCAGCTCTAGTCTATTCTTGTGGCTTCAATGCCTTTTGGTGGTTGGAGAACCTCTTCTAATTTAATTTCATCTGAGGGGAATCCAGTTTGTGTGCTCCAGGATTGCTCTCTGATGTGAACCAAAGCACGAGAAGTGTAGATAATCAGGACACTGGCTTCAAAACTTAAAATGCTTAGGATGTCCTATGGAGGAAGTAAATGTCTTGTTGACTTACTCGCTGTCCAACATGTTTCTCACAAATATCTCTTTAACTGAAGGCACCACCAGAATGCTTTCATGTTGGATTGCTTTTAGTGTTGTTTAGTTTAGTGAGAGAAAAATCACTGTTAACAAAGTAAAATAACAGCTGTTATTGTAATGCATCATGTGGAAAGACACGCATCTGAATATTTCCTATTTTAGGTTTTGAACAATATTTAGTAGTTACCACTAGAAGGTTGGACTTCTGCACTTGAGAAACAAAATGGTGTTGATCTTTACATGTGAAACCCTTCAGAAATGCTACTAATGCATCTGTCGATTAAATATGTGCTCACGTCCTGAATTTTTTTACCTGAAAATATATTTTACCATTTTAAAAGAGCCATTAACAATCAGAAAGGACGGAAAGGAACAATGATACCAGAATTGTGGGTTCACTAGCCTTCTAAGAATTCCCACATCACTACCCTACAATGTGGCAATTGCAATATGTAAGGCTTCACCCTGCCGTGAGATCTGTTAGGCGTTTAAATAGGTATTCTGCAGTATCTGTGTTGCATCTCATGTATGGTAATAGCCCGTTGTTGGTGTATTCTTGAGCATCTTGAAACAGTCTTCCCTCTTCAAATCTTGTTTTGCCAGCTTTAAGTGTTTTTTTTCCATTTTTAATTTGAATTAATATTGCACTTGTATATGTTATATTTTCTATAGCCCAGAAGGAAGACCATGAAGTATTGTCACATTTCAAGCATTAGAGCTTGATACTCAGGGTGTCACAGCACCCTACAGCACCCCATTGCCAAATGCATTTCTCTTCTCGGGAAATAATGGGCATTGACTGGTACTGGAAATAAGGCAGTAGGTTAGATTGTCACCAGAATGTTTCTTTAATGATAATGCTTTGGTTTTTAGGAATCCTCAGTAATGGATTGATCTGACTTCAGGAAGTATTTGATAGGTATCAGAGATACTGTCTTTTATGCATTTTTTGGTTTCTTCTTATGTGAATTATTTTTAGAGGATTCTCTTTTATGAGGCACTTTTTATCTTCTCCCCTTGAACTTCTGTGTCTTCTTATGGATCAGGATGAAGGTATTTATTTGATTGCAGTGGGAGAGACGGTGAAAAATTTGATCCTGGAGTGGATTGAATGCAATGAAAAGTTGGTGATTTTTCTGTTACTCATTCATCTGTTTACTTTTGATTCCTTAAATGGTCTGTAAAGAGAGAATCTATTTGCTAGAAGTCTGAAGTAAAGCCAAATGAGAGACTGATTTACCCCAGAAATTCTACTCTGTTTTGCAGATTTATTTCTGCGACTTCTCACTTGGTAGCAGTCGTTCCCTAGTTAGTATAAACATGGTCCACCTTCCAGGGTTACTTTTCAGTTGTATAAGGGCTCTAGGCTTTTACACACTAGATACCAGCTTTTGGAGTGTGAAGACCTTATTCAATGACACACTAAGTCATTACCTTCTGAAAAAGCTGGTACATTGAAATGTCTGAGAATATTTCTTCAGTTTCATCACAGCATTGGTCTTTTATTCTCAGCGTCAGACTTGAAAAATTTGGCAGGGTAACCTAACACTTCCAGAACAGTGTTAGAAGAAAGATGCTCCTGTGCATAAGAAGTAGAAATAACATTACATAAACCATACTTCTTGTCCATAATCTTTTGGGGGTCTGAGTTATTTTTTGAATTTTAATGGAGAATATGCTGAATGCTGACAAACTGCTACCTCTATAATGTCTTTTCTAGGCTCCAGTTGTAAATTTGGCCTTCCATTTCTTTTCTTCTTTGTAAATGAATTTGCAGGAAGCCAGCTAGAGCAGAAGTTTTCAGCAGTGGAGTTTGCTGCGTTCATGCCCAGAAGAGACTCAAGAAGGCCCTGGCAGGCCAAGCTGTGTCCCATTGTGCCTCAACTCCTCCCCTGAAGGAGAAAAAGGAGGAAGAGGGCAATCCAGTCTTTATGCCCATTCAGCTCCTGGTCTTTTCTCCCCAAGGCTGTCAACAAGGGTATTAATTAGCATCAAGTGTGACAGCCAGGAATGGGACTGGTGTCACAAATGCATTTGCTAAACTGGTGTGCCAGCAAACAGTCCACAGATGGACATAACTTTCATCCACCACCATCTTAGGCTGTGATGTCATGGTAGACTTAAAGGTAAAAGTTGTCAAATTTATTGCTGTTCCCTGTGGACTCTGCGCTGCTCCCATACTCCTTTGTTTTAGAAGACTTACTGGAAGGCTGCATTTCAAATGTTTCATTTTCCAGTTTTAGTTCTTTCCCCTCCCTGTGGTAGACTGCTCTCTAAGTACTTCGATATTGATGAGGGTATTTTCTCAAAGGCATCTGAGGCTTCTGTTTTTCAGGGATCAAAGGAAAGAATAATCTGGATTTTTGCAAATGGATACATGACAACATTGATGTTGTATCTGCAGTGAATTGCAGAGTTAATGTGCTTTATCTGCTCCAGAGGCTATTCTAATACTAATGTGCTTTTACGCCTTATAAAAGTCCATGACCTAAATACAAATAGAAAATACAGTATGATTTTACCATTTAGTTGCTGAGAGATGCAACGGTTTCTGTCGTATCTTGGTTCATGTCCTAGTTTAGCTTCACTCTTGTCCATTTTTTCTTTTTACTGTTTGCTTCAGTCTCTGGCATTACCATTTCAATCCATTGATTCTTTGGCTCTGGGATCACCAGATACTGAGGTCTCATTTGTACTCATCTCCACCTGTTTGAATGGTAATCAGAGACCCCAGCTGCCAAGCTCTGCAATACTTTGCTCAGTTGAGGATTGTGGTTGGCATCAATGCAGATTTCATTTACTTTTGCTGGCAGCTTTCACACTACCACTGGGCTTGTTATAGGTGCAGACAGAAGTGTTTTGGTCATTTACTCTTTTTATATAGTCTAAAAATGTGTAAAAAAAAATGTGTCCAGGCAAGTTGTTCCTTCACCCCAATTTACTTTATCAAAAGGCATGCCATTTTCAAGGTGGAGGCAAGCAGTTGCGCTCCTCACTTGGCGTCACGTTCTTGTGCTGGCGGAGACGTTTGTGCTGCCCTTGGCATTCCTCCTCTATGTTTTTCTCTATCACTCTTGGGGTGGCTTTGGCAGCTGCGCTGGCCAGATGCAAAGCTCTCACCTCCTTTCCAGCAGAGGCATGCGAGGTCTGTGTAAAAAGCTTTCTGGCAAAGACTGCATTTTGCCTGGCTCTGCTTTGCTCCTCCAAGACTTACTCTTCATCCTATAGATGTGCTATCTTCTGACCCACAAACAAGCATAAAGAATTTAGTTGTGTGGGATGGGTGTTTGGAGAGAAAGCAGCTTACCTGCTGCACACAGAAAGCCCTATTGGTGCCTGTGTCTGCTCCATTTCTGATGTATAAACTGTTACTTTGGCATTTAATGAATTTCTCATTTTATATCTTGAAAGCAGAACAATACCTTGCACCCCTTTAGAATAAGCAGTTTTGTTAGCAGAAAGATAAATAATGCCTGCTGCAAGTACAGATTTTCTGATCTTTAACAAGTAGTGACTTCATACTACAAACTTTCCCCTGATGGAGACATTTTAGTAGTCTCTCTCTCCTTGAATGATTTGCCTGTTTTCATAAAAGTGAAGGAATCTTATTTTGCAGGGTATTACCCTTTGCCTAATAGCTTGAAATTACTCAATGGGTTCAAGAGTTCCTGTAAGCATGCTACTCCAGGCAAAAAAAAAATGAAAGGAGATACAGTTCTGCTTGATCTGTCAAAATAGGACAAATTCAAGTATGAATGTTATTACTGACCTCTGCCAAGCTGACATTGTCCTGGAGCATTTATGCTGGCAACAAGAAACACAATTCCATAATTTCTCTCCAATGTTAAATATTAGCAAGTGTTCCTTTTGTTAACAAATAATAAAGATCCACCTTTGGAAGATTTTGACCATCTTAGTGAATTTGGTAGCCAACACTTCAAGATATTTTACTTGAATAACCAGTAACAACTCTCTCTTCAGTCACTGTACCTGTAGGTCAAAACAGTGAAATCTTATGCTTCCACTAGTCTTCAGAATTTAAGATATTCATATACAGAGCCATACAATAGTGGCAAAGGAGATAGAACTGGCCAGCAGGTGCTGTAGCCTTGCAAGCCTGATGCATAAGCCTGATGGTTATTTCTCTTTTCAGCACAAGAAAGACTTGATGGTTGTTCTCTTCAGCCTGTAAATGACTTGCTGTTTTGACACTTGGGGTTTGGGTTGTTGGAAATCTTTTCATGTTAAGGTTGGTTATTCATGAATGCTAATGGTGGTAATATTAGCAATATGCTTTGTAACTTGTCACTTTATAATCTCAGTCTTTATGCAAGAATTAGGGTTTTTTCATCTCTTATGATGAACAGGCAGAGGTATAATGTAATTCAGTTGTCAGTCAGACTTGGGAATAGTCTGTGGGAGTCACAGCCTCTGTCCTGGGCCTCTACCAAGTAAACTATGCCACAGAAGTATATTCCTTCTCTTTCCAGATCCGTTTTTCTGAGTATTTTTACTCCACCTTACTGCTGTGTTTTTATAGTTGCAGACATTTATAAGGTGCCCATCACAGAAGCATTCAAGTGTCACAATATTAAACAAAAGACAAAACCTGAACTCTAAATAAATAGTGCATACTTGTACCGTCTGCTTTACCTGTAGAACTGTTGCTCATGGTGAAGTTTTGATGAAAATCTGATTTTTTCTAAAGATGATTCCTGAGGGAATCACTACTGCTGTCGTAGAAAAGCCAGATCCTAGATGCCTCTTCTAATGAAAACCACCAGGATGATGTTCATGTGGTACTGGACCGTTAGGTGGAGCACTGCGTCTAGAGACCTTCACCAGCTACGTGAAGCCAGAAGGCTGCCACTGGTGATGCCGGGCACTTGTGATGTTGGTCAAGGGGTATTTATTAGGTCAATAGATTTACCATATATAAAGATGACAAGAAAATCAACCTATTGTGTTTGACATTCTGATGTTGGTGAGTTGCTAGATCACCAAGGACTTCATAGTTAATAACCAGCACTTCAGTTTGCACCTGGAATGAGACTGGCAGTCAGCAGGAGCCCAAGAGCAGGTGCAATATGCTCTTGTCCATTTACTCATCCTCTATGGCAGGCAGCCACGTCCTGCACCAGCTGAAGTTGCCAGATGTCCTTCGGGTTAGTCCCACATCACATGCATTGCAGTAGTCAAGAGTTTTACTTGCTGTTTACTTTTGTTGGCAGTTCCTGCCAGTGTCGCTACCTTAGCCTACTATTATAAAACTCCCAGAATAATTTTACATGCAGGGAATATCTTTGGGATGAAAAGGACCTGTTTTGAGCTGGAAGTTTCCAGAACTTTTTATTTTCTCCATGATGAACTAGCACATTAGCTATCACTGACGTCTTTTCAGATTATTATCTTCAGTGAATCCCTTGCTCATCCTGCACTTTAGCCATAGAAACAGTAAATTTCCCTTATCAAGAAAGTCCCTTCAAAATGATATGTTATATTCTGTAATTATTAACTTCTTATCTTCTTTCTTCTTAAACACCAAACTCAGTAGTGCTGCTCTTCAAGCTGAATTGGCAGAACTCACTGTACTATATAGTATTGTCATTCAGTTCAGGCTTTTCCACTAATGGCAGCAGTTAGCTGAAGTAACATTTCAGCCCCAGCTGACTGTAAGCATAGGTTATAATTTTCGGAGATGACTTCTGATTGTGGTGCGTGCCTGCTTCGGGAGAGAGTGAAAAACATCAAACACGTCTTCATGAACGTCATAAATTTATATTTACAATTCTAATTGAGGTATATGTTTAAAAGTTTCGTGGGTAGGAAGCAGTATTGATCATAGGTTGACAGTTTCAAGAAAAACTGCTACTGCAAAATGAAATAATTCACTCTCCTTAGACCAAGAAAATTGGAATAGTGTTTGCTCATAAGAAACAAAGACTGGGGATTATTGAGTGACCAATTTTATATTCATATTTCATACTTGTTGCATTTTGTCACAGAAATCCTGCATCTCCTGATTGCTAACGATTTGCCTTTTTTATTTTGACTGGTTTTCAAATTATTACTAAAAGGGCAGAGTTAAGGTTGTGCCTGTGTAATTCTCTTTTAGCCACAGTCTTAACTTGTTTTTTTTTTCTGGGTTTTTACTAATTGTTTTGTGGGTGGTTTTTTTTTTGTTGTTTGTTTTGTTTTGGGTTTTAATTGTTTGGGGCTTTGCTTGGTTTTTGTTTGTTGCTATTGTTTTCTTAATAGCTATGCAAATTCTTGCAGGGTTTGTTTGCCCTGAGTTGGCTCATATATACTCTTCAACTCTACCGGTTTTTTTTTCCTGTATGAGAATATGAAGTGTTTGCTCTGATGGCAACAATGCCTCTTTTCTGTAGGTTTAAAGTGTAACAAGCTTGAGTGTATTTGTTTGTACTTTAATAATATGCACATCTCCTGCATGCCTATGCTGCTGTTTCCCTGCTGGTAACCAAGAGTGCTGTGGATCCTCATTCACCAGTCTTTCTCTTCTCTTAAATGTCATAGCTGTCAGCAAAGGAGTGATGTAAAAAATATTCTAACAACATTTTCTAGATTCTTCTCTGATCTGCTGCTACTTTCTCTCATGCAGCAAGTGATGGGAATCATTCAATGGAGACAGCTTAGAAAACGATAGCACCTGAGTAAATCTGATTCATAGAATTAAATATCATGGCTCAAATGGGCTTGTGCCAAACTCTCCCAGTGGATTTAATGTATGACTCTGACCCTTGCAGTATTACAAAAGTGGGTCAAAATTTCTGTGCTTGTACAGTAGGGCTTGTGACATTTTGCCAACACCAGTGTGCACTATCAAAGGTTTTATCATCAGCAGCCAAAGAGGTAACTACAAGTTTTGAATTCCAATAAAGAGTGCAATTGAATGGATTGTGTCTCAAGAAAATAACAGGGGGGAATGGGTAACAGTGCATGTTATGTCTCTGTGTTGCCATGTGGAGACTAGATGGCAAAGATGACATCAGAAAGGAGGGAATTTAATTCTTGCACTTTGGAAGACGTTTCAGTGTCCCTCTCAGACCTGCATCCACCAGTTTGAGGCCATTCTCTTGTGTCCAGGAGATACAGGTGGGCTACACTGGAAACATGGTACATGGTTCAAAAAGGAGCTTTTCTTCTCTGTTTTCTTCTCTGTTTTCTCCCATTATGTACTAGCAGCCTAGTCCTGATCTTGACCATTCACTTCTCGCTCTTACTCTCCTAATTTTAATAAAATTTTGTGATCCTTCTGTTTCTTTTATTTTTATTGGTTGGTTGCAGGCCTCAGCCCTTAAAGATCCAACGCCGAATTGTTGCAAAGTAATAATGGTTCTCTTTTCCACAACCTCTCTTGTGAGGTTGAGACAAGGAGGCACAAAAGTACCAAATGTAATCAGTTCTAAGTAATGTTAAGTTCGATGGCTTTGTAATGGAAAATAACTGCGGTGCTTGGAGGTAGTTGACATAGTTTCAGGCCCTCAGGGCCTCGGTACAAAAGGTGTGAGAAAAGCAGAATAGAAGGACAGGACCTGGGGATGGGGAGTATCAGGGACTAGCAGGTGTCCAGGATGAGAGCAGTTAAACTAACTGATAAGTAGAAGGCCAGGATGATTGCTATGTCTGTAATGTTAATTAAACCTATTGGGAAAAGTAAACGACCCTTAAAGACCACCACATTTTTGTATGCATGCCGGAAACCTTTTGGAAAATGATGTAATACGCGCAGTAACCATATGAGGATGACCTGCATAGCAATTCGGGGACACGTTAAGAGGAGCTATCCCCCGTGTCTCCCGGCGCCGCATTGAAGAATACCTGCTTGTCAACTTGAAACTCTGTTGGCGAGTTTGTTCCTGGAGTTTTCTCCCAATCAAGGTACAGCTGATGAATTTTTCATTGGTGCAGTCGACATTTCATCTGGCTGTGAGTCCATAGCTTTGCATCTTTTCCACCTTTCCCACTTTGTTCTGTCATGTGGTTTACACAGGTTGGTGAACCTGAAGTTTTCAGTGCAGTCACTTTTTCCCCTTCCCATATTAGTGGCCTGACAGCCTGTCATCATAGGAGTATTTATAGTGTTGCTAACTGCTTCACAGCCTCAGGTGGGGGATAGGAGAACTGAGAGCTAAGGATAAACCAGTGTTGGATGTCCATCATCCGCAGTAGGTCTCAGTTCATCCAAGGCAACGGTGAAGTGACACCAGAGGTATAGAGGAGCTTAATGGTGCTACAGCCAATGCTGCAATTGTAGAAGCTTGACTTTTGTCCAAAATGAAACAAAATCAAGTCTTATACAATGGTGACAATCCTCCTTATATTACCGGAGTGATACTGGAGCGGATCATTTATCTGTGAGTGTGCTGTGTAACATCAGACTGGTTGCATGCCAGACCCGGCCTCCCTTACAGTTCTTCTAACTCTTAATTCTGGCAGCACAGAAGTTAATAGTTTAGGAAAATTTTGCTTTTTTTATAATTAAGTCTGTAGAAGGTAGAAATCAACAGTACAGTGCGTTTTCCCAGCAGAGACCGTAAATTAATTAGGAGCAATTTGCTGTCAGAAACAATTTCCATAATTTTAAGTGAAAAAGCAGAAAACCCGGTTTTATCCTGAAGTGATTTAACTCCTGTGAAGAAGAATTACGTGAAATTGTGATTTGCCTGCTCCTGGCACCCAGAACAATGTGGCTGATGATACAGGTGGTGGTTACTACTGCTGGGGCAGAATTTCTGAGAGTGATGCCCTCTCCCCCGCCACCATTCAGATCTTGACCTTTTCATAACAGAATTGTCTTTGACACTTGCACATTCCTGTCAGGAAATAATGAACAAATTGCAGTGCTAATCGAACACAGGTCTTTTCTAGGCTTTTGCCTGATAGTCGTGCACCAAAGGTCACAGTCTAACTAATGAGGGCTTTGGGTGATACCTACACAATATGTGGGCTTTTCTGAAAGGGCAAAATTTATGGGTGCCACTTGGGGACAATTCAGCTATCACAAGCATCTTAGAAGTACAGGAAGGGATGATCCATCCATCACTAAAGCCCCATTATTGGGCTTAAACACTCAGCCTCATATGCATAATTGCCAGACCTTGGGCTCCTCAAAAAGGCCTCAGTGTCATTATAATAGATCCTCCTCCCTGTTTACCAGGAAGAATGAACATGAGATGGTCCACGGTAGCATTTAGTATTTCAGCTCATCAGGATTTTAGGGTGATTTGCAGATATCAAGTCACTGGGATGCTGATTTAAATGAGGGGAACATTTGCAGAATCATAAATTTGTCCTGTGAAGTCTATTACGTGGGTACCTTTCTGCAGCTGATAAGTATTAAAAAATTTACTGCTTCACACTTGCATTTTCTCCCCTTTTTTTTGTGGCCTTTTCAGGTGCGAATATATTTATTAGTCCTTTCTTTCTATGCTGATGTAGAATTAAAGCAGTCTGACCTCTAGGTGCCAAAGGTTTCCCCAAAATACATTTTAGAGGATAAAATCTGCTGTATCGTTAGTTCTTGCTTTAAAGTGACATGTATACTTTATTAAAGCTGTTTCCAAATATATAGGAATTATAGGTGAGAGATGAAAAGGCCCTGGAAGATAAATTGGGGTACTGCCCTCAAAACCTGCAAGTTTCCTGCATAATATTAAAGCATCCTGGACAATGGTAATGCAGCAATGCTGCTCAGCTACTTTCTCAGTGTGCTAGCACCAGATTGCAATCTAAGCAATTACGTTTGGGCTGGTCTCAGTCGTCTCAGTCCCTTTCCATTGCATACAGTCTGATGCTGTTTCCTCTCATAAAAAGGTCTGTAGGATTGCCATGTGCAGTTCAGCAGCTGCTCCATTTCAATGGTGGGTGAAGCGATCCCTACATATAGCTGCTGTATCAGCTTGGCTCGCACTCTCGGATTCTGTAGGATGTAAGGTGCAATGTAAATGGATGTTATATAAATATTTTTTAAGTTCTAGAAACACAGGCTATAGCAGAGGCTTGAATTAGAATTGACAGCATAATCAGAATCCACATTTCACACCCCAGGGATGGCGCCCTGTGCAATACAGACTGCTAAGTACCACCCAGCATCACTGTACACTTCAAAGGGATTCTGAGATGTGAGTTTTGTCAGTATGCGTGCACTTTTCTATCATACTTTCTTTAAAAGAGCTTTTTCTTACTTTTGTTGTTGTTCAATGATTATCTTGAAACTGCCTGTTTACTTACTGACACGTTCAAGAGCACCAGCTGAGGATTTCTGTCTCATCAGTGCAATGCTTGCTAAATATCTGGGTGCCTCTTTGCTGATAGAGCTGTGGAAAGGCAATGAAGACACCCTCTCCTGGTCATCTACTGAATGCACTGATTTATTTTTAAATGAGCTTCCAAGTGTGTTGAACTACAAAGAACTAGATCAGTGGGGGACCTAGGTTGGCCAGGGGGGTTGTGGAGTCTCCTACGTTGGAGATATTCAAGGCCCGCCTGGACAAGTTCCAGTGTGATGTACTCTAGGTTACCCTGCTCTTGCAGGAGGGCTGGACTAGATGATCTTTTGAGGTCCCTTCCAACCCTTAGGGTTCTGTGATAAAACATTTGATTTGGTTTTGCCAGAACTAGGCCAGGATTTGGAAAGTTTGTCAGAGTCGAGGAATTCTGGACTTCAAATTGCTATTTCCTCAAGCTTGTCAAGCTCCTGGTCCTGGACATAAGGATGGCTGAACTCTTTGCGGTTCACTGTGCTGCTTGTGGCTTTCTTCTTTTAGTTGAACACAACACATCTGAGCTACAATCTTGCTACTAATCCCAAGCTTTTCTTACCTGTAAACAGACTCCTGTATTTATTCCATGTGAACAACGATGTCTTTTTGCGGGACCTATTGATGCATCCCAATCTGGATATATTCTCGACAAAATGCTCCTGCAGCCTTTTAGTAAACCTCTGCTGAAGTGTTTGAGAGAAAACTTTTAGGGGCTTATCAGGGCACAGTCCTGACTATGCTGATTAACAGCTTGGGTAAATCAGTGCTAAAACTCTTCACTGAGAGGCAGTTCTGCCACCACAATAGTCATAAAACTGTTGTCTCCACAGTTGTTAATTCTCTTTCTGGAAGGTTGGGGGGTTTTGTTGGATTTTTTTTCCTTCTTCTACATAAATCTTACTTCCTATTAAAATGGTTTTGCCACGGGATAGGAGAAAGCTTCACACCTTAGGCCACTACGAACATACTGATCTCTTGGTGCAGATGTATGGGAGGAAATGTGTGAACTCTCACAATGTGAAGGTGTTAAACTTTATCAAATGGGCTCTCCTGTAACCTCCTGCTGCTACCCATTACAACAGAAATAATTTCCATCCGATTTTTCAAGTGGTGGTTGTTGGTGGAATTTAAGCAGTAGGGCCCTCTGATGGTTCCACCTGAACTTCCTTTTAAATACCAGCTGGGTATTTGATTCTTACATGGACTGTACTTTTGTGTATAATAATGTTACATACCATGTGTTCTTAGCCTTGTCACATAATTAAGACTGTTATTTAGTCAAAACAGTTCCCAAACTGGGAAGATCGTTGTAACTGAAAACATATGTGGCTGGGAGAAAGACTCAGTGAAGGCAAACCATGAACTAAGCAGTGTCCTATATATTAAATGTTTTGTGAAAGATTGGAGCTAGGGGAACAAATAATCCAAGTAAATGAGCAAAATTCCTTGTGTTCTTTTAGGGGAGGAGATATTGTTTGGCTTCAATCCAAGAAAGTGCTTAAAAGCATGTTAAACTTTAATGAGGTAAATACTCTCATCTCTGCAGTACAGAACGGTTAGGCTTAATTTTAGGCACATGCTTAAGTTCTTTGCCAAATTGGGGTCTAAAAAAGAGTTCTGCTTTTGCATTTGAGAAGCAGGAATGATATCACATGACTTCTATATTTAATCACAACTACTGAAGGCAGCTGGGATTTTGAATACAGAAAAAGCAAACTGTTCTTGATCAATCCATAGAGAAATACTCAGAGGGAGAAAAAATATATACAGTAAATTTGAATAATGAACAATTTTGAGGAAATTGCAATCTGCTTGCAGACATTTGGAGAGCAAAAAAGAAACTAAATTTGTTAAGTTACTTGCTGTGATCTATTCTCTTGGCTCTAATTAGAAGGAAGTGAGCAGTAAGGGAACCCAGAAAATGAGACTACTGTGGACTGAAGTGCCCAAAAAGAAGACCTTAAGTTGGAAGGGGTTTTTTTGGTGGATTATTTTTCAGCGAGTGTTCTTTAAATAGGAGGGGGAAAAAATGGTGCTTTGAAATGTTGATTTGAAAGAAACGCTAACTGTATAAACAAACAGCATTGATGCTCGACAAATTTGACAGAAAACATTTGTGTTTTCTTTGGTATTCAAATCTAGAAGTTTACTGTAAGTGTTAACTATAGTAGTTAACAGCAGACAATACTGTAATTTTTTAACAAGGCTTCTTACTGTATCACATAAGTATTTTCATTGGCTGCTTCAGTTCAGACGTGCTCTTTAGTTGCATTTAGTTCACAATACAGTGACTCATTCTAGCTTTGAACACCTTCCATGACTGATGGCTGCTGTGTGAAACACTAAAATGTAAGAACTGTCACTGTTGTTTCCTCTAAACAAAGCTTCTGGCCATCAAGTGCAGGGTCACACCTGGAAACTATTTACATTCAAACACTTTCCTGATCTGGCCAACCTTTACTTTGTAAGAGGTCCACAGTGACAGTCTCTCCAACAACAAAACCTACTCTTTGTAGTAATAGGAAAACTCATCTGTGGAAGGCAGAACTTTCTCAGACTGGTGGTGAAAATAACTCTATAGGGGTGCAAAACTATCACATGCTCATCTGCTCCAAGCTCAAGGCACATTTCTTTAGCCTTATATTCTTCAGCACAAAATACAGAGCAGCAGTGCATGTTTATATGTATATATATAAAATATACATTACCAACTGATTAACAGAGTAAATGGAACCTCTTTTATCACTAGTACTAACAACCCAGTGTAATCCATGATAAAATAGGTTTTGGATTAATTTTGTTCTGTCTGTTGTATCAGGAGGAGAGTTAGGAGCTGCTAGTTTGCAACTTCCATATGCTTGTAATCCCAAATTGCTTTACACTTTTTAAAGGACACGAATAATTTCTATTATGTTTTTCATCTTTCCTATGCACTTAAAGTGGGTAGTGGGCTGAGTGCTTTTTAATTGTTTCCATATCTCCTTCTAAATACAACTTCCATTCCAAATTTCCAGAGATTATAGTGTTTCTTTTTGTGATCACCACTTTGAATTCTCTTACAGAAGCTCTTTTTATACACAATTATTTGGACGTGATTGCAGTACATGTGTCTGAATACTGCAACTGGACGAAAACAGAACTGAAACAATTTCTCCTCCGTTCTGCATTTATAAATCAAAAATAATCTGTCTGGAATTAATAGAGTTACATCAGGTTTTTCACAAGCACAAATGACAGACTTTAATCCAATAGTTTGCTCTGTTGGTGAACTTCTAGCAGAGGAAGTGATGCCCATTCTAGCTTGAACAGTCTCAGGCAGTGAATGTCAGCACCTCATTCCTTCCTATTTTCTCTCTCTACCAATGACATTCTTGCTCGTGCCACTCCAATCCATGTTTTTTCCCCTTGATTTCATTCATTGTATTGTAGTTTTGCAGGATTGTTCTCAGGGTAGAACAGCTTGTTGAAAGGTGTTTATAATAACAATTACACCTACTCCAATCACTAAAGCGTAATCTTTATCTTAATCAAAAAAGGGGGGGAGGGAGGGAAGAAGAAAAAATATACATCACAAACTACTGCAAAGTTCTGCTTGAGTTATTTTTCAATTACAGCAGGTGAAGCAGAACGAAATTGTTACAGCCATTTATTGATTGTGTTACTATCCATTAAGGTACAACAGAAGAAGTCCATCATATTGTGTAACAACTTAACTATTTAAAATAACAAAGGCTTCCTATTGTTTCCCTTTTTTGCCATTATCCTAACAAATACATCCTAGTTCTGTGCGAGAAATCAAATTTGGGCATCATAATGAAGAAATTCTGTAGTCAAGTTGACGTTATTTCTGGTATAGCTATTGAAATCCTTCAGCTTTTTCATTGAAAAATGAATGAAGCAGAACAAAGGTAATGAAATATATTAATTATATTAATGATGTTTTACTGAAACTGGCTGCTTTCTAAAGAGAGTGCATATATAACCGTAAGAAGAGATTCTTTCAATGGGTAGATGATTAACAGATAATACCGTCACAGTAGTAATTTTAGCTGCTATGAACTATTCAGCCATCTGACTGACAAACCCTTTGAATTTACATTATGAAGAACAAAGTTTATCATGTCTTCTAAGGTGGGTGGATGCTCTATGCTAGGGAGAAAGTCAGTGGAGTTGTGTAATGAATGGCAGATTTAATGAATGATATTGAAGCATTTGGATGTTGGTGTCAGCATGCTAGAAGAATGTTCTCAATGCAGCAGCACAAAGTGGGTATTAAACTGAAGCTTGGAGGTATTGTTCCTGATGACTGGATACCAGCAATAAATAATAATATATCATTGCAACTAAGATACAGTAGTTGTCTAGGCCAGTGTAAGTCTGATGAAGAGCCACACAGTCTTGAGCTGGCTGCTGTAAATAATGGGGGGGGGGGGGGTACATGTGTGTGTTTATTAAGCATCTCTGCATCTTCTTGGCAGCCCAGTGGGAAAGGCTTTCTGGACCTGTTTGGGACTATGCTAAAAACAACACACACCCCAGAGAGGGGTAGATTTCCCCTTGTTACAAAGGGAAGTCCTGCCCTCAGCGACACAAATCACCTCTGCTTAGGGAGGGGGGCTGGGACAGCAGTCTTGTGAGCAGGGTTTCTTCTTATTGTAGGCTCTAGCAGTTTTTACTGCATAGGATCAAACCACAGTATGTCAGATTGATGTGGTATTCAGTTTGTTTCATGCTTTTTCTCATGAGTTCTTACTTTCACCCACATACAGCTTGAATTTCCTACTCGTAAGGAAAAAAATAAACCTTAAGAAAATGAAGATGACAAATAAGATCCCCATTCTACTTCCTCCAATGCTAGCAAAGAAATTATTAGGACAGGAGCCAGAGTCCTTTTCACCTAGTACTGACCATGTCTTAACCTTGTTGCCACTTCTTTTCCCATTTTCAGTTGTCAGACCACTCTTCTTTAGCACTGAAAATCTTGTGTTGTGACAACTGCTAACATGCAATATCCACTGCCTGTTGCTGTAACCACAACTTCTCTGTTTGAACCTTTTCACTACACATAAGCTTCAAGTTTTTTGTACCTACCTTCAAGTAAATTAGATTGTCTATTTTAAATGTCCATGTAAAGACAAAGCCATGTTGGCATTCAGACTATGACATGGCTTTGTTATATAGTTATTCCTGTTCTAAAATCCTTAATGATGATTTTTTGTTTTGAAATCAATGGAAAGTTCTGTTGCCAATTCCTGTTTCCTGCTCTGCTGTCATTGCATGTTTGTGCTCCTGCAGCACTCAGATGTCTTTTATTTGACTTGTACAGTAAATACCTGTCAAACCCCTGAAGTTGTTTCAGAAGAAAAGGGGCTTGATCTCCATAATTACTGTTGAAATGCTCAATATGAATACTAGCTCTGTGTGTGGATGGTTTTGGTTTTGTGCAGTTTGGCTGAGGATACAATGAACAAAAATGAGCTGCACATTGAGACAAGTTAAATATTTGCTACCCTTTGTGCTTTGAGATCCCTGGGGTGTTCTTTCTGAGCATATAGAGAGGTGGAAAAATAAATGTAAAACACCTTAAGACATTATTGTGCATATATATCTTATTTCTTAATATACCTCTATAGATGTTAGGCAAAATGGCACCTATGCAACTGTCTTTGAGCCCAGTCTGGGTCTTCCACTAGTGCAGTTTCACTGACTGCAATGCAAGTATTGCTGATTTACTTGGTGATGAAGTAGCAGGTCACAGATGACTCTGTTTCACTGAGGTAGCAGATACCATGCAAATATGTAGTCTGGTTGCCCATCAGGGGTTAATTTTGTTCTCAAAGCACATCTGAGAGTGTGTTCAGGCAGCACACAAAATGAAGGCTGAGAATCAAAGCAAGCAGGCTATCTCTTCCCACAGCGCTCGCAGCAAAATTTAGGAGCTGAACGACGCAACATGTGCATAAAAGCTTGATAATGTTTTTAAAACATATCACTTGAAATATGTTAACGCATATGTTCCTTCATTTAGAACTCTTTCATAATACATCATTTGGCCCATCAGCTTTACACCCAGCTCATTATGGCTCATATGTAAAGATAAACCTTTCCCAAATTTTCTCCTGGTCTTTCCCCAACACCAGCGCGACCTTTCCTTCCCACAAACTCTTGTAAAGTCCCTTCTCTCTTGGTGTCTCACCCTCCAGCTCTTACAGAGCCATTTCCAGTCGGGAGGCAGTTTATCCCACCAGCACTTGCAAAGGTGGCAGGCAGCTGCAGTCTGCCTGAAGCAGGATTCAGCTCGCTTTCATTTCAAAAGTTTAAAGGTTTCCCATGGTTCACATTTGCCTGATTGTGAATAACTGGGTTTTTTTTAAGCATCAGATTAGGGTTTGGTTTGTTTGTTTGTTTGGGGTTCTTTTAATTATTTGTATCAAGATTAGATAAACAGGATAACAGAGCAAGTCCATCATTACAGAAACTGTAGGTCAAATAGGCAAAGCAATGTTCCATGCTACTTTTACAAAGAGGTGAAGAGGGTAAATGCACGTGCACCAGTCTCATTTCCCAGTCTCGTTCCTTAGTTGCAGTAAGATAATAAGCCAATAGGTAGAATGGCATTTTCATTGGAATACTGGAGGAGAAACAGATAAATCATTGCTCAGAAGCTCCTTGGATAAGGCAAGGTAACTCTTTTTGTACCGTATTTTCAGTTAAATAAAATATGACCTTTACACAGCACTGTAAATTGGCCTTGAGCGCACCTCTAGGTGGAATTACCTTCACTCCCCAAGTATCACATGCTGCAGGCTTTCACGGAGCCCTTACATGCATACATATTGCAACGCTGATTTAGTAAAGTCTCCGGTTACTCAGATGTGTGGCTTAATCAAATCAGGCCCTTTCCCGATTTGTGAATTTTATATAATTTTGCTCTCAGTAGCTCCCTTTCAAGGTCAAACACATTCTCTGTGCTTCTAGGAATGTTCTGCTAGCAGGAATTTTTGATGCTCTTAGAGTTCATGATTTTTACTAGAAATTTGAGAATCCAGGGAAGAAAGAACAAGACTTACTGCGCTTTTCAACCAAACTCTAGCATTGAAAAATTGAAAATTGGGTTGAAACAGGAAGGAGCTTCCACATGAGACCTTTTTTTGAGATTAGCAGTCTGTCCTCAGGGTTGGAACCTTTCTGGGTCTGCCTTTCATTCCGTTTCCAAATCCACAACATTGATGGATTGGGTTTTTTGAATTTATTTACATTTCTCCCCTTTCCTTTCTTGCTCCCCACCTTTGCTTGCTGCATATACTAACAGTGAGCAGCCAGGAAATACAAATGAATATTTTAGTGTCAACTACAGCTCCTTTTCTAATGCCTGGGGCAAGAAAAAAAGCTATCAATTTTTAGAAGGAAAAGTTTTATGCTTAAATAGTTCAAAAATCTGCCTAACAGTACTTTCTGTGTGCTGTTTAAAATACAGAAAGTACTGCAATCCTTGAAGTAAATTAAGTCTATATTTTGATAAGCCTTTAAGCACGGCAGCTCCTTCTTTGTTTCCCCCACAACATATGGGGCTTTCTGTTTACTGTGTTTCACTAATTTTCAGTATTTTCCTTGAGCTTTTGTCACCAAAAGCTTCCCTCTGTGGTTTGTATTTCTTCAGGGGAAAAAAAAACCCACTAGGTGAATTTGAGTAATTTCCTCTTGCAAGCATGTATTTGGTTCAAGAGTTTAGGTGAATTATATTCTGCTGATTAGTGAAGCAAATGCTGTGCTCCATCTGCTAGAGAATGGGAATGGGATATTTATAACGTGATGGATGTTACTGTTGGGTGGGTTTGTAGTGCTTCAATATGACTAAGCGATTCACTAGGGTTGTAGACTGCTTCATTTGGTTTGTTTTAAAGAGGACATGCTGACTTGGGGGGGGGGAGTATCACTGCAGAACTGTGGCTTTCTGCAAGAACCACCATTAATGTATTCAGCAACAAGGACAAAGTCAAGGCATGCTACCCATTTAACAAGAAATTTGGGGAAAGAAATGCAGAGAAATAAGGATTTATACACATGGAATATGACTTCCCAGTTATATGTGAACATCCAATGCCAGATTTTTTTTTCCACTCAGAGCAGTTAGAGAAGGTGAAGGGGAAATTTGTTCTGCGCCCATTGTGCAGTGTCTAACAGAACATTTCTACTGTTCTAGTTATCTCAGAATTACTCCTCTACATTTTTAGACATCTAAAATTTCCCTGTCCCAGGACTGGACAGGTATTTCAGTGCTGCAGAAACACCCTGTGGCATTGTTAGGGAAGTTCTACCAAGTGCATTCATTTGTTTCAGTAAGTGGAATGAAACTTGAAAACCTTGCCATTTATTTCTTAACATACTTTTCCTTCCACCATGACTGGAGTGACTGTTTTTCAGCTTATAGAGTTAACAGAATTATAAGAAACTAAGAAGTCTCAAAAAGACCCCCAAACCTAGGAAAACTAATTGCAGTAGTGTTGCACAAGGATGTCTTAGTACTGAACCATGTTGAAATCTGCTGCTCTTTAAAAGTCAAAGGGAGGAATTCTGCTCTAAAGTAAGGCATTTGTTTTTCTTAAGGTCATGCAAAACAAAGCACATTATTTGAACAAATGTCAGAATAATATGTCTGTAATGAAACGTAGTATTTACTTGCTTTCAGCATTTGAACTGTGACAAATCTGGAAAGGAAAACAGTTACTGCTCTTGTTAAATACTCCTTTTAATATTACAAGTAAGTTTACATTGCTGAACCCATGTGTACCTTAACAATTCCTGGAAGTGCTATGACTTGGCCCAAAGGAAAGCACAAACCCAGTACTTTATTTTGTGTGAATTAAATGGGGCTAATTAAAGTGAAGGAAAATTAAAAAGAATTAGGCGAAATAAAAATGCTACTGTAAAGCTTTTATTAAACACTTCTAGAGTGAATAAAGAATGTGCAGGAAAAAATGAACCACTGAATCATTTATCTGCAAGCTGCTTACTGCAGCCTCCTGGTTGGGGTGTAAAGCAGAGTCTCCTGTGCCGTACGTATCCTGAGTCAGACCTCGCACAGGGCTGGTCTCCTTGTCATCCAGAAAGGTACCATGTATGAAACGAGCAAATCCAAGATGAGATTCCACTTGCCAAGCTACAGAATGATCTCTGCAAGGACGGAACAAGATACCTATTGAAAATATTAGGGATCACATGCACACTCTGCCAGTTCAGTTGATGCTAAGTGAACATTTGCTTTCTTCTTAATAGAAGTTAAGTTCTTATAACCCACCCAGCTCCCACTGAGGTGAGTGGAAACAGGAATAGATCCTAACTGGGAATAATAAATAAATAAGGACACACAATGCCAGAGACCTTGATACGATTAAACCTCTAAGCAGAAGAGGTTAAACTTCATTCACCCTGAGTTTTTAAAAGATGTTTGCCTCCATCATGTATTTCTGGGGACTAATATTAATGTACTTTCTTAGAAAAGTATTTTTACAAAGTTATTTGCATGAAGAATGTATGGGTAGAGTTTCATGCTCAGATTAAGAGCAGGCGAGTAGTTGATTGACAGTTGCGCATGGGGTCTAAATGGCCAGGAAGACAGTTGACCTCCTTGGTAAAAGCAGCACATAGGGTGCTGTTTTGGGGGAATCAAACATTCCAGCTTGATTTTGATATCAAAAAGCTTCATTCAGAAGTCAGATGTTACCTAATAACCAAGAGAGGCTTTATTTTGACAGAAGTGTTAAGCGTAAAAGCTTGGAGGACATGGTAAGTAGCCAAAACCGAAGCCATGAACGTTGATTTTGGAGGCTTTGTGGCACTTCAGTGCTTTCATGGTAGTTAGAGGACAGAGAGAAGGGAAAATGTTATTTAAACTTACTAGCATCTTTTCCTCTGAGGAGCAGAAAAAGGATCAGGAACAGCAAGGGAGGAAGTAGCAGAGTTTGGAGGAAACCGCATAAAAACCAAAGCCAGTGGATAGGGGAAGATGAGTTAAAGTAGATGAAACAACAGTTGACTTGAATTTGAGACAAAACATGGAATTCCATGTGTAATTATTTTTTATGATATAAACCCTAAATTTTCTTATTTTTTTTTAACCAAGTCTGCTATTATTGTCCTCAGGACACCTTGACATTTTGATTTTATTTTTCATTTGTTTGTTCTGACCTGGAAATAAAATACTTGCAATGCTAACATTTCAAATACTATGGATATCCTGAATGGTATCCAGATTTTGCTGCTTTTATTGTAGGTCCCACAGAGGGCTATATTTCTCTTCCAACAAATTACAGTGTGTTTCTTCTGAACAAAACTTCCTCTCTTCTGGCTTTCTTAGTGAGTCAGGATTTTTACCCTAAGTGACTGTATATTCTGTATATACCCAGCAGAACTCTGCTGCTTGTGATGAGGGTGACTGCTCTGAAGAGGGGTAATGTGAGGGATAACAATCTCCAAGAGCGGACTTAGTGCTCACAGGTAAACATACACCGAGAAATATCAAAGAATGCACTATTTTTATATATTTAGGTTCATTTTCTGTTCTTACGTATGCCTTCATATCTCTTATTTTCAGGTCATTTAAATAAGAGACATGTGGTGGGACTCTATCATTTAAGCAAAATTGGTATTCTGCCATCCATGAAATTGCATGGACACCTTCAACTTATCCCAAAGTGCAAATTATGTGTATTTCTCTCCTATAAAAAGTCAATGTGAATAAATGCTTAAAAATATGGGTCACAAAAAAGCATTTGAAAAGATCCTTTTTCTTTTATCTCACCAGGGTTCATTTTGTTATTTCCAGCTTTCCTTTCCCTCCTTCACAGCAAATGTATTGAATTGGAATGCTGTTGACTAAATAACAGAAATATTTCACACACCTGCCATCAGTTTGTTGTTTCAGTACAAATGCTTATATTCCTGCTGTTTAATCCTGCTGGAGTAACTTCTTCCATATAGGCTACTTCTGTACTTCCTAGTCTGTCCATGGGAGCAAGCCCGTGAAGACAGCTTGATGCCTTCCTAGCCCATGACTGGTTCAGCCACATTGCTGCGTTGTCTTTAACTCCACCGCTTGTATAGGCGAGCGGTATCCAAAGGAGTCTGGTTTCTCTGCGTGATGGTTATGTGACAGTATTCTCTCACACTTCAGGACGTTTATGGCCACACAGCACAGGGATGTATTTGGGTTTGCTACAGGGAAGTAAATCTCTCTGTCAATCTTCTGGTCTCCCCTAAAATGCCAGGTACCTGGATTCTAATGCACTCAGGATTACACAGTGTAATTCTGGGGTCTTTCAGGACCACAAAAGTGTGACTGTTTACTGTAAATTGCTTCCTTTATGTTAGCAGACTTACATTAGCATCTAACCAGTGACCATGCCACAGAGCCTTTGACAGTTGTCCCAGGAGATTCCTCCAGTCATCATCTGGACCAATACTCAACACAAGCCAGGGAAACCTGTACCATACTTGAGGGATGTTTCTCTAAACCTGAGGGACAGAGATTCCCCATCCTTTGTAGCAAGAAGCTGTGGGGTTATGCAGTCTCAGGTCACAGCAGCCTACTGATGGCTAAATAGATCTCACTGAAACAAGAAGTCCATTTTTTCTACCCTCATCACTATCAAGAATAAATAATTCTTTGTGCTTTTGTTTTTTGCAACAGACTCCTAAACATCTGAAGTTTGGTTATATTGAGACCAAACCACCTCACTCCTTCCAGCCATACATTGTGCGTCACTGTAAACATCCTTGCTCTCCCCCACATCCCCTGCAGAATACTTTCTTCACTGCTTTGAGTAAGTCCCTATAAAAACTGAACGGAGTGAGCAGATGAAATCCCACGGTTGATATTTGACTCATTTGTAAAGTTTGGTGCTGTTGACTTGTGTTGAGTTTCTGATTTAAAATATGCCACAGTTTTTCTTACAAAATCTCTCTCTGAAGTTTTCAGGCCTGTATTTGTTCAGTTTGCTATTTCTCATGTATAAGCTTGTCCTCATTGATCTGTCACCATTTTTTCATCAGGCTCTTTCTCCAATCTGTCATGCTCATTCTGAATTTTAATCCTGCCCTACAATATTTCTGTAGAGTTTTCAGCTTGATACCAATGACAGAGTCCCTGAAAATGATGAAGGGGGAGGAACAGGATACTCAGTCTGGATAACTTATTGCCTAATTCTATCATTTATTACGAATTGTTTAGTCTCTATGAAATGCTGTTAGTAAGCTGATGCCCACAGTATCAGTAAGATGTATGGATACCTATTATTTCCTAAGGTACATTGTTTATGAAATATTGAACTGTTATGAAAAATTATGAAACATTGAAGCTGAAGGTGATAAAGAATGGCAAAATACCAGTATGGATAGATATTCTGGATTCTGCAATCCGAGCAATCAGAGTAATACCATCTGTTTGCAAGCCCGGAGAGTAGAGGGAGCAGTTAAAGCCTACAGAAAGGTTAGTCCCCAACTTCAAATTTAGATTACTATTTCAAAGATGGTGAACATTTGCAATTTAATCTGGAGTAAGAGCAGCTTGGCTTCTCAAGATAAGAAGATAGTGATTCAATTAGTTAATGTGTGTGCCTACACTTAGAAACACTAGCCTAGCTTTTAATGATGTAACACCTTCCTCCACTTCGCCATGTAAGGTGACTTGCAGACTTGTTTCTGCCTGCAGGGTTAAGATGTAAAATAGGATCTTTTAATAATCCCAAATGGCAGGACCAGCCTGCTCTGTGCCATCTAAAAAAGCTTGATTTGCTCTTCTGAGCCTGCTCCAGGTCTTGAAGATGCTGCAAGTTGGATTAGATTTTAACAAGGTAGAATAAGATGAATACATAACAAGACCTGATCCCATCCTTATGTCATTTGAATGTGCTGTAGTTGTTCCAAGCCTACTTGCTTCATCGGCTTTTCAAACTGCTCTTCACATGCTGTTGGCCAAAAATGAACAAGGGAAAACACATTTCCTTACCGGTTGTGCCTGAATTTATGACTATTGGGCCTCCAAGTTTCAGTTATGATCTGTCTCATATATGTAATAACACATTTTCTGCAGGTGATGAGGTTTCTGTAACTTGTGATGAACTGCAGGCAGCAGTTTGGTTTATTTTGCAATGCTTCTTTGTGTGTACCTGAAAATGGGTCATTTTTCTTCTGCAAGAATCACAACAGGTATCTCTGCAGGGGGACAGTCAGCAGCTGAACTGCATAGGAAAGGAGAGATGCTGCCGTTAGGTTTACTCTGATTAAACTGTTGCTCTAGCTGGAAAAAAAACCCTACCCAGATGCAAGCTCTAAGCCTGCCAGGTGAAAATTGTTCCCAAGAATAAATAAAAACGATGATGATGAAGATTGCCTCTTTAATGCATATAGTGTGGGCAATGGGTATTTGTCACTTGTGGGTTCTGGTTTGGGGACTGCAGAGAGTGTTTCCTCGTGTGACCTTTATAACAAGAAGTGTCAGAATTCATCCTGTTTGTATCAGACTCGTGTGGCACTGGATATTAATCCTGATGCAAAAGGATTATGTGATTTTCACAGGCACTGAGATAGATTATCCTTTTTGGCCTGGCTGGAAGGCAGTAAGAGTTTCTTTCTGCAGATGCTGGCGGGGAGCACAGTGTTCCCAGGAGAGCAGTACCAGAATAACTAAGCGTGAACAGCAGCTCCGACTTGAACTTTCATTTCACTTTCCATTTGTTTCTGTTGTGTTGTGAATGTTGTGTTGCCTTTGAGGACCTGCTGCTTTGAGCAGGGGCGGTGACGTAGATGGCAATGGCGCAGGCTTTGAGAAGTCTGTCTGTTAACGAGCTCTTTGAAACACTGAGCAAAAATACTTGGAGGAAGTTTGGGGATAACATCGCATTTTAAAAGCAGTCCTTTTGCACTGTTCCTGGCTGCCCATTTAACATCAATTTTTTTGCCCAATATTTTGGTGAAATATATTTTGTCCTTAGGTGTAGGCACAATTCAAATTTTGATGTTTTGCAGTATCATGTGAAGCCCTAGTATCCCTGCTGGATTTCACATTGGATAATAAGTCCATTTTTTTTCTTGTTTGGTAGTCAGCTTTCCACCCCCACCGACCCTGTCCACATTCCATCCTCCTACCCTAAATTGCCTCCCTGAACTTCCCTGGTCTGTCCCACAGAAAATCCTGCTTCCAGGAAGAGGCAGAAATGGCTGCTTTGCCTGCAAGAAAACACCGGGTTGGGGCTGCTATAAGCTATTGTGGCACCATTGCTTGAGGGGCTGAGGGGTCTTGACCACCTGTGTGAAAGGTGTGTGCTGTATGAGAGCTGTTCCCCATCTTTTCCAGTGGAGAAGCAGTAGTTTGAGGAAGGTGTTCAACAGCTGGATCCTGCCCAATGTTCACCAGCTACACAGTGCTGTGTTGGAGTAACGATATGGGACCGTATGAAGATAGGCTGAGAAAGCTGGGGCTGTTCAGCCTGGAGAAGAGAAGGCTGTGTGGAGACCTCATAGCAGCCTTCCAGTATCTGAAGGGGGCCTATAGGGATGCTGGAGAGGGACTGTTCATTAGGGACAAGGGGTAATGTGTTAAAACTTAAACAGGTGAAGTTTAGAGAGGAAATTCTTTCCTGTTAGGGTGGTGAGGCACTGGAATGGATTGCCCAGGGAGGTTCTGAATGCTCCATTTCTGGCAGTGTTCAAGACCAGGTTGGACGAGGCCTTGGGTGATATGATTTAGTGTGAGGTGTCCTTGCCCATGGCAGAGGGGTTGCAACTTGATGATCTTAAGGTCCTTTCCAACCCTAACTATTCTATGATTCTATGACAGACCTCTGTGGGGTAAATGGGTGTCACTTCAGCCTCTTTCTGGGGTGCCAATTTACAACAGTTGAGTCATTTGAAATACAAATATGTTGGTTTTGCAGTTTTTTGTTTTGTTTTAAATTACAATGAAAACTTCAGTTGTACAAAAAACCTGGGGAACTAAATAAAGCCATAGGCTTGCACTGGGTCATTGCAGCCTGGACCCCTTGGTGACATCCATATAGTTTACATCACTTTTTTCCTTCTCTGGTGCTTACAGCCTCAAGCATTTAAAAAATGGGAGCAAATATGGAAGGTTACAAATACATATTTTAAGTTCTTCTGTATTTACCTTCTGACTTCTGAGAAATTTCAAACAGAGAGTGTTTCCTCAGACCTTCCAGAAGGCAACTTACTCTTTCCTAAAGTAGATAAGATCAGCTTCTCCCCAGAAATGTACATCAGACAACCAAAGTAAAGAAAAATTATGAAGGGGGGAAAAGATCCCTCTCTCCCTGATGTGAAAGCAGGAATGTTGGCATGCTATGTCAGTTGCTTCTGCTCGTTAGACCTGCAAACTGCCCAGTGAAAAATGACCTGAAAATAAATGTGCAGTGATTCATTTTTTTACCTTCCCTGAGTTATACCTTTAATTAATCTCAATCAGTTTACAAAATCCATGTTTCCTCAGATTTAAAAAGCATGCTCTTTGACAAATAAATCTAGTAGCATGTGTACAGTGTTTGTGATTGTTGCTGCTTAAGACCTGTCAGCAAATGTATCATTACTAATTGCCCAAGTTTCAATGAATCAAGCCACTATAGTTTTATGTTAACAAGGGAGTTGAGCCCTTAAGTTACTGTATTAGCTTTAAACTGCTTTAGTGCTTGAGCCCTGAAGTTATTGTATTAGCTTTAAACTGCTTTAGTGCATCACATGGAGGTCTGTCAGTTTATATTCAAAAGTAATAGTTCAAGAAGTTGTCAATAACTGAAGACAGTGTACATAGGATTATTTATTTTAATCCAGTTAGGCTTGTTCTTTTGATTTGGTTTGGTTTTATTTTTATCCTGTACCCCCCAATCCCTTATGGACCTAAGAGACCAGTATATAAGCAGCAGGTGAAGGCCATTAAAAAATTATTCCATTTATTTCAATGAAACCCAGGCTCAACTCAGGATATTGCATGCAAATTGCAAACAAAACCAAAACCCAACCCAATGATAGAAATGTGGACTAAATTATGTATTTTATTACAAGAAGTGCAACTATTCCACCTCCCTTGTCTCTGCAGTAGTGCTGCAGTAGTAAAACCTTGCTGTGAGCATTCCAAACAGGCTGCCCAGAGAAGCTGTGGCTGCCCCATCCCTGGCAGTGTTCAAGGCCAGGTTGGATAGGGCTTGGAGCAACCTGGTCTAGTGGAAGGGGTCCCTGCCTGTGGCAGGGGTTTGGAACTGACTGAGCATTAAGGTCCCTTCCAACCCAAACCATCCTATGATTCCATGTTCTCTGTCTAGTTTTATTTTGACTTACTGCCACTCCTGGGTTTGTACCCAGCATCCCCATCTTTATGCAAGTTCATGTTGCTGCAAAGAAGTGAACAGGAAAAACCCTTTTCTTGCATTGTTGCAACTGTCTTGAACCAACTTAAAATTTCATTTAATCCTTTCTTTATTCAATTTACTCTTCAAAAAATTTTTGAACCCAAGTGTATATTTCTCCTCTTAATTGGAGCATCTTTAAGGCTTCAAGTTGTATTTTGCAGCAATTTAAAAATATTTTCTTTCTTCTTTGTTTTTACATCTTTGTTAGCCATACTGCTGTTTGGCCCTTCACCTAAAAGCTACTGTGCATTGTGCTCTGTAACACCAAAGACCTGTGTCTCTCGGTAACATACTAACAGCCTTTAGAAAGGAAAAAGAATCACTTTGGGAAATATAAGATTTTCTGACTAAATGTAGCTCATATTTACATAGCATGCTATGGCAAGTATTCAGGCAGTAATTTATTCTGGAAAACTAAGGTACAGGCAGCTCAAATGTGCTGTTGGAAAGGCTCTTGTTCACACTGGGCATAGCAAGAGCCTTAACAGAAACCTTAGAATAGTCAGCAGACTCTTTCTCAGTTACACTGTGCTGTAAAAATAGTCACCCAGACTAGCAACCAGAAATTTGACCTTATAATGCCCTGCACTAAAGCTCATCATTGTTACAATGATCTTGCTTTCTTGCTTTATTCTGTCCCTGGATCGTTGCATGGTAGAGATGACTTTTGAGGGAGATATTTATTGCATGTAGAAGAATATGAGTCAGATAATACTCAGAGACTGTAGCAAGAACTCTCCCTAAACTCAGGTCTTTACTTTAGGCGGAGAGAAAATTGCTTTACACAGGCGGAGAGAAAATTGCTTTGTTTTGGGTGGGGATGAAGAGAGATTAATTTTTATGTTGTGGATGTTTATCACTGGAAATGATTTTTTAATGTGCCATAGAATTCTTACCTATGCATAAAATAGAACAGACATAATGTAAATAAAAGGTTATAAATATTCAGGCCATGCTATTGCTGAATGACGGTGCTTTCACTGGATTTTATATATCCATCAGTGATACCCTGCAAATAATTTATTACAGTGTGCCTTCTGAAACTATGAGATTTTGGTAACTAACATTCAGTTAATGAAATAGCACACCTTAGGCTCAGTACCTAGCACATGTGCCACTCATTGCTCTCAAAGACTAAAACTGGTCTCTAAAAATGAGACAAGTGAAAGACAGTTACATGTTATACCGGGGAAAAGCTTCTTGCTTTCAGTTCAAGGGCACATAGTCTTGGGATGCTCACTACTTGAGCTCCTTACATATGGTACTTGTAAGGTTACTTCATTGCATGACTTGCAACATGCTTGCTGAAACAGGCACACGGATCAGAAACCAGCCTAGCAGACTGTCTTTTCTGTAATCAGAGAGTTATATGAGACTTTTTTGGGGGACATTGCTTTCTGTATCCTGGCTTGGGACCAACAGCTACTATCACTTCTCCTGCTCACATCTAAACCTTTTGCTCTTTGAATCCTTTTATTGCTTCCCTTCCTTATCTGTCTTAGTGCTGACCCTTCTGTCCCTGCTGTCTTAAATCTCACATAATCCAAATCTTATCTTCAGTAAATCTCTGCTATTATCTCCTGTATCCCTTCTACTTTGTATACTCCATCATGATCATCATAACGTAAGTACCTGATGCTTTCCTGACACAGCTTTCCAAATTTTGTTTTCCTTCTTTAAGCTTATTTCTGAGGGGAAGCACTACCTGTTGTTGCATTTCTTACCTGCATCATCTCACAGCCAGTATGCTGGTTCTCAAGTCTGAAAGCGTCAGCCCTCTAAATCTCAGTCTGCAAAAGCAAAGTCAGATGGAAAATGTTGTGTCCTGAATATCTTTGTTAGTCATATATGTGAATCAGAGCTTTTTGTCCCAGCCATGTGAGTTTCTGGTAGCTTCACTGGGCTTACTCATGATAGCAAATGCTACATTCAATAGTTGGCATTTGCAGGATCATCCTCTATGATTGTAATCCCTTTTTAGATAGGCAATGTGTCAGCATTTTATAAAGGGATGTAAAGATGTGTGTTGCCCATACAAAGTCTCCATAATCAGTGTTGCTCCATCAGTTGATTACAGGAATTTAGAGATTGCACTATTACAGCAGTCTGTTTGATTTTAGTATTTAGGAAGAAAGGATAGCAAGAAAAAAGGGGGGAACTTGCACCAAATGTCCCTTGATGGGGTAGCTCTTTTTGCGGATACAATGCCCATCTGTTTAGAAATACTCTTGAGAGTAGACAGATGTCCCTGAGGTTTCTTTCCCAAATTCCAGGTACTTGTGTCTCAGCTTCTGTCTCCCCTGGTCTGTGTATATGATACTGGGAATTTATAACCACAGAGAACTTTTGCCTGTAAATTCTGCCACGTGTTTCTTGGTGAACCTTGTGTGAGCGTCAGATTGTTGAACTGTTTGACAGACTGAAAGAAACAGAATGAGGCTCAAAGGACAACAATTCACCCTTATGCAATCTAGAAAACAATACTATAAAATATTACATCAGCTGCTGGCAGCTGTAGGTTTGCCTGCCTGCTAATTTACTATCACAAGTGTTCCAGAAGCCTCTGTAATCCAGCCACTGCTATTTATATTCATAATGATTTATTTAAGGACTCTGTACACGTCAGCAAAAAGTCAACCAAAAAAAAAGCAAAACGAAGATTAGTTGCCTGAAAGTGCATAGAATAGAGAAGAATAACCTGACAATGGAGCTGAGATAAAGTTTATACACAGTAAACAACTAAAAAGAAAGTAAAAGGTGTGGGGGGAAATAGCTTTATTTTCAACTCATCATATAAGAGCCAGGGCCTCTGATTTTTGGCGCTAGGCAGTTCCCATCTGAGGCCATTAAGAGCAGGGCAACAGGTGTCTGGTGGCCAGGGAAGGAAATGAGAAGCCGTGACACCTGAATTGAGATCACAGACCTGCTCCTGCCTTTGTGTCTGGAGAAGGGGTATTAACCGCCTGATGCCTCAACTCCTTTGTAGCGGCACCAACTCTCAGCTTTCAAAACTTTTTGCTCATTTATGTGATGTTTCTTTCTACAGAGAACTTAATTATGTTCTGGGGAAAATGCTAAGGAAAAAAACACAGATGAAGGATTCTGTAGTGGAGCACAACACTTTTTAGCGTTGAGTCTCTAGGTCATTCTGAAGCAGAGATTTGAGCGGTGTCCCTTAGGATTTGCTGTTATACATGCTGAAATGATCAATCACGGATAAAAAATGGACTATTCTCATCTCATAGATCATTTCACAGTGAAACAGTTAAACTCCTGGCTGCTTTCTGAAAAACAGAGATCTGCATTAATAAGGTGACCTTATCAGAGCCACCCCTGGGGGAAGGGAGGGAGAAAAAAGGTTGTGGAAAGAAAGTGAATCCTATTGTTAATCTTTTTCAGGGAGAGCTGGATTCCTGAATGCAAATTACTTTATATTTAAATTGTGCAAAAGCACAAAAGGTTCCTGTCTACAATTGACAGATATTTCATTAGCTGACTCATGGAGCCTTGCAAATGATTTCTCCTGTTAACTTTCCTTGAATTTGTTTTCTTTGTTCCTAGCAGATCTTGCAACGGTGATCATTTTGATTAATGTATTCAACACTCTGTTTTACTCCCGATTCATGTTTTTTGCAGCAGTCAGTGTTCTGGCCTGGGTAAGGTGAGACTACAAGCTGGCTTTAGTGTTTCTCCAGTAGTACTGATCTGATGGGCTGGCTTCCAGCTGGAGATGAGAGAAGCATGGAGGCCGGCTGTAATGTATTTTGCATGGGAGTGACCCCAAACATGAGTTAAAACAGACTTTCATCATCAGATGTAGGATTTGCTCAGCCACATCCCTCTGAGACAGCAGATGGGTGCTGCATGGGCTGTGTGCTGCTAGAATATCATCTTTGTATTGCTGCGAGCCTCTCAGGGCTAGGTAGAGGGCTTTATGCCTCTCCATTCAGATAGGTTTGTGGTTCAGTGTGAGGGGTTCACTGCATCCCAAAACAAGAGATTGTGCGCTCATCTCTTTAAAAAAGGTACCATATTATTTAAGGTATTAATTGGGGGGGGGGAGGGGGGAAGGAGAATCATAGAATAGTTTGGGTTGGAAGGGACCTACAAAGGTCACCTAGTCCAACCTCCCTGCAATGAGCGGTAACATCTTCAACTAGACCAGGTTGCTCAGAACTGCATCCAGCCTGGCCCTGAATGTCTCCAGGGATGGCACATTCAACACCTCTCTGGGCAACCTGTGCCAGTATTTTACCATCCTCATTGTAAAACAATCCCATAGGTTAAAATACATATGCTAAAGTTCATCCTCTCTGAAGGCACACCAATACCAGGTGTCTGGCCTATCCTACTTACTGAGGAACTGATAATCAGTTCAGGAAAGAATGGTTCTTCCTATCCCTAAACTGACAGCCAATCTCTCTGCTGGAGGCACTTGCCTTCCACTGACCCAAAAGATAAGCTTCAACAAGCCGCTCAAGTTTTAGCATGTGCAAGTTTAGGCCTGCAAGCTCTCAGTATCCTTCCCCGCTCTTTTCTTCTTCATGCCTTTTTACTCGAAGCTATGGTTTTTGTTCTTTTCAGAACATTTTGGCATTTGTGGTTGAAATCAATCTGCTGTTCCCTGCTGACGCCTCTTATTGCATTGGTTTCTCAAAATCTTTCATCAGCGCCTCAAGTATTACACTGTTCTTCAATCTGTGTCAAGCTCTGAGTCCTAAAATACAAAGACCTCGGGGGCCTGGGCCTTAGTTTCTTTACAAGTCACTTGTCTCCACTACCTTCCCTGAGAGTCTCAGCTTCAGGAATCTTTATCATGGCAAGATCCCAGGAAAAAAAAGGTTGAGATACAAAGGCAGCCTCAGCAATAAAATCGGAAACTGATCGGGCCTAACCACTTCTATAAAACATTGCTTGGAAACTGCTCTTCATATGCAGGGGAAATAAACTCACCAGAAGACATTTTACTTTCTTGTGAATATTTTCAAGATATTTTCCATTTTTATAGATAATCCAACATACAGAGGGCTTTCGGAGGAATGTTTGTGAAAACAGGAAATCTGTTCTTTTTCAAGTTCAGTTCCTTGCATTTTTTTATCCTGATTTTACATGGTCAACTACATTAAAAAGGAAGGAAATGTTTTGAGGGTGGCTATAAAGGAGGCTGTGGGAGAAAGCAGTGGAAAGGTAGATTATTTTTTGCTTCACAAGTCTTTTTCCCTGTTCTCTCTTCTGCTTCACAACAATAAATATAATAAGATTTTTTCAGCCTTTTTTTTCTTGGACTTACATCTTAGCAGTAGATATTTAATGTTGAAAAGTTGAAGAGAAAAGCAGGGATATATGTGAATGTGTATCAGAGAAGTAGGATGGCCGCACACAAAGAGCTGTGGTCAATGGTTCAATGTCCAGCTGGAGACCAGTAACGAGTGGTGTCCCTCAGGGATTGGTGTTGGGTCCGGTCTTGTTCAACATCTTTGTCGCTGACATGGACAGTGGGATTGAGTGCGCCCTCAGCAAGTTTGCCGATGACACCAAGCTGTGTGGTTCGGTTGATACGCTGGAGGGAAGAATGCCATCCAGAGGGACCTTGACACGCTTGTGAGCTGGGCTGATGCCAACCTCATGAGGTTTAACCATGCCAAGTGCAAGGTCCTACACCTGGGTCGGAGCAATCCCAGGCACAGCTACAGGTTGGGCAGAGAAGAGATTCAGAGCAGCCCTGCGGAGAAGGACTTGGGGGTGTTGGTTGATGAGAAGGAAATTTTTTCCTATTAGGGTGGGGAGGCACTGGCATGGGTTTCCCAGGGAGGTTGTGAATGCTCCATCCCTGGCAGTGTTCAAGACCAGGTTGGACAAAGCCTTGGGTGATATGGTTTAGTGTGAGGTGTCCCTGCCCATGGCAGGGGGGTTGGAACTGGATGATCTTAAGGTCCTTTCCAACCCTAACTATTTTATGATTCTATTCTATAAATAGTTGATGGACACTTAAAACTCAAGGGAAAAGGGCATAACAGAATGACTCAAGGTATGTCAACTGAAAGCAAACAGTGTTGTTCATTTTCTTTTAAACTGTATTTTGAAGCAAAAATCTTTAAACCAATATTTGCAGATATAATTCCATCTAACTGCTTTTTCACACAAAATTTTCTTCAATCATTAGTTCGGGACAGAACTGGACAGCCCTTCCAGCTGATTTAGGAAAAAAAATATTCTGATCTCTTCATCCAAATTATTAATAACACTGAAATCATACATATGTTCAACGTGCAAAATATGAAAGAGAGAAAAAAAAGACTTTCTTCTGCTTAATTTTTGCTTTAAATATTTTTATGCCAAATGGTAGGCATTCTGAACACTGTGACAGAGAGCTGTTACTTGTGAACAACAATTTCAATGTTTTGGGTTGAGTTTTAGCTTAATGTATGAATCCCACGTCCTCGCTGTCACGAAATCTCCATTTTACCGCTTTTGCAATATTGCTGGCTTATGTCTCCAGCTGTCTGTTGCTGACATAGAATTGCTTGTGATTATCTGATGCTGAGCTGTTCTGCTCTGGTTTTGTGTTTTTAATCTCTCCAACAATACCTGAACATGCTGTGCAAGATTGTGATTATTGGGGCAGCATACAGTCATCTTTGAAATTTACTGTCCCACGCAGAAAATTGGAGCTCCTTATGATCTTTGTATTTGGGTTGAATGTGAACTAAATTTCTGTCTGATTTCATAATTTAACATTCCAGACTGTTGACTTATTGACTACAACGTTAGCATTTTCCAGATTGGCAGTCAAATTGCCTCGGAGGAGTGTCTTATGTGTATTTATACATCATCCAAAGGTTAAACTATAGAATATATTTTAATTGCCTAGAGATAACTTGGTAAATTATATCACTAGTACCAAAACTTCTAAACTTAAAAGATAAAAGTTATGTACTGAAATCCATGCTTCTCTCCAAGTAAATAAACTACTCAGCGGTACTGATTACTGTCAGTCTTCCACTAATGTTCGTTAAATAGCATCCCAAGTACATAGCTGCCATTTTAGAGGTATTTTTAACACAGAGGCAGTTTTCTTCTTAGCCCTCCTAAGCATGGAGTTTATATTGATCTTGCTATTTCAGCAAGGACCACAATTAAATAAAACCCAAAATACAGAACAATTAAAGTGAGGCATTAATACGTGATTATTGTATTTTTTTTTTCCACTCCCAATTGTCTTAAAATCTGGAGGTGTAAAAAGCCAAAACCCCGAACAAGCTAAAACATGTAATGTGCTGTAAGAGCAGCAAGTATGTTCACTGAGAATATTTTGTCAGAGGAAACATAACCTTGGAGCTATTTGAGGCATTTAAGAGTAAGTCTAATTGTTACTTACACTTCTTACTTCCCACGTCAGCAACACTTTTCTCTCTGGAATACAGACGCCTAAATACGTTACTGAGGAATAACAAGTGTCCCACACATCAGCTGATTTACAGTAACTGCCCATGTATGTGCCATTACAATTGGTAAACATGAGTTAATTCTAAGTAGTTTGCTCTCAGTGGAACAAATATGTTACACTGCAGTAGCTTGGTTACCTGCTGTGCTTCTACCTTTACAAGTGATCAGTAAGAAGTCAAGTGGAATATAATACATTGAGCCTGAGACTAGGACACACATGCATTCCTTTCCTGGGGGTTTTGACTCAAGGGAATTGTGTGCATCTAGATGAAGAAAAGGATTTTTCCAACTAGAGACAGAGAGTGGGGGTCTGAAGTCCTTCAGCCAGATGGGGAAACCAAAGCCAGGCATCTCACTTGCCAGGCAAAGGCCCCAGAAAGGCCTTTATCAATAAAAGATGGGAGACATCACTGTGGTGTCTGGTCTTGCTAGCTGATTTTCAACAAAATCTCAGCCTGCCTTTTGAAAGGAGGTTTACACATAACCTAACTTCAGGTGAGAATTTCAGGCTGTTAAAGTAAGAAGATGGAGGTATCTTTCAATCTTTGCTCCAGAGGAGAATGGGAGTTACAATGCTCTGTGCTCCACAGTTTCTGTGGACGGGATTTTGGCAGCTTCCACACTGAGCACAGATGGTATTTGAGATCCTGTTCTGAGACAGCCCTGCAGGGTAAGCAATAACTCTGTGGGATTTCTTGGATTATAAAGCTTCATATAGGTATTTTGAGATCCACCCAAGTCCTTTTTGGGTGCAACCTCTCTTTGAGTCCATTTCACAATGTGATGTGTGAGCAAGAATGGTTACTGCCATTGTTCTTATTGATGAGCAGATTGCTTTTTAAAACAAAGGAAAAAAAAACCTGTGATAGTGGCCAGGAAGGAATTCAGTGACTTTGGGAAAGACCACGGAAAACCAAGATATTTGTGCCACGCATGGTGTGCAAAATTAGTGAGAAGCCTTTGTGGGGAGTACCTGATCCCAAAGGTATATATAGAAGTCTCAGTGCAATGAAATGTCTCTCTGTCCTCTTTGTTAAATTATAATTGGTGTCCTTGTTAGTAATCACACTATGGGATTAGAGACTGCCTTACCCTGGGAGACTGACTAGGCCTTCCATTGTAGAACATTCTCTTGGAAGAACTGGCTACCCATGGCTTGGATGGGTGTACTGGCTGGAAAAAAAACCAACTGGCTGGATGGCCATGCCCAGAGAGTGGTATTGAATGGAGTTAAATCCAGTTGTCAACCGGTCACAAGGGGTGTTCTCCAGAGCTCAGGACTGGGGCCAGCTCTGTTTAATATCTTTATCAATGATCTGGATGAGGGGATCGAGTGCACCCTCAGTAAGTTTGTAGGTGACACCAAGCTGGGTGGGAACGTTGATCATCTGAAGGATAGGAAGGCTTTGCAGAGGGATCTGGACAGGCAGGATCAATGGGCTGTGGACAATTGTGTAAGGTTCAGCAAGGCACAGTGCCAGGTCCTGCATTTGGGCACAACAACCCCACACAATGCTGCAGGCTTGGGGAAGAGTGGCTGGAAAGCTGCCCGATGGAAGAGGACCTGGGGGTGCTCATTGATGGAGCTGAACATGAATAGCTTGTGCCCAGGCAGCCAAGAAGGCCAGCAGCATCCTGGCCTGTATCAGACATAGTGTGGCCAGCAGGGCCAGGGCAGTGATCATCCCCCTGTACCAGGCACTGGTGAGGCTGCACCTTGAATCCTGTGTTCAGTTCTGGGCCCCTCAGTACAAGAGGGACATTTTGGTGCTGGAGCAGGTCCAGAGTAGGGCAATGAAGCTGGTGAAGGGTCTGGAGCACAAGTCTTATGGGGAAAAGCTGAAAGAACTGGGGTTGTTTAATATGGAGAAAAGGAGGCTGAGGGGAGACCTTCTCACTCTCTACAACTACCTGAAAGAAGGTTGTAGTGAGGTGGGAGTCAGTCTGCTCTCCTACGTAACAAGTGATAGGACAAGAGGCAATAGCCTCAGGTTGTGCCGGATATTAGGAAAAAAGGAAAAAAAATTGCACTGAAAGTGTTGTCAAGCATTGGAACAGGCTGCCCAGAGAGGTGGCTGAGTTGCTGTCCCTGCAGGTATTTAAAAGACATGCAGATGTGGCACTTAGGGACATGGTTTAGTGGTGGACTTGGCAGTGCTGGAGTTAACGGTTGGACTCAATGATCTTAAAGGTTGTTTTATAGACAGTCCCTTCAGGTCAGAGGCAAGGCAGGTAAGGGTGTCTACCAAACTGTCCTTACTTATTAAGAAATGTGTTAATCCATCACTTTTCATAGGTGAAAATTTATCTAAACCATTATTAGCTTACTTCCCAAGCAGTTTACCATTTAAAGCAGTATCTTGAGCTACTGTACTGTGCTGCTTCTGGCTTAGCCCTTAAACAAAATGCAGATATCCTCTGCTCTGTGATCTTTTCTCTCTTGTGTTTTGGATAAAAACTGTAGGTATGCTTATATTTATGTTCACTAAATACTGTGATATATTCTCAGTAGTGCCACCTTTTGCTTGTAATATAATCCCTGTTGTCTCCCCACCTATCTTATCTTTTCTATTTTATTACCTCTTATAGGTACTGGTAAATAAAAAGGGAGCGCATTTTGAAAATATAGGCCATTTGGAATAAATTCTGTGCGTATCATATCAGAGAATTTGAAAGATTATAGAAATATTTACAGCTCCCAAAGAGTCTATCTATATACTAAGATTGAATTTAGGGATGGACATAAGCCCTGTTTACTCAAGCTGTTCTGGAAAGACTGGTTTTGCAATATTTTCTGTCCTCAGAATAGTAAAACTAGTTGTGATGAATATAGCAAAGTCTGTACGCTGCAGTGCCCCAGACAGTTTCTTGTTTTCATTAACATTATTTTTCTATCAGTTTGGACTGTGTAATATCCGCAGACGATGTATGTTCAAAATATTGGATTGCTGTGTTTTTGCATACAAACCTTATAAAGGGAAAGCGATACCAGACTGTGTGTACAAGCATCAAAATTTGATTATATGCAGGATCTAATCTTAATATCACACCATCCTCACTGAAAAGCGTTGCAAGAATATTCCAATTCATATTCTGAATGGTGTATTTCTCTGCAGTCATCCTGCAGAATTCTTACTCCTAGCAGGAGAATATCACTATACTGAACTGAATAAAAATGTATACATTAAATTGCTTATTCAAACGTCCAGCTTTTGATGTTTGTAGATAATTTAAGCAGGAGGCAATGTAACCTGAGCTTTGTCTTATTGATGTGAGAGGCTAATGTGAGTTACAAAGCAGGAAAGAATGAGAAGTTGTATAATATGCTGGAAATGTGAAAATAATGCAGATTTCAGTCATTAGCTTTCACAGCTGTATTTGCATAGAAATATGATAACGGCTGGATGACATTTCATGCATGAACTTGATAGAGCATCCTTAAACACATTCATGTTAGAAGAGTACTTAAAGGGAACCTCCAACTTGAAAATTCCTGTCTTTGTTTAAAAAAATCCCAAAACTGTAGTTTCCTTAGGGAATTCTAGTACAAGATACTTTTTTATGAAACAAAGCTTTCTTTGTTATGAGGAATACTGTGACAGCCTATGAAATGCCCTTCTTTCTGATCACACTTTAAAGGAGATCCTGCTTCCCCTGAATGTTAAATATTATTGCACAATAGATGTTGCTCAGCCTTTTGTGGAAAAGGCTAGCAAAGCATGAAGCCCCTTGAGATTTCAAACACCTCTTGTGTTACCAGTTTCCTATGCTATTTTATGTTTTGCGGGAACACTTTCCTTGTAAGTGGGGCAAAGATGAATGCAGATTTTCCATGCTGTGTGAGATAAGAGGAGTTACTCCTCCTTGAAGAACTAGAATTCCTGGTGGAGTCCATCACAGTTATCCCATGGTATGAATTTTTGGGAGTTGGGTGTCAGCAATTCCTTCCAGTTAACCTTTGTTTGTTGTGTGTTATTTTTTAAATTCAGCTACTAGCACATACCAGGTACAACTACAGTTGTAACTCATAAGTTATAAAGATGTTTGGTTTCAGTGAGAGTGGCGAGGTTCACAGAGTACAGGCAGAGTTTTTATATTAGTGAGTACTTGCACTTTCTAGTAGTTTCAGCATTCTATTTGCCAACTGTGAAGAGTTATCTTTTAATTTAAATGTGATTATTATTAACAAGGCATAGCTGAGAAAGGCACTCCTTTGAAATATTCTGAGGATTATTCCTGCTCTGTTATGTCCCATTCACCTTCCACAACAAGATTTTATGTGGTGACATTAGTTGATACTCTTCAGAAGAGCTGCTGGCCCATGTTTGATTGTGACTTTCATTAGAAGTAGAACTCTACCTTCTGAAGTGGTGAGATGTGAGCACTAATTCCTGGGAATGTTTTCTAAAAACTCACTCTGTACTGACATACAGCCAGCCCTGAAAGGGATTTAGGAGTATGACAAGAATATGAATTAAAAAGCACTGGGATGTGAAAACATTATTTCTAAGCAGTTTTCACTTTGTTCTCACACAGTCCCATTCCCGCTGCAAGAACCAGCTCTAGAGTCTGTCCTGCTAAAACCAGTCTTCTGAAGTAGAGTGGGAGTGTGTGTATGTGGAGGTACCATTCTGGAAAAGATCAGCCAGTAGCAGTTAATCTCCTTCTGCGCATATCCTATATTACTTGTGTGAACCTCTCAAGCAGAACAGATCTATGCAGAAAAGGGCTGCAGGATCGTTTTCCCTGTCAGTATGAGATATAAATGCAGTGCTGTGAAGATGTGAGAAGAGAATTCCAAAATGGAAATATTATGAAAAAGAGTCATTAATACTATCTTACTCAGAAGCTCTGTCTAAAGCATAACATAATCATGGGCAGTGTGTAGTAATGATATTTTACACTGAAGCCCAAAGGTTACAAAGACTTTAGTCCTTGCCAAATGAAAGTCACTTTGTCATCTAAGGTACAGAAGGAATCAAATTCTTGCAGCGGTGCAGAATCTATGTATGTAAAGCTACTTTTAAAGTCGTATTAGTAAAATGTCTGTCAAAAGCCAGGAAAAAAAGTCTGGTTTAAAAAAGGAAAGAGAAAATCTCAAATGAAATTTCCAGATAAGACTGAAAACATATACACTGAAGACATCAGTGAATGGTAGTAGCAATAAAGATCATTTGGGCTGCAACAGCAATATCATCTTCAGTGCAGTTCTTGAAGAGAGTGGCAGTGGTACTAGAAGAACATGTTTTAAAGGTAAGTCCACACACGAGTCATCTCAAAGGAAATACCTTTCCTACTTTCCTCATAGGCAAGAAGTTTATAGCATGGAAAGCAGCACACTGCCTGAGTACAGAAGATGGTATTTAGCAAGATTTTGAATGATGTACAGCAGGGTGGGAGCTAAAAGTCACAACGATTTGAGTGTCATTTGCAGCTCTGAGACAACCCAGGTTCTGGCTCCTGCTGAGCAGGGTTAAAGTGGGGAGAATTACTGCTCACACCAAGGCAAAATAGCGCCGACTGGCAGCATCTCCTGATTCCTGTTGACTTTCTGTGGGCACGTTTAACCTGTAATTTGGAAAAGAAAAATACAGTCTGGCACGTATTCTTGAAGGGTTGCCAGTCCCAGATCTATCCATTGCATAGCCTGCCAGAATGGGAAAGATAAGTATCTTACAGACTAGTATCCACAGCAACAGACACTGGAATTTCATCTTTTCAATACATATAAAACCCCAAAGAAAATAATTACTTTCTCATTTTCCAGTTTTGTAATAGTAATAATGACCTTTAGGTCAGGAATTTTCAGCGCTTAATGACTGTCTTGCTTTTTCCTTGGCCTTTGGTTTCTCCAGCCAGTCATTAACACTGAGGAAAGTGTCTTCTCCAGTGGTCACTTTGGCTTAATCATTACCTTTTCATGCTACAGAATATACCAGCTGGGAAATAAGTGTTTCCTATGCCAACGGATCCATAAAATGTTCCTGAGATTTTATTTCGTTGAAAGAATATTCCGTCAGGACATGAGAGTTTAATGTAAAACATGATTAAGTATTATCCTCGGCCCCCGAGAAAGGTTAGATCACTTTCAGGGATTGGGACTGAATATATTTGCAGTGACGCCTTTTCTCTTCTGAGGATGGTCTAAGGCCATTATTTCAAAAGATTAAATCTTAAGAATTTATCTATGCAATCTAGGTTCCCATATTATTCTCTTGGTATCAAAGTCCTATGGAAATAATATATGAGGACAAATATTTTCTTGTCCATTTTCTAGGATCATACAGGAACTGGACTTTTTTTGTTTCAATTGTATATGTAATCATTGTGACACTGAAAGCAGCATGTGGCAACAGTATCTTGAGACTTCAAAATGATTTAAAACCTAAAGGAGAACAACCCTCTGGAACGGCTGCCCTGCTCTGTTTCTCTAGCTAGTAGATCCCCCCCTTCCAAACACCCTCTCTATCTCAAAAAACCTGAAAGCCATATATGACTTTGTTCAGAATAATATTCCCTTATACTCAGAAATTACTTGCTGGAACTTTACCATATGATAAAAAATGAGGTATTACGGAACACAGGTTATGTTTTGACCACCCTATTGATTATATTCTTGGTAAAAATTAACCAAGTTGTGAGCAGATTGCATGTCTGTACATACTTAAAACTTTGAACAGTCTTCAGTTTTTGTGCATTTGAGTTATTCTTTAAGCTTTATGATTTAAATGCCATTGTTAAAATACAGTGTTACCTAAAACAGTTTTAGCTAAAAAAAAAAAAAAGGAATATATCTTTCCCTTTGGGGTATATTTAAGCTTGAAAACAATTGTGTAAGAAATGCACTATTTGGAGAATGAATTCGCAAGAAAACAATACTTTTCTAAACTGCATATTGAATGTGTATGGATTCCAGTGTACTATTATTGCCAAGTAGTCAATGTTAGTAGTGAAGCACCTCCACTTGAACTGTGAAAGAAAATGGGAATTTCTTCAACTATAGATTTAATATCAGGAGGGTGCCCCTTGGGAGTCTGGTATTAAAAACAGAAGTCATGTGAGTGATGAGCCTAATTTCAATGTTTTGCTGTGAGATTTAGCACCTGTGTAACTATTACTGGTACTGTTAGCTTTTTGTTTGGTATCTTTAAGTGAAAATACAGAGTGCATATCAGACCAGCGGGCATCAGCTTTGGCTTTAACACTTTTTTTACTTTTCAAGAAAAATAACAGCAGCAAAATATAGGTAGTGTTCCAAGAAACAGCCACTTGGGAGTCCCACGAGGGCTGGGACTGTGCTTTGTGGTTTCCTGACTCTTAGAGTACACTTTTACTTTTTAAGCTGAGGCTTCATTTGTATTTGGAAGGTATGACAATCTACTTCTCAGCAGGGTTGTGTTGTTTCTAAAAGGCTGGACTTGCTAGAGGATTTAAATCTGGTGAGGATCCAATAATTCCCTTAACGATGAGTTTTAAAATAGCTCTATATCTTTAAACCTCAAGCTAACCTGAGTGTTAAAAACAGCTGGCTAACCTTTAGTAGAAATGGGAAAGGTCCAAAGGAAATGAGTGACATTTGTGTTTCATTCTGTGCTTAGATGGATCTTTTCCTCAGCTTCGCAGCTAACCAGTGCAGATTATTTATAGGTTATAAAGATAGAAATTAACACCATTCCTTGTAGGCAGAAGAAATATGTATGGATCATTATTTATACTTTAGCATTATAATGCCTTCTGGCTCAACGTGTGTGCTAGGGACCAAGTGTAAACATGCATTTATCATCCTGACCCTTAATCTGTTCCCAAAAATGTCCTTCAGTGGGGAGCTGTGAAACAGCCTTTCTAAAGGATTTGAGACCTTTTTTGCTGATGATACAAAGATCTTTACAGCCCTTGCTGTAATTGAACCTTCAAATGTAAAATGATGCAAATTCCAGTTTAGAGCATTCCTTTTCCAAGAAAAATATAAAACCAAGAACCCAAATACACAAAAAAGCCCCCAAAATTATGACACTTCACATGAAGTCTTTCAGTTTTCTTTTATTTGGGCAAATTACCCAGGGATCTTTGATACCTGAGGAGATCTTTCCCCTTCTATGTCAATGTAATTTTTGAGTCCTCAGCTTCTCTTTGTTTCCCCTGTTATTTCCAGTTTCTCCATTTTTCTGTGTTCCCTTCCCTAGACAGCAGTCTTAGATGCTGCTAATAGAATTCAGCTGCAGAGGAAATACAATCCTGGTAAGAGTCAGTGTACCGAATCCCTCACTAGCCACTGAACTTAGTGGGACAAAATCGTCCTTCACGTAACTTTAACAGTGTCCATGGAGTAATTCCAGCTATCAGTCTGTCCTGTTGTGTTTCTGTAGACCCCTTTACCTTCATTGTAACATGAGGTAGGGAGAAAAGAGCTACAGCAGCTGTTACTGTTTGATCAGCAACACAATCTTTGCTGGAATTTCCATTTCCCTTGCAGCCTAGCTACTAGGATACATTTGTCACCCATACTTTGTAGCAGACTTATATTTGCGTGTAATTACATACCAGTCTGGCAATACTTTCTTGTTAACATAAAGTACTGCCATTTCCATCCCCAGTCTTAAACTGAACTATTTGCTAAACTCTGTAATTGCTAAAATAATAAAGCTGCCATTATTGTCTGGGAAGTTTACAGCTTGTTACTGGAATACTTAAAATTGGCTAAACTATACCTGTATGTACTCCTTATGTTTTCACGTGTTGCTCAAGAGACAGACAGACGTCTGCTAGGCATAACTGTAAATTTCTGATACTTCACAGCATGACTGCGGTTGGAAGGGACTTCAGGAGGTTATCTTGTCCAGCCCCCTGCTCAAGCAGGGCCACCGGGGGCAGGTTGCCCAGGACCATGTCCAGATGGCTTTTGGTTTTGAGTTGGCTTTGAGTTTCCAAGGATGGAAACTCCACAAGCTCTCTGGGCAACCTGTGCCAGTGCTCAGTCAAAACTTTACTTCAGGTTCTGCAGCTTGAGATCTGTTCCCATGTACCAGGAAGTCTATAAATGATAACTAGGAAAAACAAGTTCAGTGTGGTTAAACTCAATGTAATGGGTACGGATAGTACTGCGAACACTTAGGGACATGCAAAGCAGAAAAGATAATATATTTTGGTTTCTTTCTGTGTTGGCCTTTTGCAAACAAAAACACTGATGATGACCATCACTCTTGCTGTTTGTTACTCATTCTACAATGTTTTCCTTTGCCTTTAAATAGTTCAGCATGTATTATTGTTCTGCTCCTAAGACTGCCTGGGTAAAACAGACCTCAGCACTAGAAACATGAATAAGTTTGCCATGAACCATATGCAATGTTGCCACACTATTCTTTTATCATACAGGAACTCAAAATATTCATACTCAGCACGGTGTCTCCAAAAGCTTGGGAATTTGTGCTAAAAATGGCATGGTCTCTTACCCTAGTTCTTACACACCTGCACAGAATCTCTCAACACTTTGTGCTGGTTGAGGGAGGGAGGGGAAGCTTCATGTTCTTCCGGCAGTCGCCACTGGACATACCGCTGAGTGCAGCTGGTTCTGCGTTGCCCTGAAGACCTTTTGCTAAAACCAGATGTTCAGATTCTGTTCATACTTGGCAGACGAGTGCGGAGTTGTGTGTTGTTTGGCCATGAAGGACCGGGTCTCCTCTCCTCACATGGACACTCTCAGATCCCTCCAACCCTTTCCCTCCATAGAATGGTTTGGGTTGGAGGGTACCTTCAAAGCTCATCTAGTCCAACTCCCCTGCAACGAATGGGGACATCTTCAACTAGATCAGGTTGCCCAGAACCACATCCAGACTGACCCTGAATGTCTCCAGGGATGGCACATCCACCAGGTCTCTGGGCAACCACTTTCAGTATTCTACCACCCCCATTGTAAAGAATTTCTTCCTCACATCCAGCCTGAATCTCCCTCTTGTAGTTTAAAACCATCACTCCTCGTTCTACTGCAACAGGCCCTGCTAAAAAGTCTCTCCCCAACTTTCTTATAGACCCCTTTTAAGTACTGAAAAGCCTCAGTAAGGTCTCCCCAGTCTTCCGTCTCTAGGCTGAACACCCCCAACTCTCTCAGCTGTTCCTCATGAGAGGTTCTTCAGCCCTCTGATACGCTAGCACTGGCGATGCTCGAGCAGAGCTCCCCGTGGTGCATTGCTTCCACAGAACCAGGAGAAGGCCTGTTTCTCTTGAACAGGCATGAGGAATTTTTAACTTGGAGAAAGAGCTTCATGGGACCTTTTCTGGGGATGAGATTGAGCATCAGGGACCAGAGACTATGCACCTCTGTCAGGATCTGTCGGCCCACCCATGCCACGGCCAGGACGGAGGGGTGGGAGCCGTTGCTCCGATACAGGTGCCTGGCGGGTTCCCGCCGACAGCGGCCTGGCCGTACCCCAACAGCCCCTCGCCCACCACGGTGCACACGGGGCAGGTCCGGGCCTGCCGGGCAGCGAGCCCGAGCCCCGCGGAGGGGCCACCGGAAGGGGAGTTTCCTCCTGGGCCCCGGGCGGGCTGGGGCCGGGTCTCCGGGCGGGCGCTGCTCCTCCCGCGGCCCTCCGCCGCCGCCCGCCCCCCGCGGCATCCCGGCTCGCGTCGCTCCGCGTTGGATTGCTCGTGCCTGCCCGGAGCCGCCGGCTGCCCGTGTGTCGGCGCGGCCAGGCGAGCTCAGCCGAGCGCAGAGGCGGATTTTGAGGAACAATACCAGCTTGGGGAGCGCGGGACCGGCGCGGCCGCCCCGCCCGCCCGCCGCACCATGTACGCCTTTGTGCGGTTCCTGGAGGACAACGTCTGCTACGCGCTGCCCGTCTCCTGCGTGCAGGACTTCAGCCCCACGTCCCAGCTCGACTTCGACAACCAGAAGGTCTACACGGTGTACCGCAACCCCGAGGAGGCGGAGGAGGACGACGAGAGCCCCGCAGAGTGGGGTGACCGCCTACTGCTCCACAAGGCCCAGATCCTGGCGCTGGCAGGTGAGGGCGGGCCGGGCCAAGGGGGAAGGAAGGCGTGGGGGGTGGGGGGGGGGGGGGTGCCGGGCCTGGGGAAGCCCCAAATGCCGACCCCCACCCCGCTGAGGTGGGGGAGCGAGGGAGGGACAACGGGGGAGGGGAGCGGGCGGCATCGCGCCGACACATGCTCAGAGCCCGGGCGGCACATGGCGGGCGGGGGCCGCGGAGGGGCGGGAGATGGGGGGGGGGGGTCCTTCCATCCATCCCCGCAGGGCCCAGGCCTGAGAAGGGGTCGTGGTGTGTTGGGGGGGAGGCAACGCCAACTCTCCCGTGTGGGCTCCGAGGTGTGGTGTTCGTCTGGAGCGGGTTCTGAAATAGCCCCGTGTTGTGCCCATCGCTGCACAGCGGCGGGGTGAAATCACAAACTTCAAACGAGAAAAAAAAAAAAAGTTAAGGTTTTCATAGGCGGTGTATTTATAGTGCATGGAGTCATTTATGTACCTCTGCAGCTTGGCTGCGGGTTGCCAAATTAGAGAGGTACTGGTTTATATCCGCTTTGTTAGTTTAAGTGACTAACTAAATTGGAAGGCAGTAGTGGAACCAGACCTTCAGAAACTACGCTTGTTAAGCTTGGGTTTGCTACATTCGGTTTGTTTCGTGTTTAACTTAGGAATGCCACTGTAGCTAAGAGGACCTGTTAAAGTGTAGATTAAGAAATAAACCCGTATTTTGTCCATTTAACAGTCCTTAGAATTCAGATAGTACTTCTGCTTTGTATGTCCCCAAATCATGACTCTTTGGCAGCATGAAGACTTTCTGTAGTTTCCTTCCAGCCACAGAAACACGCTGCCATAAGCAGAGTTGATGTAGACAAGAAGTTTGATGTTGTTTGTAGCAAATTACTGGCTAGCAGACTTGCCCAGTAGGCTTTTAAAGGATGGCAATGACCATTTGAAATGTCAGTCTGTGTAGCAAAGAGGACATTGGCTCTGTCCTGTCCTGGGGAAATTCATTCTGTCTGTTTCCCCAAATATGGGATGGGCTTAAAAAACTCTGCCCCCACTATTGAGTTTGGAGAAGGCAACACTGAGTTCTGCTCTCTAAACAGAGTAACTTTGTGTTAGTCACGTAAAACTAGTATTAGTTTAATTTTAGTTTTGAGAGCAACAGCCCTTAAACGAGCTCAGCCTGGTGGTGGGCCAGTTGATCCCTGACTCAGACAGTGACTTTTACCATTATCCTGTTCCTAGTTGTATCCATAAATGAATGCCTGGAAAGAACAAGAAACAGGCAAACGTGTATCATTTCCCAGTAAAACAGTACTGATTTCTGAACATTTGCCCCTCCAGGTGTTGAGGACAACTAATAAGATAGCCTAGCAGAGAAGTGAATCCTCCTGCTTAGTTTTTGTTGTCCTGTGCCAGCCTGTGTTTTGTCTGCCCTGTTTATAGCAGGGACATACGGGGTTCTGAAGCATTTCTTGGAAGTTACCTATCACTTCCATGGAAGACCGCAGTGTCAACATTCAGGGTTTGCTTCTCAAGGGCATTCATCCCAGTTGAACTTCACCTTCCTCTTTCTCACTTGGGAACTGCAGCAGCAGTATTCTCTCTGTTCATGTACCTCTCAGCATAACTTAAGAGTTATAGTTCAGAGAAATATTTAAGAATAGGTAACTTGCTCACATGCTGAGCCTACCAGGTTGCCTCAGTTTTCCAGCTGAAAGTGCGCCTATTTTGTCAGTTCCCTTGTTGCAGATGGAGTCTGTTTGTACCCAGGAGAAGTGCTCTCCTGTACAGTTTCTCTTTGTTTCCTCTCTCTTGAACCAGAACAAACCCATATATGCTGTTTCCTCTAGAGAACAAGACTTGTTACCTGTGTTAGTGACTTGCACTAATTGTTCCCCAGAGGTTTTAATTTCTAAAGGAAATTCTCCTGCTGAGCCAGGAACACAGGGAAACATACAGCTATCTCTGTTACATCTGTCACATCTCAATGTATCTGGCTAGATCTATAATCTGCATGCTTGGAAAACTTCTCACCTGAACACCAAATGAATCTTTACTTCTGTGCTTGTTTTCAGCCTGCACCATATAAAGCTACCATAGCTGAATTGCACAGTCTGTTGTATACAAAAGGTTACTTCCTTTTAAAGTTGTCACTTTCTTCCCAAAGTTTTCATGTTGGTGTTTGTTTTTATTATGGTTAAAGCCATGTGAGAAAAGTTGATCTTACATGAAGACATCTTAGCACAATTTTCAGTTTATAGTGACCAACCTGTTATTACAGATTATGACAACTTTTCATGGCAAACATTACAAGTCTGATATTATGCAAACGGCTTATTCAGTTAAAAAAGTAATTTTACAAGTCTACAGTAATGTTTCACATACTAGTATAGAACTTTGCATTCTAAAGGATTCCAGCCTGCCTTATTAAGGTAAATAGTGTTTATAAAATTGCTTTTATATGTAAAATATACCTAGTTGATTTTGAATTTATTGAAAGGAATCCTTACCTGAACAAATTAGCACATCAGTGACTTCAAGGATTTACTGCTTTGGTCCAAGGTTTCCCCATTAGGAACAGGATCAAAGCCATGGTACAGTTATTAACTTAAACAAACAACAAAAGAGAATAAAAGGGGGAAGTGTAATTCTTTTTTTCGAGCCTGAACAGTATCCTGTTATGGTTTGAGTGGTGACCAGTTTTCTTACACTGACTTAACAGGGCTGCTCAAGTAAGCAAAGTTGTACCTATTTATATATATATTTATATGTTCATGATTAAACATTTCCCATGCAGTGGGGGTTAACTGCAGTCTGAGAAATAGGTCCAGTTGGTTTTCCTTTCTGGTGACCTAAAATGAAGGAGTAGAGGAGGAACAGAGATACAAGACCTGTATTAGAGTCATGATTTTTTTCTTTTGAAGAGGGTTTTCCTTTTCTCTGTTTAAGGAAATTCAGTCACTTTTCAAACTTTTACCCATGTAAAGTAAGAGTTCTCACAGGGGTAAGTACATGTTTATGCCCATAGTATAAAGTTTTATTGGAGCATTGGTTGTGTAAAGAGTTCACGAAACAATTGGCAATTGTCCTTGTTTCAGAGAGTCTAGAAGCAATTCTTTGATCCTTTGTGATGAGGTTGGATAGTTGTAAGCCTGTACACCTGTGAGGAATATTATAGTGGCTGCAGAGGGAGAGCGCACTGCTGTAAAGGTATCACAAATAGAACAAAAGGAAGTGTGGTGAGCCTGCTCAGAGCAGAGCATTAAGTAATTGTGATAGACTTGAGAAATACTGTCTTCTTTGAAAAACTGCAGTAAGATGTAATATGTAGTAGTGTTACAGCAGAGTGATAGATGAACTCTGAGTGGCTGCACACCTTTCCTGTGTCTATGAGTGCATGGTTGGGAACTGCTGGTGGTGGTATGTGTCTGTCTGGGAGCCTTCAGCTTTTTCAAAAGTTAGCCAAAGACCAGAAAGGCTGACCCCCAACTAAGACAGCTCTAGACCTTTGAGCCATAGAAAGCATATTAAAATGAATGGTTTGTGCCATAACAAGTTAAGCATTTGTTTAACAGGCAACTGATGTTATGTAGTAATAAACGAATTATTTTATTTACCTCTTGAATGGAAAATGTAGCTCAGCAGACTAGAGTTTCCCTATATAGCTGTTTTTGAGGTGGCATGTTAAGCGGTCTGTCTTGCTGAGAATACAGAAATAACAGACAGCTTTTCAGGAAGTCTGAGTCTTTCTGATCACCTGCACCCTTCTTGTTTTCTGTCCTCTCCTCAAATGCTGAAACACCGTTTTTCTGATCCCTCTCTTGAAATATGTGTGCCCCTTGCAATTTTTGCACACTTGTCCAGTACAGTCACTAGCAGAATTTTGTCTATAAGCATATGTACCTTGTGGTTCTTAGATTACCTTGTTAGAGCTTTTTTTTTTGTTTTGGAAAAGTGCTGAGCATTAGGTGGAATTAACTCGGGTTCAGGGACTTTTTAAAGTTCACTCCTTTGGGCTATCTGTATTAAGGTAATAGGGACAATCTTCTAACTGGAGGCATTCTTTACTGACTACAGTAAATAATTGCTTTCTTTAGCTGCTGCCCTTAACATTTACCACCCACACAATCATAACAAACACATCCCCATCACATTTTCACAGTAATTCCCCAGCTGCCACTGCAGACGTGTTAATACCTGTGTGCATCTGTATTCTTTCTTGTCCCTTTATAAAATGTTATGGTCCACTTCTTACTAAAATAGGTAAAGTGATTTTTAAAATCTTTAAAAGCCTGTGAAGCTCATGGCAAGGTACTTTGCTGTGTAGCTCAGAAAAATGTAAAACCTTTTTTCTCAGAACAACTTTAAATTAATGATTTTAGGACTTGAAGTTTGAGTAAGGCTGAGGGTCGTACACACTAAGAACTTGAAGCAGGTTTCTTCCGGGTGGGTAGCTAATGGAAGTCAAGTGCTAGAAATGGTGAAAATTTACAAGATGAGATCTTTGATTATTATTTTGTACACCAAATTTAGGCCAGGGAGTGGTCTTGATATGTAACTGACAGCACTTTTATTGCTGTTCCTATAGCCTTGTGCTTACATGCGTGGGGTTTTTTTCTTCCTTGTGCTTTTCAGACAGCTTGGGGACTTGGAGAATGTAGAGCAGTTCATAGCTGTGGCCATGTGTACCTGTGCTCCATCCTGTGTTCATACAAAGTCCACGTCACATTTCCTTTCCCAGGACAGCCTGTAGACTGTTGTGGTAGGGACAGCATTAGCTAACTCTCTGTTCCTAGGTCTATCCCCTATCATGGTCTGCAGCTCATATGGTGGATGACAGGGGCCTGGGGAGAAATGGCACCAGGAAAACAAAATGCCTGCAGCTGCTTCTTGGGTGATCCCAGGCATTGCCATGTGTAAAGAAGCGCCAGGAGGAGGCCGTATGGAACCTTCCAGTAGTGATAGTGGTTCCTTACAGACCTTTTGATTTTTCCTGGGATAGTGCTGGAGTACCAGTCAATGAGCTTGTATGTCACTGCCCTTGAGCAGCAAGCCCAGCTCTTCCTGACTGTGCTGTCTGCTAGTACCTGTGCATTGAGTCTTGCCATGTGAATGGCCTTCTGTGGTCACTGTGAGAGAAACCAAGCCCAGCAGGTTAGGCAGGGCTGAAGTAACCTGTTCAAACTATTTGGGGGGGTTTGGTTTTGTGTTAACTTTCTACCGTGATATTTGAGGTGCATGGCTGACTTTGTCAGGTGCTGAACTGGCGTGCTACTGCTGTGTTACCTTTTCAGCAGGGGAGAGATGTGGCTCTGTGCAGAGGTTCACCACATCGTTTTGTTTAACAGAGTAACTACATTGGACTCTTAAATACAGTCCCGAATACAAGTGTGGCAGTATTCATAATGAATATTTACAGCTAAATTCCACACTCATTTGATCAATTTCTGTTTTATTTTTAACTCTTTTCGGGTGAGGAGTCATGAGGGTTTTTTTCCCCTTCTAAATTCTACTGTAGGAGCATATCTAAAATATGAAGGGCTTAATACAAAGGCACAACTTTTGGAGTTTTTCTGTGTCATTTCTGTTTGTTCAGCATTGAACTCTTAGTATGGTTTGTTCGTTCAAAGCTTAAACAGCAACAGTGAAAACTTCTGGGAACTTTTAAAACTGAAGCTTTTAAGTAGTGGCAGGGAGTAACCCTTATGATAGTGGTGATGGTTATAATGTCATCAACAGTATAAAGTGCCAGTAGAAAGAAATTAAAAAGCTGAGATTTATCTGTGCAAAAATTATATTTAGTTATATTTTCCAGTATCACTTTGCTTATTCTGGAAATAAATTTAGGGGGGAGGGAGGGAGGGAAGTCCTTTATGTCCTCAACTGACCTGCTTGTACCTCAGTCACACATGCTTTTTGCTTCATCCTATATAGTCACAAGTAATTTATGTATAATAAAAAGACATACAGGTGACTTACACTGTTGTTATTTCTCTTGGTCTTAGTACATATGTGGCACAACATAGCACCAGTTACACTTGTAAATGTTGTGTAGGCTTAATTCTACGATACAGTGGAAATATGAATTTCAGTATTTTAATAAAATTGACTTCAAAGATAGTACATTTATGGTAGCTATGGTAACTAACACTAATTAAAATATGCTAAAATTTGCAGGGGAGTGAAAAGGGAAAAAAATGTAAGTTAATGGTTTTGTTTTCATAATTTAACAGTAAAATATTTTTTGTTCCCAGTGGATTGCCAAAGTGCCAGTCAGTCAGTTAGTTGCTATTTTTAAAGAAACCCTTTAAAAATAGTAGAGGCCCGACCACATTGTAATTTTTGTATGGAAACTAAAGAATGCGTGAATCTGCCCGCTATTTCCATAGAAAGCTCATTCCTTGGGTAGAGAGTTGCGGAGGCTTCCTGGAGTGTTCTCTGTAGGCTACTGCTTTATCTGGTGAATAGCTGTTAGCACCATCTCCGTGTCTTTGTGGCCTGTGTGATCATGAAATCAGGGTTTGGTCCTAATAAAATTTTACAGTATGGTGCAGACTGACTGGTCAGGGCAGCCAGATTGCCAAATTTTAGCTGTCATTGAGATTGATGATGCCTTTAAATGAACTTTTGAACTGTTAAAAGAAGGACATAGCTTTTATTATATTTTTTTGTAAAATATTTTATCACTATAAAACTGTAGAGAAATAAATACCATAGTTCAGTTTCATATGTAGGCACAGAGCAAAGCTTTAAAGGATAGCATTTTAACATCCTATTTGTTTTCAGGGTTTCTTCTTTTTAATTTAACAATAATACTGTATTACTGTACTTGCTTCAGAAAGGATTAAGAGACCTGTCCCATAACAGCTATAATCCTTTGTGTTCAACATGTTCAGAGTGTTGTGCAAATATTAACAAATCAGCACAACTCTTCAATGGGGTAGATAGGGACAGGAAGATGGAAAGGTTGAGTTATTCAAGGTCAGTATTTCAGTAAATATTGGGTCCAGGATTAAAGCTATTCTCAGTCTTGTAAAGAGCATGATTTCCTATTTCTCAGTGTAATGCCTTTTCTGAACTTAGTTGTCCAGCTCCATTGGTTTCTGCTGCACCCAAGTACTAATACCACTAAAATTTAAATGGATGGGAGAGTTGTGCTGACAAAGAATAAAAGAATAATGATTATTTGGAGCTGTGTTAGTTTCAAGCCATGCTTCTTTTGGTTATTGTTTTTGAAGACGCTCTGTATTAACTTTTGAATTAAATAGATTTCCATAATAATAATGGAAATTAAGAAAGAAATTATATTTAAGTTTCTCATGTAGTGCAGGTAAATGCTGACATGGAGTAAATCTGAATAATGTGCTGATAAATGAGCATGTGGAAAAGGAGAGTGTTATAAAATAATCTGAATATCCAGTATTAAACTGGATAGCTCTGTTCTTCACAAAAGGAAAAAGTGTGCATTGAGGCCTCAACGTTGCTTCAGTCCCTGGCATGTGTTTTTTGAGAGAGCAGCAGCAGGTCCATGCTCTGTGAACCTACTGGTATTACTGAACTGAATATTAATGAGGGAGAGCACGTCTTGATGTAGGGCTTCAGACAGAACTTAAGAGGTTGAAGTTTATATAATCTGCCCTCTGCTTTTGGAGGGGTTTGACTCCTTACTTCTTCTCTTCCTTCTTTTGTGCCTTTGTACACTGAACAGGTATGGCTTTCTCTCCATCATCAGTGAGCAGTCTTGATGTAAGCTTTTGGCACATCATCCTTCTTACCCATCATCTCTAAACCTGCCAAGCGGTAGTTTAAGGCCTTTCTATCTTGCCTTTTCCCAATTTGATTAAGAATTATTTTCACTCTGTTTCCTGTTCTTTACACTTAATTGAAATTCACTTCACAAGATTTAAGAGCCCTTTTGGCCAGTTCCTCAAGAGCATGTCTTCACCTTCAGGTGCTTATTGGCCCTGCCTGTCACAGCGTTACTTGATACGTTGTTCTTCCCTGACTAATTTGCTCACTCTTCTTTGTGCTCTGAAGACATTCTTCTTGTCACTTGCTTCTGTGTTGTTGTTTTATCTCTTTTGGGGAAGTGCTTTAGGATTATTTAGTTTTTGAACTTCTGGGAGTGATGCTAAGCCCAGATGACAACTATGTCTTTTTATTCCTAGCTTTTCTCACTTAAATTTGTTGTGAGCTTCCTTTTTTTTACATCCTTAGCATTTTTGCATCCTGCTTAGGGTGGCCCAACATTTTTGCCCATTTCTCTTGCTTTTAGAGGTTTTCTTTCATCCCCAACCCAAAGTCTTGCTGTCCTTTATACTTCATCTGCTTTGTTGCTTACACTCAGCTTTGCCTTTTTGTCCAGCTAAATATACTTCATGTCACTGTGCTCTATGTTTATTTCTGTAATCCTCTTTTTCCCTCTCCTTCCAGCAAAGCTGCTCTCTAGTCTGGGAAAAAAAAATGCAACACAGTAAATTATACTATCTAAATCCTGAGCTCACTGTGCCAGCACCTGCTGACCCCTCTATTGCGCACCCCCTCCTCCTTTCAGCTGCGCCAAGTCTGGCGGCACCTGTCCTCTTCAAAGAACGTTTGCATTTCTACTGCTGTCCCTTACCCTGTGTTGTCTGTCACTGTCATTCTGAGTTTCTTCTTTGGTAGAGGTCTCAAACTCAGTGTACTCCTAGCGCAGAGATGTTTTATGAGACAACTTTTTCTTCCTCTGTATTGTGAATATCTTGAATCTGCACAATCACTAAGTTTTCTGAAATCTGTTCTTCCTGTTGAAGTGCTTCTTTAATGTGTGCAGTAAATCAGCTAAGAAAGTATAATTATTTTTTCCAGTTTCAGATAATCTGGGTGGCTCTTTTCCTTTTTTCATTATCATGCTGTTTTCCTTCCAAGTCACAGCAATATTGATTATTGTTTATTTGTGTCTAAGTGGCACTTAGGAATCCATGCCCCATTGTGCTTGGTGTGTGCATTCGCTTTAAAGCACCAAGTATGCCTTTGGTTGTTGGTTTTCTGCTTTGGTTATTACAGTTCATAAAGTAAAAGACACTTAACTACTGAGGTAGGTGATGTTACCTGCTGTGTAGAAACAACCTGGCTAAATCAGTAGCAAAGCAGTTCAGTGCAGCAGTGTGTGGGAAATGTTGTACAGGTGCTGTCCATATGTGTTGGGTATATGCCTGGAAATGGGAAGGGTGATGGTGAATTTTTTCAGCTGTCAGTGTATCATTTTTCACAAGGGGTGGATTTTTTTTTTTTTAAAGGCTTAGGGGAAGGGCAGATTTTGCTCAAGGTTCTTTTGTTTTCTAACTGTAAGATTTATAGCATTACCAAGCCTCTTAGTTGGACTGATCCCAGACTAACATCCAACGTCCCTCATCCATTTGGAGTGCAGAGTTCTTTTCCTCTGTTTTTCCAGCTTTTACTCCAAAGGTGGAAAAAAAACCCAAAACCCAACATTTGGATTGATTTTTTTTTTTTTTTTTTTTAAGGGGATTAGTTTGTTCAGTCCTTCAAAATTAGAAAGTAAGGAATGTTTTAACGAGGCTTTGAGATTTAAATGGGTTTACTTGACATCCCACGATACGGTTTTCAGTCTTAGAGCACTAACATATTTCTACTTGAATTTAACCAACTCGCTTCCTGCCCTGTTAAAGTCACTTTGCCTCAGTTCCCTTCTGCTCTAGAGTTAAAGCTGTTACCTTTTGGCCTAAACCACCCATCCTGACACTGAAATGAAGACCTGTCAGAAGAAAACATTCCAGGAACAGTTTATCCTTTGCTGGTTGATACAGATCCTCTAATGCAGGGTTGCTTTTCTGGCTTTTCTTTCTTTCAGCACTGCTGAGGCCAAATGTCTTCCCAGCCACTCTGAGATTTCTCAGCAGTTCACTTTCTTCTGACTACCTAAAAGACTTTGGTAGGTGGCTTTACAGGGAGTGGTGCTGTCGTGTGCACTTGCTTTTGAGCCCTGTGCTTCAGTACCTTGTGGAGTTGACCGGCAGTTTCACTCCAAGTCTGACCTTTTCCTGGAGTTCAGTTATTCCAGCATGCTTTATTCTGTATATTGAATCACAGAGTACAGTGTTCTCTCTCTGGCATTATGGCTGCTGTGCACAAAAGTAATCTTTCCTAATTTACATGGATCTTCCAGAATGTACCTTCTTAAAGCGACAATCAATACTGTTCATTTTAGTATCATGCTTCTACCCTGTGTATTTTGTTACAAGTACCTATTAGGTGTGTTAAGTGCCAGTTCTCACTGACTGGCTTATTCCATATATAGGAAAAGCAATAGACACAACTTTATGACAGTGGGATCATGGCCACCTAAGGGAAGGTATAATTGTTAACTTGTAGCAAGGTTGAAATGACTCTGGACAAAGGTCAAGTCAGTACAAAATGAGGCTGTGAGCTAGTGTTTCTAGGGCTGCCTTTCTCTCTCTTAGCACATTTGGTATCTTTAGGCGCTGGACTGCAGCTTGTCCAGGTGTTGGTTCATATCCTGGTTTTCTTCTGGCTCAAAATCGTGCAGGTTTTGCTTTTTCCTGGATTCTTCTTTTGTGCCTGTACTTTTGTAGGCTGGCACAGCAACAGAGTCCTAAGAACATGCTCTAAATGCATGTTCATGCCTTTCCTGCACCTTCCCCTGGTCTCCCCTCTCTCCCTCCCTCCCTCCCCCCCCCCCCCCCCCCCCCCCCCTTCCCAAATTCCATTAATATTTACAGAACAAGAGCCAGTACTCCATCATTAGCCTCAAATTCAGAATGAGATTTTTCTGGCTCTGTCTGCAGCTGATGCAGAAGATAACAGAGGTTAGAAATGCACTTTAAAAAAAAAAAAGAAAAACAAAAGGCCTTTTCATATCCAGCACACTGGATAAATTGTGTTAGGTATAAATAGGCCTACGAAGACCAGAGCACATGTAAGAAAATATTGTATGTATTGTTGAAGGCAGAGGAACATGAAGTTATTGTTCATTGACTAAATTGAGCATGTGCATTTGACTACTGAGCTGTTACTTATATAAACTCATTTTTACCATTGTTTCTTCAAATTTTGTGTGGGGAGAAAATAGCTTCTTCCTTAAACTTACTGGTTCATTTATAGAAAGTCAAATGAAGAAAGTTGCCAAACATGAAAGAGCCGCATTGATAGTTGCACACCACTAATGTACAAACTAAGCCTCTCTTGGGAGGTACACAAGCAAACTTTTACCTTCTGTGCACTAGTGAAGTTTTACAAACATGAATTTCATAGGTAAAATAAGAAATTGGGAGAGTAGTGGAAAGAATGAAGAATTCTTATGATTTGTATTGTTTTTTTTGACCCCAAACTAAGCATTTTTCTTTTATTTCTGTTGTTCAGTGCACAAAATGGGTTCTTAACTGTTAATCTTTATAAATTGACTTTAAAAGCCAACATCAAAATATAAATATTTCTGTTCTTCCAAATTGTTTTTATTTTAATGTTGCTTTATTTGTCAGAGGGGATTTGCTGACTTCCACTCTAGTCTGCACATGCTCTGTGGCCGCTTTCCGTAAGCGTTTCAAGACTTGCATTTCCCTGGCCATGAGGATGGTTGGTGTCCATTTCCAGTTTGCATGAGGCTCTGGCTACTGGTGACCTCATCTAGTTGCCAGCAATTTTTTTAACTATGCGAAGTAATTGGATTGTGTCCATCTTGTTGTGTGGCCAAGGGTTATTTTGGAGCATAGAAACTGATCTGCATTCTTTAAATGTGGAAGGGCTCCATCTGCATGTTCTAGGGAACATAATTTGCCACACAGTTTAGAGAAGGTGGTTCTGCAGGATGCATGTGCTGCTCTTACTCTAAGGAATTGTGAGAACATATTTTAGCAAAGGATTCTTTAGTCTATAAGCCCCAAAATACATAGTCTCAGAAAAAGTTAGTTTGTTGTTGTGTTTAGGTTTTTCCCCCATTCAATATGGATTTATTTATTCTTAAATTCCATCCCTTCCAGGAAGATACCAATATCCACCAGTCTGTCCTTTAGTCTGTAAACGTGTAGGGCTTTTTTCCTAGGAAGGGCTCTCTCAATTTCTTCTGTGCTCTCTGAGAGTAAATTGGGTTACCTCGCTTTTCTGATGAACCTGTGTTTTCCAGATAAATGAAAATGTGGGGGTTTATTTTTCAGAACTGAAACAGTTGGATTGCTTTTTTGTCTTACTGGGATAAGCATCCGTGATGCTCTGGGGAATGGAGAATGATCTAAAATAAGCCTAGCTGTTTGTTTTTGTTGTTGTTGTTGTTTGTCTCTTTCATTTTGCATCTGTCTTAGTATTTATTGCTACCATCTGCATTTCATTTCAGGTTGTCTAATGTCTTATTCTGCATGTTCTGTGCCTATTCTCTTTACATAGCCTTGGGCTGTAATATCAGCATTTGCCTACAAGAGATCCATTTCTATCTGTAACAAAATGAATTGCATTCATCTGTGTAATTCATTTCTAATGAATGCCTTGCTCCTCATTAAACAGTGATTTACCTTTGTTTCCCTTTTCTACACTGTCAACACTAACCATTTTGAGGTCCTGTGGAGAGATGCTAATTTGAGAAAGCAAAAGTCAGTGCAGCTAAGCACTCACAAATGTCATCCCTATTGGCACTTTCAAAGATATTCATGGGACACTTTGTGAAATGCAGTTTGCAGGTGGATAAGACTCAAAATGTTTTCTTATTCATAAGCTTTCAATGCACAAAGACAACACTTCAGAGTTTAAATATGTTTCTCTTTGTCAATGTCTCAAAGAGGTAACCAAGCTTGTGAATCTTTTTAGACCTTGTTTGCTCTGCAAGAATTTTATGGATCACATTTGAGGAGACTTTATTTACTCTTGATTCCCTGTCCCCTATGTACCTTCTCAGGAATATTAAAGTACTTCAAACTTATTTTAAGAATAATGCTTTGAAGCACTTACTTGTGAGAGATGTTAGACTAGAAAATGTTTTACCTCATTTTTTTATGAGATTCAAAGAGTAGTATAACCATTTCTTGGCTTTGTGTGTCTTAAAAAAAAAGGATTAGTACATTAACTAATGAAATAGGGGTCACATGGGAATTTTGTTACAGACTTGGTCCAGATGCAACTTTTCTCTAATGCCCTTTCAACCTGTCCTGAAGCATCCCCTTTTCCAGCCCTCCATTTTGCAGAACAGCAGAATCTGCTGAGTGTGCAAATAGATCTGTACTGCTGACAGATGATGGTTAGGGTGTAGGATGAATTACCGAGTTTGTTTTCTCTTTAAACCTAAGCACAGTTTGAACTGTAATGGATTCAGTGGATTGTGAATATGAAAATACTGTTGGTAAACATAATTTAAACCAATACAGATGGTTTCTAGGAAGTTGTTTCATTTACAGCATCTTTAACTTTTAGTGATAATACAAGCTGCTCATTGACACTTTTGATCCTTCACATGAATTCAGCTTGGCGTTTTACAGTATTTATTCTTCTCTTTGGTCAGATTGATCCCCTGTTGAAACTCTAGAGAGCATCAGTTGAGTTACTGTGCCTTAATTTGATCATAGTATTATGAAGGGATTGGAGCATGGGAGGGTTGTTTTCTTCTTTAACTGATCTTGCCTAAATCGTGTAGTATTTGGAAGTAAGAATACTGATTAATGTAACACAATTTTATTTTTAATATACATTTTAGAGGACAAAACTGACCTTGAGAACAGTGTGATGCAGAAGAAAATTAAAATCCCCAAACTCTCTCTCAATCACATAGAAGAAGCTGGGGAGGTTACAGATTATGGGGAAGAAGATGTGGAGCTTAGACACAGTAAGGTACTGAAGTTTTACCTTTTTTTTTAATTCTTATTTCTTTTTTTACTATTATTATTTTTCCTGACTTTTCTTTATATTTTTTCCTTTTTTCTCTTTTTTTTTTTTTCTTTATATTTTATCTTTGAAGTGCTTGGGGTATATACAGACGCTATAGCTTAAAAATTCCAGGCCTGCTTTTAATCCCCTTAAAACATTGTGTTTGCTGAAATTGGGTCAAATTGGGAGCTGGGGGCAGGAATACAGGTTTTCAGAACCTGCTGTATGTGCAATCAAACATTTTTCTGTGTATACCATCTGCACAGTGTAATTGCTCTTCCACTTTGGCCCAGAATGCCTTAAAAGTCACCAGTTACATGAATGTCGAGCAGCTGCTGTCGGTGGCACTTGTGACCTATTGCATGCTGCTTGTTTGGAACTGGAAGGGGTGTGCTGAGGGTTCCTAACTACAGCAGTAGTGAGAAGAACAACTGACAGGACTGCATCCCTCCATTATAAGTGCCAGTTGTCTTTTTAGGTCCAGATGCCAGAAACCCACTATGTAAATGCATTTATTTCTTGATATCAGATGATTTCTTTAAAAGTCTGCCAACCTTCATAATAAAATACTGCTCTGTGGCTTCATGTGTTTTGCAGCTGTAGGAATGATGCTAGTACATTTCTTTATGGTGGGACAGCATTTATTTTTTTTAATTTTCTTTTAGAATATGCATGGGACAGGTATAACGTCAAATAGTCTCATTTTCTGCTACATTACTTATGGATATTGTGGCATGGGAATTGATAGTGTCAGCTTCTTATCTCTAACCTATGAGCTACATTTGCTTTCCTTTCACTTGCTTGGAAGTTCAAATGCTTCTCCCGTATTTGGCCAATAAAACTTGGTGACTTTTACCCCTACTGTCATGTTTTAATGCCCTATCCAGACCCCAGAAAAGAAGTGTGCTTTAATTTGTAGCGTTTGGAACTGAAGGTAAATTTATGCTGAGAGTTCAAAGGACATGAAGCCTCTGCAATGCAGTACTAATATAGAAGGAATCGGCTGATGAGGGAGATGAGGTGGCTGATAAATTTCTGTGTCCAACTTCTGTCTTTTCAGTTCCTTTTCAGTGCTTGCTGATTGCATTAACTCAGTCACTTGCATCAGGCAGTTGGGTGAATGTGCTAGAGGAGTAGTAAGAGAAGGTTTTGTCTCCTAAAGGGTGGGAAGGACAAGCCCTCTGCTCGCAAAACAGCAGTATGCCACTTTCATCTCTGTCATTACAGGTGACAAACATAGCTCATAGTTGGTTCTTTCCCTTGTTTATCAGAAAGTCAGTTGCTGTCAGAAATCTAAATGTTAGGGGTAAACTTTAAAGCAAAAGAGATCCAGAGCCACTTTTTTTTTGAGAATTTTGTTATCTTTATATAGGGAATCAAGTGACCTATATATACACTGAGCTTGCAGGTGTTACACAAATGCAGGAAAAAAGGCCTTTAACTGCCTCAGAAGTTTATATATTCAGCATCTAGCTGAATTACATGTGTGTGATAGTTATGATGTGTATCCACAAGAATCTGTTAGGCAAAACATTTTTTGCAGGCAGACTTTGTCTTGCTTTTTTTGGAAAACAAGAATATTAACAGTTCCCAAGTCTGAAGAATTTGGATTTTATTGCATCTTACTGCTCTCCTAATTGATTTATTTTTTTATTGTCACACGCAGAGACAAGATGGGAGGAAACAAAGTGAAGGAACACACAAAAGCATTGAAGCAGTTGTTGCTCGCCTTGAAAAACAAAATGGGATGAGTCTCAGTAATACTTCCAGCCCTGAGGAGGCTTTTATGGAGTCTTCAGAAGGCATGAACAATATGGACGATGCTGTAGTTCCTCGGATCCTGTATGAAGAATTGCTTAGGAGTTACCAACAGCAACAAGAAGAAATGAGACACATTCAACAGGAGCTTGAGAGAACTCGGAGACAGCTTGTGCAACAGGCAAAGAAGCTAAAGGAGTATGGGGCACTCGTGTCAGAAATGAAAGAGCTCAGAGACTTGAACAGGAGACTCCAGGATGTACTGCTTCTAAGACTAGGTAGTGGTAAGTGCTGGACTTAAATGGGACTAGTTTTAATGAATTTTGCAAGTGTGATCAGTAGTAACGGAAACATATTTGAAGAATAGCAGTTGTTAAACTGGACATTGAATGTTAAAAGGGTTTTTCTGCTGTGGCTGTATAATATGTGTTGAATTTGTATGCTATGTACGTCTGGGTTTTTCTTTAATGATAGTAGAGGTCTTTGTTGGTATGGTTGAATCAGAGTTCCATTTTAAGCAGCTGTATTTTAAAGAGTCGCTGACCTTCCAGTATATGCTGAAAAAGATAATAAAACGTTATCTGCAAAATACACCAATATGTTCCAGTTTAAAAAGAAGAAAAAAAAGAGAAGAAAGAAAAGGCACTGGAATGAATATTTGGGCTAAAACAATTCTTTTCAGTTAGGGAGTCTGTTTATTGTTATGTAAGAGACTGTGTTACCTTCCATTTTCTGCCCGCTCTTCCCATTAGTAGCTCATTAGAATGTGATATATTCCTGACTTCTTAGCAGTGGCTTTAAACAGCCGTGCTATCTGAAAAATAATGGATTGTTACAGAAACATTAAAATAACTTTTCCTGTTAGTGTCCCGTTCATCAGCACTTGTTACAAAATGCAGGTTTGTGTAATTTGGATTTAACTTTTAAATATCTTGAGTCAATTGCTCATTTGTTTTGGTTTATAACAATTATTTAACCATTATGTTGGAATAAATGGGAAAAAAAGACAAAATAAAAAGTTCATCTTTTCATTGAAGATGGTACCCTTGGAATACCTTCAGATATTTTACTAATATATATTTACTTGCTATTAGAATGTGGTACTGCTGTGTTCAAGATTTGCTCGGTGACTGAAACTTGGTTAAAATTTGTGCATATGAACTTAGCATGCTTTTTCTTACGTCTGCCTTTGTGTATCTGGAAACTTAATTTTTGCATGTAAGTTGGGTACTGGCTCTTCTAGTTGACTCGAATGAGTGCATGTGATTTGCATGTGGGTCTGAGTTACGTTCATGTACCAGCCTGAACCTGGGAGAGCATGTGCTGTGCTGTAGCATGTGTTAAGGTGTGCCTGCAGGTTTGGAGCCAGGTTCTTGAAGTAGCGTCTGATATTCAGACTGGGTGTCTGATTGTGAATGCTCATTATTGTTACACTGTGCATAATTAAAATGTCATTGCTTATTATAAACATTCTAGTTTAAGTTTTAAAATAAAACTGAAGAGGCAAGGGTTCCACAGGCTGAAAAACACAATGTGGTTGGCAGTAGATTCCACTGAGCTTTCTAAAATTTTCCTTGGATGGAAGGATGTTTCTTCATCTGCAAGTAGCTGGAATTTATGTGAATGGAGCACCAGCCAGATGTTAGTAGGCAATGGGGCTGAACAGTGAATACCAATTTAGTTGGTAAACTTGACAGCAGTTTGAGTAGTGAGACCATCAATGAAACGAAGACAGCTTCTGAATTCTGTCTCATTCCTTTCACTTTAAGAAAGGATATATTGTTTTATTGTTTTTACTTGTGTTGAGTCAAGAAAGCTTAGAAGAAAAGAAAGAGAAAAAGGAAAGACAAGAAAACCCACCCAGATAACCTTGGAAAAGATGCTGAATCTTCTCTAAATACTGGGCTTGAATTTCCTTTGTATTTCCTCTGTATCCTTCTAGCACCTGATTTACAACTGAAAATAGTTCTTGATTACACTGAAGACAAGTTGTTTTAATCACTTATCTGGACAAATATGAATTTTAGGTAACTTTGAAAAAAATCCCATGTTGTTATTATTTGTATGGAACTTTTCATGGATGACAAAGGTAGAATTTGGGCCTATGGGCTGTGTCCTTCACAGGGTGTGTTACCTGAGACTCAAATCTATTAACCGCTGATGACTCTGGCCTTTCCTTGTAGCTTTATTAACAGTAGAGAGAAACAACCAGATTTTAGAAAGATGAGTACAAAACTTAGGAATGATTAGAAAGGAAGATGTCTTCAGCACATTATAAATTAGAGTCTGATGATGGTATGAAAATGTGCTACTTTTAATCAAGAAATAGATATGTAAAGACTTCTTTAGTCTTTACTTTCCCATCTTATAAATGAGTTATGTTTGGGTGTGTGAGTAATCTCTGAAAGTTGTTCAGAAAACAGATTAAATCCCAAATTCATCTTCGGTTGTTGCAGCAATCTCTTAAACCCAGAGTTTCAAATTACATGTAATTTATGTTCTGCTCCGCTTCTAGCAGGCTGGACTTAATGCAAACTAATTGCATTTCTGTTTCACCTTGGAGACTTCTGATTTCTTTGCATGAGATGACAGCTGTTTTGTGCTGATGAATTGCAGCTGTGGGAAATGCGTGCCTGTTGCCATTTTAAACTTGCAGATCAGCTATAGAACAGCCTCTTGAGCTAACATTCAGTCAAGTATTCAGTCTCCTAATATGCCATCAACATGTTGATTTCAGTGAGAAGCTGGAAGTCAATGTATTCTACTTGAGACATAGGCCTTCATCTCTGCTACTAAACTTGAGCCAGCCTTGTGGGAAGAGTGAGGTTCTTAATCTTACACATGGTGACACCGAATTGCTCTTTGTTTTAAAAGTGCCTTGAAAGCACATGCAGCAGATGACAGTAGTAAAATAGGTACTGATCTATGTGGATATAATGAAGCTTCTTTATGATTTTGATACGCTGTTGGCCAACAGATTCTCTTCCTGGAGGAGGCAGGCATTTGACCAAGGCTCTAGGGACCAAAGCAGTGGGGAAACGTTATGACGGTCGTTAAACTGCTTACAGAATCCCTCAGCTGAGCTCCCAGAAAAATGTGTACGTCAAAAGCCACTTTTCCCTTTCCTGCTTTGGGATTAGATTCCCAATTCTTTTCTTGCAAAAGAAAAATTTCAGTAACTTAAAAAAAAATAATTGTCTCCAGGGTAAGATCTGTGCAGTTTGCTATGGTTGTACATAGCCAGAAGTAGTGAAGTTTTATCAGGGATAATGTTTGGGTGTCGTTTGTTCCCATGATAGACTTCATTTTCATGTTGTATTGTTAAGATGTAGTGTTGCTCCAGAGTCAGGCAATATATTAATTTTCATTCATCAACATTCATTCATAGAGTCATAGAATGGTTTGAGGTGGAAAGGACCTTAAGATCATCTAGTTCCAGCCCCCCTGCCATGGGCAGGGATGCCTCACACTAGGCTCTGTCACCCAATGCTCTGTCCAATTCATCAACATGCACATAGCCCCTCAAGTGGTTATTCTTAATCCGGTTTAATTTCAGTGATCCAGTTTATGGTGTTTTGGGACTGCCATCAGGATAGGGAGTACAAATGCCATTTGTGTCTCACCACATGTAAGGAATTACTATTATTCAGCTTTTCTAGAGTTAACTTTTTTGATGTAACGGAAATCCAAGGTTTCTATCAAGTGTGAGTACTTGAAGTACCATATATATAATGTTGCCACTTCTCAGACTCCTGTTTTTGTTCAAATTCTGGTAGACCATGTGGAAAACAGCTTGCTGCTTACAAATGTATGTCAACCACTTTATCAGTTAATTTATTTTAGCTTATTTACTGTTTTTTTTGAGTAGCATGTAGCCTAAGATGCTTTTTTAGGAAAAGAGGTGATGAAGGAAAGTCTTCTGCCTCTTCATCCTGCATTTGAAGTTGCTGGCCCCTCAGAGATTGTGGGAACTTTACAGTCGGAAGGAGAAAAAATTTGAAATAAAACATTTGTTTCCTTTTTGCATTCTGGAGAATTGTCTTTATTTTTATTTTTTTATGATCCTTACTATATCACTGTTAAGTTTTTAGATAGTGGCATATATTTTTGTATGTCTCATCATCTTTAAAGTGAGATGCACAGCATGAGACCTACAGAGAGAGGGAACTTCTAAAGTGTGATGTATGGTAAATTGGGCATGCAAATTCCCATTAGCAGTGAGGCATTAATGCAGGTTGCATATCTAATTCACAACATGCAGGGTGGAAAATGCTGTCCTCAGTAGTTGGTGAAAGTAGCTGTGAAGACTACCTAGTTAGATTGCTCTTTGGGAAGAAAAAAATCTGTTGGCGACTTCGAAGCAAGCAGTAAAGCATGAATTGCGGCGGAGGTTTTCCTGACTTCTTAGAGCTATGGTTATTGTGGACTTCAGCTGTTTTTCTTGGGGAACTCTGGAAACCAAATCCCAGCTGTGTCAATATATGAGTATAAACAAATCAGACTTCTAAATAGCAACTAGTAAAAGCGTATAAACTGAGATCAACGTTTCCTTCTTGGAAGAAGGTGGTTGTACTTAGCTGTCTTCTTCGAGGTGACTTTCAAAGTGTAAGAAAACTCAAACTAGCGCTTGGCTAAAGAATATTTTCTTCAAGTAACAACTAAAAGATCTCTTCCTAAGTTCACACTGGCAGTTACATCACTGCATCTGCTTGTTCAGGTGTGCCCGCACCAAGATGTGTGTGGGCTTTAGGTGGTTTAATCAGTCCAGGTCTTTCCTCTAGTCTGAATCAGTTTAGTAGTCTCAAGTTTAGGAAGTTCAGTTTGTCTCAGCAGTACCATTGTGTATGTGTGATAGTAGACATGCTTATTAAGATTACTATTAAATTGTAATGCCAATGGGTGTGTATTTTGTGATTTCTCTACTTGTGCAATGCTTGCATTGCATATGACTCTTAAGATACTCTTTTTTGGTGGCACTGCTGTATAAGGTTGTCTGAGTTGCCAAGACAACTTTTACTTGTTGCTGAGTGTCAAGTGGCAGTCAGCTGAGAACATTTAGCCAGCTATGTAGGTGTAGAAATAATCTATAGGGTAAATGTCAAGTGCTGACAGTGGAGGAAATGTTGATATTGCTGTATAATAATCTCTACATGAAACTGCACAAAGTAGGAGGAATGAATGCTTTGCTTGTTCCAGGTACAGGAACTGTTTAAGATACGTGACTGAAGACATGAGTTCTGGTGCCAGCTTGACTTGCAGAGTTAGATCAATTCAGGGCTTGGTCTGTGTGCACAAACACTGAGGAGGGATGCTGAACCGTGACAGTGACCTGCTTACTGAATTCTTATTTGTTGAAAGGTGTCAAGGTTGGGCTACAGAGTGCTGCAATGCTCTCAGCACCAACCAGGTACGATATAGTTCTTACAGTCAGGTGAGCTTATCCTTAAAGTGCTTGCAAGTGTCTGATTACCATGGTGCCATGGGTCTAAGCTGGCAGCCTTGCTGTTAACAAACCACCATCCCTGCATGGAACTTCAGTGACTGCTGGAGCTTCTCATGATCATAGAGACAGACATCAAGAGAAATGATAGGCTTGGGACCATAGCCTGTTCCTAGACTTCTGGTGTAACCACTGCAATGAATGGAATGATGAAATCCAGATCGCAAGATATTTCATTTTCTTCTTCTTTTTAGAAACACTTTATAAACTTAATTTGAAAAGTTGATGACTGACAAAATAATTATCCTGCTTTGAAGCCTCAAATACATGCTTAGTAGTGTTCTGTTGTTTAATCTGTGCTTAAGTTTTGTTTATTACAATGTGTTGGATTGGTCGGACAATCAGAATTCTAATTTATGTGTTTTTTTTTTCACCTTGGATACTCCCTGTGCATGATACTTTAGCTAAGTAGCCTGTTTCCTTTGTAGCATTTCTGTAGATCATCACTTTTTAATATACCTCTGTTATATCTAAACAGATTTCAAATTTCTATCAAATTTCTGGTTCTACATGGATAACTTGTGTAATTAGCACAGTAAATTATGCAGGTTTCTATGCAACTATATAGTAATTCTTATTTCAAGAACTACTATTGTTGCTTTTGGTTTATAATTTCAGTCTCATTTTAGCATAATTTCCGTAGTGTGCACTGAAGCAATCTTACCCATATTTGTAATTGTCTGTATGCTTTAAAAATAAAATTAAACATTTAAATTAAAATTAAACATTTTGATGTTTATAAAGCAGAGTTACTTATCCTGCTTTTATTGATTGGTGTTCAGAAGTAAGATTTTGGTTTAGACTCTTTCTGACTTTAAAATGAACATGACTAACATGCAATTTTATGCTAACCCTGGGTGATGAAGTGATTGATTTCATGTTCTCTGGGATAGCAGACAGCTCTCTTTTCTTAACTGTCTAGGACCTGCCATTGAGCTTGAAAAAGTAAAACCAGAGCCAATTGAGCCTGAACCCGAGGTACAGAAGACCTTCAGTGAGGAAGCAAACACATCAACGTACTATCCTGCCCCTGTTCCAGTAATGGACAAGTATATTCTCGAGAATGGAAAGGTATTTTAAATTAAATATAGCATGATTAATTTGTAAATGTCCAACAGGTGATTTCCTTGTGGAATTATGATCTCAGGTGTTTTGCACAGTAGCAGCTTATACAGACTTCCTCAGTTGTCATAAAGGTGTGCTATTATGCTGAGGAGAATGATGAAATTACATAAGCATGAACAGCACAGAACATTATCCTCAGTGATGAGAACATTGAATGCTGGATAACACAAAGAATATGATATTAAATATACATGCTGCACAAGCAAATTGGCATAGTCTTCAGTTGGTGACATAAATAAATCCACCAAATACAGTCCAAAGTCAGTAGCCCACATTATAAAGTTACATTAGTCTGTTTAACAGAAATACTTTTGCCTGAAAGGTCCTTAATGTTTTAATGTGCTGTAGTCAAAATGCAGAGATGCCTTCATGTTTTGCTTGAATTTGAGTCCAGTAGGTAATTATGAACCCTGGAATGAAAATGGGCTCCTTTCAGTCTGGTAGGAGCATTGCCACTGAATTGAGCCTAATGTAATGCAACTTTCCAGTAACTTATATAAAGTTGGTAAAATACCATGTAGCTATAGTTTGCCAGCACCAAACTGATAGCTCTTCAAACTTCAGCATGTTTAACACATTGTCTGCTCATCTACCTGCTTTTATAATTGTTGCCATTACCACTAAATCAGCATCACATTTCTTTTACAAAACCATGTCCTTCAGAATTGCCTATGCAGATCCTGTTTCTTAGGATTTATATGCATTTGGTACCATAACCTGAGAACCTTGAAGGAAGAAGTGTCCATTTCAGCCTTGTCATACAGCAGATTTACTGATGAAATAGCATGAAATACTACTTTTTCAGATTTGTGTTAAGAGATTGACTGCGTAAGTGTCTGTCATTCTTGAAGATGAATTTAACGTAATTGTTGGGGACAAGATGTATGTGAGAAATAGTATAATCGTGACAGGTTGACAGGTATTTGGTTCAGATAGCTTTTCTCACCTAATGTATTTAACATGTCATTTGCTTGTATATTTTGTGCATATCTGTGCAATGAAAACTTAGAATATATTGCTGTGAGAGTTTGGTTTACCTCCTTTTTTTTCGCTTAAGGTCTGTGGGATAGGGCACGTCCTTTAGTATTTGTATGCAGCTTTTCTTGATCATTATTTCATCTGCCACCTTCTTGGCACTTCCATTGCTGAAGTTTTCTCTGTCTTTACAGATAATAATATCTTTAACTTTCTTTTTGTAATTTTATTTTTTCTTTAAATTTGCTTATTTACTGGGGCTTCAGTCAGCTCAGATGCCAGAAATGTGAACTAATAATGTGTTTTGAGTGATGGGGAGGGGGTGGGGTGTCTCAGTTTTCCTTATTTATGCCTTTTTTTCATTATTGCTTTATTGACATGCACCACTGGAGTAGTTGAAATACGTTTTTAGAAATCTTGCCCTTTGTGGCATCTGATCTGATCTTAGTAGGATTCTTTCAAAGCAGATAAATCTCTCCCCTCCAGAGGGAGAATAGAGTTACTGAAAAAGAGCCTATGGCATTCATTTAAAGAAAAGAAAGATAAAAAAAGCCAACAAAAAAGATAGTTCATCTTCTGAGATACATTTTAGACATTTTAGATACGTTGTCCACATTAGCGCAGTTACAGGGGTGAGCGTTGCTTTGAATTTGCTGTTGTTTCTGTTGCATTGTGCTTGAAGGTTGATTCTGCAGTTGCTGAAATTGGTGGTAAAGTTCCCATTGATTTCATCAAGCCAAGGGTCTGGCCCAGGGGCAGCTCTTCCAGCAAGAAGGAAGGGGCTTCTGAATCTGGAGTACAGTAAGCTTCCCATAGCTTTGGGAGTAATAGGAAACAGTACTGAGTTACAGAGAGGTAAACTGAGACACTGACAGATTAAATTCCTTGCCATAACACTGCTAGAAATAGAAGGGAGACATAAGATTTCTCTGTCTGTGGCTGTCTGTCATGTAGTTGCCATTCCCATAGGTGTTTCATACCAGTGATGACTTTTTAAATAAATGAAGCATGTTCAAAGAAGAGATGATCTGTCTGAAACGTAAATAAAATACTTGCTGTAATTTGTTGTTTTCTTTTAAGTAATTTAAAGCTAACGAATAATGTAGTTGCTTAAGAGACTAAATCTTCAGTGAAGACAAGCCCTAATTTTAGCAGAGGGGAGTCAGATTTTTGATCAAATACAGCAGTCTCTACAACTACTGTGATACAGACGTGCTAATTTGGCATGTCACAACGTTCCTAATCTTAGTTATTTTCTAAGTAACTTATACTCATTTTTACAGATAACTTTTTCCAAGATCAAACCAGAAATAACTGAATTATAATTGTGATTGTTTTCTGAGCAGACTGCTCACTCTGATTGAAGTTGTATTATAAAATATGTAGAGAGCACCAAAAGAGTGTGATTATTATTTTTTTAAAGCACTTACAGAGAGGCTTAACAAAAGAGAAGGAAAGAAAAACAGGGATGTTCATATTGTGGTTTTTACAAGTTTTATTTCTGCCCGTTACAGAATCTAAATACCATGTGGACTTGTGAAAAGCTTCTTAGAATCCCTTTAGCTTAGAAAATTCTGCTGGAGAGGCAGCTTGCTTTATGGTTTTATACTCTAAGGAAGTTAGACTTCTCATTTGTTTCTTATAAAGTAGCTGGTAGCCAAAGCATTCATATTTTCCTATTTAAGTTTTTAAACAGCTAGTTGCTTTTAAAGGATGCAGTCGCACTAAAAAAATTTCTTCGGGTTATAGCCCTTATTAATTATTAAAGCAGGTTTCTGTTTAAAGGAGAAATGGTATCTGATTGAATACAGGCAGTAAAATTACGAGTATATAAAATTTTACAGTAGCTTTGTCTGATTTTCATTGCATTTAATGGGACTTCTGTGTTACTTTTCAGATCTGTATGGGTAGCAGGCACACTTTATGTAATGCCACATGAAGGGAATAAAACCACAAAAAACTAAGAGCAAAACAGTGAAGGCAAGCAGAGTCTTGTAATACAGTTTTGTCATAGAATTTGTTCACAGGATTTCATTTTTTTTGATCATGAGGAGGCAGTTTTTATTAAAAGGACCTCCATTTGATGAGATATTATGAAACCTGAATTTTACATAAAACAATCTAACTGATACATATTTTTTGTGTTTTGCACTTTTACAGATTATCTGAAAGTAAGTTCTGTTTTCTTCCTTTCCAGTGCAGTGAACTCATATCAGTAATTAGAATAGTTAGGTCATGCATTAGCTTGTTATGGATGATGAGCAAGCGTGGGCCCAACTGAATCAAGTTCATCAGCATGTGAACAAAACATTCTGTGTGCAGGGATAGTTCAGGTGATGGACTCCTGGATGCTCCAGGAATTAGGAGCATACATATACAAGGTATGAGGTATTCTCTGTTATTTCCCACAGAGGCAGCATTCATGTCCTTGTTGCACTCACGTCAGGCCCATGCTAATTACTGGTGGACTTCTTTTCCTTGCTGTTGCTTGATGGTGTCCTGTTTATCAGGACTAGAAGCTCAAACATACGTAATGGCAGCCTAAGGATGGTACTCAGGGTCTCATCCTGCATTCATCGCAAGTCTAGAGCAGTGGGAATCTTGGGGTAGAGAGATGGTATAGCTCTGTGGGAGTCAACCCAGCACAGTCAGTGCTGAGCAAGACAAATAAGCACAACTAGATTCAAGCAGCTTCCTTTTGGAGAGAGTACAATGGCTTCATACCGCATTTCCCATATTATCTTGCTTTACCACTTGAAAATCTAATGAAATATCTTTACTCCCCATTGTGTGAATAATGGAAAGTTTATGATGTTGCAGCAATGGATCATTGCCTTATCACAAAACGGTATTCACCTGGATAGACTGATTGCCTATTGTGTACAAACTTCATAATGGAATTGGAAGTTTTACAAAGCTTCCAGTCTCTCTTGGCTTATACTGAAACTGGGGCTCTTAAAATCCCTTTTCCCCTTCTAGCTACTTAAAACAATCAGGCCGAATTTTGCCCACAGATACAGGATATGACTTAGAAAGTATTTTCCTTTCTACTGTCTCCAAAAATACGCTGGGTAAAGACTGTTTCAACCAAAGGGAAAGTTTCATATCAAAGACAATGTTTCATCTTGTTCCTGAATTAGGCTGGTGCAACTGCTTGGTTTATGTGCTGTGCATACCTTTATAATACTGGATGTGTTTACTGTTTCCTTCTTCTATCTCTTCCTGACTATAGTCCTTCAGGAGATAGGTTATGGGGGGGAGGGGGGGGAAGTAAAAAGTAAGAAGAATTGAATACAAAAAGGAACTATATTATATAAGAGGTTGACTTTAACTCCCTAACCCACAAAGTTGGAGAAGTTTCAGAATCAGGCAAAATGGATTTGTTCAGCCCTAATTACTGTTATTATAGTACCTAATATTAATGTTCCTACAGCACTTGGATACTGTTGTGTGCTACATACCATAGATAAGTTGTTATTATTACTACCTTCTAGGTCCATCTTGGCAGTGGAATTTGGGTAGATGAGGAGAAATGGCACCAGCTGCAAGTAACACAAGGAGATTCAAAGTATACAAAAAATCTAGCGGTTATGATTTGGGGAACAGATGTTCTCAAGAACAGAAGTGTCACAGGAGTTGCAACCAAAAAAAAGAAAGATGCCGTTCCCAAGCCACCTCTCTCACCTCACAAATTAAGCATTGTCAGAGGTAGGTTATTTGAAAACTTTTGCTTCCTGCTTTGGAGTTTAACCATTAATCACTGAGTTGAAAGATGCTTCTTTTCAGCTCATATAAAATTAACTGATTACAAACTGTAATTCGGATTGCTATTGCGTTGTGAAGCGCATAGGTATACAGGAAAAGTAAAACACATTGCAATAGCTGTGCACAGTGCAGGCCTTCACAGCTGAAGAGTTGTACATTGACTTCAGTAAGATTCAAGAAGATCATCACTTTAAATCACTTGCAGGACAGGACTCTCAGCCTGGAGAACAACATGTTGTTCTGGAATTCATTTATAGCATAATGATTTTTTAAATGCATATATTCCTTTTAACAAGCCTGAGAGTAGCTTTACCACATTTTTTCAGCCAGAATATAACTAACTCTGGCATGAGGCACAGAAACCATTATAGCTGTGACTGTAGAAAATAGGCATACCTTCGAAGGCAAGAAAGAATAGTTTTGCCCTTTTCAGAGGAGAAAATGGAAATAGTAAAAATTAATTGTTGCACTTGAATTGAAATTTGAACAGGAAGTGTGAATCTGGTAGGAAAAATTGCAATGACAGTTTCAGTACGTGCAAGCCTGAGTCCACGTATGCAGTACTTTGAGAGAGAGAAGGCCTTCTCCTTTATTTAAAATGAATAGTGAATTTCAGTCCCCTTGTATCATCATGCTTGTGTTTTGCATTCATTTCTGTCTCTCTTGGTATTTCAGGCTTCTTTTTAAGGCAGAACAGAGCTGGTTCCTCATGGAATACATGCTGGAACTTGATTTCTAGGTTTTGCGTCCATACTAAATTGCAATTGGGCTGAAAAAAATCTCCCTATTTGATTGAGCTTCATTATTCTGCGTTTCCTGTTTTAAGTTGCTATGTGCTCTTAACTACAAACTTTTTAAGAGCTATTGTAAACTGCCTTGCAAGTACCACGTGTTGAAAATAAGAAACATGATTCCTCTTTGAGTGTATGCGTGTGTCTGTGTTGCATGGGGAAAAGTTGGAAACTGATCTTTGTCCTGTCATCTTTCTGAGTTTGTAAGAAATGAGTAAAAGACATGGTGGTTTTTTTTTTTACTAATTGCTTCGAGAATATATGTGGAAGTGCAAGCTGTTCATGCTGATTTTCCAGTTTTGGCCAGGACCTTTTCGTACAATTCTAACACATGAAGCAAGGTAATGATGTACTGGCCACATAAGGAATCCACACTGTAGCTATCGCTACCCTTGTCAGCTCCTAATGGGAAGGAGAATTGGTTACCCAGATGCACACTTACAAGCGCACAGTAAGAAGGAGTTATTTCTCCCTGGCCCACTGCAGGGAACTCTTTAGTTTTGCTGTCGGAGGCTGTTGCTCCTCAGTACCGCTGGCAGGATTGCTTATGTGAGAGTTTCTTCTACTTCAGTCAGGCCCACTCTCTATTGTTTGAGCCAGTTAAGTGATGGCTTTCTTCTAACTCCCCTTGTTTTGACTCCAGTGACTTTGGAAGTACATGGTGAGAGGTAGATGGGGCCCTTCCCTCTCTTCCATACCTTCACACTCGCCAGCATTTCAGCACTTCCCTATTTCCTCATTTTCCTATGTTTTCTGTCATACTTTTGCTTCCAACCCTGACCGCCGTTTGAATTCTAGTGTTCCACACCCTGGTTTTCCCATGTTCCTCCTTCCAGTGTTTTTTCCATCTTGTCTTTGATTCTCTGTTTGTTAGACTCAGGCCTGTACAGTCTTCTCTTGAACCAGTTTTACTGCATGGCCAGTGTTTTAGGTGGCAGCAGGCAGACTTCCTGTATCAGTGGTGCTAAGTGGCACATAACCATGATTATCCACGTTGTTATGTCTTTTTCGTTTGCGTCAGTGTTAGCCCGCCTTGCCCCATCATGCCAGCAGTGTTTCCTGGAAAGCTGGAAGTGATCAAATAATTTGTTGTGGAGAAGAAAACAAAACAAATGAGTATCAAGTGGACAGACAGTGAAATGTGAGGAAGTTAGAGTTTATGTAGCCAATGAATGGGTCGGGCAGGGCAGAAAGAAGTAAAGCTCCTTGTTAGTCTTGAGGTCTGCTTGAATCTTTGATCCAGTCAGAAGGAGTATCTCTATGTTTCTGTAAAGCTAAAAAAGCAGCAGAACCCCCAAATCGCTCTTTAGAGCCCCTAAGCCAGCATCCTTCTGTGAGTACTAAACTACTATTTCTGTGGTCCTTCATAGAGATGGAAGAGGAGAAACTGATGATCATGGATCTGTCTGGGTCAGATGACTTTAAGATTCACAGCCGATGAATGATTTCTGTCAAGCGATTCCTTGCTTGACATTGTGGCTAAGCTAGTAACATAGCCTGTCTTTTACTGGAAGTTCACCTTACTAGGTGTATCTGCTGCAACCTGGAGTATTCCTGTAGTGCAGGCTTGTGTCCTACAAATGCCCTGGGTTTCTTCAGGTTCTCGGTGATGTGCCTCCTCTTAGGTGGTATATTTCAAATCATAGTTTACTGGTGATTAGCATTTCAGCTGTCAGGCTGCATGTCGATTAATGTTATTTCTTTTATATTCAGTAGCTCTTACAACATGAAATTGACATTGGTTTAGATGTTCTCATCATTCTGTGGACAGACTAACTTATTTAAAATAGGTTTTTGAACAACAGCATTAGCTCTTAATGTGTCTGATATCTCTAGCTTCTTAAAAAAACCTACTGTGTGGTATGTAATAAAGGAATTATAAGAAGTATGATGCATGAGCACTGTTATAAACCTTATTAATGCAAAATAACCTTTTATAAAACTTCTGAGAGGTTTCTAAATGAACTACAAAGCTTGCATAGTACTTAATTTTCATAACTTTTTAATATGACTCTTTAGAAACGTTGTAAACCATGTTAATTAAGCGTTAATCTCTGTGGCTTTCTGTATGTGAAGCAATAGACGGCTACTGGAATAGATTACTAGGCAAAGCAAAGCAGAGTTTGTTTGACCAATCTGGGAAGCCTGCATGACAAAAAACTGTCGTTCTGGTTATGAAAACCAGAAAATAAAAAAAAACAAACCTGTGTGACACTAAAGAGTTGGGTTTATTGCACCATGTCTGATTTCAGTAGCTTCTGCAGGATTCTGGCACTCAGCTACCGACTCTGTGAAGCAGAATTGTGTCGACTTTCATTGCTGTCGTTGCTTGTGCAGTTATTACTGTTGCTTGCTTTTTGTACTCCAGTTAAGTGTACTGTGCAAATGTTCAAGAAGATGTTTCTCACCCTGAATAATCTACTAATAAAAGCAAAATATGCCCAGGATGGGGCATCTGGTAAAGATACAGACATCAGTGTAATTTGAACAGATTTTAAGAATAACATAACTCAGTTAATGTCTTCTCCTACTGGTTACTGCTGCTCTTCCTAACCATTATTATTTACTTAACTGTCCTGAAGGTGTGAAGGTAGGAGTGACTCACAGGAAACTGTAGGTAACAACAGTTCTGGTGACACCATTCACCTGGGAAACGATTCTAAATCTGCTGTGGAGCTGTGGACAAATAAAATGTTAGGCATACAGGACAGACTGTAAAAGCCTTGATTTAGCCTTGCTTCTCTATAGAAAACCTATTAATGTAGTCACAGCATAACTGGAAATTGGCTATGCCAAAGATTCAAGCCTGGTGGAAAATCTTGACCTTGACAAGATAGCCAATGAATCAAGGAAAGCTTCTGTTGTCTTGCAACAGTTATACACAGTGCTTACTCAGTGCTGTCTAGTTAGCCCAAAGCAGGGCTATATTCTTCTCTAAAAATATCCTAATGGCTCATTTCTTTCTTTTTTTTTTTTTTCTCCCCAGAATGTTTATATGATAGAATAGCACAAGAAACTGTGGATGAAACTGAAATTGCACAGAGACTCTCCAAAGTCAACAAGTACATCTGTGAAAAAATAATGGATATCAACAAGTCATGTAAAAATGAAGAAAGGAGGGAAAGTGCAAAGTACAATTTGCAATAAATTTTGGATTTTTAATAAAATCTTAGTGTTTTACTTAAGTGTTGGGTTTTTTTATTTGTGTGGCATTTCTGCAGATGAGAGAAGCTGACGTGAAGCGTTACTCTCCTATAATCTGAATCATTTTTTGAACGCTTCTGTCAAAAGCCTTTCTATGGTGCAACCTACTTTTAAATAATGTAAGATACATTGTAAGTCTACTGCCAGTGAAACTGAATTTTCAAAGGTTTTTGCAATGAGTTGTAGTATGCTAACTGCACTTCTGTATATAGGTTGTAATTCTGCAAACACCAACCCATTTTGCCTACAATTTGTTTTACTGGAGTCAGTGCATCTAGGCTACAGTAAACATCGGCTAAGATGGAAGAACTGTACAGAATCTACTTTGCTATTGAAAAGGGGGTTATTGTATTTTACAAAGTGTTTTTTCTGAACTGAAATTTGAATCGCTTGTTTTTATAAATCTTTGTTTTGCTCTCTAACAATATATTTGGTCAAAAACACATGAAGAATGCTTCTTTTTCACTTACTATCTTCTAAATAGATCACCATTGCCATCACAGTTTAACAACAAAGAACCCAAAGCTGTAAAATCGACATTTAATTAAAAAACTAAATAAATCTAACAGCAGTTCTTTTTCAGGAGTGAAGGCACTTTTCAGATTTCTGGTTATGGTACAAAGCTCTTCAGTATGTCCATATTACTGTTCTTGAAACACTATATTTTAGTGTATTTGTATTTTCAAATGATTAAGGATTGCCACAGTACGGCAAAGTTGTGTATAACAGAAAATTTAGTACCACTTTGTCTGAGTCCATAATTTAACAATGGACACTTTTAGCACAAAAGTAAATAAAAATAATTTTCTACATTGAAGTTAGAATTGTGATGCAAATTTATAAGGAATAATCTATTGTCTGAATTATAATTTATTGTCTGTAAGGGAAAGAAAATAACCTGACGTTTTGTTTCATGAAAGATTCTGCAAATACAATTTGTAGAGATAACTTAGGGCCTGGACTGATGAATTTGGGGGATTGTGATCTTAGTGATCTTAGTTAACCTTCCATCTATTTCGTGCACACAGGTGTGGTTATCTGCTTTCAGGCTGGCTGTTCCCGAGTATCCGCATTTGTTTCTTTTCTACCGCTTCAATTCTGCTTCCTGTAGTTTTGAAAGACATGCCATTTCTTATCATCTTCCTATTAGCACTGGTATACCCTAACGTTAAACCTGTTTCAGTGTCCTGTGTGCATAGGTGATTTGGAAAGGAGCAATGTAAGGATTCTTTAAAGGGCTGTGGTGGATTGAAGGAAGGGAGGGGAGAGGAGGAAGTGTGCTGGAACTGCAGTGCGTGCTTAAAGAGATGCAGAAAAACAACATGTCTCTTCCTGTGCACCACATGTCCTTAAATGATATCTTAATTCAGGACATAAGTGTTTGTTTTATGCTTTTGAAAGTGCAATTTCATGATTGGCGTGTGCCAATCTAGTCTATGCCAAACAGGTACGCGCTGCTTTCCCTGCTCACATCCCTGCGTTCTCGTCCCTTCCCTTGAACTGGCACTTGTGATTGCACAGATACATTGGATCTCTCTGATTTCCAAGGTTCATTTCATAAGACCTGGTTGCAAAAGGATGGAGCCAGGGAGCATTCATAGCAAAGGATGAGAAGAGGAGAAGTGTCTTTTTACGGTGGCTTATGTGTGCCCTGAAATTGCATTTAACAGCCTAGCTTGTCTCCTGTTAATCACAAAGTGTTCTTAGGTAGTGTTTAATGAAGTGCATAAATGTTTATGCTTCCCAATTTGGGATGCTAAATAGAAAATTAGTGTTTATAATGTCAGTGCATGTATTCTTCTATTGAATAAAGAACAAAATAGAGATAACATTGAAGAATCACTTAAAGCAGCAAGTTCCTGCTTTTCAAGCAGACTTGTGGATATGTTTGTTTTTAAAGTGATGCTAGGACAATCCACTAATTTGGGGAAAAATGCCCATAATTTCTTCAGTCTTTTATGGCTTTAGTACTAATGTGTTTTCATTGTAACAGATTCTTTAATGAGAAGATCAGGCTGCAGTTCTTAGAAGATAAGCCTGTTTGAGACAGTGTTTTAGGAAACCTGGGAAAAGCAGATTAGAATTTAATTAGAGTTAGGACTCCAGCCTCACCCCAAAAATCAGTGATTTTGTGTGTTTCTGCAAAACTAGCATTGTCTTTTTAAGGCTTTCCTGTCCCATCAGATGTTAATGCTGCGTATTGCTGGAGAATTTAACTGTTCTCACTGGGGGACAGGTACCTTGGAAGTCTTTGTTATTGCTTCCTGGGGTTTGTGAGCCCAGGCCCAGCAAACAGTTTTTAGTGGAGTTCAACAAAAGTATTTGACGTCACAAAATGGTTCACTTCCCTTTAAAGTGTTTTAGTGTGGGGTCTGATATGATGTCTTTTGGACTGGGCAACTGGTGGTGTATGTGAGCATTGCCTGAAGCTTTGTTGAGTTATGGTAAAGGAATAAGATGTATTAAAGGTAATATACTATAGTATAAAGGTATTATACTATGACTTGAACTAAATCTTTGGCTGGAACTTGTAACAAGCCAGTTTTATACACTGTAATTGTAAGGCAATGTGTGGAGGGCTCTGTAGTGGGTAGCAGGTGTGTGTGAATAACTTGTATTTGGCCATTACTCTTGTCTTTTGCCTCCCCATGAGTCTGTATGAAACCCATATAAGACTTTCATGTGTGTCTGTTTCAAGTTAGGAAATAGGCTACAGTTGTCATGTGTTTCAGCATTACCCAAGAAAAAATTCAAGCTTCTGCATCGAAATACTGATCTATAAATTAACTGAATCTCATTTCACTATATTATATATAGTTATACTACATTTATGGCCAGTGCTGTTCTTGTTGGTACATTAATTCTTCCATAATTGTGTCTGCCTGTACATAGTTTTCCTTTGTTTAAAATGCATCTCCCATGAATCTACCGTAGGAAACTATGTGAAAACAGTGCCTACTAACTTTTTCCTACTCCAGCTTAACTTTGTACCTGTACATCGTATGAGACAGGAGAGAATTTTGACATAAAGTGAAGTAGGTTTTATTACACCCTGTAATACCCCTCGTTCATCGTTCTGAGGTTTGTGTAGGGCTATTACTTTGTACTGTGAACCTGGATTTATAAGTATCAGAACTGACTTTTTGTCCTGAGAGATCAATGCGTACTGTTCGCGTCTTTATTATCAAAGAAGGAAGAAGGTATTACTGTTATATGACTAATCTGATCCTTTGTTGCCACACACTGCAGCTGTAATTTCTGATATTCATGACCTGATACATATTAAAGTGCCTTTGGCACAATTACAAGGAAGTAAGATTAGAGTTAACAAAAAGGGCTTTATTTTGTCTTAATGATTTTATATCAAAGGAAAGATTTTGATACCTGAGTCAAGACATGTAGTCACTCAACTAAAATGAAAGCTGGTATTTATTAGAGAAGAAAAAAAAAATCATTACAGAACAAGTTTGGATTTAGTGATGATTACATGTAGAGATGGGAGATTGATTTTTTTAATACAGCCAAACTTAAATACTTAATCATGTCAAAGTTGAACCATAAGTAGAAGGAATTTAGGGTTGCATTTAGTTAGCTATGGAGCACGACTGTCAGAAGAAGGTGCAATCTCCCTGCAGGAGGTCACTTCTTTGCACCGTACCTTTGATGTTGTATCTGATAGATTAATACAATGGTGCTTTGTTGTCTGAAGCATAGATTAATGTTTCTCTTGGAAGTTTTAAGTAGCAACAGATTGAACATTTTTGGATTTGTGAAATTGTAAAGATAATTCAACTTCATACTTGCAGAATCCTCACAGGAGGGAGAATGTTCTGTGAGAACTTGGGAGACGTTCCGTGAGAATTGGGAGCATTCTGTATTATCTGCAGCCTCCCTGGGCATCAGCTGCATTCGTAGCTCTCGAGAAACCCAAATTTGGCTGGTTTCTGAAAGGGACAGCTATGTTGTGTCACATGGAGCCGTATTGTATTATTTCACTATTCCATCTTCTGGTATGAGAAGTGACAACTCTTCAGAAAGACAGAAAGATGAAACTTGCGCTTCTACAGAATGAGGTGGTAGTTCTCTCAATACTCTGGAAAGTATTTGCTATTTTGTGCATGCCTTTAGTCTTGGATTGATGAAGTCATAACATCAATTGCTTAGACTTTATTGGTGTCATTTTTTTTTTCATCGTAACACTGTGGAAGTGTGAAGTGATTCATACAACACTGAGGCAATAAAAATGTTATGAAGTGCAATCATTGCATGTTTCATGCTCAGCAGCTAATTTTTAATTTCACCATCTTGGACACTTTTTCATCCCCTGAGGCTTCCTAAATAGGAAAGGAGAATCATTTGGACTCGGAAAACAGGACCAGTGATTCAAAAAGGAATTAATTTACTTGGCTGTTCATTTGCTTTACTTTTGTGATTATTTCTGCTGTTTATGTTTGAATAATAACTCCCCTTCTGTGCATCAGAAGCCCAGTTGTTCAGTCCTGCGGTGAAATCAACAGTCCTGTGGTTGTGACATCATTTGTTTACCACAAAGAGGAAGATAGCTTGCCTATGACATCAGACAAACTTGCATTGTGGCTGGATCAGAACAGAGATGAAAGTAGGTCTGGAAGGAAAGGAAGAAGCTGAGCCTAAAGGACTTATTTTGTGTGCCGCCTTCTGACTAGACAGCTTCTTCCTGCAAAGGAAATTATTTCCTCCACATTTAGCAGAATGGCAACTTTATGTTCCTTGTTTATTGATAGTAAAACCTTACTAGAACTAAACTCTTTATTAGTGTATATATTTTATGCATCAGGCTCCGTACTTTCATATTAAATTTTAGGTTTTGATGATTTTAATTTACAGTCACAGAAAATTTGCTGAACACCCAAGAGAGGTCTAGGCTGGAGGTGACTTGGCTTTTCTTGTAGTATATCAATTGCTAGAAGTCCTGTGAGATTCAAGATAAATTATACTTGTTGGTGCTTTTGTATCCTTTTATAGTTAGCATGAGCTTTCATGCTTTTGAAGTGGAGAAAGATGTAGGTTTCATGGGATAGGCTGATTATCAGAATTGGCTGTGAACACCCTTTGGTGTTCACCCTGCTGAATGTGAAGAATGTACTAGGACAGCAGTTGAGGGAATTTGTCTTGATAGTGCCATATCACACTGGTACCAGCCCTATCCACATGAGACTTAGATGACTTAAAAAGCTTACATGGGAGAGTTTCTTATTCTTTCTTTCATACCCAAATATGTCTTTAAAGTCTTCCCAAATGTTTATGTAAATCTTAATGAATTGTGGTTTAATTTAAAAAAAAAAGTATTTTCATGTTTTTCCATTTTTCATGTAATACCAAAGAGAAGTTTTATGGGAGACATCTTTCTCCACGTTTAAGTTGGGGTATTAGCCCACTGATACTTGAAAGTAGTCCATTTGGACGTTTTGTGTCTGTGAACCAGATGCGCCATGGTCTTCCCATGTGGAGTCCTCTGTGGGATTTATGGAGGTACCTTTAGAGAATAATTCTCAAAATGAGCAGGATTAAGGTGGAAGAGGCAAAGCATCTGTCTCCGAGTTAGTGGTCCATGTTTCCATTTCTTGAAGTCTTACGCTATGAAAACTAGAACTACTGAAAGCAGGACTTGACTTTTTGATTTGTCTTTTTTTGTCATATGTTAGAATACTTTAACACTTGCTGGTTTCTTTGTGTTTGCATGGACATTTTGATCTTTCCAGGACCAACTGTACCCTTAAGTCTGCATTAAACTGTACCTCTTTACAGGAATGAGGATGTAAAATTTGGGGCTGGGCAGAGATGTAGGTGATGATGGAGCATCGCTTTTGCTTTGGAGCACGATGAAAGGAACCACACTCCTTATTATAATAGGGTATAATCCCGAACAGCAAAGGTTGTTTATTGCCACACTGATAAATGTATGCAAGTTTCACTCTGTGGCTTTACTAAACTTAATAAGTAACTTAGATCCACTCAGCAGCAGCCAAATGTGGAACAAAGCCCTGTGTCTAATGGTACAGGCAACCTAGCAACAGGTTACGGAGGGGTCATGCAGGCCTTTTCACCCTCCCACAGAGAGTTAATGCGTGCAATTTAGATGAAGTCGGTAGCCAAAAAGCAAAATCTCAAGTGGTTTGACTTAAGGTTTCAGTCATTGGGAAGTTTTATTAATTAAGAAGTCCAAACACACACGCCAAGAATTTGATGTTTAACAGGGAGAATTACCAGCATTCTCTTATGCAGCCAGGGGCCTCTATCTAGTGCGCTTACACAGCTGCATGTTTATAGATGTACTGTTATTCTGTGTGAATCTCTCTATGCCATGTAAATCCACAAATTGATGCTTTTCCTGATGTTAGCCCGACCTGTCTGTTTTCTTGGTCTTCCTTTTTCGTTTCTGTTCCTTCTGCAAGTGGGAGACAGTCTTCTGTGCTTGCCTTAAAGGTAAGGAGAGAGAAGCGTTTCACAGTTCCTGGCTTCCAAGTTGTCAGCTGGGTTCTGAAGTGAAATACCTGCTTGTCATTCCTGGAGATAAGTGACACTGAGCTAGAGCATTTCCTTAGGAGATCTGGTAGTATTGCTGTCACCTTAAGGCAGACTTTGCAGTTCAGGGACTTCACATAGCAGCATTTTCTCTTCTTTTATTTCTTGCTGAGCCAAAGCATAGATTGTAACAAAGAAAATTTTACTCTTAATTGAAGGTCTCAGAGTAGTAAGATGGAATAAGTAGATCTTTCAGCAATAGCTCTTTAAAACACTCATTTCTCAAAGCAGGTTCCCATGCTTTTTCAGAGGCTCAGTGTCCTGGAAGTTTCCCCCCTAATTGCAGTACCTAGGCTTGGAATGTCATTTCCATCAGATGAACAACGAAAAGCATTAGGCGCTTTGAGAGATTATACTGATTTATGACTTTAAATTGCCTTTTGGGACTCCCTTTTTCCATTTACTACATGAGAAACAGCCACCTGTCGATCTAGGGAAGAAAGAGCTATTTCAGAGTTCTGTGATCTAAGCACGGTTCTTGAGAAGGATGTTCTTAGCTGTTGAGTGCCTAAATATGAGTGGAAAGGCTGCAGGCTCTGGTGTATCTGCTGGTGGGTCATTCGATGAGATGTCCCCTGCAGAACACATCAAAGCTTTGCTTGGTTGCTTCTCTGAAGAGAAACCTTGGCTGGACCGCAGCATGCTGCTTAATGAACCAAGCAGTCTAGAGTAAGTGTTAAATCCATCTTTTCCTTTGGTAGGTTATTACGGTGGGTAAGTACCCTCGCTGCTCAATGTTGTGCCTTATTTCTCTGTGAATTAACTCTTCCTAATTCCTGGGTCTTGATTTAAACCTCTCAATATCTTGCCTCGGTATTTCCCCATCTTGTTTACATCTCGATGGACTGGGTTTCTTCAGTCTTCTACTGCCACACAGTTTCTAAGATGTGATTAATTTTTGTAATATTTTCCCTTTACATCTACCCAAATTTTAGTTGTATGTAAAGGATTCCTATAGAGGAGTTCTTGATACTCCCTTAAATACTATATTTGGTTTAGTTAATGTGATACAATCTTGTGGTTTAGGACACATTACTTTGATTAGAATGTCATTAAATAGTTGTAATTTTATTTTGTAGGGCTTAGTTTGCCTCTAGTAAAAAAAATCCTGATATTTAATTGATTCTTGACCGACTGATGTCCCAGTTTAATTCCTTTTTACTGTATTAAGTAAAAGTATTATTCTTGAAATTAGTATTTATCTCTAATGTGCTTTCCTCCTTGTCGTTGGCACACATGTACCAAGTCAAGACAGAGGATGTTCTTCCTGCATGCCAAACTCCTCATTCATGTATTCATAGCTCAGCCAAGCAGGTGGGTATAAAACTTAGAAGAAAGGGAAGCCTCAGTTGGTTTATTATTGCTAAATCTTGTACCATCTTCAAGGTAGCCATGGGAGTTTTCTTGGTTGATGATATTCATGAATTGCCAAAGAATGCCGAAGAAATTGTATCATTATGCTGTTATATATGCTCAGAATAAGGGGGGTTATCCTTAGAGAGACAGACATCATGTTTTGTGGAATGATTTGATTGGAGCCTCCAACCAAATCCCATAAAGGAATGCTGACAGAAGAGCTTCCTAAACATCAACCCTCACTGTGTCTACTTTGATAAATTAAAGTTGCTTTGGATAGGACTTACACATACTTTGTCTGACCATCCCTGCCAAATAATTAACGTTGTCTGTTAACCTCAGGGACCAGATGAGGATCTCAACTTCCTCCACTGAGATGGTTTAATGAAAATTGTTCTTTGCCAGAATTTTGAAGGTCAAAACCACATGTAAACAGAAATTATATCAAGGTAAAGGGAAAAAACTTGCAATTAATCTGTTTGTAAGAGGTATCTGCCTTCTTTTGAGAATTTGAATAGTGTCAGGCAAGGTTCTTCTAAATTTCCTTTGTTGTCTCTGAAGATTCCCTGTTAATTAACTTAGTCATTTATAAACGGTATGAAATCATGTTAGTGGCTTATTTCTCTTTATAAAGACTTCGGAAAATGTGTGTATTGTGGCTTTTGAAAAGTAATTGATGTTTCACTCTTAAATGCCTATTGATGTGTTTGTATTTCCTATTGATTTGGATTTAATACCTCTGCCAGTTCAAAGCTCACATGCTGGGTTGTCCAGGTTTCTTTTACAAAGAATGGACAGGACAGCATTGTTGATCTTGTTAGAGTTATGAGCCTCATCTGATGAGCTCAAGAAAAAAATACTTGTAATATTCTGCCTAATCTGGGTTTCTTCCCTCTCTGGGGGAACTGAAGATGGCCCTTTCACATGTGATTTGGGATGTGTTGTGTATGTTTTAGCTATCTAGAAGTTTAATGGTGGGAGGAGGAAGATCAGAGCAGTTCAAGTGTGTGCTGTAATACTGAGTGCAGAAGCGAGTAGATTCTCTTCTGATCCCATCCTGATGCTGCAGTATTATTAAGCACTCTGGGCAAGACCTTGGTGATGTTTCGCAGCGTTATGGGTGTTGCTGAACATGGTTTTCCTGCCTGAGTGGTCCAATCTGTTCTGGAGGTCAGATAGAACCTGTACATGAGATATTTCAGCTTCAGTATGTTGTTGCCATATTTTCAATCTCTTTTTTGCTGTCTTGTCTCTGGATCCACAAAATAGCTAGCTAGCTGAGCTAGCTTTGGTAGGGGGAGAAGGGCAACAATGCTAGTCAAGAGGAAAGCCACTGTGCCCTGCCATACTTCCATGCTCCACAGGTGAGGATGTGAGCTTGTTACAACTGACAGAATTTGAGTATCTTTCTGTATCAGGTTTGTTTGGGATCATCAGTACTTCCATGGTGTATGATGTACCACTGCACTGTCGTGCTGTAGTGTTTAAAATTCACCTTATGTGTTTAATATAAGAGCTTATGGTGGTCAAGTTTATTGTTAACTTGTGTGGCATTAGCAGTGAGGGAGTCTGCAGTTGGGGGATAGCCTGCACCGGTATAGAGTTTGATGTATGCACTTACAGTTGGGTTTCTCCCAAGCTGGTACTTTGTGAGAAGTTCCTCTAACCCACTCCTCAGTGAACCTGCATGGCACTTTGTTGTACTTGAACAAGGAACATAGTTCGTATAGTTCAATAGTTCAGTATAGTTCTTACATACAGTTCATTATAGTTCTTAGAGTTCTATGGTTCAGTAAGGCAGTTCTGCAAAAGTTGAGGCTCTTTTGTTGCTGGCTAACAATTAAACTCTTTTCTCATCTGGGAAATAAACTTTAGTGGAGTTTTTCAGCAGAAGGATGTCTTGTTGGCTAGTGTTGCCTGTACTGTGCATGTGAGAATACCTGTTTGTACTGTCAGGTACCCCAAATGTAATTACTGGAAGAAACAGATACAGAATGATGAAAGGAGTTCATATTTGTTATTCAAGGGCTTTCTCTTTATTAAATACTTCAGCAAAAATTGAGTAACCAGTGACCTCTTTTGAGAAGTGACTCATTGCATTTTAAAGGCTTTAAAACCAAGTCATTCTTCTTGTCAGAGACATGGAAGATGAATAGATGGTTTTTGCCTGTTCTTTTCAGTCTCAGGGGAAGACCCTTTTCACTGCCTGTGGTGATGCTCAGCTGCATCACCGCTTTTAATTGCCTCTGGGCTCCTGCAGGACTTTGTGTGTCCCCTCTGGCATGACCTACATCCTTGCAGAACTGTGAATCCCTTGGAACTGGTTAGTGGAGTCTGAGCTCAGGACAGAAAGTCCTGCTGCTGCTAATCCCTAGCTATCTCCCAGTGCTGTAAGCTATGTGCCAATCTCTTTCTTGTGTCCTTAAATTCATCTGGAGTTATTTTGCCTGTAGAAAGATGCCAATTAATGTTCTGTATTAAGGATGATGGTAGACAATGTGAGTTCTCTCTGCAGCATTATGGGTACTGGGTGTGTTATTACACTGAAAACCAGGGAAGGATGTATTAAATAGAGCACAAGTACTTTGTCAAATCAGAAATTCATGCATCATAATATGTACCCTCGAAGGAAGGAACAGACAGTGAAGTTACAATTCCAGCTGTAGCCTAAATTGCATTGCTGCAGGTCAATCAAAGACAAATGTATCAATGTGTCAGATACATAGAGGAATAAGATGATATTTAGTGTGAATTAAACACTACAGTGTATTATGGAAAGGAAGGATTTATACACTATAAGATCAACTTGTTCATTTTGGGAAGTATAGCACTCTTCTCCAGCAACGAAGCATTGGGGGTATATGGACCTGCTGTTGGACTTTGTCGCACAGGATGGAAGTTACTTGTCCAGTACTATCAAAGGCCCAACGTTATGCAGGTGCATCAGTTCCTGCCCTGCTCTTCCTACACATAATAGTAGATAAGCCTAGAACATTGTTCTTCAGGACTTGATTATTTTATTTGTCCTGCTCTAAATTCCAGTTTGAATTTATTTATGAGCAGTGCATCTCTGTTTATCCTTGAGCAGATGTTGCTGCCAAATTTACAGTTTTTTCCTGTCTTTGAAGAGTTTATGGGAGATCATATCCACTCTACCTTTGCTAGGCTGAACTGTTTTAACTTCTGCTTGGGAGGTATGCTCACAGATTCATCTGCTCTTATCCTAGTCAGCTGCTTCTGTACTTGTCTGATCTTTTCTGATCAGTAATGTTTGGTGCTGAGTTTTATCTGGGGAGGTAACAGTATGTTACACAGTGATGTTATCTTTTTAGAAATGCCTTTCTCTAGTAGTATCTTCTTCGCTGTTCATGGCTTTGTCATGCTGAGGGCTCATAATTCAGCAGTAATCTGTAGTTCTGCTGAGGTTGTTATCCTTCCTTTGAGCTCCTACCAGGCTTCCTATCAGTCCATTGAACTTGTATTTAGGCTGTCAAACTTCATCCCACCTTCATTGTTCCACTCCCAAAAGTCATCTTGAGGGATCTTTTCTTCCCACCCGAGATTTCTCCTCTGTCATCTCATATGGATGTTGCTTTCCAGTATGGTGCCATTAATAGATGTCTCTAGGGTCTGTGTTTGTATGAAAACTATCTTTTCTTTTATGTAGATTTATATCTAGTTTAAAACTGCTTGTAAACATTTAATGAAGCCTCAGATTTTCCCAGTGGGGAAGGTAGTTTTCCTAACAGTAAATGACATAATGCTTAGGAATAAGGAGCTGGTGACTCGTTCAGCATCATGCCTTAAGTCAGAAATGAGCACTAATGACATAATCTCAAGTCCTCTGCTCTAAAAGTCAAACAACACTGTGTGTTTTTTATCAGGAGACTGTCCAAAGGCTTGTAGAAACTGTGGTGTATGTCAGTGCAAACTCGAGGCTGGGATCTGGAAAGCCATCTGGAAGATAAATTAACTGAGTTTTCAAAGCTCTTGGGTAAGCTTTGGAAAGTGAAGCCTGGATATTTTAGCCACTGATATTTTGATGGATATGTTTTCTTGGGGTACCAAGGTACTTTTCCTGGCTATTGTGGCAATACCAGGCTAAGCTCCACTGATGGTTTTATTTATGTATTTATTAAAGACGAATAGCTCGGGTGAGCTGATCGTACCTAATGCCACAATCATCTGTATTTGCTTTCAGTAGCACTTATCATGAGGACTTCTAGGAAGATTCATTTGAAACTTTCCAACTCTTGTACTGCGTGTGTAATATCTCTGAAAAAACCCACAAATATCCATGTTTCTCCCTGATGCCTCCAATTCTGTTTGTCGTCCTTGTGTTCATTGCACAGACCAGTCTGAAAGCATGGAGTGATTGTGAGCTTAAGTAATAATGCAGAGTGAAATCCCCTAAGTAACCAAGTTACAGGGAGCGCATTCGTGAAAAACCAAATACTGAGCTTTGCATCTGGCTGCGTAACATGGCATATCCTCGTAGTCTGGATGAGCATCACTTCCTCTGCTGCTGCAGCACTGCCTTGGCTTGCTTTATTTCTTCCGAAACCATGTTTTCACAGAAGTTTCTACTTTGGGATTTGCATGCAGCTTTACCTGTCCATCCTCTGAGGCCACTCTCCTGCCTCCGAGCCAGGGAGAAAGCTCTCCAACTGTAAGCTTCTTAACTTAAAAAAACCTAAAAAATAGGCTAAATTACCTTTTTTGTTTATTTTGGGTACTGGGTAAGACTACCCGAGTGGTGTACAAAGGTTGAGAATAGTGTTTATCCCTACACAGGATAATCTCTTGATGACAAAGGCTTGAATTTGCAATTAAATTGCTGCAGCTTAGTGAATAACTGTTTCTGTGTTGAGAGCATTTGGTTTACAGCAAGTGCAAGCTTAAACCTCTTCTGTGCAAGCCAATAAAAATTGAACTACTTCAGGATTTTGCTGTGGAGGTGCACATGTGAGGGGTACTGTGGCTCCTGATGCATAGTAAGAACAGGACTCTCGGTGCTGCTGTGGGTGAGGTGGATCATAGAATGGTTTGGGTTGGAAGGGACCTTAAAGATCATCTATTTCCAAGGCCCCTGCCAGAGGCAGGGACACCTTCCACTAAAGCAGGTTGCTTAAAGCCCCGTCCAACCTGGCCTTGAGCACTGCCAGGAATGCCAAGGGCTTGAGTGAAGAGGGATCCAAAAATAGGGATTTTTAATCACTTCCCACCGTTTCACTTGAAACAGAATGACCCCAAATTAGTTTTATTTGTGGAAGTTTCCTATTACACAAAATCAGACCCATACTTATTCACAGATCCAAGGGCAACAAAAATCTAGATAAAAGACTGTATCTTTTGGTTTTTTAACTATCTGGATCAAATTCTAAAGTCATAATCAACTCCTCAAGCCCTGAGTCTGATGATCCTGTTCATTCCTTGATCTCTGAGTGTTCTGTGCAATTCATCTGCAGCCCTGCCTGACCCTTGCTGTGGGATGTGGCACAGGGCAGTACTGTCTGCCTATTAAAGTCAATGGGAACCTTTCCAATGGTTTACAAACCAAGCCTACAGAGAAGGAATCTGCCTTCATAAGGGATATGTGGTAGCAACCGTATTGCTCGAGCTCAGGGCAGATACAGCAAATCTGAGGTGGCCTTGAGAGGAAGTTTCTTCTGTGAGATTTCCTAGTATGGTGTGTTCACACTGCTGTGCATTGTAGAGAGGATTTTGTATGGGCAGCTTTTAATCTTCTCTGATGCGGAATGCAAACACTGTCCTGACATAGATCATGCTAACAACACATTTGTACACAGAATAGCAGTCACACTTTAAATATGGGAATCACAAATACACATTGGCAGAAAAAGGTATTTAAGTAGTTCCAAGTCTGTGCTGTAATAAGTAAACCAGACATTGTATTCTGTAGAGCTGCATGCTTTAAATGCCTCACAGAAAAAAACAAACCCTGAAGTGAATCACAGTAATAGAAAAAGGAAGTGTTTACATCCCTCTAAACATTCTGTACAATAATCATTCCTTCTCTTTAAATTTAATTTCGGCAAATTTGAATCCAAACGAGAGGAAGTTTGGAACAAGCTTTCATGGTAAGGTACAATTCAGCGTGTAATCTTTTGCAGGTGGCTGTTATTCGTTTATTATTTGTATTTCCATATTGCTTAGCAACCCCAGTCCTGGACCAGGACCTCGCTGCTGTAAGTGCTCTGCTAGCATCGACGGAACGGATGGTCGCTGCCTCGGAGAATGCACTGTTTTGTATTGAAGCCAAAAGTAAACTAATGATTTCTCATTCTGTTCTCTCTGAATGGGAAAAAAAAATGAAGGCAAACTGATATTTAGTGATGCGATTCTCAGTGTATCTCTTGAATTACTGAATCAACACTAATATTTGGGGGCTTTCAAGCATGCAGGCTCAAATGTGCGTAGTTTTTCCAGGTTTTGTGTCCTAATGGCTGAAATGGGGAATGCAGCCTCTGAGAGTGGTGTGTTCCTCTCTGAATAACCACTTGATGACGGAGCTGCTCATGCAAGCAAAGAACTGCTTGTGCTTTGTGCGTCTTTGCAATTAAAGAGGAACAGCCTACCCCCCGCTGCCAAGTACTTACTAATACCTTCTCTTCAAGTGGCGCATCACCTGTATCCTTCAGACAACCGATGCACGCTATGCTACATACATTTCCTTGAGAAGTTATGTAAGTCACCATTTGTGAATCAGCATGCAAGTCCTCATTTAACCTCCGAAGTAGAAACGTCCTGATTTTTCAAGAGAAGCAGGGTTTGATACCTTCATTTGAGAGCTGGAAAGTTGGAAAAAGTAGACAAACTTTTGCTCTAAAAGTCTTTCCATCGGCAAATTTCAAGCTACATGCAACTCAGACACAGCTGTGCTTCAGTGCTGCTGCGGGGCAAAGAGGAGCAACTGAACATTGGCAGCTTCTACTTGTCAATCACAACTAAGCTTTTAAATGGTGAGATAAATACCTCTGGTTCAACCTCTTGCCCCTGCAGCAATCCTGCCCTCATCAGGCAGGTTGGCCCCTTTGCCATACTGCAGCTGCAGACAGGATGCCGTGCAATACCACTTCAGATAGGAAATGTGATTGTTTTATTCTAGAAGAGAGCTTGGACACCAGAACAGTAAGAACTAGAGCTCAAACACTGTTGAAATGCACCCAGAGGTCCTCCAGAGTGTTGCTGTTTCCAGTGCTGCATTAGGATGTGTTTGGGTCAGAAAGGGTGACAGTAATTTGCTGGTCTGTGATACTGCCCAAATGCCGTGTAGGACCAGGCTGTGAATAAGCACCTCTGGACAGCTGTCTCAGGACATCAGTGGTTTGCATATAGTGGCTTATTCTAATAGCAGGGTCTTGTGCACAGAGGTCATTTGGGGGAACCATGTAAAAGGCCTTGGTATCAAGAGGTTAAAAACAGCTTATGTTAATTATGGATTCCAGCCAAAGTTACCCAGCTGTTTGGCTGAGACTGGGAGCTAACAGACCAAAATAGGATACACACAATTAAAATGTGAGAGAGGGAGAGGTGGCCATTGATGAAGTAAAAGTGAGGAAGGCTTGACTGCAGCAAATGGCTTGGGAGAGGGTGGCCCATGTGTGAATGCTGTGGGCATGTGTCCAGGTTACGCTGTTGGCAGTGTCACTAAATGAATCTAACCTTAATGACTAAGGGTAACAAATACCCGATGTAGGACTTACCTTTGTTGGAGTAGAGGAGGTGGCAAATAAAGGATTTTAAAATGTTCAGTGTATTATGGTTCCCAAAACCATCAGCTTCTATGTTTCGTTTCACCGGCTGTAAGTACTGATTTACTAGTCTGTAACTGCCTTTTTGTAGACAACCATTCTTAATTTCTAAGTCGTGTCCCATTCACAGATCAGTTATTGCTCTGTAAATGCCAAATATTTGGACACTGAATGCAATGGCCCTTGCTTCTAGTTTTAGTATTCTCCAACTTTAGTATCCCGTCCTTCTTTGTGCCCATGAAAACCATGTTGCCTGTGTAGGAGCATATTTCATTGTGAACTTCCCCTTGCAGTGGTTTAACAAGTTGAGCAACTTACTCCTCTCTACCTAAATAAATTATCCAAACACTAAACTTTCAGAGCAGAAATGTTGAAGCCAATGAAATATTGTGGTTCAGAGTCTCCTCTGTCACTAAATAGTTCTACTGAGAGCTTTCCAATGCCTGGCTCCATTGGTAGTTGTTTTCACAGCAGCCATAGCCCATACAAGTGCTCTGTTAATAAAGTGAATCTTTTCATCCGTAAGGTTATTGCCAGTGGACATGTTGCATGCTGGTTAGAAATGCAAAATGCCTCTATTGTTCTGTGCTTTCTGAGTCTGTCTAACTTTGTTCTACCTGATATGACACCAGATATGACATTTGGCTGGAATACGGATGAAATGCTGTCATATACGAGACAGTCCAAAAGGTCTAAGGGAGAAAAGTTTAATATCAGTTTATGGGAAAAAACAACAAATGTCATTTCATTTGCTATAAGTCTGCGAATCATCGGTGATAGTGATGTAAAACAGTAGACATCAATCTTTTACCTACCAAAAATGAAGCATAGGTTGTCAAACACAATTTACCTTTTAAAGGATCTTGAGGTGTGAAAACACAAGTTCTTTACATAGGAGTAGAGATGAAGAAAAGGTAGGGAATATTTTGATGGATGCCTGATGAACTCTGATACTCTCTGGTCCTTTGTGGCCTCATCAGATGTTTACAGTGAGAAAAGCAGGGTCATTTCAAGCTCCAAATCCATCTTGGCTGTGAATTGAGGCAAAACAAATGTTGTTTGTGTCTTTCCAAAGGAGGGAAGGGCAAAAAAAAAAAATGCTATAAGATTTCTGTAAAATAATCTAAAACTGATGCTTATTCTGTGCTTGTGTGCTCATAGCTCACAAAGCCCTTTCAGAGAACTTCCCTCCCTTGCATCAGGGACTTGGAAATGGAGATGTTGTGTGGCAAAGGTTTCTTAAACTTGCTGCCTTGGTTGCTTTGAGAGCTATGAATCTTAATCCTCCTTCCTCCCAATGTAGTCTTCTGTCTGTTGCAAAAAGTCTGATCTATTACAACAGCCTGTGTTGCTACTTTCCTCTTTCAGAATGTTTCATTTGCCTTAAAATGCTTGTCTTCACTTGCTGCTTGGAACACCATCCCATCTGATTTTGCCTTTCAATCCTAAACTCATTGCACGAGCTGTCTTCATTTGGAGGTCCTAGATCATCTTTAATGTGACTTCTTCTGTCTAATTTGAATTCCTAGATCACCTTCTGTGACTTCTGCGTCACTGAAATTTCTTCTGTACCTGGTTTCTTCTGGTTTTCTTTCTCTTCCTTTGTTTCTTTGGATTATTTCCTGAAGGTTCTGTCACTTTCCTTGCTAGAATATTATAGGAGACACAAGTTATCCTTCTGATTTTCTTCATTCTGTCTCTTTAGGTAAGTTAAGATCGCTGTCTTTATGAGTTCTGACTTCTGCTTTTCTCCATCAGACCTGCCGCTTTCTGTAAAAAAATACTAGGAGTTATTTGTAGTAACTCCATAGGTAGCCGGCTGTCAAACTCAAGGTTGATTAAAAGTAAGCAATAAAGGAGAGAAATGAGGGGGTTTGGGACAAGACTATCAGTGGGGTGTAGGCATGCTGCAGAGAGGTCTTACAAGATCTGGGACAGGAGTATGGGCTGTTGACTTGGAGTAGTGAGAAAAGGAGGTGGAGGTATTTGGTGAGGACAAGTTATCAGGTGGACATTGTACTGAGTGGGAAAAGAATGAACCTGGATTGTTGCAGAAGACTTGTTTTGGGAGGCGGGTGGAGGGTGTAAGGCCTGAACTGCTGAAAATGAGGGTTTGTTGGTTGTGCTGCGCATGGAGCAACTTGTTAGAGCTGTGAGATGAATGAATGAAGAAAGCAGAGCCTGCAGACACAAGGCAGTTTTACAAAGGTAGCTCAGGGCTCCTCGGAGGGGAGAAGGGCAGGCAGATTTGTGGCTATGAGTCCTTTAGTTGGGGTCTGTAGATGCTGGGTCTAGGTGGTGGACAGTGATGGCAGCTGTAGGCGACGCTGCCTTTTGAAGGAGGTGAGTGTCAAGAGAAGTGTAACAAGGAGAGTTAGAAAAGGGATGTTGGGAAAACCCTATGAGTGTCCATGTGCAGCAGAGCAAGTATCTGGGCACAGGAGAAGAGCACTTACAGGATGAGAAAAGTGAGGAGGTGCCTCTTGCCTTGTCAGCAATGCAACCTCTTCTGTTGTTGTGCCAGTGGCAAGAGGGAATTGTCCTCCCCAGGGCTCTTGCCCAGCACAGGCACAACCAGGTACTCTCCAGTGGCTCTTCTGGCCTTGAACAAAGACCCTGCCACTGTTTCCAAGAGGGTGTTAATGCACGCTACTCGCTGAGCTGGAAGAAGGGAGAAGTTTGTTCTCAGTAGTGATGCCTTAGGAGGAGAGGGTCTAAACCTTAAAGTGTTTGTAAGGTTATGAAAGAAAAAGCCTGACTGCTGCTTTGTTTGAAGTAGGTGTAATTAAAATAAAGGTTCAAGCAGGTTCTTGCTAATTTATTTCTAATTTTTAGGAATGATCATACAGTTTTAAGGCTAGCAAGAATAATTGTGTTTCTTCATAACCTCACCCTCTGATTTCCAGAGCCTGCCTACTGCTGTATTTGACCTATGGCATCTCTCTTAGGATATAACTCTCTTGTTCCTGCCTGCCCAGGCCAGGACAGTGTCACAGTGATCTCAGCCTGACCAACAGATGCTGCTGTTTTCTACTTAAGTTCTTGTGCATTGCCTTAAATTGCAAGTAGTGTGTACAGAGGTGCTACATGTAGACCACTGCATTTAGAAAACTAGAACTAAACCACGTGTTGGTTTAAACCTGGGGTGGAAAGGCAATAAAACATTACTTTTCTACCCTACCTGAAATAAATTAAAGCAAATCTCTGGGGTGTTTTTAATAGTTTTCTTTTTATTATTAGAATTTAAAGCACTAGCACCAGATTTAGATCCCTCCCCCAACAAGCATCCATTCTGCCCAAAGCTCTCCACTATTGCAGTGTAAGATAAATAAAGTCCCCCTTAACCTTCAATTACCATACTTCGTGGAGATTCCTGTTTTCCTGCAGCTCTGAAATCACAAGAGACAGACACTCCTGCCTTTGTATGTACAAGAGCATATGACTGGAGTCAGAAACCGATCAGTTTAATCAGTGGGGGATTTTCCATTGCAGGAATCTGTGAACTCTTCAAACTTTCTGCCCCAACCCGAGTTTTTATCTCAAATGAGAGCTTTCAGGTTTCAAAAGAGACATGTGGAAGTTGGGGAATGCCCAGCTTTGCCTTGACAGCTCTCAGCCTTGGCTATGTCCAGCACCAGGGAGGAGGACGGAAGCTGCAGCTTTTGCTCCTCTGTGGCTCCCAGCTTTGCCCTGCTGCTGGTCATGTCTCTCAGGGTATATATTTATTACACCTCTGCTGCAGGCTGGGACTGGAGGTGACCCTTTCATCAACACTGCTGGCTCTTGTATCATTTCTCCCAGGCATAGAGCTGGGATAATACTTCTGTCTCCCACAGTACTGTAGGAATGGCTGTCCCCTTGCATGCTGCTTGGGAAACATGAGGCTCAGTAAAAATACTAAACTGCCAAGTTTTAATGCTCTCTCTCTATCAATAGTCCAGGCTGTTATTCCTCATATAGCCAGAATTTTTCTAATATGCCTTTATCTCAGCACTGTCCTTTTAGACAAGGCCTTTTAAATTCAGTGATAACTCAGCTGGTGTTCCATGTGACAAGCATTCGGTGGATGGAGGGACTGTAGCTACAATGGGCTCATTCGGGTTTGCTCAAACTATAAACAGCATGTAGGGAGAAACTTTTTTGCCTTTCATTCCCTGTGTAGCCTTTTGATATTAGTAGCTGACAGATTTCCACTTCTTAGCATTTGTTATCTGCTTTGTATATGCCGTTTGTTATCTCCTTTGTATATGACAACAGCGTAAGGCTTTTGTTGTACATATTTTTAATGAAAAAGCCAAAATGTTTGAAAGCTAAAACGGATATTACTTTTCTCATGGAGCACACAGCCTTCTTTTGATAGCCTACCTTCGATAAAGTGTGCTGTATTCTAGGCACTGTATTTAGAAAGCATTTAAATGTTTGGGGGTGGGCCTGTTTTCTTTACAACAGACTAGCATTTTGTTCTTGTGGATGAGGCAACGGTTGTAATTATAGATAGTGCTGAGATGTGACATTCAGCCCTTGCTTCAGACCTGAACTCTTTCAAAATCACACTGCCTGGATTTGGTGTCTGGCTTCATTCTCCCTGAGGGCTTGGGGGGCAAATCAGCAAAAGGAGATGGGATCACCATCACTATAAGTGTTCATAAACCAGGTAGGTGAGGCCCTTAGTGACATGGTTTAGTGGTATAAAGCATGGCATGGTTTATTGGGGTAAAGGTTGGACTTAATGATCTTAGAGGTCTTTTCTAACCTACTTGATTCTATGATTCTAATTGTAAAAGCTTGGCTGCATGGTGGCTAGCTGTGAGTAGCTGTGGTAGCTACTCACCAAGCGTAGCTGCAGCCAGAAGACAGCCCTATCTTTTATCCAGGGTCCTGGTGTGCTAGGCACTGAGAAAATACCGAATGAAAGAGCTGCTGTTGCTGCAAAGGTTTTGCAATCTACTTGCGAGGTATGGCTCAACAGGCTGACAGAGGAAGCTCCTCCACCAGGAAGCCATGGGACAGGGTTGTCTCATGATCAAAGCTGTCAGCAGCGGTTTCAGCACTCTGGCAGCCAAACCACTGGCAATATTTTTGGAGGTCTCCTGAGGGTTTTGAAAGGCTTTGAAAGTGAAGGCATGACCCTAGCGTTTGATGCTGTAGGGAAGGGCAAACCAAACCAGCCTACTATTGTACACTGAACTCCTGCGAACTCTTCTTTCTCAATCTGATGTTTGTCTTAGAGGCCCTGGGCTACAGTATCCCTGTGACATCTCACCTCTTGGCCCTGAGCCCTTCACAGTGCCAGAGCAGCAGCGTACAACCTTGCACAACCATGCCTTGTTATGAATGACTGGGGGTGCCATTACATGTGTGCTTCTGCTGGGGGGCACTCCCCAAGAAAAGCCACAACACCCTATATCTAAAAAGAAGCAGGCACTGCATGAATTCTCAGAGCCTTTGGCATGCTGATACTTAAGCAAGATCTGGTCCTGCACGTAACCTGCTTACGGTCTGGAGATACATTCAGTTCGGTCTTTTTCATGTGAAGGTCTTCACTTTCCCCTGTGTTGTGCATATTTAAAGTCCATCCTGGTTTAAGAAAGAAAAGAAAAATGAGAGACATAAAATCCCCTTGTTTATACTGTGGCAAATATCCTCCCATAAATGCCTGTGTCATAATGAGTTTCATGTTGGCTGGTTCTTGCGTGTCTACGTTACCTTGCTTTTCTGTGGGATATTCCCAGTTCTCACACTCTCTGTCCTTAGCAATCAAGGTGAATCTAATGCTCATCCGTCTTAGTGCACTCTGTTTCACTGCTGATGTTCTGGAGATCATGCGTGAAAGTGCCTTTATATTACAGAAAGAAAATAATGAACAGGAAGGAAATAATACACTTAAAAGGAGAAGTGCTGAAGCTGCTTGTAGTGGAAGTTTTTCCCAGCAGCGTAGCATAGATTAAACCATGGCGACGGGAACAAGCTGTCAGTAGGGGAGCTAGAAGTGTTCTTCCTTTGTAAATAAACTGCAGAAACTCTCTGCAATGTGTTTATGCCCTCTGTGAGAGATAGGCATCTGTTCACGTAACCCTTGGCACTAATCAGAGAATCTGAATCTGCTTATCAGCTCTGCTCTCATCACGCTTGCCCTTCTGCTTGCGTTCGGCTCCTCTTTTCACCTCTGTTGGCACCTTGGGAATGGTTTGAAGGGAGAAGTGGGGTGAAGTTTGGTGCAGTGCAAGCTGCTTGCTGAGTAGATCAAACATTTCACTTGGGTTTGCTGCTGGAGCCGTATTTTCAGGGCTATGTGGGATCCTCTTCCTGGACCTCATCCCCATGAGGTGGCAGCAGGGGTGCTGCCGGCAACTTGGAGCAGTTTGATTGAGCTGGTATCGGACCACTCTATATGGTTTGATTTAGTGTAATAGTTACAGATAGCTTCCATTCTGTGGAAGTTTCTCTTATCTCACAGCATCGCTCCTGAACAAAACCATGTGCTGCTGAAACACACACCACCCCCATGCACTTTCTTCTCCAAAATGGACATTTTTTACATCCTTTAAACTTCAAGTAGTGTGGCATTATCAAGATTGAATACGCACATCACATATACTGAATGACTTAGAGCACAGGATGTAATCTAAGTGTTGTGCTGCAAGTTATGAGTTTGTTAATTAGCACCTATCCTTGGCACTGACTTCTGGTTAGCAAGGAAATCCCATAACCTTTCTGCCTGGAATTGCTCTTTGGAACAGGGATACTAATCTTTATGGACCTGATGGATATGCTGCACCGATTCACTAGTTAATATTTTCAAAGCCCTTTGAAGATGAAAAATGCTGAGTATTATTGGCCTTTTATCTAAAAAGACATTTTAAAACATGAAACTAGGGAAAGATCTGCATAAATTAATGCATGTGTTGATTACGCTCTATCTTTCCTTTTCATCTCAATGTATTAAGTAGCAAGAGAACTGTGAGAATTTGTATCTTTCCTTTTCATCTGAATTTATTAAACAGTAAAAGGACTCTGTGAATTAGTAATCTAATTTGAACTTCAAACCAAAGGCAAAATTCTTCATAATCCATCTTGTGGGTCTCTCATCAGCAGCAGAGATTTCTTGGTATCTCAGGTTGAAGAATGGTATTTCAGGCTCAGGTTTTGATACTTTCTGGATTGACGGGACTTCAGTAAAGAATTATTTTTCCAGTTCATCCTGGCACGTCAGTAGCAGCTCTACTTTGCAGTCAAAAAATAAGCAGCACCAGTCAAAACCAAGTTGCTACACACATCAGTAGTGTTGAACCAGGTAGTTTTCCCTGATTTCAGGAGAGAACTCCGCTTTAGAAACTCTAGTGATTTTCTTGTCATTTAGCAGGGTAACATAGCTCAATCACTTGAACCTTTTTCTTCAGTAAATGTGCATGATAACGACAGCGTTTTGCACTTCGTGAAGTCTAATTCACACTTGAAAGGTCTTTTCTGCAAATTAAGAATTAAGCAATTCTTTAGTGGAAGATAATATCATAGTGTGATTTGTTAATTTCTTTTGCTTTCTGAATGTGAATTTCTGTAGAAACTGCTACTGCTAATTTTGATAGCGTAGATATAGCACAGAAACTAGTGTAGGATTCTGTCTTGGCTTCTTGAGTTGAGACATGTTGCAGCTGAAAAACTGTTTTTACCCTCCACTCTCAAATCTCATGGTGAGATGAGTTAGAGATGTTTGGCGAAAAGCTTTGAGGAATTTCAAAACCTCTCAGTGAGTGACTACACTAAGATGTGGTGAATGGAGACAGGCTCTTGATGGTTTGGCAGAGGAAAGGTGAATTCCCAGCTACTTTGAGAAGAGTCCCAGAAGCTAAGACCTCTCCACGTTGATGCTGCTTTCAGGCAGCAGATACATATATATATTTGATTTTATGTGGCCAGCAAAAGAAACGAGCAAAACTGAACATGTTGTAGTTATTTGATTTGCTGCTTTTGAAGTGTTGCAGATTCTTTTTTTACAATTTGAAATTAAAAAAGTCCTCTAGTCTTTGAAATGGTAAAACCCTCATTTGTCCATGAACTTTCATCTTAAAGTCTTTGCCACCAGTTTCCCCAGTGCCAGGAGGAGTGGCTGCAGAAATGGATCTCCATGATGGTCACCGAGATTAAGGGCGTGGAACGAGGAGCCAGAACACCAATTCCTGTCCTGAGTTCCCTGCATCTGAGACCTTGAGGTCAGAGAAATATCATATTGCTAACAAGATATTAGGGGCTACAGTGAGACTTGGAAGAGGTATTCATATACATTTGCTGTGCTGTGAAGTTCCTCTTTCGGTTTTAAACTCATTTCCTCTTTGGACTGTTGTGAAATGCACTACATGGATTGTGTATCATGGAAGAAAGATTAAAACACATCTTTTTCACACAAATGAAGGTCCTTGGTAGCCAGTGGAGTAGCTCTGAAGCTCATCTACCAGTCAGTTTGGTGCTCAAGTAATTAAAGAGATCAGGCACAAAAATCCTGTGTACCTGGATTGTTGCCAGCTTCTTTCTCCCATCTCTTATCATGCTTGTCCATTTGGGATTCTTCCACAAGCTTTGTTATATTCATCGTGTAGATTAACGGTCTGCAACTATTAACAACAGACTTTGATGCTACAGAGTGGGAATTTGCTTGAATAAACAATTTCACAAGTAAATGGAGTCACCGCTCTGCAGTTAGAGAGCTCCAAACTTGTTTTAATTTACAGAGGTCAGAAAGTAAATGGGATTGTTGCTTGGGGACATAACTCGAGGAGAACACGCAGCATTCACTCACAGCAAAGGGATGGAGGGTGAAAAATCTGATTGACTTTTGGAGTTTGATTTTAATTGGCTTTATTCCTACCACCACCAGCACTGCGGACAACCCTCACAAGCAGAGAAGTGCTGGTATGTAAAGGTACATTACTTTTTGCTGTTTGTTATCAGTTCAGTATAAATCCTCCAGAGGGATTAGCAGGTATGAGTTTGCTCCAGAAAGCAGGGGACAAGCAGCGGGGTAGGAGCCACTGATGGGAGTGAATCTGGGCCACTTGTTTCTGCTTGGATTTCCTGAGCATCCTTTCATCCAGATGCCCCACAGCTGCTTCTGAGGAAGCACTTTGTGTTTGTTTGCTTGTAGTCTGGATTATTTGTGCAGAGGAGTGGAGTGCCATTTACAGACCTTTTTAATTGCAGAAGGCTCTCGCTTCCAGTGCGGAGGCAGCAGGGTTTACTGAGTATTTCCTGAGAGATTTAACAGGATATCAGGAGATCAAAAGTATCTGTAAAACATCTGACCCAGCGCTATTCCCTTTGGGTGTATTCACAGCTGTCTTCGACTGCCTATGGTAACGGGGCTATTTCTGCCTGTTTGCCAACCCCTTTCGTCCTGCCCTAGCTGCCCCTTGGTTGAGGGTTGCGGTGGGCAGCCAGCGCGTGTCAGATAGGGGCAGGAGGTGATGGACTAGGGAATAATACAGAGGAAGCCCAGGGTATTTTGGAGAAGGGATCACAGAGCACAAGGGTATTGGGATTACTGGAGGGGCACAGGAGAGGTATAGCAAGTACAGACCATGATTAGTTTGAGCTCAGCTGCTGGTGAAAGCATTCATCCCCAGCCTTATGTTCTGCTTATGGCTGTTAGGAATAATGGGAAAGGCCATCACTGCCATCCCTCCTAACCCAGCCAGCTTCCCACCATTTAATTTCATCCAACTTCAATGCATGAGTCGGTGATCAGAAACTTTACCTTAGTGTAATTCCTGACAGCACTCCGCAAAGCTCCTCTTCCTCCATGCTTTGTGTTCACCAATAAAGAGACTTGGACTCTGCAACTCGATATTCAGCCTCCCCTTTTATCCTTACTAAGTGCACAGTGATAGCTCTGCTTTCTGCAGCTGAGAACAAGCCAACACCTAATAGAGGGTGTTACTAATCATCACCCTCCCCAGCCAGTGGATCCCAGGGGCAGGTGCACATCTCACACATGAAGCCTCAGCTTTTCACTGTCAAATGAGAGGCTGTGCCCATCCCTGTAACGCAGCTTGTCACCTCCTACCGTGCTTTCTGGTGGCCACACATGGCCCTTACCCTTGGCACATGAGAAGCTCCTCAGACATAGGCAGTGCCCTGGTTGCAGCTTTCTGTTTTCTGAATGAGTTGTGAAATATCATGCGTGCGCTTCCTATTGATAATTAAAAGCGACACAGATGGCGATGCCTGCGATGTTTTCCTTAAGTCACAGCACGTAACAGAAAATGAAGTGATAGTTTTAGGTGGTGGCACATGTAGCTTCAGGTGTTTGTTTAATATTCAGTGTTCAGGCTCAGTGAGAGCTGGGATGTGCTTTCAAATGTTACTCCATGGCTGTGCATCGCTGCACATTTTTTTTCTTGTTTTTTTCCTCCTTTCAGGGCCTGACAGATGGTGATGTTTAGATTAAAAGTAATTTCTTTATTAAGCCCATGCCTGTGTTGTCAGTGATTTTTTTAACAGGAGCTTCATTTGTTGAAACAAGACAGTTGTGTAGATGAAGTGTCTGAAATGGATGGAGGGCTTTAGAAAGACACCAGAGAGAAATCAGTGCACTGAAGGGGAGACAGTGATAGTCACATCCTGGGGCTAAGAGTCTGTCCCCAGTGGGCAGCCACTGGTGTGTTTCACTGTCAAAGACGGTCTACAATAGCCTGGTCTAATGGCATAGACTGCTGACTGTGAGGTTTTGTGTAAGGGAGATGGGTAGTAGGAGACTCCACAGACTATCAAACCCATTTTCTGGACTAGAAATGTCATACCAGTTAGTTAGCTTTATGTTTCCCACACAGCACTGTGTTATAACATGTTCTTCTTGGGAATAAAAATGTCAGTCAAAGGAAAACAAATTTTAATGCTGCCACTGAAAGCCACAGTTTTTTTTTAAGTTCCTATGGGAAAGCAGATAAACCTTGAAAAAATCCTGAAAATACACTCTCACTTAAATTATTCTGCTTTTGGGGTCACATTTTAATCAAAACCATACCTGCCTTCAGGAAAAAAAAAAAGAAAAGAAGTAAAACTGATTGAATTTAATAACTAAAAGAACATAAACCGTCTGCTTTGAAATGTATAATCTCACATGACATTTATTTCATGATGTGATCAAATCATATATGTTGTTATGGGGACAGTCTTTATTAAAAATGCCATTTATTTTAACAAGCGTAATAAAAGAAAACCCATAGTTTTTTTATTGTGGTAGAGAAAAAAACCCTGCTATTAAGCTGCTTTCAGCTAAATGAAAACATCTTTCAAGATTTGTTCTAAAATATTTAAATAAAGTGCTACAGAATTTATTCATTTGCTGCCTTCCAGCATGAATAGAAACCCATTAAATTATCTTAAATACAATAAATGATGCAGGGGAATTTGTTTTGGTTAGGAATATCCTTTGCTGATGAAGAATAAGATCATTTAAATATAACATTTTAATACAGGCCTGTAATTATGTCATTGAAAGCCCAGTTTGAAGCATAGCAAGCATGGAGCAGGCTCTCCAGCTGCAGCCAGAGCTTTCAAAAGGCACCTAAAGGGAACTTCCAGTCCATGTCCGTATTAAAAAGGGAATGATTATGAGACCATGAAGCACATATGGTTTCAGTGAGGCAAAATGCATAGCCTGTCACCAAGCAGTGGATTCAGGGAAGGGGAGGGATGGCTTCTTTCCCACGTGGGAACGTGGTGGGGAGGAGGATGCGTCCTGTTCCTTGTTCTTCCATGGGATTTTGTGGAACAGATGCCTCGTTGACAGGAGCATGTTGTACTGTGACAACCAGATGTGTCCAAAGGATGGTGATGTTGCTTTGCTTGTGCTTCCCTCCACACTTTCCTGGAGCAGAGCGTTTTCACAATGGCTCCAATGCGGTGGCCTTGTGCCACGGTTTGCCCTGCAGTGTTTGAATCGCCTGATTTCCCGCTCCTGGTGGGATCAGGACTAGTAAAGAGATGTGCTAAATTAATGCTCTTCAGCCAAACAAAGCATGTGGCCAAAATCCACATCATAGTGTCTGGGAGTATTGAGGCCGGGGTGCCTTCCCTTTGTGATATCCAGCTGTCAGCCTTTTGTCTCTGTCCTGCTCTTCTCTCCTTTTACCCCAGCCTCAATAAGAACAGAATCAGGGGCAGAATGTTGCTGTGCACTGTTGCTCTATTACAGCTGCCAAATTTGCGGATACAAGTTAGGTAAAGATGGCCTTCTAGCATTTAAAATTCCAGAAGCCAGGCTGAAAGGGAATAAATACAACTTGATGCACTTTGGAAACCATGCTCAGATGAAAACATTCAAGACATTCCTGTTCCCTACTTTGTTGGACTTTATAAACAGGCAGGGCTGCACCATAATGGGGTTAGACTTTATTCTTCACTGAACAAGTAAGACTTAGGGGCGTAACATATTGCTAATTAGCCCAATACAGCAAGAAGCACTGAGAAGCAAAAACGTGTGCAGTGACTTAATGGGAGGAAGGGCCTTTGTTACAAGACAAGTTCCTTCTGGTTTTAAATTCTGTGGAAAAACACCTCACCTCTATTAATCATTATTTTTGCAGCTTTCAGGCATTTTTTCCTTCTGAAGCAGGGGCAAACACCTGGGAGAAAAGGCAGTTTGTCATTTTGGTTTCAAAGAAAACTCACTTTATGTTGTATGGAAATTGGAGGACAATCTGTGAATGTGCTTTATCTGTGATGTTTTCTTGAAGAGGTGTTTGAAGTTTCTAGCCATGTAACTTGTAGCTGTATAGCTTCTAACTACAGCTGTTAAAGAAAAGAATAGTGCAATTGGGTTAAAGCTTGCTTAGGTTTTGTATGGAAAGCCATAAACGTCTTTGCTGTGCAAAGGGAGGTCATGATGCTGCAGTAAATAAAATGGAGATGTTTTGCTGCTCCTAGAAGGAAAAGGTGTGAAATGTACTTAATTTCCTTAAGTTTAGTAGTCCCTGTACTCATTCTCAGAGACCAACTGCAGCAGAGGCTCCAGCCCCACATCTCCTGAATAAGAAACATCAGCTTCTCAACTTAGCACACACAGTTGCTGTTCAGGCTTGTGAGCACTGGCCTGTGAGATGCTCACAAAAGTCTCTACTCTTCTAGGTCATGTTAACCTAAAGCACCCCCAGGTAGCAGTCCTTTTCCATCCTCCTGATGCTTTCCTGGAAGCGTATTCTCATGGGGGGGTTTGTTTGCTTGTGTTGTTTTTAACGTTTGGGGCTTTTTGAGTTGATTTTGGTTTGGTGGCTGGTTTTGTTTTCTTTGGGTTTTGGTGCTGCTTCACCCACTGTAATGTTTGTGCTGTCCTAAAAGTAATAGAGCTCCCCTTTGATTTCCACTGTCTTCCCTGGGATGTCTCTAGCAATGTCCCACGAGGTTTGCTCTGACAATCCCTGCAGTCTCCTGGAGCACAGAGGGGCATGGACTGCATTGATTCTTAGCAAGGAGATTAATTCTAAAAGGCACTGGGGATTCAGGATGAAATGGCACAACCAATACTTCTTTCTGAAGTATCTAAGAAAACGCTGAAGTGTAGTTTGGGCCTAAAGTCAATGAATAGTTAATGCAGTTCCATGACAGCAAATGATGTTAAGGTCAGCGATGTTCAATCAGACGAAAGCGTGCCTCTCTTTTGTGCAAAAATCCAGAGGTTTAAGGATCAGTCTTATCTAACTATAATTCCCAATGTTGTTTACTTGGTGCCTAGCTAGCACTCTGATCACACCCTCATGGATCTGTTATAGGTGGAGAGCTAGGTCTAGGTATGGTAACCAAATTTGTCTTTATACCCACACGCAGGGCTTTTCCTATTTCTCAAGGGGAAACAATGATTCTTGGTCATCAAAGAGGATGTGTTTGCCATATGTTATCTCTGTAAGTCGGCTTCAAGAAATAAAAAGCATAGTGGAAATAATCTTTGAAAGTATAAAGGTGCCAGGGAGGCAGAATAATGCTCTGGAGTAGAAGTGTTTTAGAGTGAATCATGGTTGTGCAACTGGTTTACCTAAACTCATTTTGAATCAGAAGAGTGACAGGCCCAGAACACTAAGTGATGGAGGATTGCTTCGTGATGCTGTTTGAGGCATCGGGTTGGACTGTGTGCAATCATTTCCTTCTAAATTGGTTGTAGTCCCCTTTCAAATTGTCAGAGTAGTTTTCTTCTGCTTGGTTGCACTTGAGAAGCAGGTAGACGGCAAGCTGCTCAGCCTTGTTTGATCCACATGCTGTTGTTCAATGGATAGAGCAAATCGAACTGGAAAGGCTTTCTGGTACGGCCATAGCTCTGCGTGTTCAGTGCCCAGATTAACAACTGGAAGCTGCCTGCAGTTCAGGCAGGATAAGGTCTCCAGTTTTGTCTTTCTTAGGGCATATTAAAGAAGACAATGATAAATTTAGCTCCTTGGAGCCAAGAATGGCAATTGTCAGTGTGACACTGAATGCAAAATGTATAAGCTCAGGCCACCGCCTCATGAAGCATCAATTTATTGGGTTTGGAGAACAGAGTGGTCTAGTTCCTGAAGTACAGGAGATTTCAGTTGACCTAGCTCCCAGATCACTTTGGGAGTTTACACAGGCCTCCTATCCCATCTTGCCCTGAGGTTCCCCTATCTGAAAAAGGGGCAAAAAGAATAACTTGGCAAGGTTGTAGGGCATAATTCATGAGTGTCTGCAAAACCTTTTCAATTTCTTGCATGCACTATGAGGGAGATGCACAGCTTTGTTGCTGCACTATGCAATGAGCTCTATGCTTTTGTTTCTCATAGAGATTCCTTTGCAACTACGAGTGCTGGCTTATTTGGAAATTCATGTGTGGTTTAGGCCATAGGTTGTGAAAAAATAGAGAACACTTCTTGTCAAGTGGATTTGTGTTCTCTCATAATGAGAAATCAGCATCCTGCAAAATGAATTTGCAGAGAAATTCCTCGGAGCTGTTCCCTACCTCGGTTCTGGTGAAAGCTGGGCTTGATTTAAGAGAAGGGCGCCCAGGCAGTTATATGATGAGCTGCTCTGCAAATCTGCTTTCATCGTTGAGTCTTAGAGGGTGCTTCCAAGTACCAACATGAGCTGTACAAAGCATCCAGGCACATCACATGTGGTCATGCAGACTGAGTGATGATATCTCTGAGGCTTCTTGAATGATCTTGTCTCCGTGGATAGTAAGTTCTCCCTGCCTCAGAAAGAACTAGGCAGAAACGACGGCTCTTGGAGCAGTCACATGCCAGGGAAGATGTGCACATCAGTGATGGCCTTATTTATCTCCTCTTTCTCTTATTTATTGTATTTATTTTTATTTATTTTTTATTTGCCTCCTCTTTCTAGGTTGATAGAGAGCAGCAGACTGGGTTTACTTGTGTGCTACTCAGCATTTTCTCTTTTTAACACCCTGTAGTATTTCTCTTGTGAATCTCTGCCTGATATGGATCTTTCCCACAAGTGGTTTGCCTGAACAAGGTATATTAAGAAAGGCAGAGGCAGTGTAAGTAGCCTACTGGGTTTATATACTTCCCAGCTCCAGTGCAAACTGTGTAATCATCTTCTAATTTCAAATGTACTTTCTTTAACTGCGCGGTGTGCTTGGAGACGGATGTATGTGCTGCAGGGCTCGGATGCAGCGTCTGGAGGAGCAGGGAGGTCAGCTCCATCAGCAGGAGCTGACACAATGGTAGAGGAGGAAGAAATGACATAGCAGTGTGGAGAGAGAAAGTGGAGGCCAGGAGACTTTCACAGCACCTGCTCTGCTGCTGAGAAAGACCGGGTGTTTGGAGAGGAAAGGAAGGCATTTGTCTGTGTGTCAGGGGGAGAGCTTGTGCTTTCAGAGGAGGCTGCAAATTCCTCCTTGCTGTCGGGCTCACAGCCCAGCACTGATGGCTCAGAAGCTGCTCTGAGTCTGCAAGGGAGAGAGGGTGGACAGGACAGTGATAGAGGGCTTCTCTGCAGGGCAGGGAGTCTCCTGGCTTTTCTCCACTGGGAAAGCAGCTCTGCGGGTGGACCAATGGAGATCCACCCCTGGGTGAAGAGGTGATGCTGGGAGCACAAGCTAGGCAAGGGAAAACAGTAAGAAGGAGGGGTGCCCCCACAGACAGGGCTTAGAGATGTATCATACTGAAGTGGTTTTTGAGTGTGTACCGATAATATGTGGAAGCACAGCTCTTCCATGCTGCTGCTCCTTGACTTTGGTCCCTGTAAATTCCACCTCCAGCATCCACATATGGATGTCCAGTTACTGATGTTGTGACTGAGAGGCAGTGTGGAAAGACCCATAAACCCTGGGCAGGAGAGAGACAGAGCTGGGCTGAGCCACAGCCTCAGGGCACATCCCTGTGCTCACAGCCCCAAGTACCACTGTGCACAGACGCACAGGCCGGGCCCCTGGGAGACCATCATTTCTTCCCTAGTTGCATCAGGGTAGACAGCCCCAGCTTAGGCACAGAACAGACACAGGCCCAGAGACTCACTGGACAGAAAAAAACAAGACTCAAAATCTAGTTAATTTGGGTCATGTCAATGCCACGTTATAAAGCCTTCCACCACTCTGTAACAGCAGGACATTCTCATGCTGTTTCCTGGTGGTGGCCTTCCCCGATGGGGCTTTCTTTCTCTAACACGTTATACAAATATAAAACGTGGGGAAGAAACAAAATGACACATAATTCTTGACACTGAATAGAAAAAGGCTGGATTTTCATTTAAAATCCCTCTACCCACAGATACTGTGAATTGCAATGGCACAAAATTGTTAAATTGCTTTACATTTGGGAAACCTCAGTTCATAAAAAATTGCTAACTATTTTTGTACTACATGGTTGACATCACTCCCTCTCTCTCTCTCCTCTCACTCTCTCTGCTGGTTTTTTTCACTGCATGTCTGCTGAGAATCCAAGAAAAACCCAAGTGTGTCATACAACATTGCTTTCTGATTTGCAAGTTAAATAGTTTACATAGGCAAAAATGTGGAGCAATTGGAATATTCCCTACCCAAACACTTAGGGACTCAAACTGCACATTTTAGCCTGGCAGGCCTCCACTGATATTTTTAGCTAGGAAAAAAAAAAAAAGCCCACATTTTTAAGTAACAAGGAAAAACAGCTCAGATTTAGAGAAACAAGAAGCTAAACCACTATTGGATATTTTTGTGAATGTTGTACTTTTGGTGCTGGTATCCATCTTGCCCTGTGTGTACAGGAGTGCAGCACCGTAGACTCTGAAAGTTTCAGCCCTACTGAAATGTATGTTCCCAAGGTGGGGTTAGCCTTCTTGCTGATTGATTTAGTCTTTTGGAAACAGGCAAACCATCAGGAGCTTTCTGCTCAGAAAGATTAGCATTCATAGCCTGCTGTTTTTTAATTAAAAAAGCCATTTAAATACAAGGGTTGGGGTTTCTGCCAGCAACCGTTAAAATACCTGGTTTGTAATTATCCCCCAACCCCTTTTTCTATTTAATTCCTTCTTTTTTCCCCTCTTTTTGTTTCTCTTGAATTCCTGACATATTCTCCCTGTTTCATCTGCCTGCTCTTGTGGCATTGTACCTCCCGCTAAGGTTAGCAGCTGGCTGTAAATCTCATGCCAGCCCTGCTGCAAGCAGCTGGCAGGAGGTGTGGGAAGGATGTGTTCAGCATCCGTTTTCCAGTGACTGAGTTTATCCTCTGCCTCCTGTTCGGAGGATTAGGGGCACAAGCTGAGCTTTGCTTCAACTACAGAGCTGTGTTAAGACACGGGACCTCAGGGGCATTGTCCCACCAGGAATTCGCTGATGTAAATGTGTCACTAATTTACACACACAGGAAGGGCATGTGCTGTGGGTGGGATGTACCTTGGGTGGAAACTTAAAGAGGTATTAGCTAATTAGTATGGCAGGTAGTCAACATGCATTAGCTGTGCAGTATGTATCTCTGCTTGTCTCTCTTATGAAGATTAGTGCTGTAAACTGTTGTACAGACACTCTTACTGTGGCAGAGCCTCAGTACACATAGGGCTTGGTTGAATTTTTCTGTTCCACCCAATTCTAAAATCACTCTGACACCTTCATGCATTAAGCCTGTGGTGTATTTGTAGCTGTAGATACATTGTTAGACAAGAGAATTTGGGCATACGTATGCTCTTTAAAAAGGAGGTGACCAAAGGTATTAACCTAAGTGGTGTTTGCTTTCTAACTTGCTTCTGAAGAATGGACACCTAATGATTTTTTTCCTTCTTAATTCTGCTCATATGTGGGCCCTGGGCTAATGGAGAAACCCTGACAGACAATGTGAGCATCTTCATCCAGCAGCCTAATTTGCTGAGATTTTCACTGATCTGCAGCAGTGTGTGGTGTCATATAAGTCAAAGGGTGAAGAGACAGATTCTGTTTTGGTATCTGACAGATGATTGAAAAGAGCTTGATTCATTTTCATTCACAGTAAGAGTCTCAGTTGCAAAGTTTCAGTCTGTCCTGATCCTGTTTTGCCCCTTCTGCTTCCTCAGCCCATTCAGCTCCATTGCCTCCCCCTGTATCTGCAGCTTTCTCAATTCACCTTCATTTTCTTTTCTTGATTCATCTTCTGCCTCTTTCTTTCTCTCACTAAAGAATCTCATAGTTGAAATCTGAGTTTGACAATGATCTTTACCTCTATGGCATGTTTCCAAATGCAGCTTTCAGATTAAAATGGAGAATGTGAATCTAGTGTTTGAAAATTGAGCAAAGGTGGTGGCTCTTCTTTGCAGAGCAAAGGCGAATTACGGAGGCTGTGAGTGGAAGCTGATACATAGGGCTCTTTCTCGCTTTCCATCCGTATAGTGGATAATTTGAATCAGTGTGTTACAGAGCTGGTGCAGGAGCTCATCCCTGAACCCAGCCCATCCTCCTGCTCACCTTGGAGCTGATGCTCAAGTTAGAGGTGCCAAATGTCCTTGACTACACTCGTCTCTTCCCTGAAAATATCCTGCTGTTGCTGAAGCATCAGCACACCTCCTCAGAGGGTGTTTCATTACTGATAACTCAGTGCAGCTTGCTTCAAGCCTGTCAAACTGTGAAAGCAAGATTATTAGTGACTGGCTTGCACTGGTGCTGCAAAAGGGGTAGAGAAAGTTCAGGTTCGCTCATCACAGATATAAACAAAATGTCACCCTATTCTATACCTCCTCACTTTCCTGGCTGCTTCAGCTCCCTGTGCTGCCTTTTCCTTCTCCTACACCTGCAGTCCTCCGGTTTAGTGTTACATCCATGTGATGATAGTGCTTTTGAGAACATCTTCTGCAGTTAGGAACAGTTCCTTCAGGCAGACTGTTGGTACTAGTTTGAAGACCTAACTTCCTCCAGCAAATATATAACACAGGAATGATCTCGACTTCATCTGTTTGAAAACATCCCACTGCAGTCCTCAAATCACAGGAAACTTTTCCCCCAATACATTCGGAAAGTTGTATTCTACACAAGTCGACAGCTGAATAAAGGACCAGATGCTTTTAAATGCATACATCCTCTAGAGTTCCCTTTAATTTTCTGATGCCAGTTTTCAGTTGTATTCTTCAGATTGAAATGATCCACGTGCTATTTTACAAATATGCAAATACTGTTCTCATCTAACTCAGCGACTGCACAAAAGCTTAGTAAAAAGTGTTGGAGAAATATTAAGGCTCATAAATGTCTCTATTCAAATCAGTGCTTAAAATTAGGTTTAATTCGTGATGGAAATGCAATAAGAGTAGAGGTGAATACTTTTGAAATCCCACTTGGAGTGATTATGTAAGTTATGAGATATCTAACTTCCAGTGCAAAGCCCATGAAAGATGTTTTATTACCAGGGGGCTCCTTTTTAAACCATTACTTCCCCTGCCCGGATACAGCAGTGTTATCAAACGTCAGATTGCACTTCCAACAAAAAGACCACTAAAATATCATGTAAAAAAAAAACAAATATTGATTTTCTTGTTTAAGTTTGCATTTTCACTTCACAGACACCAACTGGAGAAGTGAAAACTCTTAGCATCAAGGCTGTAGTGGCATTAGTGCTGTTGCAAGGAGGGACCAAGTGAGGCTGGTGGCATGTGTTGTCCTTGTGCAGTGCCAGACTTGGAGGAGTGCTCAAGGAGAGCCATGGAGTTGGGCAACCCTGCCTCCGTGGTGTTTTTTCACAGAGCAAGGAGCAGAGTGAAAGTGAGGGACTCACTTTAGTCTCAGACAAAAAAGTCTTTATAGAAAGGCATCCTTCTTACTGGTTCTTTATGAAGGACCTCCAGAGCTGCTGGTTCTCGTGTTGATTTGTGATCCTCTTGGTCCCATGAATTTTTCCCTGGAAAGATGTCTTCCCGCAGCACTCTCCTGCTCCCTCTGCAAAGCCAAGAATAACAGCAGCCTCCTTCCTCGCTCCATTCACTTTTCTGATAGAAAGATTACCTCTATCTACACCCCTCTGAGAGACCAGCTGGGAGGGCGGTAGGCTGCCACATCAGCCTGTGCGTGACCACCCAGTCTAGAAATGCCTGAAGACAGTCTGTGCTTGGCTGGTGGCATCCAAACAACCTAGCTATGATGCAGGAGGCACTCCAGCATTGTCTTAGGCTCTGCTTCTATAGAGAGTGGCGATTCACACATGAACCCAAAGGATCACATGCCACTGGTGGACCGGCAAAATGCAATATAGACACATAGAACTCTCTCTTCTTCAGTACCTGGTGAGAAGATTTTCTAAGTGACCAGATTCTGCTGTCGGGTCAGGCTTTCTTGTACCAAGCAGACACATAACAAAAGTTTGCTCCTATTCCAGTCTTGCTGTTATTTGCAACAAGGAGTAAGATTTGCTTTCTGACAGCAAATGCTAAAACTAACCTAACCATGAAGTGGGCATTTTGACTCACAATTCAGAGTTTACAGCTGGTGCTGTGCTTGCCAGATCATACCCTTTAGAAGTTGCTGGAACAGGTCTTAAGGTTCTTTATTCTTAGTACTATTTTTCTGTCAGGAAACAGCCATGAAATCCAATAACAAAGTATATGTCTGATCTCATCTCCTTTCAGAGCTGATTCTCAGATAGGATGAAGGCATTTTGCTGCTTTTGGATACTAGATAAGCTCACATGCTGAGAGCTCTAGGTGGATCTGAAGGATCAAACCCTGTTTAGAATTTGTCTGTGCTCAAGGTGAGGCTATGTGATAGAATTTCCATTTTTATATGTTTGCTTTCTAAAAAAATAAAAGAAGAAATGGAAATACACCAAAGAGCTTTGTTCAAAGAGCCCCACCTTAGGAAAAGGCAGAATGAAGGTGCTTTTGGTCTCTTTTCTGAACTCACGCAGGGTGGTGTTAATAACCTTCTTTTAATGTAGATTTTGAGTGTGCAAGACATGCAGAGAGGGCAGTGCACTGTGCTTTACACGTCTGTGAAACACAGATCTTGTAGAGTGCAGAAGTCAGACTTGTGTGGGCTGAGAACAACTGAAATCCTCTTCTTTCTTTGCGTCATTTATGTTTTGAGTCAGGGCTTTTGTGCGGTATTTCAGATGTTGACAGAAGTGCTTTATTAATTTTTTCATGCAAAATGCAAGGTTGATCCTCATGTAAAAGGTGCCAGTTGAAGGGGACCTCTGGTTGAACCAAGAGGAGAAGCAGTTCTCAAGGTATTGCCAATGTTTCCCGTCTTAGTCTGGGGTACCCTAGACACAAACACATTGTGAGATTGCCAACTAGGTCTGGAGAAAGCCCAGATGGCCCATAAAAAGTGAGAGATAGTGAAGCTTCGTGTTTTATTATGCAGAACAGAAGATACTCATGAAAAATAATGCACTGGTGTCAGATCTTAGCACCTTGGGGAAGATCCTGTCACCATCCAAGTGATTTTCCTGAACAACAAAAGTCTGGGGAAAGTTGGCAACGTCTGTTATATTAAACAATGTGATATATGCACTCTTTTTCTCACTGCAAACATTTTTTGTTTAATGCAGGATGCCAGTCTGTCTGAAAGCTATTGATAGGTTGTATGCTTCCTCATGGGAGAACAGGCAAAAGAGTGAGCTGAAGCAGTATTTTAAGTGATATAGTTATATAATGTCTTTGTTTAAAAACATAAAAACCTAACTGCCTTAACACTCTAGCGCAGAATTCCGCAGGACATGTGAAACACAGCATGCTGCAGCACTTAGCCTGTGAAGGATTCCCTTGTCACTGTCAAAATTGTTTTAGAAGTCTAAATTAATGCATAGCACTGCATTTATTAAAATGTGAAATAATCATAAATTTTTCATTCTTTGTACACTTAAGCTAATTTTCACATAAATGAAGCACTTGGCAGTTGAAATTCCACATATGGTTGACAGTGATGTTTGATGTCAGAACAATGCCCTGAGCTCCATGCAAATTAAACATATTTTAATTATCCTGGGTATCCATTCTTCTTTTACAGTGTGTCTAAGCAGAATATTAGAAGGAATTTAGAAGTGTAATGTATTGTCGGCCTCTTCTGCTGCTGAAAGGGAGGTGACCCAAAGTGAAAATTATTAAGGGCACAAGAGAAAGCAAAACTTTCCTCAAGCTTTGGAAACCCAATTTGGCTTAATGGGAACATACTGAAACTCCTCCCCTAGCAGTGACTTTTGGTGCCATTGGACTGAGCAGGGGTGGCTCTTGAGGGGAGGGAGCCAAGCCAGATGTACACATTGTGTTTGGAATGGGAAATTGGGCCCTTGCTGTTGCTTCCCAGGCACCAAGTTTCAGTACTCTGTGACAAAAAAAAACCACTGGGTTTCCATGGTGGTGATGATGTCCTGATTTTGCCTTTGAAATTCTATGGGCAGCAGTAGCAGCAATCATAGAATCATAGAATAGAATCATAGAATAGTTAGGGTTGGAAAGGACCTTAAGATCATCCAGTTCCAACCCCCCTGCCATGAGCAGGGACACCTCACACTAAGCCATGTCACCCAAGGCTTCGTCCAACCTGGCCTTGAACACTGCCAGGGATGGAGCATTCACAGCTTCCCTGAGCAACCCATGCCAGTGCCTCACCACCCTTACTGTAAAGAACTTCTTCCTTATATCCAAGGAAGAAATCACAGGTGTGTTCCTGGCATACTGGGCAAGGATCTGGAACTGTCCATTTTTCTTGCTGTTTTGGAGCAATTTTTAAGAGATCAGGAGCTGGACATCCCTGAATTTTGGTTTCTGTTTGACACTGCCTTGTTGTGTGATCAGTACGTTTATGGGTGTTTGACTAAAGGCAGGTAACTACACCCCAACTTCATGGGTGTGTTTGGGTGTGTAGTTTCCTTCAAGAAAAGGAAAGGAACTTAAACATCTTAAAAAAATCCCTAAGACGCTGCAAACAATAATGCTTATGAACATTGAACAGTGTTTATAAGCATTGCTTTCCGAGTCCACTTAGAATTTACTTGTACTATTAGTAGCACTTGTGAATATTTTTAGGCATAAGTATATTGATCTTAAGAAGCTGGAGACAAATAAGCATGTAGGAAGTGAGGACTTACGGTCTTTGATTATTGATGCTTCCAAAAGAAACATTTTGGTTTGAAAGAAGAAAACAAATCAGCCCTAGCAGTAATTAGAAGAGATGTTCCAGGTTTGTTGTATTTCAGTGGAAACCACAGTCTTCTATGTTTTTAACAGTGGATAGCTTCAAAAATTAAATGGACTTCCAGTTGCTTTTGGATTGCTTTTCCTTGTGTATAAACAAAAGCCTGGTCCTTTTTGTTAAATACAACCTGTGTAAAACTTCACCATTGGGTTCAGGTGCTTTTTTCTCTGAAGGTGGAATCATCCTAGTGTCATGATCGGAGGCGTTTGACTCGGCCCTTGTTCTTGAAACAAAGACGACTGGTGTTGCATTGAACCTCGCTCGTCAGTTTGGTTTGGTTTCTTTGCATCATCTGTCATATGGGTAAATTTAAATCTCTGCCCCCACTGCCCACCTGCCAGAGAATTGCTCCTTGTCTCCTTCCCTTCCTCCTCTCTCAGAGATGAAGGGTGAAGTTCTGAGGTGGTGGGGCCCAGCGGGATATGCATCTCTCAGCTGTCCGCTGTCCTGCTGGGCTGTCTCTGCCCCAACCCCAGCCTGTGAACACCTCCAGTTCCACCTGATTTTAATCTACTAGTCCTTGTTACATTTTGCTGTTCATTTCTGAAGCTTCAAGATACTATTTAAACAGTAGATGGCTTCAGGAAGACTAAAGAAGATTTTTGGCCCTGAGGAAGATCTTAGGAAACAAGATTGAAGTCATGAAGCCAGTGAACCTCAATGGCACAACCGTCAAAAAGTAGCTAATAAGCTTCTAGAGTGTATGGAGGAGAGAATTTTTGCAGTTTTTCAATAAGTATCTTATTTTCTGTGGAAGTGTTTTGGTTTTTGGAATGTGGATGTAAACACTCCAGTGAGTTCTGGCTCCCTAAACCTTGCTCCTGTAGGTTTCATGTGGAGGAGCAGCCATTAGAAATGTTCAGAGGCACCATTAAAGATGAGAAGTAAAAATTCTGACACTGTCAAAGTATTTCTTTTCTCCCCTTAACTTCTCCTGTTTCAGTTTGAGGAATGAAAGCTTCAGTGCACTTATTAACTTCCCAGTTAATGAGATCTTGAAACAGCAAAGTTTTGCTTTGCTTTCCTCTGGCTCATCACACTGCCTTCTCTTTGGAGAGTGGCCACAGAGTGAAGATGAGGAAAGAGGAATGCAAGACTCATTTATGTGCTTGATGGTTGCTGAAAAAAAGTTGGCTTTTTTTCAACCCAGCCCTTCCCCTGTGTGTGTTTCAGGCTTGCTTTTTTGGCACCTTCAGACATAGCAAATACTGGTGGGTAGTGTGCTGTTCACAAGCAAAATATGCTTGCAAACCTCTGCCAGGCACCTCGAAATGCAGATATTGAGGATTGTCTCTGTCCCCTTTCTCATTTCAAGAACCTCTGCCACCCTCTCTATTTGCGCTCCTGTGATCAGGCATATAGCTAGGAAATATTATGGAGCATCAGATCAGAGTCCAGCAAAAATTTTGCAGTTAAATAATGTTGACAAGTGTCACATATAGGACATGACATAAAGACTACATATGGCTAAAGGAGAACACTTATTTCTTGTTGTTCCCCATGGATTTCCCAGTAGGTGATGGGACTGGTCAGGAAGACATGGGAAAAATAAATATCAGTTTTGGGAGGAAGGTGAGAGTTAAAGCATTCAGACAGGGAAAATGATCTTGCTTAAACTGGCATAAGATGGAAATATTTCAGAATACCTGAGCATTGGGCACGGCTGCAAAAATATTGAGTAGCCCTATCTCTGCTCAGTAGGTATTTCATATATCCCCATTTATTAAAGTCAGCTGTTTCTCCAGTAGCCATCAATGCCTTGGCACTAGATGCACTAGTTTGTGTGTGCTTGCATGTGTATTATTCTTTTTCAAGCTGCAGTGTAAATCCAATTTTAGAGACAAGTTGATCCAAGTTATCATGAGAACAACAGGGACAACTTCATAGAAGAGGTGGCACAAAGATGAACTGTGGGTTTGTCTGAGCTTTTAGGAGAAGTCAAAGCTATGGGCTGAGTTTGGATGCAGTGTTAAGTCTAGGTCCACACAAACTCTGAAAGGAGAGGGAGATACTTAGTAAGCTGGTCCTTTAGTGGATAAAAGAGTGAAGCCAAACAGAACAACTGCACAGGGTGGCAGGACCCAAAGGAAGTAGAAACTCCTCCATCCCTCCCTCTGGAAGAAAGTCAAACTAAACCTGGCGCTTCCTCACATCAGATGCGCCCATGTTGAATGTACTCACAGGGCTAATGGGAATATGCCCTACCAATGGGAATGACCAGGCTAGCATGGCTGAAAGATGTTTCTCACTTTTCTACAACATGCTTTTCACTTCAAGACAAAGTAGATGTTTAAGCAAATAATCCTTTGGCTGTGCTTAAAGGTTAATAAGGTTAATGCTGGAAAGCAAAGAAGCCTGAGAAAAATGGTTCTGTATTGACTTGCTAACTTGTAAGTATTTAACAGGATGCTTTGTGGAGGCAGTGGGGGGAACGGCTGGTGGCTATTACTTAATAGGTTGCATCATTCAAATGAATTGGTGGTTACAGCAGATATTGTTGAGGATGTGGCATCTAGAGATGGATGGGATTGCATCCCTAGGTTTTCTTTGCTTCAGTTGGATTCTTTCTTTTTCTGCTACTGCTGCAAATTAGTAATCGTTCCATTAAAGCCCAAGGACAGTGTCCTGAAATTAAAGAAAGGTTTGTAAATGTGGCAGGATAACACATACTCTCCCTTGGCTCTTCACTTACAGGAAAAAATACTCGAGTGGCTTGGAAAAGGCTGGTGGAGTTCCTTATCTCCTATTGATTTTATTACTTATAGGAGGGGTGAGAAGGAATAGCAGAGAGTTCAGTATATGTTGGAATACCAAACATGAATTTTCATAGCATATTCTCATCAGCTGAAATACAAAGTCCTTTTCTTGACTGGTCGAAAAGCCATGTGAATGTGATAAGAAATTGGACTACATACTGGTTAGGCTATCAGGATGGTTATACACAGATGAAAAAGGACCTTGTGAATAAAAGACCTTTAACTGTCCCACATGCTTTTTTCCACAAGCAGGGAGGGAATTTTGCTTACCTAGGAGAAAAAGGGGGAAAAAAGGAAGTTTTGGAAAGCATCAGACACCAATAGGACAGTTTAGCATTTCTAAAAAGAGTAAGTTAAATTTATACGCAAAACTAAACCAAACATTCTTGTTGCCTTAGTAGGGAAACAAGCAAGGTCCTGGATGTTGCATTCTTGGGAGTAAGCAGTGCCAGCAATGGGGACTGCTGCAGTCACAGTTATCCTCAGACATAGGCAGAAGACATCCTGTCTTTTGGCTTTGTCAAACCCACCACTGTTTGGCTGTTTTGCTAAAAAGTAATGAAATACCTCCCTTGGTGGCCTGCTGCTCAATAGGATTAAATTAGAACTGGGATTCTTCTAGGAAAAGGCCTGGAATCAATTGCAGTATTGATGCTATTCCAGAAAGGAGAGAGTCAGCAAGTATTCAATAAGCCTCAAGTACTGACCAGCACCTTTCACTGCCCAGTGCATTGCTTCTTCCTCAGGTGAAAGGTGCATTTTCAACAGGCAGCTGACACAGTTGGTGTACCAGGGGGTCTGTCAGGTGCTACAGGCTGTGGACCCCATCGCACCAAACACAGGGGCAGGGACTCAGTGCTGGATGCTGTGGTTTTCACTGGAATTCTTTACACTAAAAGATGGGACTAGATTAACCACAGCCCACTTTTAAGTACTGGGTACTGGTAGCTTTTTCCCTCTTGTTTATTGAAGTCAATTGTGGCTCTGCCATTTGTATGGATTACTTTAAGAAGTTTAGGAAGTTAAGAAGCAACTAGAGTTTCATTCCAATCAGAAAAGGAAATTAAATTATTCATCCAGTCAGGGTGATTGAAGGAAGAAAAGCAGCTGATAAACTTTGCAATACCACTGTTTATTTGCAGAACAAACATTTAGATACAGGCTTTAGCCACTTTTAGGGTAAATCATGGATGAAAAATGTGCATATGATTAATATAATGTTATATATTTGCTGTCGTCAGATCTCTGAGGGCAAATTTATTCCAAATTCCAAGCTAAATGTTGTTTTTTTTAAATGTGAGGGTTTTTTCTTATCTAAGTTTTCAATTAACCTTTTTCTCATAGTCTTCTGTCTTCTCCAAAACATATAAATATTTTTCCCCAATGACTCTTCCTATTCAGTGTAGCTGGTTTAAGAGTTCGGATTCACATATGCAGCCAGTGCTTGAAGATATGGAGGCTGAAGGACTGATCCAGGTAAAACAACTGTTTAAAAGTATCTAGGAGTGCTTTGTCAAACTTCCAAAATCTCTAACATGGATGAGTCATCAATTAGAAGGAATTAGATGACTTGAAAATTCTCTCTTGATCTCTAAGAAGCACTAAATGTTTTAAGACCCGGACCAAAAGGTCTGTGGAAGTCTACAGCAAATAACCATTAACTTCAGTGGCTTGGGTAATGCTTCAAATAACTGAACGAGGAGCTAGAGAGTGTGCGTATGAGTGGAAAGGACATGCTAGAAGCTCTATACATCCATTGTCTGGGTCAATGAATGTAGAATCAGAATATGGTTCAAAACCAGAACTTGAAACCAGAGTATGAATATGAAAATCTTCGTTTTCGATGTAAAACATTAGGATGAGTTGGCTGAGAGGGATTAAACAGTTTGAGAGCTTTCCAAAACCTTGTAGGTTAGGTGGCAGCCATGTTTTCAGAAGGTGAAGCATTTCCTTTGCAAGGGGATGGTCCCTCCTTTGACCCTAGGGGAGATTTCTAGGCGTCTTGTTGGCACTGTAGAAACACTTCATATCTTCATTTGTATTTGTATCAAAAGCTTGCTAGAAAATAGGTATGGTTCAGCACTTAGACTGTGTACCTGGGCTGGGTACAAAAGCTGCCTGCTTTGAGATGTTTCCTCACTGTATTAACACTGAGATTCATTGGCACTACTATGGTTTTTTACCATCACTAATGTTGATGCGGGACAATTTACAGTGCCTTTCAGGATGGCAATTAAAGAAGCCTACAACAACACAGTCAATTAGTGGGGGAAAACAATCGATGTAACATAAAATAAGCCCTAACTAGCACAAAGACAAGACAGTGGAGATAAAACAGTGACCAGTGACAAGTGCTAAATCTTTTGCCAGGAGAGTAGGTAAGAGGAATAAACATGGTTGCTAGGGATATCTAGCTTCTTTCTTCAGCCTTCCTACTGACTCAGCCTATTGCTTTTGCCATATCTATTAAATCCTGAATTATTTCTGCCACATTATTAGTCTCCTTCAGGAACTGAAATAGCAATGTGAATTTGGGCCATCACATTTCTAGCAAGCTCCATTTTGATTTTGCAGGTGCTGGTTGTTCAGCTGTAACCTTCTGGTGCAAGTGGTTCTTCTCACCAGCCCTCAAATGCATTCAAAACCCCTGTTTGGACGTGAACTTAAAAAAAACATGGAACTAATTTTCCAGAATGTGATGTTTTTTGGATTGTTTGATTTGGCCTAATTAATTAGCATCAGTTTAATGTGAATTGGACCGTGGCATGGTTAAGGAAGGCCATTGCTGCAAATTGCATTGGCTTGTAAAGAGCAAGGGGAATGCCTCTGCTGGCACTGGGCCACCATGGCTGTGGGCCCTGGAGAGACAAGTGCTGCATGTTGAGTCTAACAATGCTCATAAGTGTTTGCTGAAACAGGAATCATACAACAAGTTATGCAAGTATACCCAAGATTAAAAGATTTAATGTGATCTGTATCTGCCAAAGGCAACTAAGACCCAGCGGGGGTAGTGATGCGCTGAGGGGTGATCTTTTAACAGTAGTATCCATGTCTGCTTGACTGATCTGCTAGAGTCTTGAAGAGCAATATATAGATTTAAAGTTCAGCAGCATCAGAACTGTGTTTCCTTTCTCTTTGGTGCATTAGTAGTGTCGCTCAGAAGTGTTCCTGTGTTACCCTGCCATGCTGTAGGAGTGAAAAGTGCAGAAGTTCATGAATAAGTTATAACCCGTACCCTATTAATAGTCCCACTGATTATATGTTATGGCAATCCTCTAGCTTCTCCCCCACCCTCCAGCTTAACTCTTACTCTGCCCATAAGGAACTGCACTGTGAAATGCCTTCCCAACAATGGTGCAAAAGATGATTGCCCTTCTAGTCAGTGTTGCTGAGCTGCAGTCTGGAGGTGTACAATGACTGTTGTTCTTGAAGGCAAAGTATCTCTAGTTGTTGTCAGAGTAACTGGTCTGTCTTCATTTGGAATCAGCAAAGGTGGGATCTTCCAAGGCAGAACCACCATTTTTCATTCCTGCTACTGCTAAAAGACAGCTGCTGCTGTGTTTACTTCCTCTCAGCCATGATGGTAATGTTGTTTTCTAAGGCTAATGTTCAAAGCCATTATGATAAATGGGGAGGTGTCAGAGGGTGTTGGTGGAGCATGGCTAAGAAAACATTATTCAAGAGACAGAAGAATATGTCACTTACACAGAACCATTAAGCTTCTGACTTCAAAATGCTTGTTATTAAAAGCAAGATCATTTAGGAAAATGCTACCTGCCCTCATAGAAATGGAAGGCTGCGTGGAGACTCATAGCAGCCTTCCAGTATCTCAGGGGAGTCTATGAGGATGCTCATAAGGGACTCTTGATCAGGGACTTTAGTGACAGGGCAAGGGGTAATGAGTTAAAACTTAAACAGGGGAAGTTTAGATTGGATATAAGGAAGAAGTTCACTTACTGTGAGGGTGGTGAGGCACTGGAATGGGTTGGCTGAGGAAGTTGTGAATACTCCATCACTGGCAGTGTTCAAGGCCAGGCTGGACAGAGCCTTGGGTGAGATGGTGTTTAGTGTGAGGTGTCCCTGCCTATGGCAGGCGGTTGGAACCAGATGATATTAAGGTCCTTTCCAACCCAAACCATTCTATGATTCTATGATTCTAAGTGCTTTCCCTGACATTAGGAGGGGCTTTCATTGTATGATGGTTAATGCCAGCCCGACATGTAGAAGCCATTCCTTGTTGCTAACTTGGGCTTCTGAGCTGATGAAGCCTTTCTTCCCTTCTTCAGACTATAACAAATACCTTTCCACTCCTGCTCAAGGAAAATATTTCTTCTTTCCCTCCTCCATCCCTAGTAATATCCATCCATAAGTAATGTTCCAGCTGCATTACTTATTCCCTTCATTCCATCTGCAAGAGCAAACTCTTCAGATGAGTCAAGAATGAGGCTTTGTAAATGCTTGCAAACTAGATCTTCATGTTTACCCACGTCAGGGTAATTACATAAGGCTTGTGTGTGAATTTGTTGGATGCTACTTTATTATAAGTAACCTCAGCCCAAATGCATGGACTTTCAAGTACACTTGAGCTGGTCACAACCACCATGTAATTCACCAAAACAGTCAAATATCAGTGATACTGTTTTTGAGCCTGAACAACTTTATGAAGCTTTCAGAGAAAGTATTTTGAAGGCAGCTCTTAGAGATGGGCACTATGTGCACCCGTACAACCCAAAAGTCTTCAGCAGTTCTAAAATGATCTTTGATGTCATTACTCAAAAGAACACCTGCATTGCCATGTGCCTGTGCCAGGCTGGAGCCTCGTCAGAGCAATGGTTAGAATTGAGATAGGTGACCTTTGGGGAAGCTGTAGTAAACTAACATGAATGTTCGTGGAAGAGTTTATGGAAGTATGATGTTCCCAAACTACCAAAACCCTCTAAAAATCACTTAGAATAACTTTCAAAGCACTTTTTATACATACCCTCAGACTTCCCAATTGCATGCTGTGAGCGTGGACAAAATTGAACTTTGTTCCTTCCCTATTAACATCAAAATGATGAATTCCAATTTTATGGGAAAACAAGAGATTGTTCATTACCTATAAAGGCCGCATTAAGACTCTATCTAGATTTATGGAAGAGAAAGTTGGGAATTTATGCAATGTTTTAAAACATATGCCCCACAGATTTTCCAGCACCATGAAGAAAGCTTTATAAACCAGCCCAGATAGATGGAAGACTGTGATAGGTCTTCAGCTAAAGGCATTGCTGAGATATTACAGTGATAGTCATGTTAGAAAAGATGATAGATTAGATGCAGCCCCACTGGAGGGGGCATGTGTGCACAGACTACTGAATGCTCTGTGCACACAGAGATACAGCTTTGGAGCCATCACTTAGCAGCTCTGAAATGTCTGTACAATTTTTTATGCTGTAATTTTGTATTGTTCATAAATATTCATAGGTGCTGCTGCTTTCCTTGATCTTACTTTAGTGAAGCAGCACAGTCTGTTGGTTAGAAGAGGAAACTTGGAGCCAGTCAGAGCTCCAAACTTCTGCCCAAATGCCGCTGGATTCCCCCGTGGCTGTAAACTAGGCACTTAACCTCGTCACGCTCCGATTTCCCTATCTGTAGATTATCTATTGCATAAATAAGTGTCTTCCTTGCAGGGCAGTGGAAGGGATTAATTAATGTTTGCAGAATGACTCAAGACCCTGTGTTGAAAGGTGCTCCAGAAGTGCAAATGGATTATTGTTATTACAATGCTTTCCATACTGAGCCATAGAGGAGTGAAATGCTCTACTGTCCTGGGGCTGGATCAATACCGGTGGTGAGATATCTTTGCATTTGGGAAGTGGTTTTCCAATTCTGTACATTTTGGACAGGTTCCACCTTGTTAAACCCAGCAAAGGTGGAGATCAGAGCATCAACCGGATAAAGTAAAGGGTAGGAAGGCAGGAAGAGTGGAAGTCCCATGCTTTTGAGGAAAATCAGCGTTGAAGTCCTGAGGACATTATGTTAATGGCATTACTCAATTTCTGGAAGCAATGCTGATTAAATATTCATTGACTTTGATTATACTGAAATTAGGACTAAAGCATGAACTCAAATTGAGTGGAATAATGGCAGTGTAAATAATGCATACTTTCTAAATTGAAAACACCAGCTTGTGCTCTGCTCCCCCTCTCCCCGCCCCCTCGGTTTGTCATTGTGCCATTTGTTTAGGAGATGATTATACTGATGTGCGCATATCTAGCTATCATTTTTACCAGCTGGGAAGAAATGTGAAATTAAAGGTTTTCTACATTGTTTGCTTTTCCATAGTCTTGGAAAACAGAAGTAAATACAGTGGAACAAAGACTAAGCGAGTTTCATGAGAAGGAGTTAGAAGCTGCTGCTCAGCTTTAGTACTCTATAGATTTCCTAGAGGATAAGAAACATTGATGGCAATCGGGTCTTCAGAGAAAAAGACATTTTCTTCTGATGAAGCCAGGTCTTGCAGACCCTTCCAGTTTGTGTTGCAGTATGTTCATTGCACTGAAGGACGATCAGCCATCCCTCTGCATCCAGCTGCGCAGGGTTATCCCTCAGGAACAGCCTTCCCTTCAGTCCTCTCTATGCAGGTAGATAAAAACAGAGGTTGGGCTTGATCCTCCATTTCCACTGTTCCTGATGGATCCTCCACTCCCACTCTGAAACGTGAGGGGCTCATCTGTCTGTGGGGCTGCACATGCACAGGTTCTGCCCTCCTGCAGCCCTTTTTTGCTTATATTTCTGTTTCTAAGTATGCTTCTTTTTAGCTTTTAGGGAGGTGACGTGTCAATAGCATCTTTCTTAAAAAGCTCCTTTTAAAATCAGAAGCGTATTATTGTTAATACAATACCTAATGTAGAAATTGAGCGGAGGCTTTTGATGGCAGGGTTGAACAATCAGGCGGCTCATGCGCGGGGAGCATCAGCTGTGTGGGTTCGGTGGGCTCAGGACTACACACTAGAAACCAAACTGGTGGTTTCTCAAAGTTCACATGCTGATTGCAAAGAAAAAGCCCATTAAAGAGCAAATCATTTAAGGCACAGCCTTCCTTCAATCCCCAGGGAAGTTGCTTTCTGTGATAGCATGATGGAAGGGTTTCTTATTCATACTTGGCTTTTCCCTACACAGCAGGCCTCATTGCTACCTGAGTTTTACTCTATTGTGCAATTCTCACCAGAAAATAGGCAGAGTGGTGCCTGCTCCAACCCCATCCTGCCTTTTGGAGCAGAGGGAGCAGGGCTGACTTGCATGATGAAGATGCTGCTGCACTGCTCACAACGCTGCAGCGTGACTGTAAACACCACAGGCGCTTGGACCCATCCAAGAGTGTTTCTGCTTTCCCTTTTACCTTGGTGTGTGTCAGCTTTGCTACCACCCAAGCCTGTGGGGTGACCAGGACTGGTACCTGCAATTCACAGATAAGCGAGTCTACCCCTTTCTTGCTCCTTTCCCAGAGCAGTTCATTTGTCTTGGAGAAGCTGAGATTCATCCTTGGTCCATGTTTCTGCAGTCTTTGATGTGGATCAAGGCTCTTTCTTCCACTGTGGTATGATTCCATGGCTAAAATACGACCTTTACTAGATGTGTAATGCTTGCACGTTTCTGTTCCTAAATCTCTCCCTCTTCTGGGTGTGTGTGCAGACATGGGCTATCTATCACCCCATGCAGTTCCTCTCTGGGCATGGAAATGGTGGCTTATCTGTGTTTCAGTGCTATGGATTAGCAGGGGTCTCTTATCACTTTTGTCCTGCAGCCACTTTGGAAGGTATGGCATGGGGACAGGCAGGGATCCTTCCCTCCACTGCCACAGTGTGAACCATGATCCAGCAGGCTGGTGGATCAGCCTGAACAGCTGCAGTTGCCTGATTCCAGTAGGGTAGGAGGCATGCGCTCCATCTATTATGGTAAACTTATGCCTGGAATGATTTACTTAATCCATCTGTGATGCCATGAAAGCAGATGTGAGAAGAAACTGCATACCCTGTTAAGTATCATAGACTCCTGTGTTTCTACCCCCAAACCTGTGAGGTTATGGTGAGATATTAGAGTCACTCCAATTAGATGTTTTCTTTTCCATTCCCTTTCTTCTAAGGACTTGCTTTTTTGTCCTCTAACTACTCGTGTTCATTGCTACAGATGAGGGGGGTTGTGATGGTTCTGCTTTTGGGGTTCTTTTTAATGACCAGAAATTCCCAGTCGGAGGAGACTTTGGGGCATTTTGCACTAGAGATTCTTCTGTTCTGTGAAATATCTTTTATTAAAACTGTTATTCACAAATCAAAGCAAAGTTGCCACCTGATTAAAACTTGATAAGATTAATTTCTTTCCAGGCTGAATGAATTTAATGACATAAGCATAAAGATCTGTCATTTTCCTCCTTAGGAATTTCCTCTTTTAATTTTACCACTGCAGCAAAGCAGGATAACAGCACCATTTCCTACCTGGACTTGTAGAAAGTTAGCAAAGTGATTCTCGGTATGCAGAATGATAAACAGATGCAAGGGAATTTGCACAGATTTAAAAGAGAGATTTGTGTTTCAGACTGAATGGCTGCACAGTGGGTATGGTTTCCAGATTCCTATAAGCTGGCAGGATTTTATCCATAGCCTTGAGTGCGTCTTAGGCTCATTTGAAATTTTTTTTAATGAAATATTCAAAATGAGATCATCCCGCCTGAAGAGCCGGCCAGGCTCAACGTTGCCACTTAGCACTAAGTATGTGACTTGTCTGTTAAAGTATATTGGCACAAATCTCCAAGAATTACTTGATCTTAGGAAAAGATGATAAATTTCAGACAGATGTTGTGGGCATTTTTAATAAAAAGGGGGAAACGTGTATGCTTCCCCCAGAGTACAGCCTATGTGAAGAATTCACAGCTGTGCTTTGAAATAAGTTGGGTATTTGACAAACGTCTCTCTGAAGGCTTGTCTGTTGCTAAGTTTTCTCCTGATACCAGTTAGCACCTCGGGGGCATGTTGCATGTAGAGTAGGTGAGCAGTCATTGCAAAACTGCCTGCATTATATGATGTATCCCAGCTGTCATGTACTCCTGTGTTAGGCTTACAGCTAAACACAGCTTTCCTTGATTGACACGTTGACGTTAGAGTTTCCTTTGCCTGCTGTAGCTTACTACCAGATTGTGAAGTTAGAACACTACCTGTAATGGCCTGGATCAATTCTGCACTCTGAACCAATGTACCAGTAGCCTTGACGCAAGGTGCTGGGTCACAGGATATGGAAACACTTGGATGATTGTTTTCAAAAGAGTTTAGAGTCTGTTTCTGCCCTTTTCTTTTAAAAGCAGTCTTTGCAGCCTGGCACAGCACACATGTACTTAATAATCTCAGCTCGTCTCTCTGTAAATAATTAATCAGAAAGGGAAAATAATATAAATCCTAGCTATCATATTGCTATTAAAATTGCAGAAGCATTAGTGCATCCAATAAGTATTGTTTCTGTAATTAGATAACCTTTCTGGGCTGTAACGGCATTAGAACAGGAGACATGAACATCTGTGTGGAGGCACCCATGCTAGGAAGGAGGAAGCTTCGTTTCATTCGGAGACTTGGATTTCTTTGCAGAGGAAATTTATTAGCCCAGCACAGGAGCAGAGATAATTCATGCCTCTCTTATCCAGTCTTTGACTCAAGCAAAGTCATTCTCTGAGAGCTGCCCTGCATGTATGGTGGTAGACATCTGCCTTAGCTAATTCAAGCTCAGGATCACTGAGACCCAAGTCAGCCCCAGCTGCACATCTCCGTGCTTCACTTGGGTGGTGACAGCCCCAGCTTTGACCTTCCTCTGCTGCACTCTCTGCTGGTGGGTAGGGACCCAGAGCTGGGCAGGCATCTGCATCCCCAGTATGGGTTTCCATTGCTGCACAGGTGAAAAGCTGCTTTCAACTCAAAGGAGATGTCCTCTGGAATTGTTCTTGAGCTGAAATAGCCATTTCCACAGACCGATGAGGTGGATCAGTGGCGGTGGATAGTGAGCTGAACAGCTGGGGACCTGCCAAGTCTTTTCCACAGATTTCTAGGTTTTTCCCCTTTGTTGCAGAACTTTCAGTCTTGAGGGAATGGAGTAGGTGAGGAGTACATTGTGATTGCTAGATTCTTGCTTGTTACTTAAACCCACGTTCTTTTGGGCAAAGATGGGCAAATATTAGATATGTGCCCAGCTGTGTGGCCTGCATCACTCCTTTCAGACTGCAACGTGCCTATTAGCAGCATCTTAACATTGAAAGGGCATAATACATAAACACAATTTATTTTTTGCATAAATGATACATCCTTTTTGCTGAAATGCTGATAAAATCCTATCACTGCTGAAATTCTGTAAGAATGGCATTTGCAGTAATACCAAATAATTCAGGCTTTTGCTCTCAGTTTGAAGTCATAGTACTCATGGCAGACAACCAGGCTTTTGTATGTGGGTACAATACTATAAAATAATTATGCAGAGTATTCATCCTGTTGAAGAAGATGCATGAGAGCTTTTTTACAATGTGTTTGCTAGGCAACTTGGACTTTCCCTGCAGGGGCATACATGGCCTGCACCTGGCTTTCTCTTCTGGAGAGACCTGGATTCAATTCTGGTTTACTCTAGACTACACATGGAAAGGATTCTTGCTCGGTCACCGCTCTCATTGCTGCATATTTTATCCATATGGCAAAGCCAACATATAGTTAGTGGAAATTAGGGTATTCCTATCGCCCAGATCCAGGACTGGATGAGAACAGACCATGTTGTCCAGGACAGAGACATATGGACAGATGCTTTAGGAGCATCTTATTTAGCATTCATCAGGTTTATACAGCATAAGACTCAGTTCTACTGACTTGTAGTCTCAAAAGTGTGAAGGTTCTCCACAGATTAATTTAAACTGGATTTTTTCAGAGGGCATTAAAGAGAGATTAGGTATCAATCCCATTACATTTTAATGGGAAACAGACGCTTTTCTTTCTTAAGTTCCTTTGAAAATCTAACACTTAAAGACCAATCGGTGAAACAATTTCAACTGGACCGTATCTTTGTTGCAAACAATTAGCTGAGGCTTGGGGCTTTTATTCAAGTGCCTAAATCACTCTTAAATGATTTGAAAAAAACCTTTGTGTGTCCTGCCATGATGGGTCAGCTTCACAACCCTTGCTCTTATTCAAACATAGCTGCTAGAGAGAATTAAACCCCCAGATAACCTGACCCCCAACAGAAAATATTGTTTCCCTTTTGCTTTCTCTGGGGAAAAATGACTGCAAAATTCTGGTTTTGATAGAAATTCTCAAACCAGCCAAACCACCCCATCACTGATGGAGAGGGTGGTCCATGTCTCCTCTCTCCCTTCACTACTGTTTGAAAGTTCCGTAGGGCTGCCGGGCAGCTGTCTTTTGTCCACATCCAGGTCATTTCAAGATTTCTAAGTTGGCCAGGTCTTGCTTTTCTTTTCTTGCCTGCTGACCTTTCCTTTGCAAACATCCATGTGTGCATGCACTTTTGCTGTTAACAAATGAAGACTGAAGAAATGCAGGCAAATAAGAATAAGCAAAGCAGGGGGACAGGGGAGAATCTGCCTATACTAACAATTCCAGTACGCTTTATTTTTCTTTAGAGCATCTGATGCATGAAGCTGGTCAATGGTCCAGAAACCAGTTAAAGATGTTATACAGGATGAGGACTCAAAATGAATCATTAGCTCTCTATATTGCGAGCTCAGTGCTTCTTCCAGTCAGGTTAATGCTGAGGTATGGAGAATCTGCTTTCTTACTGGGGCAGTGCAGCAAGTAGTCTGCCCTGCTGGTGTGCATGGTTTTCACTTGTAAAACACTCCGACTCCGTCACATTAGTCACAGCTACAGGTGCATTGTAAAGGAATATGTGCTGGAAATGAACTGTTGAAATGATTCATTCATTTGTTCACATTAGTTGATGAACTGATTTTCAACATGGAAATCCATATATACGTGGGTTTTGATTTGCTGTTAGTAAATGTTTCCTCTATATTGATGTTTAAAATAAAATTAATACTAATATTGGTTGAGAGTGATAACAATTTAATTACTCCTGTTACAAGAAGAAAAGAACTATAGTGTGTAATCTATGTATTGAATTTAAAGTGGAATAAAGTACGTCAATTTTATATTAGAATTAATTCATCAATTGTAATATCTCTTTCCAAAATGCTGTTTTCAATGACTCTTGATTCCAAACCTGAAAAGTCTGCATTTGTTTATCTCTTGATATTGTATCCATTGAACTTTGCCTTCTGAGGTTGTGGTTATATTACTTCCTTATTTTTCCTACTCCTAATCTGAGAGTGAATGCTTTTTAGCTGATTATAAGAAACTAATTATAAAATACACTTCTTTCTTTTTTAAACTTACAGTTGATATAACACAAGCATAAAGTGGGCTCTATGCTAAGAGCATACAGAAAATAAGGTGTTAGTTTGCCACACCTGTGACTCCTTAGCAGCATGTGTTGCCAATTTACTCAATGACTTACATAGGTACCTGAAGGCTGCATCCTTCAAGTAGGGCAGAAACAGTATAGAGGGGTTATTTGGTGTTTGGGGGTATATAGTTGCAGTTAAAGTGTTGTGTCATCTGTATGGTCTTTCTAACTGTTATGTTGCATAGCTTCTTAAGAGGAAAATTTGAGTAATTGTAGGCTAGGAACATCTAATGTTGGACATCTCTGCTAGCAAGAAGCTGTGACCCCAGCGGACTGATACGGACCCTGGGGCTTCTGTAAAATCTTCTGGTTACAGAAGCAGTGTTTTCACTGTGCTTGGCCTTGCAGGTATGTGCCAGTGTGGTTTGTTCAAAGTGGCTTTTGGACTGGTGGACTTTGCTAAGTAATGTTTGCATCTAATTTCAAGTGTAATTTCTTTCCATGGTAATCAGGGCCGTCCTCCAGTGTGTGTTGAAGAAGATGACCTTGGCTACGACCAATCTGAGTTTTCTCTGCAAGGGTGCTTTGTTGCTTTATATAGCTAAGGGCATGTAGGAGAGGTTTTGAGAGCATTCTGGGCTACAGTTCCTGGGGATGGGAGGAGCAGCTAAGCCTAATGGGAATCATGTTGGGTGGGTGTTCAGTGAAAGTGGGGGCACTATGAAATACTTGGTGTCCAGAGCAGCACTGATCAAGCATGCCCTCATGTTCTAGGAGATTCCTGTACATGCATGTATATATATTTATGTATCTGTATGCCTGATCTGTTTATGTGAGTTTATGTGTTAAAGATGGCATGGTCTGTAGCTGGTGGTTTTAAGTCTGGGTTGAGCAACTGCATCTGGAGATAGAGCAAGGACAAGTTACTTTATAAAGACTGGCCTGGCCCTGGGTATATCCCCAGGGATTTACATATTTGGTCTCCATCTGTTTTACTCAGAAGATGCTTTCTGAAGTGAGTCAGAACAAATCTTTGGGCTTACAGACACCATCAGCTGTTAATGCTGTAGAGTACATTGGCAGGTAAAACTCACTCGGATCCTTACTTGTGTTTGCAAGTAGGAGCGTGTAGAGCTGTGGCCACAGGGAGCTCATGTGTAGCACCGATTGCTTTATGCCTGCTGACTGTAGCATGTGGCCACGTGGGATGGGATCAGAGACGTCTATATCACCTGTGGAGGGTTTCATGTTTGTAACTGAATGGACTGCAGAGAAGTAAAACCAGACTGAGCAGCATGGCATGTGACAGCGGGATGGGTCTCTGATGCTACTGCCAGGCAGCAGGTTTGCCCACATGCCATGCAGCAATATAGACTCAGCCACAGTATACTGTGTGTTGGTGCATGGCAGTTTACATCAGATCAATATGTATGTGTATTTACTCTCTTCAGTTCATATGTATTAGTGCCCATACTCATTCAAGCAGAGCACTGCATCATATAGGTATGTTCAGGTACTCCAGCACTGCACAGAACTGCCACTGCAGTGCTGATGTGTGAACATGAGCTGGGGTCTTGCTGGTGAATAAATCTGCATTTTTCCTAACTCAAATTCCCTGATAAGTCTATTAGCCTCGAATCTCTTTCTCCCTCACCCCTCCCCTTTCCCATTGTACAATGCAGGCAGCCCTTCATCATGGCACTGAGAATTATTTTCTTGTTTTAAATCTCAGTTTGAAAATGTCAAAGTTCAGATTTTTGAGAGAGAAGTCTGGGTGCTAAAAGCAAGAATGTTCTTCTAATTAGAGTTATGCCCTCGAGCAGTGAGAAACCATTATGTTTTTATTCTTCCTCTGTACTTGTTCCAAAACCTTTTACATGATCAGACTAAAAGGTAAGTGCAAATGAATAAGGAGCTAAAGGAGTAAAGCAGATTCATAAAAAACCCAGGGAGAGCTGCAAGTCTTGCTATTTTATATTTATGAAATAAATGACATTTTAGTCTATGCTGCTGTTTCTAGAGACAAGATATTTGAAAAGACCATTTCCCTACCAGAACCCTGTGCTTTGGGTACTGCATGTGAAGCTAAACACTGTTAGTATTGCATCTATTTAAATCATTTTTGGTAACTTGATGTGATAGGTGACATGATGTTTCAGCAGCGAGGCTGAAGAAGATGCAGCTCTCCATTAGCAAGCCCTGACACAGCTCTGTGTGCAGCAGTGGGTGTCATGCCCCTCTGGGTGTCCAGAGCTTCTCCCCCTTGCAGCACAACGAGGGAGAAATCATTTACTCCTTGTCTTGGTTTACTGCTGAGTGGGCTTTAAACCTTAGTTATTGTAAAGAATTTTGGGAATGAAAGACATTGGATTACTTGTAGAAGTTACTGGAATAAAAAATAAAAGGAGACTGGGGGGAGGGAGTGAGTACTTAAAAAACCCCAAACCACAAAACCCACACCTGCAATGCATTGTTTTCCCAAAACATTAGCAGAGTCTCTGATTACTTTTCTTTGTCGGATACTGTGGTACCCACAGCAATGGCAGTGTCCTGCTAGTGAATGGGTGATAAATGTGTTTGCCTTTAGAGATTTTGTCCTGAGTCTGTATCCCTTTTGGCAGTGGGGATACACATGACTGTCCCGAGATGCCAGCACTGTGTTGTGCTTGAACAGCTGTAGCTAGGGGTGGCAAACACCATACATCACCTGCATGAGCCTATGTACCAAAGCCCAATTTGTGTCACGTAACTGTGTGGTCCCTTCCTGGCTTCTGCTCCAAGCATTGTGAGCCTGGCTCTGGGGAAGTACCAGTCTGAGCTTTCCCCCATATTCATCAGCTCTATTCACTCACCCTCTGTGTAAGCTGTTTGCACCCAGCGGTGTTTGTTGAGTGCACAAGATAGAGCCCCCAACATAGGCACTTGCAGATCCATTCCTGCGTAACTTATATATATGTATTACATGAACGATGCATCAGCCAATGTGTGAATCTTTGGCAGGCAGGAAACTTCGAGATAACAGAGGGGGAAAAATACAACAATCTCACCTTTTCTGGCTTATGTTTTTCCTGATAAATATTCTTGCAGGAAGCGTTATAATGGAGAATGTTGTTTGATGCGAGATACAAAAATGGGAAGGTGCTATTGTGAAGAGCAAAGTACTTCATTCACCCTGTTCCATCTCTGCTGCGAGGCTGTTCTCTGGGATAGTGGGGTGAAATGCCTTATTTTCAGAGGTATCTGGGGCTTTATTTTCTTTCTGCAGGCTTATGATTTAACATGGGCTAGTGCATGGCTCCATGTTGGGCTGCCTTGCGGGGCTCGTAACCCTCAGGCTGGGAGTGGTGCTCTCTGTTAAATCTCTGAAATAGAGGAGGAGGTGAAAGCTGCACCTGTGTGTTTATCTTTCAGTGCATTGGGCAGTGGGAGTTCAAACCCATGGCTAGATACTCTTGAGTATGGTTCACATGCATGGCAGAGTCAGTTGATTTGGAAGCCAAGCATGCTGTGACACCAGAGCAAGGCTGGCCCATGGTGTGCTGGAGACCTGACTGGAGCAGATACCCCTGTCACTTGCAGTGTGATGCAGACTGGGGTGACTCTTGCTGGAGGACCTATTTGCAGAGACAAACTGACTGGAGGCTGCCAGCATATCCTAGCCATAAGGCAGTACCACTTTGGGAAGTATCATCTTGGCATTAAGGAGACCTGCAGCTAGTCCCTGGTGAATCAAGGCTGCGTTTGCTCTGACCTTCAGGCTTTCTCTGTGCCCACAGGAGTGTGGTGTCAGTGGGTGACTGGGATGGACTCAGCCCTGGCAGTGCTGCTGGCTGCTTCAGCTTCACTGCTGCTGCAGCAAACAGCTTAGAGGGGGTTTCTGAGTTATGGTACCTTCTTTTCCAGGATCCACTAAGCCAAATCATCTCATTAGAAGGATGCATGGAAAAGATGCATCATAGCTGTAGTTTTGCACCTGTGGTTTGAACAACAGCTGTCTTGTATCCAGAAGCCTGTGTGTGTCTGAGACCAGATTTTCTCTTGCAACAGAGAATTCAGGAGGATGAAAGGGACCATGAAGAGGGTGATTTAATGGAGCACTGATAAAGTCTGACTAAAGAAAACAGACTTCTGTTTTGATTTTCTCTTGTTTTAGCTGGTTCATTAAAAGTGTTTTATTTACTTTAAAGGTTTTGTATTTATTCCTGACACAAGGGATGGAGTGAGGGAGGGCAGAGAAACCAGAAACATTTTGATAGCAGTTGTTGTCTGTCTAGATGCCAGCTTTCTTCAGGGAAAATCTTAACTGGCATGCTAGCTTGTTGAGTCTTGAATAATAAATAATGAGGTGCAAGGTGGACAGATGGGTGATGGATGAGTTTTGTTAGGCTTAAAGGGAAGAAAATTTCCTTTTCTTTTACTGACTTTCTTGTTTTTTAAGCCTGATTCAAACAAACCAGAACAAGATCATCAGATGGAAAGAAAAAAATCCCCATCTTCCCTTTAAAATGCTTTCTTCAACCCAGTTGAAATGAAACTCCAAAGTCTGCTGTGTTTAAGGTCATTGTGTCCCCCTATGCAGCAATGCTGGGGATCCAGCTGCCCCAGGTGTTAAAAGATGAAGCAGAGGATGCTCGCAGAAGGTGCTCTCCCTTGCTGACACTGTCTTAATTTTCTTTCTTCTTCTCCTAATAATGAACCATTTAAGCCTGGTAATGACTTGGGCTATGGATGGCAGGGCAATAACAGGTAGAAATGGGCCTCTGTTTATTTTGACAGGGATCATCTCTTGGGAAGGTGTTTATTGTTGGTTCTTGTTTCCCACTGTGCTGGCAGTCACCTCTGTTCTCTGCTACGTAGCATAAATGTCAGGATTTTATGGCTTGGATTTTTACATTCCCCATTTTTGAAGTGATTGAGGATTATTCCTGGCAAATCGGGCTGTGAAGGGCTGGGTATTTTCTGTGACATTGAAATGACCAAAAGGATGTCATGCTGTACCTGTGTGGGGCTGACTGTGTGTCCCTGCATCCCACCACCAGCTCGGTTTCCCAGTTGCTCTGCCAGGACATGGGTCAGCCATGGCATGCCAGCAGCAGTTGAGCTGAGAGGGGGAGGTAGCAGGATGAAGCTCCTCTGCCTCTGTTCTGCTGTGAGATGTTAAATCTGTCTCCTGGCTCTTTACACTGGGTAGCAGTGCTGGAGTGTTCACTGTTTCCCTGGGGGATTACAGGAGTCAAAGATAGGTTAAACGAATGAAGTTTGATGGCCTAAATAGGAGCTTAAACTGCATGATCAAAGTCCCTCTAATGCTGCTGCCAACTTGTCCTCTGCAGTATCTCCTGAGTCAAGTCAATCCCCTTCCCCAGGCAGTAACTTCAATTCTCACCAGTAGATGCAGCTGGCTGTGTCCTTAAAACTTATCCCCAGAGACCCAGCCCAGGCCTTTGGTTTGAGTGCAGCCCAGGGCTCTGCTGCTTTCATCTGTGCTCTAGCTCTGCATGCTTGTGATCCGGATGGTCCTGCTGCATTGGCACCAGAAAGCATGAGCCACCCGGGAGACAAAGATGAGGATGTATCTCTGGAACGGCTCTGTTATTGAGGTATTTGTGTAGTCTCCTACCATCAAGCTTGAAGTGCACCTGTTTGTAATGGGGGTGCTTATCAAGCTCTTTGTGGGCACACAGTGACCTGGGGGTGAGACACCCTGGCTTGTCCTCTCCCCTTGCTAGTGACCCTCACCAGTTCCATCCCAGGGGCTATCAAAGTATTGAAACACGTGGACTCTGGGTGACTCTTCTGAAATGCTGTCTCATGCAAACTGCATAAGAGAGCACTTAATCTTTCAATTAAAAAGCCAACTATAGAAGAGGCTGTCTCAGCTGCTCTGCCTTGATAAGAAGGAAAAGCTTTACAACTTGCTGTCAAGTCATAACTCCTTCATGCACACACAGGCCTACTCTGCCAAAAGCAGGCAGAATTGCAGAGAGAAAACCTCCCATCAGTTTCATCTCTTTATTGAAAACTATCTTGTCTGACAGCGAGTCTTTTGAAGATAGATGTTTCCCACCTGTAGAACTCGCCTAGGACTGACAGCATCCCATTGCTGTTGCCTGAGGTCTTTCCTGCATTCCCTTGCTGAGTCTTGCAGTCTGAGATTCCCTTTCTGCTCGTGTCTATTGAAATATGAAAAATAAAGAACAGACCTTCAGAGCACAGGTCTGGCTGTTAATCCCAAGCACATCGGTGTTTAGGCATCAAAGGCTTAATCATCCACTATTTATCCACTGCTGGGAGAATACAATGTTTAAGTTGATGGCTACAGAGGAATTCCTACAAGTGTTTCTCCCCTTGTAAACATTTAGGATGAAGGGAAGTAACTGCTTTAGGTTATAATAAAAAAACTTGCCTTGGCCTCCTGGGTTACTGATCAGGAATTCCAGTTGTTTGAGGAATGCGTCTAATCAGCTGAAGTAGCAAGTGCTGTGTCAGAGGATTATTCTAGGAAATAAGTATTACATTTGATTATGACATTGATTTCTCACTTATTAAATTCTAGCCGAAGAAGGTGCCAAAGAATATTATTTCTATCCAAAAGTGTTTTGTTGCAGGCAGCATTTGTGCTTGCTAAGCCTTCTCTTAAGCTGATGGTTATCCTTTAAGAACAGTGTTCATTGACTGAGGTGAAGGCAGTGGTATGCTCTGCTGAAAAGAGGGAAGCCCAGGCATTTATAATAGCTTTTCTTTGCTTCCTGGTGATGCCCATGCACAGGTACCCAGAATCATAGAATCGTTTAGGTTGGGAAAGAACTTTAAGGTCATTGAGTTAACCTTTCACTGCCAAGTTCATCACTAAACTGTGTCCCCAGGCACCATATCTATGTGTCTTTTAAATACCTCTGGGGATGGTGACTCAACCACTTCCCTAGACAGCCTGTTCCAGTGCTTGGCAACCTTTTCAGTGAAGAAATTGTTCCTAATATCCAGCCTAAATATCCCCTGGTGCAGCTTGAGGCCCCATTGCGTGTTACTTGAGAGAAGAGATGTTCCAAGTGCCAGACTGCCTAGTGGCACAGGACTGCTTTATGTTGGTGATTTTGAGCTTTGGAAAACTTTCACAATTGTTTAGTGGAAGAGTTTGTTTAATAAATGGAAGGAATAAGGGTCTGCCTTCAAGTACAGGCAAAGCCTGGGAAGCCTGAGCCAGGCTCATGGAATAGGGGAAAACTGTTCCCAGAGGCACAGGGTATCTGGTAGAAAGAAAATATTGATTAATGCAAGTTTAAACAAGCAGCTAGATACTGCTCCTTTGATAGTATTTGTAGAAATAGAGGATGGTTACTGTAGAAGTGATTTAACAGAGGCTTTTGTGAGCGAGCCTCCTTTCCAGAACCTCCATGAATGTTACTCAGTGGCTTCTAATTCTCTACAATACCAAAGGAATCATAAGTTTAGTGTGGGCTAAGGTGTTTCTGCTGGGAAGATCCCCCGTCTTATCCACAAAGGAAACCTGTGAATTGATTCTGATTCGGTAAAAGTCAGTATCTGTGTGAACATATGTGCTCATTGTGTGTGCGTGAGTGCACGTGAATACCTTAGAAGCCTCAGTGGTCAAGTATATAATTATTCTGAAACCCCACCAAATGACTATGATAACACCACTGATGATCACAGTGCCATGCAGAGTTTAGTCTTCTAGAGGTTCCTGCTGAAGGCTATGATCAGGTATTACATGCCACCTGAGCATCAGTACCAGCCCAGGTGTGTGCTCTTTGCCCACGGCAAGAGGGAGGCGTTTTAATTTCAAACCTAGTACTGACATAAGGGAGGATTAGCAGATGCTGACTGTGCTAACCTTCCTGCACATCCCTGGGGGTATTCCAAGCCCTCTGCCTATGACCTGGCTGGTTCACATCAACCTGTAAAATCCTGGACACTAAGAGGTTAATTAGCTGCCTCCTACCCACCAACTAAAGGCTGTGTGCTGAAAGAAGGAGAGACCAGAAACCTGGAATGTGGTGATCTCCTTCTGAACGGGCTAATCGATAAACATTAATCTATTATGCCAATTAAATGCTTAGAGAAGGTGAAGCACTATGTATCTAAGTGCCAGGTGTTGTGGGAAACCTGGGTCATTGCAATATCAAAGGTGCCATCTGATGGATGGGAGATTAAACAGAGGTCTCTACTACACGGGCTCATTAAGGATTTTGTAGCATTTTTCATGACTGAGATCTTCCCTGGGAATTGAAGGTGAACTCCTGATCGAGATTTGAGCTGCTTTTTTATTTTCAGCTTCTGGTCGGCAAAAATTGGATGCGATGCTGAAAACCCGCATGAGCTATGAAACACACTAACCTGAAGTAACAGATGGTAAAACAATAATGATGGATCCAGTCAACAATAATTTCCTGTCCTACAATTTCTTCTGGCTGTGGCACTATACTACAAGCTGAAGGGCTGAGCTAATTTCCGGACTGTACCACAGTCTTCCTGTATGATGTGAGATGGGATCATACAGGACCACGCTCTTCATTTTGGATCCCTGGCTTGATTCCCCTGAGGTGATTTTGAGATGATTGTTCTTCCAGGGCTTGCACTGGCTGTGCCTGTGGCTGGACTTGGCCCTCAGGCTTAGCAGAGGGCTTGAAGCTCAGCTCGCAAGCAGCCAGCTCAGCAGCCCTGAGGGATGCCCAAGTGCTCTGGAGCTCAGATCCTGTGTGATTTGGTCATCATGACACAGAAGAGAGCCTGAGCCAAATCCCTCTCTAGGTCTAGGCTAGTCCTTAGCCAGAGAGGAAGGCTTTCAGTCAAACCAGAAACCAGTGCCTAGCCCCTGAAAGTGGAGGCATCCAGGGCTAATGCTTTTTGTAGGCTGGAAAGAGAATGAAGCCCCACCTCCTTTACAGCAGCATAATATGGCCAAGTTCATAACATTTATTAGGTAGTGTTAAGCTATACTATTGAAACACCTGCAAATGAGGAAACCATGTACAGGTGGCCACTTAATAGGCTTTGTTACCAGGCTGCAATACCTGACCCCAAGCGCAGATGCTGCTTTCCTCAAGCAGCTGTGCTGTGCAGCTCTGCTTTCCACTATGGAAACCTTCCCCACCTTCTCCAGCTGAATTTCAGCTTCTTGAAGTCTATGTGCTTCTTCCCCTCCACCCCAGCCCTGTTCCCAAGGTATTATCATTTCCACAGTTTGTTGTTTGGCAAAGCAGGCTGTGGTGCCTGTCATCCTTTGTGTGTGCTTTGTCTTTGTGCCAGCTCACATCCCGAGGAACTGCAAAGTGGCACCCGCGCTCTCTGTCTCACAGCAGGCATGTTTTGCATTTACTGACACATGGGGAGTGACTGACTAATACTAACATGAAAACAATTCTGACAGAACAAGGGCTTGATGCAGGGGGGGGGGAAATCTCCAGGAAAACAGAGCGTGTTCAGCATATGCTATTGCTTTCACCAGTTCAATAAATATTTATTGCATTTCTTATAATAGTTTCTCCAGTGTAAGCTTAAGTGGAAGAGAGCATAAGGAGGAGTTTAGGCAGATAGTTTGGTTTTGTTTAAAAAAAACACAAAGAAACAAACCCAGAATGGGGTCCCCATCCAAGCATACCAGCAGAGGTTCCTCACAATTTAAATGAGAAGATATTCCAGATTTCTCCCTCTAGTGTAGATAAGGGGGGAATAGGGGACACAGCAGCTACCCAGCCTCCTCTGCGTTGATTTGGTACTTGGGGTGTGTATGTATGGGGGAACCTTCATCCGATAAATGCTGATATTGGATTAAACCCTTCATCATTAGAGCTTGAACACTTAAAAAGTAAACCTGTGGTTAGGAAAAGGCAGTAACTGAAGTAGTAGTAACAGACAGTGTGCATCGGTTAAAGACAAAGAAAAGATGCTTGATCTGGTGGGAGTAAGTGTAAAAATCCATAGGTCTCATGTTGACTGGTTATTCCACTGGATTGCTTTTCCCTGGTCACCTCTCCTTCATTTCTGCAGCTGACTGTTGGACCTGATTTTCCCTTTTTTTCTTGTGGCTCTACCCACTCTGCTTGCCTTGGTTGAGCTTTTAAAGCCCTGCTCCTTGCATTTAACGAGAGTCTTCAGGCTGTTTGGAATTTGTCATTTTTAATGCTGCTTTTTGGCAGTAGCATCCATGTTCTGTGACATTTCCCTTTAATTTAGAGCCACTTTGGAGCATCTGTAAATGGTTATGAGATAGGAATTTTAATTGTTTTAATTATATTTCTATCTTTCACAACCCCCCTCTCTCCAATGGGCCTTCTTACATTGCATCAGAGAGAATTTTCTTCGCCCCAATACATTTTTCAGATACTGACGTCTGGAGACATTCATCAAAGAATAACTTCTACTAGAAACCAGAAATCCATTAATGAAGCTGGAACTATTTGCATAGTAGAAATTATACTTTATAACCTTTAAGGGCAAAACTCATGTGATTGATGTAGAATACAATTATAGTTAATGGTCAGGGTGCAGGGGTGTTAAAGCCTGTTGTTTTTCAGATCCACGTTCCATCTCTGGCACGCTGGGGCCAGTGCTGCTTTGCAGGGAATGGGAGATGGAGGAGGCTGTTCCAAATAACCCTGCTGAAGGGCATCATCTGCAGTGCACATGAAACCTGAAGGCACAGAGGCACCTAACATGCACTGGAGAGCAGCACTTCGTAGCAGCTAAGCTTTGCATTGCATCAAGGCCTGTAGAAATGCAATGGCATTTATCTTGGTTCTGTAGGGAAAAAAAAGCTGTGTTAGGAAAGAAGGGAAACAATGAGGTTTGCTTCAGACTTGAGTGTCTAATACAAGGCTGCTTTCACCTCCCTTTGTGAAGGGCACAAGGAGACTCTAGGAGAAAAGGTAGTCTGTAGTGGCTGTGGATAAGACAGGCTTTTTTGGAAAGTTCAGGAATTTCACGTGTCCCACAAAGACGGGTTGTTGTAAGCAAGCAGGATACAGCCCAGAGGTCACTGGAAAGAGGAAACATGCAAAGTTGACCAAGATGCTGATGCTGTGCCCCGCAGGGAAGCTGCCTAGGGCAAATCAGGGCTAACTCTATTAAAACAGCTAGTTTTCTACCAGCATGGAGGAGGTAGCTAGGAATCGGACCTGTGTGTCTGTCTTTTGCCCTGTGATGCAGAAGGGAGCTCAGCTCCCTCCCTGCAGCTGCCCTGCTGCTGCAGTCCCAATGGGAGCCCACCAAACAGGGTCAGCTAATCCAGTTGAGCTCCCAGCTGAGGAAGGCTTATGGCCAAGTGATGGGCAAACAAATGCAATCAAGACTTACCAAGTCCCCAAGTTATCCAAGGGGATAACATGGTAAGTCTTGATTGTGTTTGTGTGCCTGTGTAATTGAGTGAGCAGGATGCCCTCTGGATTCATAGCAGATTCTGACCTTTTGTGCTGAAGTAGGTGGTGTTTCTACAGTTTGGAGCTTCTTCTATCCAGCATGTAGTGTTAGTTCTGTGGTGCCAGTATCCAAGGAGGGTTAGTGCTGAGATCTTTAAGTCTGTTAAAGTACTATCTCAGGACACATAATTGCGTTACTATAGAGCTGCTCCTTTTTAATCTCCATGCTTTCTGCTCTTGGGTACTACCCATTGGGTTTTCAATCATCTCCAGCACTTGGGTTCTGGCCTTTGTCCAAACAAATATACTTCTAATTCAACATAACATAAAGGCATAGCAGTATCTCCTGTGTCCCGGGTGAAGGTGGAGCGCTGAGCTCTGGGGAAGCAGATGGATATTGCAGAGTCTGTGTGTACAGAACAGAACGAGAAGAAAAGCAAACCTGTGTAGAGTAACCTGAGCTATTTAGGGGACCTCTTGTTTGGTAGAGCTGGCCACTCAATCCTTTGTACTTCCGTGAAAGAAATATTAATCCTAAATTCCTCTTCTTTCAAATATGCAAAACAGGAAGCAAGCCATGAGGACTGCTCTGTTTTATGAGTGGGATTGAAAAGCAAAGTCCCCTCCTTCACATAGGATTAAGAAGGGAGCAGAAGACACCTGCATTTCACCACATGCCAATGCAGAACTTGGGCTGCTGGGTGCAAGCACAGTGCTGCAAAGGAGGGGGACGGAGCCTGGCACATTTCTCTGCAAAGGTGCTGTGTGTGTAGGAGGACACTCAAGTTCTGTATTCCTTAAAGGATTTCTGGATTATGGGGTCTGTTTTTCTGTTTTTAAAGGGATCCAAGTTTCTAAGCTGAATTTTCTTTCAGATGTTTAACTGATAGTGATGGCAGCAGAGGAAATCAAAGGAGGGAATTATTGTTTGTGCATCTCAGCCATTCTTGTGACTGCCTTTATCTGAGAGGACATTTCTGTTCCTTAAAGCCACATTTAACACACACGTAAAACCTTTTCGGCAGGTGGGATCTGTGCTGGTACTTGGATTTTTGGATTTCTCTGTGACAGATGGAGTCTTTGTCCCTCTCAGACCTGGGACTTTGCGCTTGCGTTCTGTTTTCAACTGTCTTTTTATTTATTGCACATCAAAGGGAAACGACATAAAGGAAGCAGGAAAAAGGAATATTTAGTTGTTTTTCTGAGGAAGAAAAGAATTTAAACAAAGACCTTCCATCAGTGCTTCGTGAGATCACGGTCATCTTCATATGTTCTTGCAAGCTAATTGCCTTTAACCAGAGCATGCTACACTATCAATGTAGGCTTTCTATTTAGAGTTGCAGGGTTCTGCCTACCAAAGCATTTGACCTGAGAAATTACCATTGGTAATGATAGAGGACAATGGCTTTATATCCTTGTAGATGATGATCACTATATTTAAAACTCAACCACTGCCAGTTTTTATCTACTCACCGTGTAAGATATCCTGGCTCAGACTAGCCCAAACATGTAAGTGTTTCAAAGAGAAAGGGCTCCTTGCTATGCAGCCTGTTTGCCTCTGTATGCTCTTTAGTCATGCTTGTAATTGGACTGGGAACACTTTGTGCTGGACTTGCCAACCTTAGATGAATACCAGGCCTGGAGGGGCCACTTGATAACCAGACACTTCACAACTCTGCAAATTCAGACTCGCACAGTTCAGGGTATGGCCTGGAATTCTGTGCGAGTCAGCTGTGAAGAAGGTGGCGATGCCTGTAGCTCTGGTTAAATCAAAACGTATGGAAAAGGCAGGGCACAGCTCTTCCTCCCGCACTCCCTCCCTCTCTGCTGCAGGCCTGATTTCATATTCCAAGCATCCCTGCACCTGATGCCTCCGTGGTGTGAGTGGGAGTTCAGTGAGTTAGTTACAGAGCAGCCTTGACCAGGAGGCAGAGCGAGCCCAGTGTACCCACCTCAGACAGCAGAGCAAGCCCTTCTTCCCCAGGTACCTTGCCATGTTGTTTTCATTAGCCACCCACTCCAAAAATAAATAGAACTTAAGATTTGCTGGCCAGTTCAGCCAGGAGTGCAGCTTTCCCTGAGAAAGCAAATCAGCTCATATGCAGAAAGTTATGAGATGGAAGATAAGAAGCAAGATGCTTAAATCAGGATCCTATTCAAAACTAAGCCTGTGCATGATTATTCTTTGTCTTACTGCTCCTGGAGGATGTTTAGAGGACGCTAATGACTTGTCTTTCAGTCGGAGAGATCCCAGAGCAAATTGTAGGTTGTACACAGTATGATATATCTATTCTGCAGTCAAAGACATGCCTAGACGAGTCTGAGGCATGTTTCATCTGTATTACAGTGCCATTAGGTGGCATAGAAAAATAACAATTTGTCAAGCTTCCACTTTGCACTGCGCATGAGCTAATCCATGAGCCCAATGCAGGCTACTGCCCTTCACCCTGTGCAGCCGTGGTTGGATAGCTGTCCTGTGTTCAGCAGTAGCAGTCATTTTTCTCCTTAGTAGCTGGTGCAGTGCTGTGTTTTTGACTTTCGGCCTGGGAACAGCGCTGATAACACCGATGTTTTCAGTTGCTGCTCAGTAATGTTTAGTCTGACCAAGGACTTTCTGAGTTTCATGCTCCGCCAGGGAGGAGAGGAAGCCGGGAGGAAGCAGAGACAGGACACCTGACCCAAACTGACCAAAGAGGTATTCCATACCGCAACACGTCATGCCCACTGTATAAACTAGGGGCAGTTACCCAGAAGGGCTAGATCACTGCTCGGTTGGGCTGGGTATCGGTCGGCGGGTGGTGAGCGGTTGTATTCTCTTCCCTTGTTATTTCCTGTATCATTATTATTATTGGTGGCAGCAGCGATTTGTGTTATACCTTAGTTACTGGGCTGTTCTTATCTCAACCTGTGGGAGTTACATTCCTTCTATTCTCCTTCCCATCCTTCCAGGAGCGGGGGGAGGAAGGGGGGGGGGAGTGAGCAAGCCGATTATGTGGTTCTGAGTTGCTGACTGGACTTAAACCATGACAACAGCCTATGCAGAGCTTTAGGTATCACAAAATGATTTGAGTTGGGAGGGAACTTAAAGACTATCTTGTTCCACTCCCTCTCCTTCTCCTGACACACGCAGGGACACCTTGCACTGGACCAAGTTGCTCAAAACCGTGGCCAACTTTGAACACTTCCAGGGATGGGGCATCCACAACTTCCTTGAGCAACCTGTGACAGTGCCTCACCACCCTCATGATAAAGAACTTTTTCCTAATATCTAATCTATATCTACACCCACACCCAAGTTTAGACTTTGGTAGGTGTGTGCATGCAAGTTGAATCTGTATTTGTGATGCTGGGGTACAGCTATCGATGGGGTGGGTGTTCCAGCCAACACTGAAATGCAGCCATCTCTGGGGTGAAATGAACAGGTTAGTTTTTCAACCGAAAGGCTTAGTGGCAAATAAGTTTTCATTTGGTGGAGATTAGCAAAGAAAATTAGAATTGCTCAGATAGCAGTAACTTTCTGGAGTTGGATTCTTCCTCTTGCAGAAACTACCCTGTAAATAACTGATTAAGCCTTCGGTCTTGAGTATTCTCTAAGATCTTGTTGTTCTTTCCCCTTTCGCCTCCAATCTGATCAACCCAGCAGAGTGGGTCGTAAAGTGATGCTGGTGAAGTGACCCTCTGGTATAGGGAGCAACTCTTTCTATCCTGGAGTCCAAGTCTGAGTTTCATTGACAGTCTCAGTTGTAGTACTGATCCAGCCAAACAGCTTAGCCTATGAGGTCTGGTGGGATCACAGGCAGAGACAGTGAGAGGAACAAGTAGGCTGAGTATTGTGGTTTCCACAAAACAAGTCTCACAACTCTGGATAATTGAATAGATCTTCCCTGTGCTTATTCCAGTTTTGTGAGTTTGAGAGATACACTTTAAAGTGCTTCATTTTACCCCCAATTAACTTTAATTCATCTTGTCTTGAGCTCTTGAGAATGGAAACCCTGCCAGATTGGTCGTCTTAAGTCCTTTTCAAAAAAAAGGCAAAAAATGGGAGGGTCACACTGATTGCACCAAATTCTTTAAAATAAGAGCATTCGAGTGAACCATTACATTTTCACCTCTATGGAAATGAGTCTCTGTGCAAAGTGGAGAGCCTGACAAGTGATTATTACTTTCTGTGCAACATAATGGCCTTGAAGTACCATAGGAGAAAAAAAACCCTATCGCTTTAACTCATTCAGTTGGTAGGCTCTAACAAGTAATATCAAATGTGCCTACCAGAAATTCAACATTCTGGGGGTAAGCTACCGTCATCCCATTTTGCATTAAAACTAGGATGTATTGGGTATTACTGCAGTTCTAGTTTCCCACAAAGGCATAAAACTTGCTTTGAAATGACAAGAGTGGAAGGAAATACCAATTTCTGTGGGTCTGAACGTGCCCTAAGTAATGCCATTTTGCACGGAGACTCCATTTTGTATAAATGAATAGTTGCATACTGCATTTTCTTTTTCTTACTCCCCCACTTTTCAATACACAGAGATGAGAGATGCCAATTTGTTAGACCTTTGATTGCTGCAGTCGGTTTCTGTAGTGAAAGTGAGACATAAAATAAAGGCAGGAATAATACTGAGGAAAAACAAGAAACAAGGCACTGAAAGGTAGAACTTCTCAGGAAAAGAGCTGAAGTAGACAGAAACCTATTGGACTTGGATTCTTCCAACACATGAACACTTAAGTATACTCAACTGAGCAGTGGTGCAATATGGGGAATAGACGTGCAGTGAAAATAGGAGACCGAGCAGAAGCGAGGTGGAAACTGGAGAACCATTGAGCAAGTTATGGAAGTCCCCTTTGCCTGAAATCCTTGCCAGCAAACTTGTGAGCAAAAAGTTACTCTTACTGCTTTGTTGCTCTGTTGAATCTGGCAATACAGTCTCCTGTATAACAAGAACGCTTGCCCCACCATCTGAAGTCGCAGTGCCACAAGGGAACACCTAATAGCCAATGTGTTATCCCTGTGGAAGGAAATATTCCATTAGCAAAATGCTGTAAACTGGCAGGCAGGAGGGTGGCTAAGCATTTTGACCCTATTAGCCTGTAGATAGGAAACCTGGTAATCCTAAATGTGATTGCCTCAGAGATAAGAAAATGCTAGAACTGCAGAAAGCCTGCAAAAATCCATCTTTGGGAGCGAAAGGAAATGATGAGGTAGTCTAGGAGCTAGAAAAGGGTACAAAGAGCCCCATAATTAGTCCTTTTCATCTTTATGTGACTAATAAAATATAAGGTAAAATATATCATCTTTGTTTCCTTCTAGTGTTTTTCTCTAGCATCTAGATGATACTCTCAGTTCTGAAGCTGTGTGGACTTGGAGATCTACTGTGTCCCTTCTCTTCACTCAGAAGTTTCTCTTTTCCAAAGAAAGTGTGGTCACAGAGCCATGTGTACAGAGAAGCGAATTTCATGAACATAAGAACTCCGTAGGCTGTTAATAGTGGCTATCGCAGGAGATCCTGAAAGTTGTTGAAGGAAGTAACTTTGTTGAGGAGGGAAACCTCTTGGAAATCAAAGGATTGTCCTTTAGAAAGTTTTAATATTAAACAAAACATTCATGAATTCAATCAAGCATCCAAGTGGGGAAGTGAAATGCTAATGTTCTTCATGCCATACATGTTCAAAGGGCTGCTTTGTGCCATTCCTTCTATAGTTAATACTTTGGGGGATGAAGGTCTAAGAAGGCAACTCATGCTGCAACTGAAATTTGGAGGCAATAGTAACGAGTTTCAAAGTTATGTTGTCCAAGTCCTGTGTCCTCAGGCCTATTTTGGTGCTTCAGGGGCAGTGAAAAGTAGCTCAGCCATATGACTCTTCAAATCGTTAATAGCTATGCCTGTATCCAGTTGTAAATGTATGGAATATTTTGTTTTCACGGCACTAACTCTCTTATCTATGAAAGCAGAAGTAGTAGTATTCCAGGTTACTGTTAATTTAGGTCTTTGCTGATCGTAGTTGATCAGTAGCTGTTGGCTACTCTGCATAAAAGTGCTATTTACATTGCTTGAAGTTATTGTAAGAAATTCCAAGACAGCCAAAAGCTTAGCTAGGTAGAAGTCCAAACAGTGATACATCTTACGTACCTTTGTGTGGCTGCCTGCCTTTGGCTTGTGGCTGTTTAAGTGTCTGTATCTATGGAATAATTGAAGTTATGTCAGTGCAATCTTAATAATCTCCACTGTGTCTCTGAAGGGCGATCTTGTGCTAGGAATGGCCATGGATAGGGGTAGAAGGAAACGGTTAACATTAAGTGGAGCTGAAGGTAAAGGTGATGAGGTGATGAGTCTTTTTTTCTGGGCTTTCTCAGGATTAAAATAAAGAAGTTAAATTCAGAGGTCAGCTGCATCAAATAATGTCCTCTTCAGTGCCACTTGTACTGTGGTGTGCTTTGGGAAATACTAATCTCTTTATTGGAAGGGTTTGGCACATTCAGTGTGGGCCCCATGTGTCTGGTTGCTAGTATGAAAAGAGATGGTTATTAGCTTTCTGAAACTACCTGTTGTGTGAAACAGTGAGAACCCTGAGTGGAGATTTTTGTATCTGTTACAGTATGGCAGAGTATCAACCCAGGGAAGCAACCAGCAGAAGATCCACAGATGTGTCCTCAGAGCCTTGTTAATTTAATGCTTAAAACTCTTCTAGCCAACCTGTGTGAAACAAAGCAATGACTGTATCCGCAGGTGGGTGGCTCAGGCAACCCAAGCCAAGAAAAGGCAATCTTCACTCCCTGGGGAAACAGGCAGGGGAGAAAATGCTGTGTTCCTGAAAGACTTATCTGCAGTCTCAGGGGCTGGAAGTAAAACCAGCTCCTCTGCTTAGCTGAAAGCCAATGAAGACCTTGTGATCATTTCAAACATAGAATCATAAAATCATAGAATAATGGGAATATCACACAAGGCCTTATCCAACCTGGCCTTGAACGCTGCCAGGGATGGAGCATTCACAGCCTCCGTGGGCAACCCATGCCAGTGCCTCACCACCCTAACAGGAAAGAATTTCCTTCTTATATCCAATCTAAACTTCCCCTGTTTAAGTTTTAACCCGTTACCCCTTGTCCTATCACTACAGTCCCTAATGAAGAGACCCTCCCCAGCATCCCTATAGGCACCCTTCAGATACTGGAAGGCTGCTCTCAGCTCTCCACGCAGCCTTCTCTTCTCCAGGCTGAACAGCCCCAACTTCCTCAGCCTGTTTCCATACAGGAGGTGCTCCAGTCCCCTGATCATCCTCGTGGCCCTTCTCTGGACTTGTTCCAACAGTTCCATGTCCTTTTTATGTTGAGGACACCAGAACTGCACACAATACTCCAGGTGAGGTCTCACAAGAGCAGAGTAGAGGGGCAGGATCACCTCCTTCGACCTGCTGGTCACTCTCCTTTTGATGCAGCCCAGGATACGGTTGGTGAAATGGGCAGGAAAAGCAAAACTTCAAGGTGTGGTTGTGCATATTATCTGATGCAAATGGTTTCCAAAACAGTCTCTATGATTGAGGAGAAACAATTGTGCTCTTTAACATCTCAATAGCAGAGTATATCGATCATGTGGAAAAAAACCCTACCCCAACTGCTAATTGAAACAGCAGTTGATTAGCAGCGGGTGCTGCACCCGCTGTCATGGCAGGGAAACTAGTGAAGGAATCACTTGGAAAGGACTAGCAACGCTGATGAGCATAAGGAAGAGTCATGGCCTTATGTCACCGAAGGAGATGGACCGATGAACTGAGACTAACAGAGGAGGCAGGTGACCCCCATCACTAGTGGAAAGGCAGCAGCTGGTGCTGCATGGTTTGCTTTCTTATTCCTAGGCTTCAGCATGCCATTGCACGGGGTGACATCAGAAAGCCTCCAGCAAGTCTGGGACTTCAAAAGACCAGATGTGAGAATTTCATTTTAATGCACTGACACTGAGGCTGGGGTCATTGGTAATATCTTGAAGAAGTAACAAGTGATTGTGTAAATACATGTCCCCCAGACATTTGCTTTTGTTAGACAGTGCTGGGTATTTTATCACAAATTAATCATGCATTCTGACAGGAGCAGAGTGACATTTTCTGCTAAACTTATCCCTTTAATTAAATGTAGATGCTCCATCTTCAGGCTGACAGTCTTGGGACACCTGTTTAATTTTTTAATTGGGGCAAATGGTTTGCCTGTTCATCGTGCTTTTCCTTTTTGCATCTCCTCATCCCCACACGTGTTCGCAAAGCATACCAAGCAGAGCTACAGATATTGAACGGGACAGGCTGGGCTGACAGCTAAGGTCACTTTAGCAAAGAACTGGAGTGCTTGAACTGAGGAGGCTGCTGTGTCTGGTAAATGCAGATTGACAGAAGTGTCCAAGGGACAACCTTTCTTTTCTATAGGAAGCATTTAATTACTGTTTTACATTCAATGAAATGCTCACAAGTTTCTCCACTTACACCTCCCTGAATCGTGATGTCTCATCACATTTTTCCTTCTTTTCCATCTAACCTGCTTGAAGTGTGTTTTGAGAGAGAGTTTTCTAGGGGATTTTGAGCATCAAAATGGCTCTTTTGATCCTCTTAGAATCCCAAAATGGTGAGTGGGTGAGATGCTGTCTTCTGATGAGATTCTAGATGTATCTGCCCTTGCTGCACATAATTTCAAAAGGCTGGTTTGGAAATACTGTCTTGTTTAGTGATTATGTTTTGAATTGAGTGTTTTATGCTTCACTCCTGTAAATGGAGGATTTGGTTTTTACTTTCCTTTGGATTCATACTGCTTTGGATACTTTTATTGTTGTTTTTAAGTATACACTTTGTACTTGCAGTGTCTTTCCAGCTAAGTATCTTTGAAGACCTCATAAATTGTAATTAGGCTATGCATCATTTGAGGTCTGGTTTTCCAAAGAGCTGAATTGCTGGCTACATGAGATGGCTGGTTGTAGCATCCCATTGTGGAAGAGCCTGAAGTGTCTTCATGGCTTTCCAGCTCTATGAAGACACAGTTCTTAATAAACTTCTCTTTTAGATTCTTCCATTCAGTAAGGAGGAAAACCAGAACTCTCTGTGCTCATTTTGGAGCTGTTTCTGCAAAGCAGTTAGGGAGGTAGCAGCTGTCAGATGGCTTCTGGAAATGAGGCCTGGAATAATATCCCACTTATTCAATTGTCTTAGGTCAGCCTGTACCAGCGCTGTTAGTATGGATAATTCACATTGCTGTACCCTGCCACATCCTGTTGATGTGGAGGATGTCTTAGGTTGTGGCAGGAAATGCTCCCTGGAACAAAGTAACTTCATGTTGCTGGTGTTTTGTATGATTAAAGAGTAGTTCAGAATCCTTCCTGATTACTTCATTAGTGGCAGGCTGCCAGCTGCAACCCCATGCTGTCTTACATCATATTTGGCTCACCTTTCCTTGTGTAAGGTGCCCCAGAGGCATCTTAATGTGATGCCACTTTTCTGTCTTGATGCTGGCACTAAGCTTGTGGTATCTCTCTCCTTTTCGATTATCATGAATAGTCATGAACTGCAGGAATGCCTGTATTTTATAGTCTTTTATGTGGAGTTCACTATCGTGTTGAAGTATTTCATGTTTGATTTACCTGGATTGGACTCAGTGGTACTTCAGGGTTTCACCAAAGCCAAAAAATCATGTAAAAAAGGTGCATTTCAGGCACATACAGCTCATATCCAAACTCAGGTTGGAGAGATAGGAAATCTCTCGGTGAATGTCAGAGGGCACAAGGCAAGTCTGTTGAAGAGGAGATGGATCAGGGTGCAGTGAGGGATGGACTTCCAGACGCTTAACTGTAAGACGGAAGTTGGAAAGTGTGGTATAAGCACCTCTCTGGGGCTTATTCTCAACATTGGTAAAGATTCTGCTGCCTAAATTACAGCAAGTCTGACAAAGAGCAAAGGGTCTCTCCCTCGCTGCTCCTCTCTCCTCCCCATGGTCTTTTAAGTGGTGCCCTTGGCAGCAAAGGGCTGCTATCACACAGTGGTATGTTGCTTGGAGACACTGCTTTCCCAGATGTGCTTAGGCTCTGCAAGCTTCCTGGGAGAGCAGACTTTGTGTTCAATGCCCTGCCATGCTCAGAAACGTATTTATTTACAGCTAGCTTTTCTTCTTTTTCATTTTTCCATTTAAGATTATTTTAAACAGTCATGTACTCGAGCATGTTTAGATTTTCTTCTTTTCATTTGCATGTCCTCCACTCCAGAAGGAGGCTTAAAGAGAGAACTTGGCTTCTTTTACAGAGAGGCACATTAGTGTCCTGCTCTGATATTTGTTAATCCTTTCTTTGGTTCCTTTCTGTATTATTTTTGTTGTTTCTTCTCCAACATGCAGCACAGAGCCAACTCAGTGGGGGCTGGAGAGGAGACAGAGGCAGTCGGTGCCTTCTACTTGACTAAGGCTAAAAGCACTGTGCTGAGTGAGAGTGTTTGAATGTGATGAGTTAGGAACAGGAATGAAGTCCTGAAGATGAACTATAACCCAAACTTGACAAGATTTGGTGAAATACGAAACCTGACAAATGCTGATACTTGCTTAAAACACTGATAGCCACATCCAGGGGCTGTGCTGACTGTCAGATCTCTTGTAAGTCTTTAAAGCAAAGAAAACTCAAATAGCTCTGGCTTGCATGCCCCTTATGTGTTGCTTGTGTACCTTTTCTCTCCAGGGCTGGACTTCATGCTGGTGTAGACACAACACAGCAATCAAAAGGATTCTTGCACTGGCTCTGGATATTTCTACACTGGTTCAGACCACTGAACCAGTGCAGAACACCATATGAACAATGTATGGAGCTGCTCCCAACTCTGGCACTTGTGGCAGGCTTTGAAGTGGAGGTTCACATTAAAAACCTACTGTTTAAGAAATATTTTTCCCTTTTACCCTTCTCTTCTGGGATTTGTCCAGAAATGGCTGGTGTCTGATAGCCTGAGAGCATTTGTGAATGAGTTGGTCACAGTCCAATCCTTAATAGCCATCTGTATTTCTCTGCGTCAGACTGCGATCCAGCTCAGTTGGTCTGATTAGCACAGCCCTAGAGAGGCCACTGGCTAAATATCACAGCGTGTAAACCTTAGCCTCAAGCTCTGGGCTGGGTCCATCACACCAAGAGGTAAAGGGATGCTTTTTTTAGCCACTGATTATGCTGTTTGTTCAAAGTCTCCATTTCTGATCCAAAATGTTTTGGGCCGGGTTCTGATTCCCTTACCACTGGCTCTGTATTAACTTTTGCCTGTTGAAAATAATTGTAGAGTAAAGGATTATTTGGTGTGAAGGTGGAAGAACTGGGGCCTTGATTAAAGAACTAAAAATAGTGAAACAGAGTTTCAAAGAAGATGTAATTACTTCTTTTATCTGCCCAGCTCTTATCATTTGTGAAAGTTACTGGATATTTCGTGGTGTGTTTTCAGACCTGTGATTTGATTGCATATTGCAGAGTCTTTTATGTGGCTCCTGAACATTGCAGCAATCTCTGCTTAAACAAATGTAACAATGGTAGTCAGGTACCTATTGCATTTGCTATTTTTGTCCTGTCAACTCATCCTTTTAAAAGACACAATTTGAAATCGGTTTCTTCCATATTTATTCTCCATCAGTGAACTCCCAGATCAGATTTGCTCAGTCAAGTCAAAATAAGGGTTTCTGTACCTGCCAGTGCTGAATGCTCAGCCTGGCATCTAAACCTCAAGCTGTGTTCTTCCTGCCGTGTGCGTTACCGTGTCAGCAGTCATGGCTCTGGAACCAGCCTTTTGCTGGCAAATTTGCTGGAGATGCAGGAGGTGGAAAAGATTCTGCTTGCTGGTCTACATGAGTTTTGTTTTTATTAGGAAACTAAACACGCATTAAGCCCAAAACTTCTTTCTCTGATGTTTTTAGAGCTGCTCCAAGATTGTGCAAATGAGGAAAGAGCAGGACCGTAGACTTGGAACAGGCTTTGAAGGCAGCAATGGGTGGTACTACAGCATCTTTTAACTGATGTTACCCTTCTGCTTAAAAGCAAACAAAGAAATACCTCCTTCAGCTTATAGTCTTTACTGTTTCCTGATGCAGCCCATTAAAGAGACAAATGGGTTTACAGTAGCCTGCAGTACTGTCCGATGTGCTGTGCTTGATATATAAATGACAGCTTGACAATTTCCTGTGTGTCTTCTCAGCAAGGCTCTTTTTAATTGTTAGAAGGCTTTCTCTTCTTCCATTAGTGTGATGTCATTAAGCTGCAGCTCGTGGGATTTTACACTAAATATTTCATATTGGGAAGCAGAAGTGGTACTTTTTTTTCTTCCTTTGCTTTTCATGGTTTTGATTAGGAATTCTACTGATCCTTGTCCAGAAGAGCCCTTACTAAAATGCAGCTAGGGAATTAATAAGTTAAAAGTGCATGAGAACTTTCTGTCAAAGTTAGGACAATAAGCGTTCCTACAGCTTAGTCTTTACTGTCTGTCTCTCAGCCCTCTTAGCCTGAACAGAGAGACAAATTAATATTCTATTAAGAGAGAAAATTTTGCTTTCTTCTTGCCGAGTTGGTTTTGGATTCAATGCCCTGCTGAGTGCATGGGAAGCTGTTAGGGATATCAGGAGGAATAAACTGTGCTTTGGATATTCAGGAATGTTCTGGGGTATCCGTTCATTATAGTACCTTTTTTGTCTCTCCAAGTTTCAGTATTTTGGATCTAGTTAAAGACCTTTGGCAGAGGTGGAATGGCAGTTAGAAAGTCAATTCTATTCGTTTGAAAGAACAAAAAAAAGTTAAGTCCAAATGTCAGCGTAGTTTCTGTGTGTTCTTATAATTGGGCTAGTTGGGTTATCTACTTTTCTTTTCCTGCTAAGGTTAAATCAAACTATGCCTATTTATTTCAAAGGAAAAACGTTCTCCCCAGTTCCTTCCTCTGGGGCTAGACTTGAAGTAGGCAATCTATGGGAGGCCAGCTGTCAGTGCAAAGAACGTGAGCAGAAACATCTTTCCCTTAATGAATGAGTTTACTCGCCATTAATGTTGTTGATTGGGTTCATGGCGAAATATAGCAGTGCAAAACAGAGCTGCCTTGTTTTCCATCCAGGAGCTGCTTTTCTGCTTTGACTTCATCCTACGCTTGCAGAGGATCATGAAATTTCTTAAAGCTAGAGGCAAAAGGTGATTTCTTTTTTCTTTGTTTCTTCAAGTCTGTGTATGCCAAGGTCTTGACAAGGTGAAGCCCTGTCTAGTGTATTTATTGGCATATTTCCTTGCCCTTCTGAAAGTCTGTTTTGATTTTGTTGGTTTTTCTGCTTTGTACCTTCAAGCAACAGCTCAGCTTTAACAGTGCATGTGAAAGTCTGCAAAGAATTACTTTTATACGATGGCTGGCTCAGAAACAACTCTTTTCTGTGACTGAAATCCCTGCTTCCAACTGCCAAATGAGACTCGCAGTGCTTTCTCCACTGGATAGTGGTTGTACAAATAGTACTTGTGTGGGCAGCACCTGTCAAGTCCTCAACCTAAGTACTTAACTGGGAGTTCTGAAGGCCTTTTTCCTATGATTTGCTTTTATTTCTCCACTCTGTGGCATGTCGTCATACCTTCTGGAGCCCCTGATTACTATCAGCTATCCAAATCTGACAGGAAAATGATAGTCTCAAAGATGAGTTTCTAAATATCTTTGTGGAAGATAGGTGATGAGGCACTTTGGTGACGGCCTCCTCTGAAAATGGGCTTAGCTGTTCTTAGATAAGAGAACTCATGTGGGAGAGCTCTCAGGAAGGTTTGGCTGTGGGAGGGATGTCAAATGAAGGTTATGCTGTTTTGGTTGCATACTTTGGTAAGTGATGAGAGATGAGTCTGCTGGGAAGGAGGCCTCAACCTATTTGTGCAGAGGTCTCTATGTGAACTGCAGGGTGCATACTCTGCTCTGCACAGGTTTAAGTTCAGTCGCTGAGGTTGTCTTGTGCTGGTGGTGGACTCGCTCAGACCTTTTATAGGGCTTTAACTTCTCTCTTCTCAAGTACCTTAATCAATGTTTCCCAAACAGGTCTTGTTAGGAGCAGCAGACAAACCCTCACAGACTTGGAGGGTTGATTCAGCTGCTACTCAGAAGTGCAAGTCCTAATTCAAGCCATACTAAGCATTTACACCTGCAGAATTGGGCTGGGAGATCTGGGATCAGCAGACTCTCTAGTGTGAGTTTCCCAGCCTCCAGAGCTGTTGCTTGTGCCCTAAGGCCATGCAGCTTGGAGCAAGGACTGATGGGCCAAAGGAATTGAGCAGTACAGAGGTAAGACCAAAGGGAGAGCAGGAGGCTTTCCCAAATCCCCAAAGTTTCTGTTCAGGGTTGGTTCTCAACGGTTTGCCTGTTAAAATTTAAAGTATTTGGAAACACTGGTTAGGAAAATGGCGCTGTTTTGTCTTTGGAAACATAACTGAACTCCTCTGTAATCCTCAAATGATATTTCTCAATGACAATAATGGGAAATGTAGCTGTATTCTGATGCCATGGTGAGAAGTGTTTATCATATCTTCCCAGGGAGTTTGGGAATTGCTGTCCTATATCATCCTCATGACTATGAAAGCTATTACTCTCTTCTTCTCAAAATAAGCTTTGTTCCCTTGTCCCTGTGAAACCAATCTCCATCTTTTCTGTGCTGAACTGTATCTAGTATCCTCCAAAACCTTTGATTTTACAGGTGTTTCAAAATCTGTAGCCTCTGCATTGTTTGGATGTAAGAGAGACTTCATGTGATGGCTCACTTGCTTGTGGCTGATAGCATAGTGCAGATTTCCTTGCTATCTATCTTGGCATGTCCCCATGCTTTATTGGATGCTCTGAGATTAAATCTGGTTTCACTTCATAAAGTGACTCTGAAAGATGGACACAAACCAAAGCCCAAACAGATGCAGAGTTGATGTGACTGTGTATATCTTTCACATCTTTGAACGGATGAATTTGTAGCTTTCCTAATGATGTTTGGCTGGTGTTTGAATGGGGCCAAGGTGGCAGATTGCCCAAAATGTTGTGGCTGATCTAGGATGAGCTGGGAGCTTCCACATCCTGTGGGGAAGAGGGATTGGCAGGCACAATGTCCCACCTTCTAATGCCTTTGGCTTCAGGAATTTTTCATTTCTTTAGCAGAGAAGCCCAGTCAGACCCAGCATGTCATAAACCGAATCTGCTACAGATGAAAATGGCATACTTGTTTCTTAGCAGATCCCATTTAATGGCAGCATGAGCCTAGATATCATCTGCTGTGTGCACTCTTTGTTCTGAGCTCGTACAGACGGGTGATTTGCATGACCATCGTTTCCAGAAGTGTCTGCCTCATACCAGATGTTCATCCTTCCTCCACTGAGACTCTGCTCTGCTCTTTTCTTGTTCCTTACTCTTGAAACAGATTTCCTATAGACATCATCATCAAGACTGAAACTATGCAGTCTCCCTTTAAGTGACACACATCCAGCTAATATCAGTGCAGTTAATTGTGCTGAACCATCCACATGACAACTGCTGCTGTTCTTGCTGCCAGTACCTGCCAACATCCCTTTTTTGGGCCCTAATATACCTAGGCATAAAATGGAGGCAAACTCCACCCTACCATAACCTACTGCCCCACAGCCAGAGGAGCATTTAATGAAGGCTCAATGCGAAGGTTGGTGTCCTGTAGGAAGTCTTTTCCCACTGCCAAATCACCATGGAGGCTTGCAAAGATCAGCTGCAGATTGACTAGAGGGGCTGAGGCTTGCAGCAGCCCTGATAAAGCTGGTGGATGTGGTGTTATGTGAACACAGCTGGACACTGATATGACCATGTGACTGTAGGTTTTGAGGGTGAGATTAGGATAATATCTATTTTATATCGTGATATACAAGAAGTGATTCCTAGCTATGTAATGATTTTGGGGGATGTTTCTTTTCTTCTATCCTGGTACCATGAAAGCATTTCCTGGTTTTGTTGCTCGGGTTACTTTTCCTGCGTTTAGTTCTGCCTCTGGAGTTTCTAACTCTTCTTGCAATAAGTGAAGCCAACAATCATCCACTGGGAAAGACTCTGAGGTCTTGAATTGCCTGTGGCAGGGGGCTTGGAATTGGATGATCCTAAGGCCCGTTCCAACTCAAACCATTCTATGATTCTATGAATGGCAAAAACAAGTACAATGTGTTGCACAGTAAAAGGAAAATTTTTGTTCTTTCTGTTCCTCTCTCCTACCTCCCCAATATGCCCATCAAGCATTTCTGTAATGTAAAGATAATTTTGGACAGAAATGTCTTTTCTTAATTTCCTTCCTCTGACTGAATGGGGCATGTAATCCCTACAGGAGGATTACTTTAGTGTATGATGATGCCTTTGCAGATTTATTGTTTTTTAAGCATTCCTTGGATGCTGCTTTTAAATTTGATCCACTTTTACAGATAGCAAGAATCCTGTCCATTGCTTTTATGCCTCCCTTTCTGTAGTATGAGTCAAATGATGCAACTAATTATAGGGAAATGAAACATTGCCCAGTGTTTATTAGGCCCTGACAGTGTGGTCTGTGCCTCACAAAACAGGAAATCACAGTCCCTGCTCCAGTGCTCTCATGAACAGAACAGGGCAGGGGATATTACATTCAAGAAAGCAATGTCTGGGGTGAATGAGATCACCAAGGTTTGTTCTTAAAGTGGTACATACACAGCTCTTTGCTACAATTTGTTGGTGAATTTGTTTGAAAGGTCTCACAGAATCCTAGAATAGTTAGGGTTGGAAAGGACCTTAAGATCATCTAGTTCCAATCCCCCTGCTATGGGCAGGGACACCTCACACTAAACCATGGCACCCAAGGCCTTGTCCAACCTGGTCTTGAACACTGCCAGGGATGGAGCATCCACAACCTCCCTGGGCAACCTATTCCATGAAACAATGTCTGTAAAGATGTGAGTGGAAGAGTTGTGAAGAATAGTAGACTTTTATGCATGGGTGGGAGGTGAGATTTTCGCATGAGTGAGTAAAAGATAGAAGCTGGTTGGGAGGTTGGGATTTTGAAAGGAGCAAGGGTAAAGTGGGGTATGAGTTGTTGGGGAGATGTGAATAGCAAGCAAGAAGCTTGGATTTAGAGCAGCAGGTGAAATGAAGCCACTGATGGGATTAAAAAATGGGATTAGCACAGCCCAATGCAGGAAAAAAACAGAATGTCAGAGGAAGAGGAAACTCATCAGGCATATAGAAAGCAAGTGGGAGGCAGAAAGCACCAAGGCTGGACCACAAATGGACAGTGAATGCAAATTAGATTGGACTTATATCTCTGAAAACAAAGCTTCACTTTAGACTGAGCAAATAAGTGAGCAAAGCAGATGGCAGCAGGGTTTGAGTCTCTAAAGATGAACAGAGGAGAATTCAGTGCTTAGCAAACTCAGTATGCCCAAGAAAGCATTAAATCCCTATCTTTCAAACTTGTTTTCCTCTTTATTTTTGGAGCACAAAACATTGCTAGGTTTACAGAGGTGGACTTGGACCCGACCTGGGAGGGTGGAGCTGGGGCAAGATGGTCAGCACCGGTTAACATGCTGGGCAGTTTGCTGCTCCAGTGATGCTAACAGCATGGGTTGCATGTTGGAGTCCCTCTTTCTTAGCTCCTTTTTCTTCAGTATTCAGGTACCTGCCCTTAACGCTGAGTAAATAAAACAGTTGAGGTAAATGGAAAGCCAGTGCAAAGACTGCAACCTGTTTTGCAGGAGCCTGGATATAACTCCTGCATGGGGCTGGCAGCTGAGGCTGCATTCCATAGAGTGATGCCTGCTGAGATTATAGTTTCTTCTTTTATATTTGTGTTTTCTTTGAGGTTGATTTACACAATGCAATGCAGTAATGGGATGCTGACATGTAACATGGTTGACTTAAACTCTGGAATGGCTTATTTGCATTAATGCCAATTGGTGCTGGCAATGGGCTTTTTCACTTAAAAAGGGAATCTCCCAGGTCTCCTTGCTATACCTGCCAGCTAATCAACAGGAGATGGGACATAAGATTCCCTGTCTTGTCTTGAAGTGTCTGTGGATTAAAGCTCAGAGAGGATAATGCTCAGGAAAGGCAGACACTGCAACCCAGCTGGATAATTTCCCTGATCTGCTTGTTGATGTGTTTTTTCAAATGGCTTCAGTGTCAATGAAATGAGCTGATGAATGTGCCAGGTTCCTATTGAGCGCACCCTGCTCCTTGCTTCCTAGCACAAATATCCGACCACCATCTGATGCTTTGTGCTATGTGTAACGAGGCCCTTTCCTAACACACGGTTTCCCATCGTGATCACACACTTCCTCTAGCTGAGATGGTTTCATGGGTTCTCTGCACCTCTTGTGGCTGATGAAGACAAGTGCTAAAGTTCCCTGTCCTTTTTGTCCAGCTCTTGGCCTGGTCCTGCTAGCCCCCAAAGAGCGAGGTGGTTGTGTATGTTGGTATGCACTGAACCAGTGATGCATATTCATCTGTAGCTATGAAGCTGGAAAGCAGTGCTGCCTGCCAAGCCTAGAATGGATTTTTTCAACCAACTGCAGTGTGGAGCTTTGGTTTGCTCAGCTAAGAGAGCCAGGTGAACTATGAATTAATGTGCAAAGCCTTGGGAAAGTTCAGTTGTGTACATTGTTATGAAGTCAATAACCAAGTTATGTCGGGTCTATCTAGCTGAATACATTTTGTGTTCCTGTAATCCTCCTTTAAGCTTTACTTCTCCCTCTCTAGTTTGATTTTTATTTTTTCCCTTGTTTTTTCCCTACTACCTTATCCCCAGCACAGTAACCGTGCCTCTGTACTGTTTTACACACCTTAAGCTAAACAACAGGGACAAGTCTTGTATCTGTGGAGATATAATAAGGCCTGGAGTATTTCAGGAGGCTTGCATATGGGCAGCAGGCTCTGAGCTGATGAAACCGCTCCTGCTGTGAGGGGTGAGCAATCCCTCAGTGTATCAGCTGCCTGCAAATGGTTATAAAACAATCCACCACAGATTGGAGAAAGGTTACAAACATATGGAATCATTCATCTGGCTATCTTTGAGCTAGGAAAGAAAAATAAAGCTGTGCATTTTACCCAAAATATATGTACATTACAGTGTCATTTCTTTGGAGGCCTGTTTTAGAGTCTGATGCTAAGGAAGGTCGACGGAGCGGTTTGCCTTAGTCGATGAGGAATGGGTTAGAGACCAGTTGAGCAATCTGGACATCCATAAATCCATGGGTCCAGATGGGATGCACCCGCGGGTGCTGAGGGAACTGGCGGAAGTCATTGCTAGACCACTCTCCATCATCTTTACCAAGTCTTGGGAAACGGGAGAGGTGCCTGAGGACTGGAGGAAAGCAAATGTCACTCCAGTCTTCAAAAAGGGCAAGAAGGAGGACCCGGGTAACTACAGACCGGTCAGCCTCACCTCCATCCCTGGGAAAGTGATGGAACACCTTATCCTTGGTACCATCTTAAGGCATATCAAGGATAAGAAGGTTATGAGGGGCAGTCAACATGGCTTCACCAGGGGGAAATCATGTTTGACCAATCTCTTAGCCTTTTATGAGGAAATAACACGGTGGATGGATGATGGCAGAGCGGTGGATGTGGTCTACCTTGACTTCAGCAAAGCATTTGACACGGTCTCCCACAGCATCCTCACGGCTAAAATGAGGAAGTGTGGACTGGATGATCAGGTAGTGAGGTGGACTGCGAACTGGCTGAAGGAGAGAAGCCAGAGAGTTGTAGTCTATGGGGCTGAGTCTAGTTGGAGGCCTGTAACTAGTGGAGTGCCTCAAGGGTCAGTACTGGGACCGGTATTATTTAATATATTCATCAATGATTTAGATGAGGGAATTGAGTGTACTATCAGCAAGTTTGCTGATGACACTAAGCTGGGAGGAGTGGCTGATACGCCAGAAGGCTGTGCTGCCATCCAGCGAGACCTGGATAGGCTGGAGAGTTGGGCAGGGAGTAACTTGATGAAATATAACAAGGGAAAGTGTAGAGTCCTGCATCTGGGCAGGAACAACCCCAGGTTCCAGTATAGGTTGGGGAATGACCTGTTAGAGAGCAGTGTAGGGGAGAGGGACCTGGGGGTCCTGGTGGACGACAGGATGACCATGAGCCAACACTGTGCCCTTGTGGCTAAGAAGGCCAATGGCATCCTGGGGTGTATTAGAAGGGCGGTGGTTAGTAGGTCGAGAGAGGTCCTCCTTCCCCTCTACTCTGCCCTGGTGAGACCGCATCTGGAGTATTGTGTCCAGTTCTGGGCCCCTCAGTTCAAGAAGGACAGGGAGCTGCTGGAGAGAGTCCAGCGCAGGGCAACTAAGATGATTAAGGGAGTGGAGCATCTCCCTTATGAGGAAAGACTGAGGGAGCTGGGTCTCTATAGTTTGGAGAAGAGGAGACTGAGGGGTGACCTTATCAGTGTCTATAAATATATAAAGGGGGAGTGTCACGAGGACGGAGCCAGGCTCTACTCAGTGGCAAACAATGATAGGACAAGGGGTAATGGGTACAAACTGGAACACAAGAGGTTCCACTTAAACTTGAGAAGAAACTTCTTCTCAGTGAGGGTGACGGAACACTGGAACAGGCTGCCCAGGGAGGTTGTGGAGTCTCCTTCCCTGGAGACATTCAAAACCCGCCTGGACGCATTCCTGTGTAACATTATCTAGGTGTTCCTGCTCCGGCAGGGGGATTGGACTAGATGATCTTTCGAGGTCCCTTCCAATCTCTAACATACTGTGATACTGTGATGTGCTAGGGACCTTCTTGTCACAAGCAGGAGGTATTCTCAGATGAAGCTCCAGCTAGATCCTGCACCCCTAAGGTGACTGTGATGTGGTAAATAACCTGCTGCTTGGAAATCAATTTTATTCCCTGCACAGGAAGGACATCAAAAAACAAAGAGAAGATGCAGGAGGTAACTATAGGAGAGCAATCACACTCTAATAATCTGCTAGCCAAGTACTTTGTCTTGAGTCTTGCCTGCCTTAGGTTGGGATTCTCCATGGTAAATCTGGTGGGCTTTCTTCCTTAAAATGTGGGACTGTAGCAGGCTGTGCATCTCTGCAAACAGCCCTCCTTCCTCTTGGACTGAATTGCCAAGATTCAGGATCATGGGTGAGGCCTTTCTTTCTCTTGAGCAGAATCATGTGTTCATAGTGCAATTCTACCCAATTACAAATAACATGTTACCCTGGTCTACTGAATGGAGTAGAACCAAATGTTGCTCACTGTCAGGTTTTAAGTTCTATTTCCAGACAAGCTGACTTGAGGAGCTGCTTCTCAGCTCCCTGCCTGTGCTTCTTGGCTGATTCAGTTCCAGCCAGCAGAGGTTTGCAGGTCTGGGCGCAGCCTCAGCTCACTGCACTTGCTGCTTCATCAGAAGATGAGCATGTTGCCTTCATGGGCTTTTTAAACTATTGTTACATGAAGGGACAATACTTGGCCCTCCGGACAACAACCTTAATTACAGCAGTGATCATTATCTTGATTATCTTCATCTAGCTACACTTGTATGGTACTCTTAGGTTGAAAGACATACATAATTGCTGTTAGTGGGGATGTGTGTCTATGAAGATGTAAAAACAAGCCTAGTTTAAGCCTGTGCTTTTGTTTTATGGCAGGTGTGTCAGACTTGATGACTTCTTCCATTAAGTTTTGCCTGTCTTCCATGGGTGGCAGTGCTATTTATAAATGGTCTTTGGTATTTGGTTGCTTATGATACCTACCAGTGCAGTATCACCTCTGGTAGATAAAATTTCCTTTGAGAAGTTTACAAGAAGATGCAGAGAGAAAGGGGGAAAACAGACATCATTAAATGCCTTTTTGTTCCTGACTTTTCTTATAGGGTTGTCTGGGGTGGAGGGGGGAACTGATCCATGCAGTTGCTTCCAGTCCTTGAACAGTGCTTGCTAATTTGCAATTACTTTTTACAACCACCACCCTGAAATAGATATTTTCATAAATGAGCTGGACTGAAACAGTTGTGAAAGAAGCTGGACTGTATTGGAAGCTGTTTCTAGTAGCTGTGTCTGCAAACAAAACAAGATGTGCAGTACAAAACCTATTAACTCAATTTGCTATATTTATGCTTTGTGTATTCAGGAACAGCATGTTGCTATAGGCCATTGTGTAATCCAAATTGCCTTGTAGGGGCTCAGAGCTTTAAACCGTTCCAGAAGTTTCACAGCACTTTCTTCCCTCCAGAGGCAACCTGGCAGCACTGCAGATTTCCACATGTGATTTTCATCTAAGGTCTTCCCTGGTTATCTATAAATCATGAGAGCAAAATTATCTGAGGATGCTAGTAACTTTGAATAAAAGCCCTTTGGGGCTGCGATGTAAACATGCCTTTCCTGATGGAATTTCATTTATGTTTCATTGGGGCTAAATTCCTCCCTTGGATCCACTATGTGGTTCTTAAAATAAATGGTTTAAAACTCTTTTTGGGATGCTGTATTAATGCTCTTTCACGTCTGAGCTACACTGGGTCAGTTCTGCTTGAAAAGCAGATGCTGTATTTCAGGTATTACAGAGAAAGTACCTACTGATGCTTTGCCCGTGGTGGTGGCACGCGAGTCTTCATGTTGTTGCACTGAGGAGAGGGAAATGCTGTCTTGTGTGGCTGAACTCAAACAAATGGGGAACTTCCTTCATAACAGGATCCTGGGGCCACCCACCACATTTTGCATATATCTGGCACTGACATTGTAGCTAAAAATTAGGAAATTACAAAGATACTACCTGTGTACATCCTGAGTCCTGCCAGAATGTCTCCATTTAAAAACAACAAAAATCAGTGTTCACTGGTGAAAGAGGCTATACATGGCTCTTCTACCTTGTGAGAAGACCCAGCTTAGAGAAAGGTCATCTAGGTTCCTCTTCCCATCCTTGCACAAGAGAAAGGTGTGAAGTAAATATCCTCTTCCCTGGCAAAGACTCAACCTCAGCCAGAGCAGGCAATATTTAGGACCTGCTGCTCTCTGCAGGGTTTCTTGTGCTGCTGCTGTCTGCTTTTTCCAACGGTCTGATTCAGCTCCTCAGGCATTACATGGGAGCCTCAGTGCCCAGCCTGGAGCTGGAGTTTCTTTCTGGAGGGGTTAAAGAATAACAGTCATCAGACTATCAGCATCAAGGATGCCTTTGTACAGATCAGAGGGCTATGAAGTTATTTATGTACTTACAGATTAAAATGGAAGTCTGAAAAATGTGGGAGTAGAAGCTGTATCCTTTAAAGGGATTCCAATGCCATCATAAAATACACACCATTAATTAGCAGCTTCTATCTGTTGAAGTCCATCAGGGAGACTGTTGTCTTTACAAAGCTTTGGCTCTCTTTTCCTTTTTTTCCTTGACACCTGCAGTAAAGAAGTCAGCTGTAGTAAAATGGTGATTTCTATTTGGTGCAGTACGACATGGGGACTATGTTACCCCCAGGGGACAGTGGAAGAGGAAGAATCCATGTGCTAAGACTGCAGTGTAAAGACTCTGCCATTAATGCAGGTATTTAGGAACTCAAGGATAATGGAATTCCTCAGTGGTTGTTGCTTCTACAGTTATCCTCTGGACATCCAGGCAAGATGTCCGTGGTTTCCCTGCCATGCATGGTTCACCATGTGTAGAAGGAGGTAGGAAATAAACAGTTATGTGGAAACAGATATGTATTGTATCTAGGCAGAACATGCCACAGGAGAAACCTTTTCAGGTTTCAGGAAACTAAGGAGAAAGATGACAATATCCAGCAGGGAGGCAGTGGACACAGCTCCTTTTCAGATACATTTGGCTTAGCAGGAAAAATAATGGAAATATGATGTTTCTCTTTTATTTTTCCCGAAGCTTGAAGTTGGAGTCAGCAATTTCTCCTGCCCTGGGCTTCCATGGTGAACTGTGCTGTTATTACTCAGCTAACAGAATAGGTGCATGCACAATTAGTCATGAGATAAAACTCAAGCACTGTTATTTTCTTAGCATTGGCTCAGATGCTGTGGACCTGGAGCTAAAGGACATTCAACACAATTTGGCATAACTGCAGAGTTTTTGGCCCAAACCTTGTAATTCGTCCTATAGAGCTCTGAAGAAATCATTCAGTGTGCAGGTATTCCTAATGCCCAATACCTAAGACTGGTTGCTGAACAAAGATTTTAGATATTATTTTTTTTTAATTGGAGTACCAAAACTAGTTTTATTTGTGGTATCTATTGCCAGCGGTGGGTAGAAATGATTCATTTGTTCTGATCGAAGTGGGCTTTAAAAAAATGTACAAAAATGTAGCAGGTGGATGATGTAGTGCTGTTACATCTTCCCTTTAATGTAGGGAAATGGAACGTAATTGCGTCAAGTAGTGGTTTTGAAATATCAGATGTCCATTAGCGCATAATTAGCAAGTTAATGATGTGTTGCCAAACATGTGGTGACCTCTTTTTCTCCGCCAAACTTCTAGACACTCTTACTTATTGCATTAGCTTCTTGGAAAATGTGCACGGGTGATGCGTGATATGAGCGTGATATTGTTATCCTTAATTTTGGTCATTTCTGAGTACACCTGGGCCCACCAAATCTGAGCTACCTTAAAACACAGTGTAACAAAATCAAAAGATCATCAATAAAAAGGAAAATTCAGAAGGGAGTCAAATTCTTATGAAGCTTATTCTTAGGGCTGCTAGGACCCAAGAGCAGGATCTAGCACCCAGTCCTTTTACGTGCTTTTCTGTGGTACATACATAGCATATGATTGTCTGAAGGAAGAATTAATTACAGATTTACCTTGATCATTTATTCACATGAGACTGACTAGCTTAGGAGAGCCAGGTTATTCACCATAACAAGTCTCTTGCAGTACGCTTGAATCCAAACGCGGACATTTTAATTGGAAATGGTTGGTGATTAGAAAGGAATGCTCTTTTGTTCGTTCCTGACATAGTATATTATGTTAGGTCAAGTTCCTTTTGGCTCATATTAATGAGATGACTGCACTGATGATTAAAAAAATAATAATTAAGAAATTGCTCTCTTTAGCTACTATGTCTCTATCTGTTCAGACAGCAAGTGTTGTCCAGGGTGAGCAGTTACACATCCCATCAGAACCAATTTTGGTGTTTGATTATGACCTGACAAATAGCTTTGTGCAATGTTTGTAATATTATTCCAAGAATTATACTGGCTTTAGAAATACTTCATGCAAAACAGAATATTCAGTGCAAATTTCAGCGGATAAAGTAAAATATTTTTAAAAATTTCCTTATGAGCTGGCAATCAGACTGTGGTTTAGGATTGTCAGGTGGTCTTTTGAATGCAGGAATTCTTTATTGTCCTAAATAAAGCTTGGATTGCCTTTATCTGTAAGTATGTGGCATATCTTTCTCCTGAGTTCTTTTTCTTTGCCATGTTTGTGTTCTGCTTATAACTTCTCCCTTTGTTTCTATCACCAAGTCTTCTCTTTATGCCTTTTTCCATGCTAGTTTTCACGTTGAACTGTCTCCATTTCTTGAAAGTCTGATCTGTCTCTCTCTTTTCCTGTTCTTTTTGGATATGGTTAGTTGCCCCCATGAAAAATAAGGCTTGTCTCCTAATAAAGATGAGTTGTGTTATGCACTGCTCTGGATGGTCTTGGGCTTAACTTAATCCACCTGTGAAGCTGGTTCTTCTATAGTAATGTGTTGGACTAGAGAGAGCAAGAAGTGTTTCCTATCTGAATTCTTCTGTGGTTCTTCTACCAGTTCCAGCAGAAGAGTCAAGATTTCCCTCAGTATTGTTAACCTGAGTGATTTTTATTCTGTAAGAGTGGATTTCCATATTTTCTGCTTTTTGTTTTGATATTTATATGAGGTGCTGGAGGGGGCTGACAGAATGTCAGGAAGTGATGAATTTAAAGAAAGCTAAAAGAATAATCATTAAAACCAGACAGAAAGTGGTGTCACCATTTTATGATTTAAGAGCTTAGAAATCTTTCCCATTTTGAGCTGTGAAATGACAAATGATCATAGTTTTTTGGGTTGAGCTAGCAAGAGAAGGGTTTGCTGTATCCTTGTTTGAGAACAAGTCAATTAAAACATCCTTCTTATTTTTAACCCTATATCCCCTTCCCAATTTTAACTGTAAACAAGTCAAAAACATAAAGTCATCTAGAATATGCAGCTATAGGCATTAACATTAGGAAACTTGTGAAGACTACCTTAGCTTTGAAATTGAAATTGTGTTAATATTAATCCTTTCTACGCTCTTTTGAATTAATTGATGTGTTACTTGTTTTTATTTTCCCACATAATACCCTTTATTTTAAGCTTCCTATTTGTTTAAAGGCCTTATCTTTGATCAATGGCTGGGATATTCCATAAGTAAGCAGCTTTTTTCTGAGGTGAGCTATGTCTAGAAGGTGTAGTAAAGAAATTCAAGGGATCATACCTTTACCTGCTCTTTAAAAGACTATTTTTAATCTTGACATCCTAAATAACTGTTTAAATCATCTACAAGAAGAAATATATCAATACCATGATCTTATATTAAAAAAACCCCACCAGATGTGACTGGCAGAGTATGTGTATTTATAGCTTCTCTATTGCTGCTGTAATCTACATTCATTTCTCTGTGACTCCACAGAATTGTACAAGCAAGACTGCATCTCTTAAAAGCATCTGAATGATTACTTGCTCATGTCAATGTGTGTAGTGAGGCGAAGGCAGATTCTTTTCCTTTCCTCCACTAATACACCCTGTAAATAAATACAGCTTAAAAATTATCACCTACTTGTTTGATCTACATCATGCATATTAATTCCATAGAAAATCTATGATCTTTTATGGCCTTGGATGAACTACCTCTTTTTTTATTATTATTATTTTTTCCTAGCTGCCTTTTTAGAAATGGAAAATGCACTTTAAATTTTCTGTAGCAAAAGATGCTGTCAAGTACTGTAAGCAGTTCAATTAGAATATGCTTATTTTTAGAAGGTTGCTTAAATGAGACTTAACAGTAGGAAAAAAATGGTGCTAACTCTGCTTTTTAGAAGTGGTGCACCTGGGTTCTGATACATTATGCTCATGTGAAGAGGACAGGACCCGGTCTTTTTGGAGCACTCATTTAGCTGTCGGCAAGTGATTAAGTGGTACTCAAATGGCTTCTGTGCTGTGTGGAAAAGTCTGATCTCTGGCTTCTTCAAACTAAAAACTGTGAAGTAATAATGAAAGCAAGAAATATGTGGAACGTAGCTGTTAGTATTTTGGGGTTTCAGTTTTCCCACTCATTTTGGACTGCAAACAAACTGCATCTTTAGTGAACTGGAAGGATCAGCTACCTACAGATATTCCCATTAAAGTTTTCTACTGCAATATCTTTTTAGAAAGTCTTTGTTGGTTTTATTTAGAATGAAAATGTGCTGACGGTCACATAGAAAAATCCATTCCCTAGAATATTTTTCCCAGAGGATTATTTTTATTACTGATGTACATGAATTACAGTAGGATGCGGTAGCTAGATCAGGCATTAATACAACCCTTCAGTGTAACTTTTCATCCCTAAGATTAATCTAAATCTACCCAGGCATCTAAAGGCAAATGAGAGGAAGTAGGAAAAGAAGGCAGGAAAAAAAAAAGGGGAAGAGGAGATGTATCCTGGGAACATGATTTATATAGTTTTCCAGGATTATACTGTGAACTGTGTGCAGTGAAATAAACTCTGGATGATGCTGCAGAAAAACAAAACGGGCCAAAAAGCAAGCAGAGCAGGATCCATGTTCCACTAAAGCATTCCAGTGACCTGTTTATTCATCTGCTTTTCCATAGCACGTAGATGATGTGTTACACAACAGGGCTGGGCACTATCGTTTCTGTTGGGGCAGGAAGATTTGGGGAACAGTTGTTGAAGTCCTCATGTCTGTAGAGACAAGGCTGCCTAAATAGAGAAGGGTGAGATGTCAAGGTCACTAAAACATGACTTCTCTGCTCATCTTATTGTCAGAGTCTGTATCATTAATTGTCTCAGCTTTCCTCTTCTCCTTCATCCCCATGCCCTTAAAAACATCTGGAAAACTTCTTTTTTGGTAGGCTTTGGTGTTTTGAGGGTTATTACATATAGTCTGGGGACTGGGAACCCTGAAGAAAACTCCTACTGCTCTGAACTCCCTCTTTCCCCTGCTTATGCTGGTGTGCTGAGGTGACAGGGAACATTGTCACTGCCTTTTCCCACACAAATGTGCAGTGCTTAGTGCAACAGTCCCACCCGCGCTGGGGGCCTCCAGACAGGAATTAATAAAGATGACGGTTATAATTTTAAGTCACATAAACTCCTACCATGCTTAAAAATAAAAGAAATCATCAATTTTTAAAGGCAAAATTAGACACACAGCACCTGCCCTGATTGTTGTTTTTTTTTTCTTTTTCTAAAGTGGCACATCTCTTTGCTGACGCTTGACTACAGTGACTCATCATAGGAGGCTAAATCAGCCATGTAACGTAATGCAGCGTGACTGATTTAGCCAGCTCTGATGCAGCATGAGGAGAGTAACTTGGACCGGGAAATTTCAGCTCCTTCCCTCTCCTCTGCAAGACTAAGAACAAAGGGAAAGTTAAACATCTTTCCAGCAGTGAAGTATTATGCTTAGGGGAGAAGCTTTTTGTGTATTTGTTTTTCTGTCAGCTAAGAAGCTTGTGTTTAAGAAATAAGCATTAAGATCTTGAACCAGAACTATTGAGCGATCTGCAGGCAGAGCTTGCTAAACATGACAAGTCTTCAGTGCCTTCATCCAAATGTGTAGTGAGGATTTCTGAGGCTAATTCCTTAAAATCTTACAAGGTGCAAGGTAGTATACATACCATAGACACATGCTGCGTGTGCTCACACACATGTAGCAGCTGAAAAAGTATACACATTTAAGACACCTGACTAAATCACATAAATTTCATCTGCTGTTCCAGCCACCCTACAACAGCTGAGCCACAGGAGCTGCTTCTGGGGCCGTTCTTAGGTTCCTGTGGTCAGAAGCAGCAACATCATTCTGCCCAAACTCTTTTTGCAGAGATTTAAGATGGGTTTATTTATTTCACAACCTCAGCGTGTTGAACCACAGGCATAATCTCATCTGATATGGGGTAGCTTCTCAGGCCTCTACGGCTGGATTATGACTGAGCTTTTATTCTTGGATGCTCCATGTATTTCTGCTGATGTGAGTGAAGCTGGCTTTGCCACTGAAATTCACATCACACTGTTGCAAAGTCACCCAAATGGTGGCATTTTGAGAATCAGAGGAGGACTAGGTTCAGAGGCAAAGGGTGAGTGAGGGTCTCCCCTCTGTGTTGTCTTTTCTCACTTATAGGAAAATCAGGTGCATGCAATTATTACTGAACTAGAGTGGCCATATTTTGCAAAAAGTAAAGCATACCCAGATAATCCTAATCAAGGTCAGGGAATATAACTGGGTTGTTTATGATATAAACAGGATTGTTTCAAACTGAACCCTAAAATGGAAGAGCAGCAAGTAGTGACGTATGAAGAAGGAGCTTTTCTAAACACTTGTGTTTCTCCATGTGTTTGGTTGAGCAATATCAGAACTGTGAGCGGCTTTTACTCTTCTTTCCAAATTTAGATGTTAGGGATGGGGAATTCTGCTTACACAGCCCCTTCTCCCTTGAATATTGTCCCTCTCATCATTTCTGTCTGAGTATCACTGATTTAAGGGTCTTACAACACAGACTATATTGTGCAGGTACTTTCTCAGTCGGGTTGAGTTGCTGGCCTCTGTGTGTGTGTTTGTATATATATTTATATAAAAAAAGAAATATATATATATATATATATTGTAGAATCACAGAATGGTTTGGATTGGAAAGGACCATAAAATCATCTAGTTCTAACCCCCTGCCATGGGCAGGGACACCTCACACTAAACCATCTCACCCAAAGCTCTGTCCAACCTGGCCTTGAACACTGCCAGGGACGGAGTGTTCACAACTTCCTTGGGCAACCCATTTCAGTGCCTCACCACCCTTGCAGTAAAGAACTTCCTCCTTATGTCCAATCTAAACTTCCCTTGTTTAAGTTTTAACCTGTTACCCTTTACCTTGTGAGACAAGAGATGTACTGAAATAAAAATGGGTTTGACTTGACAGTTGCCTTAAATCCTACCTGGGATCAGCTTCTGAGGCCAGAATGGTCCAACAGAACATCCAGAGAGAGTTTATCTAATTCAGTTTTCTAATATTTCCAAGAGTTTTTATTTGAAACAAGATATTCCAACCTCAGAATTCAGCAAAGAGGTTCCTCCACCTAAGTGAAAAGGAAAACTTCGTTGTAATGCATACAGATATTTTTCCCCTATTGCTATTTTGTGAAGGGTAGATGAGCATTGACACCTATTTCTGCACAGTAAATGTTAGTTCAAATCCCTCTCTTATGCAGTTTCCAATGTATTGGTTCTGAAATACATATTGATTCCATCTTTTCTCGAGGTTTTTTTCACAATATCACCTAAAGATTTTTAGGTGTTAAGATACTAATGATTGCCATCCACAGATTGCTGCACAGCCTGAAGAATGTCAATGCTAAGAATAACCAGAAAGCATTCAGCTGAACTCGATCTTGTTAGGTATGATGGTCGGTCAGCACAGCTGGGTTCAGAGTCTTCTGTGTGGGCCAGAATTTAGTTATATTGGTGATAATTTTGTATAAGACCCATGATGTTGGTTCCTTAAAGTAACTGTCATGAATTCTGGCTTTTTTGCTCTTGCATGATCAAAGGAGTAGGAGTAAGTAGAAAGCAGAGTTGCACAGAGAACAGTGAAGAACATGGGCCTATTATCTATTCACTTAGAGTCAGTCTTTCTGTCAGGCTTACTGACTACACACCACAGAAATCTATATTGAATTTGAAAGCAATACCTGAAACTAGCTCTTTGTGCTGAAGGGTAGAGTCCAATAATTATGCTTAATAACAAGCATATAAACTTAAGGCAAGAAAATAGAATAACCAGTGCACTGACAGAGAGGGCAGGAAGGGTGAGGAATTGGTGTGTGGGTTGGGTATTTGCTTGCAGGAGAGAGTTGTTCTTTGTAGATACAGGAAAAGAAAAATGTTAGGTATAGCAGGGCTGGTACTCAGGAACTGCATAATGTAGAAATGAAAGACTTTGGCAATTTGCTTATTAAACAAAGCAGTATTCAAATAAGCTGCACTGATTTTTGTCATTCGCCGAATACTTTGCATGTGTTCTTGAAGTTGTATTTCTGTGCATATTTCATAAATTGCTTTCCTGGATAGCTTCTTTAAGATCTGGTTTATTTCAGATTGTAATGTGCTTTACTCTTGTCTAGTTTTGAAGCTTAAACAGCACTTTAAGTAAATCAGCTGTCCTCATCGCCTTCTACAAGAATACTAAATATTTTTACATGTTTACGAAGGATTTCTGCTAATACCTGCCAGGTGCTTCCCAAACATATTTAACTCATGAGAAGTCATTTAAATGTTAAGCACAGATTAAAAAAAAATGGTTACTGTATATAAGTTAAACGACAATTCTGTGTTGTTTTTTTTTATAGTATTAAGCTAGGTGGTGATGCCAAACTTCATAGACCACAGTACACAAATACCAAGTTCATGTTTCCACTCCAGTCCTTTCACTATCAAGAAGTTAATAGTAACTGATATTATAGAATCATAAATATTTAGGGTTGGAAAGGACCTTAAGATCATCTAGTTCCAACCCTCCTACCATGGGCAGGGACACCTCACACTAAGCCATGTCACCCAAGGCCTCGTCCAACCTGGTCTTGAACACTGCCAGGGATGGAGCATTCGCAACCTCCCTGGGCAACCCATTCCAGTGCCTCACCACCCTAACAGGAAAGAATTTCCTCCTTATATCCAATCTAAATTTCCCCTGTTTAAGTTTTAACCCGTTACCCCTTGTCCTGTCACTACAGTCCCTAATGAAGAGTCCCTCCCCAGCCCCTTCAGATACTGGAAGGCTGCTATGAGGTCTCCACGCAGCCGTCTCTTCTCCAGGCTGAACAGCCCCAACTTTCTCAGCCTGTCTTTATATGGGAGGTGCTCCAGTCCCCTGATCATCCTCGTGGCCGCCTCTAGACTCTTTCCAACAGTTCCATGTCCTTTTTGTGTTAAGGACACCAGAACTGCACATAATACTGCAGGTGAGGTCTCACAAGAGCAGAGTAGAGGGGCAGGATCACCTCCTTCGACCTGCTGGTCATGCTCCTTTTGATGCAGCCCAGGATACGGTTGGCTTTCTGGGCTGCAAGCGCACACTGAAGTCGGCTCAATGTTCATTTTCTCATCAACCAACACCCCCAAGTCCTTCTCCGCAGGGCTGCTCTGAATCTCTTCTCTGCCCAACCTGTAGCTGTGCCTGGGATTGCTCCAGCCCAGGTGCAGGACCTTGCACTTGGCATGGTTAAACCTCATGAGGTTGACATCAGCCCACCTCACAAGTGTGTCAAGGTCCCTCTGGATGGCATTCCTTCCCTCCAGCATTATCAACCGAACCACACAGCTTGGTGTCATCAGCAGACTTGCTGAGGGCGCACTCAATCCCACTGTCTGTGTCAGCGACGAAGGTGTTAAACAAGATCGGTCCCAACACCGATCCCTGAGGGACACCACTCGTTACTGGTCTCCAGCTGGACATTGAGCCATTGACCACAACTCTTTGCGTGCGGCCATCCAGCCAGTTCTTTATCCACAGAGTGGTCCATCCATCAAATTGATGTCTCTCCAATTTAGAGACAAGGATGTCGTGTGGGACAGTGTCGAATGCTTTGCACAAGTCCAGGTAGATGATATCAACTGCTCTACCCCTGTCCATCAGTTCTGTAGCCCCATCATAGAAGGCCACCAAGTTGGTCAGGCAGGATTTCCCTTAGTGAAGCCATGCTGGCTGTCACCAAGCACCTTGTTGTTTTTCATGTGCCTTAGCATGCCTTCCAGGAGAATCTGCTCCAAGATTTTGCCAGGCACAGAGGTGAGTATGACTGGTCTGTAATTCCCTGGGTCATCCTTCTTGAAAATGGGGTTATATTTCCCTTTTTCCAGTCATCGGGAACTTCACCTGACTGCCATGATTTCTCAAATATGATGGCCAGTGGCTTAACAACTTCATTTGCCAGCTCCTTCAGGACCCGCGGATGGATCTCATCAGGTCCCATGGACTTGTGCACATTCAGGTTCTTAAGAGGGTCTCAAACCAGATCCTCTCCTACAGTGGGCACAAGGTCTTCATTCTCACAGTCCCTGCATCTGCCTTCCAAGACTTGGGTGGTTTGGTCAGAGCCTTTGCCAGTGAAGACCGAGGCAAAGAAGTCATTCAGAACCTCAGCCTTCTCCAAATCCTGTGTAGCCAGTTCTCCTGAGAGCTTCCTGAGGGGGCCTATATTGTCCCTAGTCTGTTTTTTATTTGCTATGTACTTGTAGAATCCCTTCCTGTTATCCTTTTCTTCAGCATATTCTTCAGTGTCTTGCTCTTCAGTGGAGATCCTGAATTTATGCTTGTTCCCAAAGGCCTGGGGTTAGATCTGGGGTTTAATTCTGTTGGGATGTGATGGATGGTCTGTTTTTCTCTTCAGCAGGAACCAATTTAAGCCCTAAATTCTTGTTAGGCCCACTCTCTCCAGCCTCCTCCAACATAATGTCTTTCCAGCCTGAGGCCATTTTCCTGCCCATTGCTGCTCCTGTAGGATGTATGAATTTTATTTTGAAACCCATGATGATTGTTGTTAATAATTGTGAGAAGGTGCTTATAAAACTACTTCACGTGAGGGGTGATGTGTTTGTGCAGTATTGTATAAAGTAGTGTAGGTTGGAAGCATCCTTTTGAGATCACCTACCCTGCTCCCCAGCCAAGGGCAGGTTCAGTTGGCAGCTCTGCAGCTTATGAACTCTGTGTCCTTGGACAAGCTCTTGAACACCATGTGTCCTCCTGTGTGTATAAGAATGCTTATCTCACAGGTAGGGATTAACCAGTGTTCTAAAAGTAATTTAAGATCCTTGCTGAAAGCCACTGTGTAAGAAGAAAATATGTGACCACACAGTAGCATCTCCGAGATTATGATCAACACCATTTTGTTTCCTAAGCTTAAGGGAATGTGGTGAGAGAGTTTGTAAAGGAGGGGGAAAACACACTTCTCTGTGGTATTTCTTTATAACACAAAGCCCCAGCTACCCCTAAAACCTGCGCGTGTTTATCTTGCATATGCGGTTATGTTGTTTCAGTTATCTTTGCAAGAAAATGACTGTTCTTGCTCCTGAGACCTATTTAAGAGATTATGACCTAAGTTGGTTCACAACTACCATCTTTTACAGCTCTTAATCAATAAACCCTGAAAAAAAACCTAATCTTCATTTACTTTCAGAGGCAACTGCAGAAAAACAAGAATTGTCAGATAAAGCTGGGGATCAGCATTCCTACCTCAAGGCCAAGGGTCAGATATTAGTACACAGATTGTAAATATAGTTTGGTCTAACAGATGCTAAAATAAGGACAGGATATGGTGGAAAGTTGTACCCTCAGGGGACAACAGTTTAATGCATGCAATAACTGATAAGATAAGCTGCTTTATTACCAAAAGAATGAATGTAAAAAGCATATATAATTTGTCTTCATGCTTAGGGGAGTAAGGGAAGAGAGTGGACTATTAGGTGGAGATATGTGGACCACTGGAATATTGTATTAATATTGTGCTATTTCCTGAGGATATTAGGTACATTAGCAGAGGGTGGGAGACAGGCTACTCCAGGTAAAATACATATCAGATGGATGTTTAGCACGGTTTGTTTCTTAATATGGGAAGTTTTCTTCATGCAAACTTGATTCCCAGTATGGAGTTGTTAGCAATTAAATATGAAAGGGGGAGTGGCTACTATGTCGTGGATTACTACCCTGTGTGATGTTAATGGGCAAGATTCAGTAGATGCCTTCCTAGCATCACTGCAGAATCTGTCTCCTAGCTTTAGAAATGCAGTCTTTTGAAGTATACACATCATCTCCATGTGAACAGACAGGCATAGCAGGTTAAAGGGTTTTGCTTTTGAAAAACAAACTTTGTACACGTTCACCATAAACATGGTAGTGACAGTATTTTATGTGGTTAAGCAGTCTTAACCCCACTGTGTTTGACTGCTTCTCTTGCACCTCAATTTCTCTTCATTTCATCATTCTCAGTTCTTTTAAATCTTGAAGCATCTGGATAAGGAAAGGGTGTTGTAACTACTTGTTCTCATGTGCACCTGGTCTCTTGGATAATAAATGTAGTTTCCTGTAAAATGCCAGTAGAAGCCTCTATTAGTTTTTTCCCTATTTTAATTATTTTTTTGTTTCTAAGTGAATGAAGGTGATGGTGAATATGCATTACCTTTAGTGTTGGTAGAGAGAGGATACCTGTCATTTGACCGGAAAGCAGGTGGATGCTGGAATGGAGGTTTCCTATATATATTTCTAAAAGTGACATTGATATTTTTTTGCTGTACCTGCATGTGTGTCCTGTGTGTTTATGTTGAAGCCCATGCCAAAACTTTGAATTATTGTGCTTTCATGTTGCAATTTCTTGGCAATCTTAACAGGCAAAACCTTCCGATTTTCTCCGAAACAGCTGTGTATGGTCTTGCATCCTACATATTACTTTTGAAAATTGGGACTAGCCTCCTTGTAATTATGAGAAAACTTGACATAGTGAAATTGATGACTTGGTAGTAATTTAATACTGTCCATACATAATTTTGAATGTGCTGCCTACAAATATCCCATTTGTCCACCATCTTTGACTGGGACATCGCTTCATTATGATTCTCTGCCAGAATAAAAAATCATTAGATGGAGGGCTTTCATGTAGCTTTTCATTGGGTGAATAACTGAGTTCCTAGAGGACCTATCTGATTTGAAGACCAAAACTTTCTTGTCAGACAGTCTATATAAAAGTAGTATAAATCACAGTGGGAGATGAAATGAAGCATTTAAATGCACTCTATGAAAGAAAGAAACCACAATATAGTCAAGTCTTTTGATTGTTCACTAGCCAATTACCCATGTTCTTTAGGAATCATCTTGATCTTAATCTTTTCAAAAAGCTTTTTTATATTGATGATCTCATTCTACTTCTTAACTTTACCTTTCAAAAAAATATATATCTTAAATACAGTGACTGCTTTGACCAATTTAAACCTATTTCACATTATCAATTTCTTTTGCTGTGCCCAACTCTGTTATTTCCTTTTCTAATCCCAATGCTGTGGATAATTGACGATGATAAACTTTAAAGAGGAGATTATGATAACATTGTGTTTCATTGGGCTGGAGTAATACAGGAGTGCTAGCCATGGATAAAAGACAATGGTATAATTCAGAGCATGTAATGTGAAGGGTGACCAAAAGGTTACACATAAAAGCGAAATTATAATATTATATGAATATAAATTACTTACAGCTGCTTCTTCATCAGTTTTCCCAACCTGAGAAAAAATGTATTTTGCTAATGTACAGTGACTTATCACTATACTCTCCTTATCTTCTTGGTACTTAGAATCATAGAATAGTTAGGGTTGGAAAGGACCTTAAGATCATCCAGTTCCAACCCCCCTGCCATGGTCAGGGACACCTCACACTAAATCATATCACCCAAGGCCTCGTCCAACCTGGTCTTGAACGCTGCCAGGGATGGAGCGTTCACAACCTCCCTGGGCAACCCATTCCAGTGCCTCACCACCCTAACAGGAAAGAACTTCTTCCTTATATCCAATCTAAACTTCCCCTGTTTTAATCCATTACCCCTTGTCCTATCACTACAGTCCCTAATGAAGAGTCCCTCCCCAGCTTCCTTACAAGCCCCTTCAGATACTGGCAGACTGCTATGAGGTCTCCACACAGCCTTCTCCTCTCCAGGCTGAACAGCCCCAACTTTCTCAGCCTATCTTCATACGGGAGGTGCTCCAGTCCCCTGATCATCCTCGTGGCCCTTCTCTGGACTTGTTCCAACAGTTCCATGTCCTTTTTATGTTGAGGACACCAGAACTGCACACAATACTGCAGGTGTGGTCTCACAAGATCAGTGTAGAGGGGCAGGATCACCTCCTTCGACCTGCTGGTCACTCTCCTTTTGATGCAGCCCAGGATACGGTTGGCTTTCTGGGCTGCAAGCACACACTGAAGCCGGCTCAAGTTCATTTTCTCATCGACCAACACCCCAAAGTCCTTCTCTGCAGGGCTGCTATGATTCTTTTTCTATATCCTTTGCTGTGAACATGATGTTCTAACAGCAGACTAGATGATCTTGGTGTTTATATGCTTTTATCTCAGAAATAATTGTTTTGAAAGTAGGAAAAGACTTTGCAAGAAATAGTGAGGCAGACATGAAGGTTTCAGCAGCCAAATACTGAGACATCTCTGTCTCTGGGGAACTTATTTCTAGAAGTCTTTGATTCTGAAAGCCCACCCTGACAGTCTTAAATCTCTGCAAAAAGCTTAGGAGAGTAAAGGTCTTTTCAGTATGGTAAATGTTTATGTAAGAAACCTTTGGGTGCTAGTGCAGGTCATGAAATGGATGTGGGTGCTTGAGTCAAGTTCTCTTTGCATGTAGTTTCTGAGTTTTGGTGGTTGGTTTGTTGAGGGTTTTTAGTGGGGCTTTTTTATTGAGGTGGTGTCATGGGTGGATGATTTCTTGGAGCCAATTGGCTTGTGTTGTAACTCCTAAGTGACTAGAAAAATTCCTTCCTCCTGAATCTTTCCTGAAAACAGGGATTTTTTTTTTCGTGAGCAGCTTTAGGAAGTTGATTATCCAGGTTCTGCCACTGGGGAATCAACCTTGGGAAGAGTTTATGAACTTATAATTAAGTTCCCGTCTGAGCTTCAAACTGTACCACTTCAATGGATATATAGGCAGTGCATTTTGCCTGGCTTCAAACTCCTGCCAAGTTCTTGCCTTGGATTTAAGACATCTGTAGGTAGAAAGAGACAGCGGAGCATTTTAACTTAGACAAGGGAAAACTTATTAGAGGAGATGTATTTCTACTGTCAGAAGCTCAGCCACCAGTCATCTGTAACCAGATTCCCCTTGGTCACCACTGAACAAGGTCGTCACACCTTTAGTAATAGGAATAGGCATAGAGGTATTTTTTTTAGTTAGCTCATCTTATTCTCTGGTATTTTCCTCATAATTTTAGTGTGAGTAAGACAAAAATGACCAAAGGAAGCATTCATGCGCATTCAGTGGATTGCTGCATTGGATTTTCACCCGTTGAGACCCATCCTCAAATACTAGTCTGACTTTGAGATGAAAATAAGCTTGCTACCTGTCTGCTATGATACTGGATGTTGGACCTTCATAAAAATGCTACAAGTTTTGACTTGACTAACTGCTGGCAAGTTTACAAAGGGAAGCACACTGCTACTCAAGTGTTTGCAATGGTAGATGCTGCATCAATGCCTTGGAAGCCATTGGTCAGGAGTAAGGTGAAATGTCAATCTGGTTTTGAAGAAGTCACTTTCAGAGGCAGGCTGGATTACACTAAACTTCTAACAACGCATTCACCTTCCCTTTCCCCAAATATATCTAAACACAGGTGTATTTTTATTCAAGTAGGAGGGATCCTCTTGTCCCCCATTTCACCTAGCTTTCTTCTCTTAGTGCGTGTTAGTCACCGACTGAAGTCATGCCATTCTTCACAACAGTACAAGGACACCTAAGCAAACTTGTTTTCATTAGTATAACGTGTTGCACTTTTTTTGTACCTGCGGTGCTCAGACCATATTTAGAACTATGCTTGCATGAAACCTCTTCTCTGTTCTTATTTCAAGCTCATGATCAATACCTAAAATTGGCTGAAAAGATACTCCAGGTGAATGCTAAGAGACCTAGATGGTGTGTTCTGTTTCTTTCCGTCATTTGCAGCAGGACAGATTTGTCTGTTGTGGGACAGTAACCTCACAGTTCAGGAACAGGTCTCAGATCCAGTTTGAGTTCAATGTTCCAGTTTTATTTAGTGGTCCCAAGAAATCTCCTTGAGTTCACATGATCTGTGCCTGTCCTTTTGGGTCTGGGGGCTGAGAACTCTTTTCTCTGAAAGAGGATCCTTCAACAAATTACACCAGGTAGGTCCTACAGAGACAAGATAGTATTTTAGAAAGGAAAGAAATGGTTTCTTCACTGGGGCTACAAAAAGGAATCATCCAGTTTTGCCTGCAGAGACCTTGAGGAAAATGTGCTGTTCCTGATAATCTATTGCCAAATATATATCCACAGGCTTGAATTTACCTTGTTTTGGGCTTTCTTCACCAGATCCTTGGGGCAGCATGAGGAGATGTGTGAGCCTAATGTAGGACTTGGCATGTTCATCTATAGGTGACCCCGTAACTGACAAAGTTTTGTAGCACTTTCATTGTCCCTCCTTCTGCTAGGTAGAACAACCTATCTGGGATTATCTATCAGGGTAACCCATATAAGGAACAGGCCTGTGGACATGATGGGATGGTCCCATCTTTATAGAATACCAGTGCACTTGTATCGCTTTTACCAGGATCCATCACCTCCTTTCCCTTAATGCAGAGTTAGATTTCTACAGCAGACAACCTGGTGTTTACCATGGCAGTGCTTGCCCTGTTGACAGCGCTGAGTGATTCTTAAGTGTTCAGCAAATCAGTGAAATTTTCTGAACAGTGGGAAGTTTTGATGTCATTAACAAAAGATGCATGTTAACTAGCAGCTGCAAATTAATTAGAAAAATGAAGTAGAAATTGCTTCTTCCTTCTCCCCCCCCCCTTTCTGCTGCATACTGCGTGAACCAGCCAGTCTACAGCAGGGATAGCCAGTGATCCAAAACGTCCATAGCATTCAGGATCTGAGTACTCCAATTTTCCAAATATTGACTTAGCTTTTACATCCTGCACTGGCTGCTCCTAGAATATCATGGGTCAGAGTGTTTCCTGCCTTTCAATTCTTCTCCCTGTCAGTTTTCATACCATGCTTACCTGGGGAGTGCATGAACACCTTGCAGCTCTGCGTTAGCCAGGATGACCACATGTCTGTCTCTGATCAGGGGCCAGCCTTGCCAAATGGGCTTCATTTGTGCTCAGGCTGCCATCCAAAAATAGGCAAATGAGATCAGGGAAAGCAAGGCAAACAGCATTAAATATGTAATGATACCAATTAATGAGTGCTTGCTTCATGTTTTGGAATACAGGAAACCATTGCATAAACCTGCTAGGGTTGTGTTTAAACAATAACTGCCTACTTCCTTTTTTAAAGGGAAACAATCTTGCTTATTTCAATTTGCTGCTTCTAGCAGAGTCAGCTTCTTTAATTATTGCTATTTAATGATGTCTTAGCATTTGAACTCTCCTCATTAACCTTCATCAGAGTGAGACACCCAGGATAATGCAATAGCAAAGCCAACATCTTGTGTGATTTTTTTTTTTTTTTCCTTCGTCCTCCCTCCACTCCCTTCCCAAATCTCTGGAATTCATTAATTGAATGTTAGAGCATCCGAGCCACTTAAGTATTCAAATCATGCAGCAACACGGGTAGTGTTAGCCTGCTATGGCTCAATAAACCTCTCATTCTCTTGTTCACGGTTCATTTGAGTTTTGAAGAAAACTCCGGGAAAAAAAAATGAGGCATTCGAATAAAAATGGTGCAGATAATGGTAGGAGGAGATGAAAAACTCAGATGGATGTTTACCCAAAGTCCTGTGTGTGTGTGGCACTGTTATCCCTCTAATTGAAAAAGGGAATGGGCTTTAGAGCAGAAACCCACAAGCCAGAGTACCCCGGCTCTGTTCCTGTGTAACCTTCAGCTGTCACTGTAGCTGTCCTACATGAAAGCAGAGGTTTTATTTTATGCTGCTAAAGTAGCAGGGCCTAATTTCTTATTTGACAAGTGCTCTAAGATCCTGGGAGGAAAAGTATAATAAAGGTGCAAAATAAAACTATATGTGGCAGTATTACTCCTGATTCTAATGGATTTTAGTAGGATCTTTAATCCCTTTATCTACCATGAATAGATGTATTGTCTATAAAAGAAGCTTTAAGCTGTTTCACTTCACTGTGGTAACACCTTGGTAATGCAAATATGCCTTTGGAGTGCGTCTCATGACAGTGGAAAATGAAAGTGCATGCATAAAGTGTAATGGCTGTAATGGGGATTCTTTAATGCACTTGCTGGACATCGGCAGGGCTTCTTTAGTTTTCCTCCAGTTCTTTGCTCTCCACACCACACAAAAGTGGCTTATGCTGCCTTTTGTCACACCATAGAGTATTCCCAAGGCCTGTTTTGGATTAAGCTGCCATAGAATAAAATGTAAGCTGTGTTACACCTAACAGAACCTTATCTCTGAATTGATCTGAGGTTTTACTCAGATCCCTCAGCTGTAAAACTCCTATATAAGGCAGAAGCAGAATAATGCTTTTCATACTGAGAATTGTTTGCGGTAAGTATGGATGCGCCAGTGATGAAAAAGGGCTGATCTTTATTTCACAGGGGGACTGCCGAGTTTTCACTCCAGCCAGCAATTAGCACTACACAGCCACTCACTCATGCCCCCCCTGGTGGGATGTGGGAGAGAATCAGAAAAATGAAAGTGAGAAAACTCATGGGTTGAAATGAAGACAGTTTAATTGGTAAAGCAAAAGCCTTTCACATATGGAATTCATTCACCACTTCCCATCTGCATAGGCAGGTGTTCAGCCACCTCCATGAAAGCAAGGCTCCATCACATGTAATGGTTACTAAGGAAGACGTAATACCATCACCCTGAACATCCCCCCTTTCTTTCAAATCACGGATTACCCAGTTTAAAGGTATTTCCATTATAATTTCCACTCCTGGTCTCTTTGGTCCAGGTTAGTAGCATTTAACATTGCAGTGAACTCCTCCCCTTGCTCCTAGCCTGGCTAGGAACAAGGGTTTCTAAGGGAAACAGAATAAACTACAGATTCATCATTGCTAGATATGAACATTTATTTAAGCTGCCCAGGCTGGAAACTCCATGAGCACTTTGAAGTCAGTGCAAGGAAGCTGGAAGCTGCAAAGGGTGCATGATCCACTAACACTTGCTTTGCCCTCTGGAGCTGGCTGGCTCATTAGTTAAATACTTAAGGCAGGGTGGGATGAGTCCTGGTTGAAAGCCAGAGTACAAGAAGGCAGTTAGGTGACTGGCTTTTCCTTTATCATCTAAATCCCATGGATTCAGAAGGGACAGAGGCTGTTGAGTATCTTCTTGGATGAGCTCCTGCCTAATTTATTTCCTGCAGCCTTAGGACTTCCTTTGCCAGACTTTGCTCTCCTGTACTTTTCCAGGGAGCCAGAGGAACTCTCCATTCCTCTGCCTGAGGCTGTAAGTGACCTTTTTTGCATGTGACATTTGTTGCTAATACTGGCAAAGGGGTCTCGCATCAGCTTGGCTCTGTGCTCTTTCACTGCTGGGACCAATGTACAAACCTCAGATGTCAGCACACTAAAGGCATCCAAGGCTCCTACCTGTAAAAGTCAAGCTGAGTGGGAGAGGACAGTTCTCTCCTGAGTTTAGGATCTGAGGCACTGTCCCTGACCCAGATATGGTTATGGGTTGCTCAGTCATGCAGTGAAACTTCACTTCAGGGAGAAGAGTTGTGCTTTTCAGTGGTCACATCAGGTTGGCTGACGCTGTGCTGGCACTCCTGCAGTTCATGCCTGCTGCAGAAGTGGCATCCCTACTGAGACTGTCACTGTTTCATTTTGGCTGCTTGTTATTTCTTGCTGAACTTTTAGTGATGCTTTGGATTTTCCAAGGACAGGTTCCTCCTCTCCTAGTCCTTGATAATTAGGAGTCTGGAATAGATGCTTATTTTGTCTCTTGTCTTTACTGTTTGCATCCTGCATTTGTTGAGCTTCAGTTAGGCTCTGTCCATCACAGGTAACTGAGTGAAACATCCCCTCTAGAAACTTTCAACTTGCCTCTATAAAGAGATCTTGTATTACCCTGAACAAGACTTGTCCTAAACCAGACTATTTCACTGCTTACCTTTTGTTAGGACCTTGATATTCTTTTCCCCTTTATGCAAAAATAAATAGTTTTCCCATATTGTTGGGTTTTTTTTTCCTCTTTCCTTGTCTGAAACTGAAGAAGTGGCAAAGAGGAGTGGAGGAGCCATTAGCTGTGTAAAGAAAATGATGGGCTGCTCTGTGTCACTAACTCTGCAGAACATGTCACTGGGCAGAGATATTAGCCTCTTATTGCCTATGCTCAGTGTTCCATGTTTTTTATTTGTCTTTAGTGCTATTTATCTGATGTAGAGACATGCATTTTTTTGAACAATCACCTGCCAATAATTCCACATTTGTCAAAGAGAAAAAGAGATAATCATCGTGTGGCCTGGTATTACTGGAAGGGCAGATTAGATTCGCTAAAAAACAGTGGCATTTTATGATTATTTTTATGCTCTGTAAATAGAGGAAAAGACAGATTGAAGAGATTACTTTATGAAGAACTCCATTTCAAGTCACTGGGGAAGCAGGTAACCTTCAGATCTGAGCTTTGCATAAGAATGCAGGGGAAGAGAGAGGTTTTCTATTGACGCTGCCAGCTTCTTTAAAAGAAATATACAGTCTGTTGCTCTACATCAACCTTCCTCCCTGCCTGTTTTCTCTCTTCCACCCACCTTGTCCCCTGGCAATGCCATTAGAGATGAGCCAGTGACTCAGGGCAGTTTCTTAGCTGAGGCAAGCAGTCATAGTTCCATTGGCTTCAACGGAGCGATAACAATTTATGCTGGCTGAAGGATGGTCCCTCCTGGTTTGAACCTGACCCAGTGTTTGTGTTTTTTTTCCTACAGTACTGGGATTTTTGTTTGGTTCTCTGTAGTGACAGAGGTCACTTGTGAAATTTTCACCTGTATCTGAAGTTTGAAGCTGTTCATGACTGGGATGTTAATGTTTTTCAGAATGGCTCTGAATCAGAAGTTGGGTAACCTGGTTTGGGTAGGCAGTAAATCTGGATCCTGATAGAAAAACCTGATGTTTTCAAACAAATAAAATAGTAAAAGGCCTAATTATCAGAATCTGGGAGAGAATCGCTGGGGAAGGATCTCTTTCTGTGTACCATGTTTTTTTTCTTATTTCACAGGTGTTTAATAGTGACTATTGCTGCAGACAAATCAGGAGGCTAGGTGGACCTCTGTCTTATCCTATTGTGTCTGATCAAATCGGATTTCTATCCTCCTGTTTATGCTTAGATTGTGGAAGAATGGAAATATTCTGCCAGCTTTGTAACAGCATTTGAGGAATGATTGTGTGTTTCTGCAGAGCACAACTCAGTGTATGTGTTATTTCTCTTAGTGAGAGGCCAGAACTGCCACTGTGAAAGTGCACTGGTAATACTGATTGCCTTCATAGAAACCCAAAAAGTTCTCTTCTGATTATTTGCATACCTTTGGGTGGCAATTGAGTAAAAATAGGAACCTCTGAGTACTTCTTAATTCAAACATCAAAATTACATCTGTCTTTGCGCTTGAGCTGCCCACCTGCAATGGACTATTTGAAGAGCAATGAATGAAATCAGGTGATGGTCTATCTTGCTTGCCTGTATCCACCCCAAAAAATAGATTGAGGAAGTCAGTGTAATATAGGTGAGTGTCCAGCTTGGATGTGTAGCTGTCAAAATACCCACCAAACAATATGTTTAACAAAAATTTAAGGATGACCTTTTTCATCACTTTTATGTTAGGTTTTAATCATTTTTAATTAGGTTTAAATAAGAATTGTTTTTATGCATGGGAGCCACAGATGAAACATTTGCGTTTCCAAATACTTCAAGTGATTGCCCAGATTACCCAGGTTTGTTTCATTTAACTTATTTCTGCTACGCTTTTTAACCTCCGGAAATGAACCACCAGTTTCTCTGACACCCACAATCTACCTGGTGCAGCAAGTTTATGTGAATTCCTAATTGCAGTTTAGGCTTACTATGTTGTTAGTCACGGAAACTTCAAATAACAACATCCTCTGCTGTACCGGCTAGTCTATAAGCACACAGGGGAATCATAGATCTATTGAAGTCTATGGTGAAATTATCTTTTTATTTTTGTCCACAATTTCATGCTAAGGGAGAAATATTACTTACCTAAAAGGCCTGAGAATGTAAATGGGAAAGTTAGTCAGCTACATATGGGAAAGGGAAGTGAAGCTGAAGGGCTGTTGAAACCTACAGCAACTCCACCAGCCAGATATGAGTAATTAGTTTTTCACCACAATCCTTTGGACTCTGTCTCTCCTTTTGCCAAGGTTGTCTCACTTCAGAAACAGGAGATGACCCTTTTCCTTGTCTGTGATGGTGTTCGGGTGCCCTATTATCTATGCTTTCTTTCATAAACAGTCCCTCTTTAGAGTTAGCTGTCCAAATATGAGATCAGTGAGTCCTATGAGAATTTAGATATTGATTTCTGGACTATCCTTTTCTCCTTTCACAGTATTTTTTCATACTCTTCCTTGGCCCAACTGTTGCTGTAGTAAGTAACTTATTTTAGGGTTTACATTGTTATAACTCAGAACTCTGGACTATTTTTCACTTAGGACCCTTATTTTTTAATAGCCCTTTTTCTATAAATAGAGGAAATCTAACTTTGTGTAAGCTCTGCAGACAAATAGAGCAACTGCTGTAATTTATGTCTGCTGTTGAGCTTGTCAACCCTGGCAATGTCCTGTTGAGAGGCCTCCTGGTGTCAAGTGCACTCGTTTTCTCGATATGAAAAGGAATTTATATTTGTAATGAATATTCATACAATAAAGACATGGGTGATCCACAGATAAATTCAAGGTTTTTATCCTCACAAGAGCAGTAATTAATATGAAGGAAACCCTACATTGCACAATTCAGTCTATCTCATCACAGGAGTGAACGGGTGCAATTTTGTCCAAATTGATGGAGTGGCTTTCATTTACCCCAGCAGTGAATTTGTTACCTACCCAGCCAGACCTAATACTTTTTGACATGAATAGATGGGAGGATCAGTCCATTAATGCAGAAGATTTAGTAGCTATTCGGTGAGTTTTTGCCATCTTTGACATTTCAGAATGGAGCTTAATGATGCAGCAGTTTTGCATAAACAACCTGACTGCACAGGGACGTCTCTTTTCCTCTTTTTCTGTTACTTTCTCCAGGCTTGGCATTCTCGGTGTGTATGTGACCTGGGACATGTGGGTTCCTTTTCAAGTGCACCTACAGGCTTTGCCACAGCTGTTAAGCTTTCTTTGTGAAGCAGGAGTTCTACAAGGGCACAGGTTAGTCAGTTTTTCAGAGCTTAAAATAATCCCGTTTCCCTGGTTTCTCAGAAGATGTTGTGTTTAAAAAAAAATAAAATAAAAAAAATTACACACTTTAATAGAAGTACTTTTCCTTCATTAAATTAAATCTCTAAAGCCCAATAGCATTTTCAGTGCTTATATGAAAATGCCAGTGGGGATTTGAGATTAAAAGCGGTATTTTTGTACAAGTCAATGAAGATCTCAATAGGAAAGAACACTCTTCAAATATAAATTCCTCCAGTATCAAGAAAGACAGATTTTCTACTTAGGTCCTTGATAATACTTCTCCCAGCCTTGTTATGAAATTCTGTTTTCACATATCTGATATAAGGCTGTTACACATAAGCTCTCCATTTAATGAAATCTTATTAATGGTGCCTTTTTTATTACAGCGATATGCCAAAATACTGAGATTTAATTCATGTTTAACAGTAAACATGAGGTAGTCTGATCCATTTGTATGCAGCTCAGGTTCTCTTTTTTTACCTAAAAAAGGATTAAATGGCATATTAGAAATAAAAGGAAAATATATTCGCTATTGACTTATGTTAGTAGTACCCGGACATACATTTCTATGGAAGACCACTTAAACATATGTGACCCACAGCTAGAGGAGCAGGAAAAGAATGTATTAAAACCCAAATTCTCAAGAAAGGTTTGTTGGTGGCTTGTTGGGTTTTTTTTTCCTCCCTCTTCTGATGTCTCCTATCCACTCAAGCAAAAAAACCTAACAACTGGAGGTCTGCATTTTTGTAGATAAAATAGTGAATGATCAAGGTGCAGATTTTGGGAATGTGTTTTCCAGATTGCTTCCCAGTAAAGCGAAGAAACTTTTGTTTCAGTAATAAATGCATGCAGATGTAAAGGTTTTTGTTTTGTTCAAGGATCTCACAGCAATGTATAAAACATAACGAGTGTTTTAAAACTGGTAATAACCATTACCAGTGTTTTTAAAGTGGAAGAAAATAAATCAAGAGTTATGAAAATAGTGGTCACATTGTGGGTATGCACATTCCCTGTGCCAATTTGAAGGCATCAGTTCTGCCGTTTACAAGAATCATCATCCCTTCAGCAGTCATCTATGCTCCCAGTAAAAGCATGGAATAAGATTTAGAAAAAGCCAACTCAAGGCAGTCAAGTAGAGCACGGTGAAGAGCAGACCCTGAATTCTCCCCACGTCTTAAATTCAGTGGTTTTGTCAGCACTGAGAAGGTGCTTTTACTCTGGGTCTTTTCCTGGGGTTACACAGGCAAGTCAAAGGATGACTGGGAAAGAGAAGCAATAGTTTGACACGACCCCTGTAATTTTAGTTTTCCCACTGTGTGTTGTAAATTTGAGCCTTCAGAGAGGATGCACCCTCAGGCTTTGGGGACAGGAAGAGGCTCTTGTTTCTTCAGGCTGAAGCTACTTTTCTTTGTCATCCAAGTCAATATTCACTGCATTAGCTGTTGAGCAAGGGCAATCGTGATCCTGTAATCTAGTATTCAGAATGTCAGTGTGGAAGGAGGTAAACCAGGATTCTGGTTCATATGCTACTTAATGCTATTCATTTACAATTACAAAAAATAAGTTCCTGTGATGTAATGTCTTTAGGGTACTCCTGGGAATATGAATGTAGTTCCACATGCCCTCAAACTGATAAGGGGGTTTGCCTGGGGACTTGCCACACTCTGCTGACCCTATAAGCATTGAAGAATTGGGGATTGTTGCCACTGTGTTTTGTGGTGCTCTTCTATTGGATACCATTTAAAACTGACTGCTAAAACTGGTGGAAGAGGCAGAGGTATCTGGATTTGGCCAAAGGGAGAACTCTGGTTGCCTATGGATATTGACATCACCTGAACTTGGTGACAGCTAAGTGTAATTTTTGAAGATCTAAACTATGGACTTAAATGGGATTTAGGTTTCTTTAGCTGCTAAATCTGTTTGTGGATTTATTCTTGAGTGTCTTTTGAAAGGTTGCTCATCAGTAGAAAAGTGTTCAGCAGAACAAAACAGGAATTTTTAACTTCTATCTTCAATATTCAGACAACGCTGCATCGTGTGCTTGATAGACGACAATGACCTTAAAGTTTTCCATCATTTTAGAGGCTTTCTCAAAATTAGGACAGCGGTCTGGACTCAGCCTTGACAACTTCTCAAAAGTCTCTCCAGGGTTCAGCCCTAAATGTCATTGGTGTGGACATGACGGGTTTGAAAGTTTAAATTCTGCGATGATGAGAAAATCTGCTTTAACTTAATGGCATGGAAGTGTTCTTTTTTTTCTTTGTCTGCCTCTGAAATGTGCAGGACCGCAATACACCAGCACTCTGGAAACAAAACTGCTTAAATGCACTGACTTTTGCATGCTGTCTGTATGGTAATAATTGTGGCTATTGGGAAGATACCTTCTACAATTATTATAATCAATAGATCAGGAATGCAAAGATAAAGCAAATCAGGAGTAATCTGTTCTCCATTTCTTCTATATTGGTTATAAACTGAAAAGACAGTCATTGCAAGTGCTGACCTAGCTTTTCATTCCAATCAAGTTTTTTTTGTTATTTACTGGTAAGGCAGGAGTGTAAATCTTATCGGTTGCTGTTGTTTTTTCCACCTGTCTGGAATACTTCTATTAATTGTCATTTCATTTGAAATAGTCCTAAATATCTCAAATGTTTTTAACAGTATGGTTAGGTAACGTGGCTTCTATCAGATGTGGGTCAGACAAAGCAGGGACTGTCCCCACAGACTGGTGGGAACAGCTGTGGGGAGCTGGAATACAGATATTTTGCTGGCAGTTATGTCAATGATTTAGTAGCCTGAGTTGGCTGAGCTTTTTAACCCATCTTTGCTTCAAGTGTTCATCACTTGAATGGGCTTGAAATTGCTTTTCTCTTACTGACAAAGTGCTGCTTGAAAAATACCTGTGCTGTAGCCTGAGGGATATTTGAGAGGGGTTATCAACTGCTGTGCGACTGGGGGACACTTAGCACAAACAGGGATGTGTATGGTCGTGTTGTGTTCACTGATTTTTTTTAACTCTATAAGAAACCCTAAAGTTGACTATTCAGTCTGAAGTCTACCTTTGATAAAGGGAAGTAGCGTTGGATTCCAGCTCGGCTGAAGGTCATTAGCATTCTCCTGCTGTACTACATGCAGATTTTCCTGGCTCACAAGAATAGCATTACGTGGAGTATGCATTATATATCAGCAAAAGAAATGCATGCATGCAGAGGTATAGCCAGGGTTTATAGGTTTATTAGAAGAAGTATAAACAGTCTCCTCAACCTCCTCTGTTCTTATTTCCCGCTGACATTCCCCTTGGCTGTGCTTTCCCTTCCTCACCCTTATGTACTTTCAACAGATTGGGGTGACAAGGGTTGTTTTTACTTTAAATAACTTAAAATCAGCAGCATAGTCTTTGATCTATCGTCACCCTGTATTGGCTGACCCTTGGGTGCACCGAGAATACGTGGGAGTAAATATAAGCTCAGTTCAGTAGCTTTGGCTCAGGAATTCAAATGCCAGGTAGCAAAACTCCTTACAGTGATGGAATGTCGATATCTGCCTTTCCTTCAAATAGGAAGGACTGAGCAGCCAAGGTTGTATCAAATGACACAAGCATGCATATTGAAATCTCCCTTGTACCTGTTCAGGAACTTCTGTACCATGTCGAATATGTGAACTGAGCCCTGTTGTCACCAGGGTAATTTGGCTTTGTATGGGATGCTGTAAAGGATGGGGAGGAGGAACATGAGGAAATGGACTAATCTTCTCTGCTACTCCCCCCCTTTAATTAATCTGTGTTTTTCTATTTAAATCAGGATGGGGGAAAATAGCACTCCTTCTGTAGATATTGTAAGATGTCTGCGGAGAAACCCCTCTTGCTGAAGAGTTGAGTGGACTACTGAATGCTGTCAACCAAATACAGTCACACTGGTAGCAGTAAGTGGCTGTTTGATTGCCAACAGTCTGCACTAAATGGGACATCACCCCCACAACCTTGCGTCGTGTGGTTCTGCTAAAGCTGAATGTATGGCAAGGAAACCTCTGTGTTTCTGGAGACAGTTTCACTGCAGCCATTGTTCTCTTGTTTTCAAAAGCTGATGCTGGCTTAAATCACCTTCAGTGATGTCCTTCAGACATTCCAAAATAGGTTGCAGTAAGTGAAGCAGAAGTCTAGGGTAAGAAGCTATGAGATGCCTTACTGAATACCAGGCTATTCTCAGGACTGTGATAAGGAAACTGAAAGCAGTACACTATGAATGAGGGTCATCCTCCTGCACGAATCCTTATTTCTATAGTGTCCAACCTACATTAGAAAGATAGTGAGGTGCACAGATGCCATGATGATTGACATGCTCTGAAATGTCAAAGAACTGAATGAGGCAGGAAGATATCAATGGGCAGGGAAGTTACTTAAAGGTCACTGAAGTGATTTTTCTTGCACCCTTTTCTATTCTTGTAGGTCTCTTAGAGTGTATACAGCATATGCAGCTGGCATCTTTGATAGTGTTGGATGGATAAACATATCACAGATGAATTGCAAATGGCAAAGTCCTGGGCTTTATGCTTCTTTTGGCATTGAGTAGCTCCTTGAGTTCAAGCCACTTAATTAAAGAGTAGTCAACAATGTGTCAATGCTGATAGAAGCAATGACACCTTCTCAGGATGTGGCATCCCTCTGTGATGTCAACTACTGTCTGAATTTTCCCCCCATCCCTTTAATATTTTTGGAAAATATCCCCATTGTGCACACTGACTCACACTTTGTATTAATGAGAAATGTAAGGCTTTAAAAAAACAATTGCTCCGTAGCCTCATTACTATGAAAAATCCATTACGTGGAAGTCATTTGTCAAAGCCAACCATTTAGTTGCTGTAATTTACATATTTATCAAGTTTGATTGGAATGTAATGACTTTGACTTTCTTCATTTTTTTTTAACCTTTCCAACCTTTTTTCCATGAAGAGAGGGGTGTTGTTTTTTTGATTTTAATGGGACAGGGCAAGACATAATTCAATTTATGTTCACTAATAAATATACTTATTAATGTTTCAAACAATTTCAGTATTCTCTTATGTTGGAATTAGTTAATTTCCATGTTGTTGCATGGGAACTGATGTGGGATCTTATCAATCCATGAAGTTTTTGTCTCCACCAAGGGATCTGGCTGGCAGGGAAGAGACAGCGCAAGACTGTAAATGAGATAATGAGCGTTAAGATATGTAGTTAATATTGGATCTCCATAATGCTTGTAGTCGGAGGATCAGACACACATGGGTTTCCAGCATAATGGATGATTACTTTCATTTGCATCTGATGCTGGGAGGCTTGTGACAGAGTACCAGCTAGAAGTATTATATTCACTTGAATACAGTGCTGGAAACCCAGGAGGCTTCTGAGGACACTGATCCACACAACCATCTTACACCCCAGTGAGCTGTTACAAGACAGGCAGAGGTGACGAGAGCTTGCTCTAGCAGCTGATACTGGGAGTTGTTAAAGCTAAGCAATGTCGCAATGCTTGTTTGCAGCTGGCCTCAAGTGAAGACATCCCTTGCCTGTGCTATGGAAAAGGCTAGAAAATAGGAAGCACGGGCTGCAAGAATGACAGGTGAAGAGCAGAATGCCGGCTCTCATCTAAGCACTGAAACTTGCTCTATGAAAAGACTACAAGGACATGGGAATTGAGCAGATTTGTGGTGTGCCTGTGTTGAAGGGTTCATCTGAAGGGGGTCAGTTAGCTCTTCTGGAAGAGCCTGTGGCCTGAGCAAAAGGCTAAACCAGTGCATACAAAATTAAGGCATTTAAAAAAATATATATAAACACCGAGGGAAGAGGCAAGTGAGATATAGATTGAAATTCAGCAAAGGAAATTGCTGGCTGAATACCAAGAAAAATATCCTCGGGGTGAGACGATGGAATAGTTTTTCCACAGAACTTGGATGCTGGCCAGATAAGGATGGTCTTAAAAGGTCTTCCCAAATCAAATGTGAAAGGGGATACAGGTATTTTAGTGACTCACTTTGAGAGGCAGTGGATATCAAGCAGCAGGTGGCCAGCCACAAATATAACCTGTGTGACAAAAAAATGATCTGCTACAGAAACTGTGATGTGCAGTTCGTCAGCCCCTTTTCTTTCCTCTGCTGCTTCACAGCATCTCCCACTTGACATTCCTATCTTTGACGTATCCCATCCTTTAAATAAATGATGACTGAGAGCGATCCCCTTGAGCTTCAACTTGGAGCGTGTTTTTATTAATTTATTTCTTGCTGTGCTAGATTTCTCCCCCTTCACTTTTAAAGGCTCCTTTGACTGTAATTAAAATTCTCCATAGGCTTATTGCCTCGAGAGAGAGTGTTCGTGTGTGTATAAATTGGTTTTAACAGTTTGCTGACTAGATGTGTTTTACGAAGCTCACCCAGCCTTCCAGTGTGCATGTATGCAGACAACAAAATGTGTTTTCACATATGCACCAAGCTACATTGATTGACTGTGCCTCTGGAATTTATTGCTGGCTAATTACAGGACAAAAAGGACAATTAGGGTTGGTAGACACTTGGGTGCATGAGAAGTTAACGTTGTGCTTACAGAGATCTTAGAAGAATCATGTCTGTGAGAGGAACTGTTCTCAGTTTGATATAAGGCAGAGGACAGACGTGGCAGGTTGATTAAGAGTGGGAGGAGGTTTTATGTGTCCAGGTGGAATTTAAACATCTTTGAGATAATTGTTTTTGCAATGGAGGGGAAAATGTCATAAGCAGCATCTGAATAAGAATGGCAGCTCACTTAATTCTTGGCCCTTAATGAGTATGGGAAGTGCCCTACCTCTGGGCATGCATCTCACCATTTTCTTCTGAAGGAAAGGACAAGGCTGTGACAGGACTTTCTCCTGCCTGACTGCAGGATACGTGGTACAAGTCAAATATTCTTAGTACACTTCTGTCTGAGGTCATGTCTGTGACACTTCCTGATGCTAGAGTCATAGTCAAGAGTGAGTGGAATACATACACGTAACTAACGCTGATCTAGGACTGCTGAGATTCCTCCAAGCCAGTCTCCCTGATATCACATCCCTGTGATCAAAAGTGTGAAGAATCAATGAACAAAAGCAGGGGCCTGGCAGTGTGTCCAGAAGAAATCACCCCTCTTTTTTGTGAAAAGGGGGCACTTTCTATCCGATTTTTGTCATCCCCCTTACATTAAAAACATGTTTCTCATCCTGATTTGAAACCAATGTCTAACATCACAGTAAAGACAGATTTGTTTCTGGCTGTTTAGGGATGTATGTGTTCCAGCTCTGAGAGTATTTTGAATCAGCCATCTTGCTGAGGTATTTTGAAGTTCGAATTTGGTGTGTAAGATCCTCTACTGAGCATCTTAATTTTTGGTGCTGTGTGTTCAGGTCCAAATTCTGATTTAGAGCAAGCTGTGAACACGAAGAAGGAGTTCTTCACCAGTATCTTTTTCTCTTCTTGCGGGCTCAAACCTCTCTCCAAAGAGAGTGTTAGCCCTTCTGGAGAAGTCGGTGTCATGTTCTGAGGAGCACTGCTCTTCATGAATCTAATTTCAGCACGCTGCTTTTAATGGCCACTAGTTCAGCTACTGAAGAACACACTATCATAGTTCAGTAAAGGCCAAAACCTCTTGCAAAACACCTTGCACATCCTGCCTGGGATCACTGCTTTCGAGCCAGGTCTTGTACACTGAAGGGGCATTATTCTGCTTAACCCTGTCAGTCCCCCTCCTTCCTCCCAGAGAGGATCCAATGCAAAGGGAAAAAACCCAAACCCAATCTCCTTTGCCCTGTGACTGTGATTGAGTGTGAGGTGTCCCCACTTCTTTGTAATTTGTGGTTTGAGAAGAATGAGAAAGAAGGGTTCATGTTGTTTAAGTCAGTGTCTAAAAGGTAAAATACAGGAGGTGAATCCAGTGACAATACTGGTTGTACTTCTTCACTGCTCCCCCAGATTCGAGTCTTTAGCTAAGCTGGCTACAACTTTGGTTTCTTTTCACTTCCCCCCCCCCCCCCCAAATGAGACCTGTCCCTACGTAGAACAGGATACCTGAATAGGAATCTGTCCAGCTTTGTCCACCATTCCATGCCTCTCCACCTTTCTTTCAGTTCTGATCCTGTTGCACTTTTTGCCTGTTGGTCAATTGAAGAGTATGAGGAATAGTCTCAGCGAGTAGAGGTTTTCCAGTAGCAGTTTCCAAGCTTCCCAGAAACATCTTCCTTGATTTCTGGATGTTGTTTTGCAGCTTGTTCCTTCCCTATTTTATCCATTGGCCTTGAGAGGTTAGAGATGCCAGACTGACAGATACTGGAGGTGCATCTCATGGCAGCTAGAGAAGTCCTTTTCAACATGCCTGCCGTGGAAGGATCCATGATGAAAGCAAGGATGTGGCTGTGAATCTCTAGGAAAATCAGAGGTTTGAGTGCAGCTGCACTGGGACTCTTGGTTCTGTTCTGAAGTGCGCATGGTTCTGTTCATTTTTGTCTATAAGGGAAAATCTGAGGACTGAAGTTAATCACAGGCAAATCCACAGCAGAACTGGAAAGAACAGAACAAAGGTGTCCTGGCTGCTCCTATAACTGCTGGACTGTGAGTGGTTGGTAATTCCCTCTTTGCTATCTTGGCTGAAATTCTGACATAAATTACTCTCTTATCTTTCAGCCCATGCATACTTGTAGCAAACAAACATAGCCATAGCCTTCTCTACTGGAGAGAGCTGAGGGCTTTATAACAAGCCGTAGAACTACCTTTCAAATACCTGGATTTTAAAGTCTAACTGAAAAGATACCCATGTAACTGTGGCATTGGAGGTAGAAAGGTCTTGTATCTGAATATTTTATTTCTATCACTTTTTATAGAATGAAGGCTCTGGGGATGGTGAGCATTTCTAGAGGGAGGACAGCTGTGAAAAGAGAGAGCAAGATAGGTACCAGTGAGCATCGATTCCATCCCTAAAGATGAGGTCTGCTTCCTTTGTGACTGCAGGCAGCTCCTTAGTGTTTCTGCCTTATCTTCACTGATGTGGGATTGTGGAGCTCAATTAAGAGAACCTTGTGGAATGGCCAAAGATCTTTATTACTGTCAGCGATGGTAACCAGAGAAGTGCTGCTACATGTGCAAGCTGCTGCATTTCTGTCTATTGAAAAATAGGATAAATAGAACATGTTTTGGTTTATTTAGTTTGTAATTACATGTGTCAACCACTGCAAGGTAAAAAAATAAGAGATGGGTACTGTAGGTCAGAGGTCATGTATTTAAATACAGATGGGTGAGTTCTAAATCCATGGAATTTAAGGAAACAAGGATGAAAGACACAGGTAAAATGAAGACTTTTAGCAAATTGTGGCTAGAGTGCTTTTGGTTTGATGGGTTTTTCTTTTTTCTTCTTTTCCCTGCAGGTAAACTTTACTTTCTTGTTCTGTATCATCTGAAGGGCACATGCATTTTCTGGGATTTTGGGAATGATTTCTGGGGTTCTGGGATTAGACATCAAATTTAACAAGATGATATATAGCTTTGAGGAGACACATTTGATGTACCACTTAGCCTTCCCATAATTTACTGCCTGCCTCTCGTCTCTGGAGGGCAAAGGGTTGATCTACACTCCAACCTGACTTTATAAATAGCAAAGCAGGAGAGGGAAAAAGAAAGCAGGCTGGGGACCTGCCTGCTAAACTGTTATGATATGACAGTGATTCGGGTAGGTGACATTAAATGCTGCTGTCTGCATTCTTAATTGTGAGTTGTCATCACCTTGGCCATTTGAGGACGAATAATGTGCTGTTCATAGTCCAGATTTCTATTCTTATTCATAGGACTCTATGTTACAACGTTGAAATACATTTGTGTAATTTGAAAACAACACTTCTGGATTTTTTGAGTATGTTTAGTTAGTGGAAATGAGGAGGGAGGGAAAACATGAGTGTACTTTGATTGGTTTTACATGTGGCTAATTTTCCTGCCTCAGAAGTGTAGCAAGCTGCCGGTATTGGAAAGCCCAAATGGAAAAATAGTTGCTTCCAAGATGAAATGAAGATTAAAAACAAACAAGTGGGGCTGGGAGGTAAGGGGGATCTCGCTCTGTAGTTGCTTGCCATTTCTCATTTTGCAAATAGCTCTGCAGAGTTGTTTGATCTATGCTTCAGCATAATTTTACCAGGAGATATTTCTGGCCTTTTGCTTTACAGTCAGATCTCTTTGCTGGGCTATTAAGTTGAAAATGCAGTCAAGTATTAACATCAAAAATGTTTATGTAACCTCCCACTGCATAGAACCCCTCCAAACTACCCTGCAATTGAGGAAGGGAAAGGGAAGGAAGGGATGGAAAGCAGAAATGGTTTCTGCTTTGGGATTTAAACGGTCAACTCATTTCAGTTAATAGAAGTTAGGCTGTTGATATATGCCCATCTACTTAAACTGTCATCGAAGTTCACTTAGCTGCATTCCAGCAGAGATTGCTGTCTGTTAAAGAGATGCAAGAGGCATTGTTACAGAGAAAGAAGGAAGAAAAGGAGGAACAAAGCAATAGCTAGGCAAGGAGATAATACAAGTACTAGACTTTCAGACTCCTGGTGGCACTGACAAGTGGTGGTAACTCTTTCAGCATCTACCTTCAGAACATTGAGTCCCACTTTCCTACCCTGCTCCTGTGTTTGTCCCTATAGGATGCTTGCATATGGCATAATTCGAAATGTTCCTTTTTTCCCTTTTCTGCTGGAATATATTTAATTTGCTTTGAACAAGAGCAAACCCAAATCCCAGGGCTTCTGAATAAAGGGGGAGTTATGTAGGGGGAATACAATGAATGTCTTAATCCTGTGTCACCCTGTCTTTGAGACACTGTGCTACATTAAATTGATTTTGCAAATGAAAGCTAAAAGCTAAGCAAAAGCCACCAATCTATTTTGCCTAAAGATGATTTTAGTGCTCTTTATGTTCCCCTAAATGGCAAACCAATTTGTTACCTGCCTACATAAACATTTGCCTATATTAGCACCAGAAATGTTTTATTTTTATTAGCCCAAACTTTATCTTTTTATGAAGACACAAGGGCCCAATAAAATTAGTGTGCAAATATAATCCCCAATTTGCATTTTTCCATGGTCAGCAGAAAAGCTGAGCAAAATCAATTTGATATTAGGTCAGCATATACATCAATAAAGCATACGCACACACAGGACCATTGTAATGGTCTCTCTAATTTCTATGCTGCCAGAGTAAAGAGATTAAATAATATTAAATGCTCCAAAATAGCTTTGCTTTTAAGAGGAATGTAAAAAGAAAGAGGGACTTTGGCATAAAATGGGCAGTAAAGGATAATAGTTGCACAATCTCCAACTTTAAAACACTGTGACAATGATCTCAGAGGCAGGCTTCCTGCTAAACAGCCCCAATTCAGCAAATCTCTTATGCCAACGCTTATGTTTAAGAATATTTTTAAGCACAATAGAAATCCATCAGACAAATCACCTGACAGAGTCAGGGCCACAACCTGAGTGAAAATCCAGAACTTGAGAGGTTTGGATCCAGTTTTGAGCACTGCATGCAGGACTACAATGTCAGCTATGCCTGGAAAATGGTAAGGAATAAAAGCAACCCTGCTACAGGATGGCATAGCCTAAATTCATATATTGAAGTACATTAATATACTGAAGTAGTATGATCCATGCATTAATACAGTGGGGTAATATATAGGGATGTACAGGGGTGCTGGGGAGAGGCTCTTCATTAGGGACTGTAGTGATAGGACAAGGGGTAACGGGTTAAAACTTAAACAGGGGAAGTTTATATTGGATGTAAGGAGGAAATTCTTTCCTGTTAGGGTGGTGAGGCGCTGGAATGGGTTGCCCAGGGAGGTTGTGAATGCTCCATCCCTGGTGGTGTTCAAGGCCAGGTTGGACGAGGCCTTGGGTGTTCTGGTTTAGTGTGAGGGGTCCTTGCCCACGGCAGGGGGGTTGGAACTTGATGATCTTAAGGTCTTTTCCAACTCCAACTATTCTATGATTCTATGATTCTATGACTGTTGCTGGATAGAATATGCATGCACAAGTGAACAGAGCTCCTCTGTGCTCCAGATGGGACTATCTAATCATGGTGGGAGGTGAAAAGAGTCTATGAGCACTCAGGCACGTGGCAGCAGTGCTTCCCTTATGCAGACTGGACCTTTCATGGATTCTGCATGGGAGCCAAGATACTTCTGCCTCCTTTTCCAGGTAAAAGTGCATAAGAATAGGTGTCTGACTGTCAAAAGCTGTAGTCCAGTCTTTGCTCGTCTCTCTTTGGTACAAATGGCATCACTTTTACCTTCTACGCCAGTGTTGTTTCTTTGTACCATTCAAGCCAACTATAAGAGGGCAAGACAGAAAAGCTTGTGGTTTTGACTCCAAGTCCAGTGGCATCTGGTAGTGACCAAAAATGGTGGTTTTGCCCTGTGTTGCTGAGATGTGCGTTCTTACCTGAAATGACAACTGTGGGCAGAAGTAACAAAAGTAAATGGACTTAGGTGCTAATCTGACCTCTTAGGAAAAGCCAGACTGCAGTAAATGCTGCTTGGATTTGATTTGCTAAAGCAAGTTGATGTGTAGAGACTAGGCAGTCAGGGCAGCAACGACATTAGTGTGTGCTTTTGACACAGATGTTACAGTTGTGTTGGAAACAGACAAGCTGAGGCAGCACAGTGAAGTGTAATGCAATTGAGTTCTTTTGATTTCCTCTGTGGAGTCATTAACTCACAGGGATTGGAATATAAGATGCTGGCAACAGCCCACCTCATACTGCAAAGTACCTGAGAAGGGAAGACAGCATGTAATTTATTTGCAATGGATATACGTATTTCATGAATATATATGCAGGTATTTAAATCAAATGAGTTTGAGGCATATGTTTTTAGAGTAATGGATTTCCATTTCTTCTGATTTGAACCTTGTGGTCTATATATAGGGTGAAATGTTGGAGGGGAGAAAAGCAAGATTTTCACAGCGCCTTGTCCCAACTTTGAAGTCCTCTGAAAAGGAATGGATTTCACTTTCAAGTTCTCCTGGTGGATGCCAGTTAAGGCTTTCTGAAGTAGATTTCTAGGGTCAGATTTGCTCACCTTTCATTCACTAGCAACCTTAGTAGTATTTTGTGAACTTGCATCACTACCATACCATGGCTGCAAGATTTAAACCACAAATCTGCAATCTCTCTGCAGTCTGTTTCTGGTCATGGATGCTAACCAAAGTTCTACCTCAGTTCTGTTTCTGTTACAGCATTTCATTTTGGTAGTAATATGTCTGCAGAAAATTTCCAGATACTTATTATTAAGCTACTGCACGCAAATACTGTTGTTTTCATGGTTTTATAGTAGCAGGAAGATGGCTAAGAGAATTTGCTGTCTTCCTGTGAAAGTTTAGATTTTGCTCTGGGTTTTTTTTTTAGTAGAAAATGTTTTCTGTGGGGCCCTGTTTTACTGGCACTAGTGTAATATGTAACCAAGAGTGGAAATCACTGTTTCCTGGATGAGAGCTGGGGGACTGTTTCCAGTGGGATTGCTTTAAGTGGTTGGCTTGTACATGCTATAGCATTAGAGAAGGAACATGAGTTGAAGGCCAAAGAGCTGAAGAGATATTCAGAGTGAGAGATCTGAGCTTCTTGCTTGCAGCTAATAAGGCTTCTTTTCAGTATGACATTCAGTTGGTGTTTATGACCACTGTAGTGGCTTTAGAGCCAGAAGAGATGTTGAGGTAAATGTTCTCACTAGCACCTTAGATCTTCACAGCTTTGCCTGAGGGAATTCTCTGCAGCACAGCAACAGAATGTTGGTGGGTGAGCAGCAGGCTACGAGGACATAACGCTCAGCGGTAGTTTGTTTAGGTCGTCCCAGTTGGAATATGAAGTCAAGGCAAATATTATCAATGATGATGGTGGTAGTAGCATTCAGGGGGGAAACAAAGTGTTTAGTTCAATCTTCAAGATGCTTTCTGGAAGAGAAAATGAGAAAGAAATAATTCCAGAAACACACGAATTTCTTCCCTAGGAAAGCTTTTCCATCAAATAGCTTTGTTTCTAAGATTCACTGCAGCAGCAGTTGGAAGGGTAGAAGGGCTATTGCAACAGACTATTTCTCTCCATTTCCATAACTCACAAAGTTGTGGCTAAATGGAGCATGCCTTTCTGTCATTTTGCTGAAGCGCTTTTGGCATCTACTAAGCAAAGCTGTACACTTCTAATCACTTTAATTTTGATTGATCTTTTCAATCCTGAAGTAGAAAATACGATGCATTTTCAATGCAACATTTAAATTAAAAATATGAAATGATGTTTTGTGGCTGTGATTTCCATTATTGGTTTGGTGGATTAACCTTAGCCAGATGCTCCTTCTTCTACAGGAGTGGGGGGAGGAAATAAGATGAAAAGTTTTGGGTCAAGATAAGGTAAAATGAAAAGTGGGTTAAGATAAAGACAGGGATATCATTTACCAGTTGCCATCGTAGGCAAAGCAGACTTGATTTGGGAGAAAAACTAATTTATTGCTAATTAAAATAGACGTGTAGAGTGAGAAGCAAAGAACACATTTCCACCCTCCATTTTCCCAAAACTGTCTTCACTTCCACCTCTTCTGAAACCCACTGCCCCTCATCTGCAGTGGTGTCAGGGATGGGTAATGGGGTTGAGGTCAGTCCAAACCAGTTCCTCTCTGCCTCTCCTTTCTCCTCACACTTTCCTCTGTGGAAGGATCTGTACGTGTAAGGTTGTGTATTCACACTCTGCAGCAGATGCACTGGCTGGAAAGCGAGTGATGCTTTGGGGATTGTAAACCAAGGTGGAGTGAAGTTGCTTGGCACTGAGTGAAGGGCGGTAATTTGGTGCTCGTCCATCCTCCAGGGAAGTGGGCAAGACAGGTGCTGATTACCACCCTGTACCACACCTCCCATTGACTCCAAGCAGCTTTGCAGTGAATCCTAAATTGAGAAAGTCCGCTTCAGTTCCAGAGGAGAATGAACTATAAATGATTTTAATAACTGTTATGAAGGGTAAAGCGTAAATAATAAAAATGTAATTATAACCAACCAAACAAAAAGGCAAAGCTACAAACACCCCCAAACTTATCTTCTGTCCAAAAGATTTCCTAACCAAGAAGCTGTTCCAGCTCCAAACAGTGGTAGTCATGTTGCTGAGCATCACTTCTGTGCTAGCCACTGTCCCTGTAACGCTGTTTTTCCAAGAGAGGGTGAAAACTCCTCTCATCTTTCAAAAGTGATACCAGCCTTCTTCTTTTGTTCTTTAAAGTTGGTTTGCTGATTTATCTCCTTCCTCCCACACTACTTGATGTTAATGCAAATGATGTGGGGTGGTCATCACTTCTAACTGAAGGTAGTGTGTTCCTTTTTGCTGCTTCCCACTTGGGTTCTGCAGACACAATTGGCCCCACCAGCTGCTATGTTTGTCAGAGACATCCTTTCTTATATTTCTTTGCCTCTGGGGCTCAGAAACACCCGAGAGGGGTGAAGCTGGAGTATGAAAGGACAAACGAATGGCTGAGTTACAGGGTGAGCAGCTGTAGGACATTTAGGGAGGCTAAGGAAATAAAAAAGAAACCTGCTGAGATTGTCTCCAGAGAACAACCAAAACTCTATTGATTATTTCTGTGGTGCTGTTAGGTGTGATTTACCACTGGGGAAGCTGAGCATTCCTAAGAGTTCAGGAAATTAACAAAATAACTCGGGTATGATCTTGAGGCCTCCCAAACATCCTTCACATTAAAAGTCAATGTTTGGGTGTATATGTAACACATCTTACTAATTACAAAAAGAAAGGCTTGGGTTTGGTTTCTAGTCTCCTTTTAGTATGTAAACTTTATATTTCAAACCAAAGATTGAAACTGTTTGTAGCAATTGGATCCTGCTGTGTTTAGTATTACCCCTGCTGTGTGTGTTCAGAGCTAGATAAGACATCTAACTGAGGTCCTGACCTCTTATGGTCTTTAAAATTCCCAGAACCCACTTTGAAAGAGTGTAATTTTTATTACACTCTTTGCAGTCATTGCACAAACAGGGAAAACATGCTGCTTAACCCTTGTAGTTTACAGCTAAAGTAAGTAGCCATAGTATGGTTTCAGTACTGAGGGATTAACCCATATAAATTCAGCATAGTTGGGATCTAAGTCTCCCACCTATCTGTAATTTGAAGGGGACCTGATTTTCATGCTCTCACTGGAGAAGCTTGCTGGATTTAATCCTGGACACTTTTCCATGCTTTATTGGTTTTGAGCATCTCTTTCAGTCAGGGCAGATGCAGTTCCAAATAGTAAAGAGATTAAAAAAAATAATAATACACCCCCTCAAATCCCCCAAAGCAAAGCCTAATAAATGCCATTTGTTAGCACTTTACCATTGTTGGGCACTGTTAAGGCTTGTATCAAGCGTAATGCAGGGTGCAATTGGCTTAACGTTGTGAATGGACCCCTACTGTTGTTCTTGTCGCCCCAAGGGGACATTTATCACAAGTGAGAGAGCAATTATAGTGCAGTTAAGCTCACTGTAGTAAGTCTTGGGTTTTGAAAAGAGAGCTAACTTTGCTGTTGCAGGTTTGGCTGCATGTCATTAGTTACCCAGCCTTTGTGCAGTCTGCTATATGGCGTGGTATGGGATGCTCAGTGACACTGCCTCCTTTAGTTGTAGATCGTGCTTATTTGTAATGTATGTCCAGTTTTAATTAAAGGATATGCCTTAAAAAACATAGGCCCTTTTTTCCTACACCTGGGACCCTGTTTAAGGATCTTTATCTCTCTCTTCCCCTCTGTTCCCTACCACCCCCTTCTGCTGCAGCGAACCTTCGTCCAGGGGCTGAACAGAAAGTGGTGTTCATCACTGCACGGGTCCACCCTGGGGAAACACCATCTTCCTTTGTGTGCCAAGGTGAGTGTCTGCATGAAGATTGAAGATCTGTTGAGATCCGTTTTCCTTCCTATTGATGAGTGTATTGGGTTTGCATAGCGTTGGATCTGCTAGAAGGCTGAGTTCACGTTTTCCCACAGTGAGATTATCAGCAGAATCTTTCACCTCTACCTGGTTTCCTGGAGGCAGTAGAAGTATCTTAGTCTTACAAACGTTTGCTGAACTTGGTCAGAATTGGACGGTGGGCTCTGAAGCTATTGAGGAAGAACTGACACACTTACACATATGCAGTGTGATCATGTAAGCCTCCTTTTCTTAGGGAAATAGGCTGGAAAAGCTCTGGGAACATTTCTTTATTAACTGGTTGGTTTATCTTGCTGTCTACTATCTTCAGCTGCTTTTCCACTACAAAGCAATGACCCTTGTGCTCCAATTTAATTCCGAGGCCTCTATTTGTCTGAAGCTGCTGCTCTGAGGAGCACAGCTCCAGTGGCTGACAGCTGTTCCCTGCACAAAGCATTCCTGCTAAAAATAGAAAGCAAATTGCCCAGCTCGTATTTATAAAGAGTTGTAAATGTCAGGCTTGTGGGTACAAATAAATAAATAATCCTGGCATGTGTTCATATAACTGCATTGTATAGGTCTGAAATGTTGTACTTACGGTATGTGGCTTTCTGCAGTGGTAAATTGTTGATGGTGTAAATCAACGTAACTTCCCTGAAGCCAAGGCAATATGCTAATTTACTACATCAGCTTGGATCTGGCCCTGCCAAGCCAATGAGTTGCATCAATCAAGCATATGCAGAGTTTATTATGTTGGCTACTTGTAATGCTGTGGATTGGTTTGCGACTGGCCCTGTTAGTACCTAAAGACCTCAGTGGGAAAGGTCTGGCACAGCTTCACGGTCTTCTCTGTGTGCTTCTCATTCTGGCAAGGTCCTGTGTTTGGCATCTCTCTAAGGCAAAAGGTCAACAGCTGTGACTTCTGATGTCCTAGCCCGATGGGCTAATAGGACACTGGGCCTCTTCTTGCTGGCCTGTGAAGTAACAAAGGTAAAACCCTTCCTTTAATAAAATAGTGCTTCAGACTGAGAGCAGGAAAACTCAGCAAGTTTCCCATCTCCTGCAGTGGCATAGTCAATGCAGGGCATTACAGTACACATGATGTTTGTTAATGAATATGGATTTTTAATTGGATGCTTTGATTCTGTTTGTGGCTGCTGGCACAGCCCTGTGAAATGAGGGCTGAGGCATGCTGCTGCTGTGGTGGTACTTTGTAAACGATGTTGTTTTATTTTGATAATGGAGAGTTTATTCAATAGGGGAGAAAAAAAAAAGGAATGCAAAAAAGTGGGTGGCATGCTTAGCCTGGTGAAACAACTGGATGGAAGTCATGTTCTGACTGCCTCAGAGAAACTTTGTGGTTTGTAGGGAAAACTAAAACAAAAAGGGAGAGGGGAGATAAGGAAAAGCAAAATGAAAAGGAGAGATTGCTCTTGGAGAAGAGCATCAGAAACTTGCTGTGGCTGCAGTTATAATGCACGCTTGACTCGCTTGGAAATGCATGGATCTGAAGGCACTGAACTCTGCTGTGCATCAAGCCATTCTGTCCAGTGCAGATGAAGCTGCCTTGTGTGTATAATTACTGTCAAGACAAGTAGAAATGGCAAACATTTCAAGGCTGTTGCTGTGGTTTTTCTAGCACTGCCAAATGTGAAATTGGGTGCTTGTTCCATCTTTAGGAACTTTTGTGTGGGAGGGCCAAAAGAATGGATAAAAAGGATCCCTTTGGCAGTCAAGTGAGGGCACAATGGGGAGTTATGTTTCTGGAGTCTTAGAAGTATTTTGGCAGTTGGGTGTTGCAGATTTAATATCCAAATGCAAGCCCTGTGCATATGGAACATGTCAGGAATTTTTTAACTTGGCAAAGAGATTTCTTCTTGGATGTTTGATTATGCTCACAACCTGAAGTATTAAGATATGGCAGCTAATCCCAAGGATTCCCCGGGTGCAAGCGGCATCTTATTTATGGAAGAGCGGAACTGTGACTGTCCAGGCCTGGAGAAGCATCTCACAGAGGAATAGATAAGGAGTTACAAGATTTATTTTTGTTCTTAATTTTATCAGTCAATCTTGGGTTTAATTCAATTCAGGCTCTGTTTGCCTCTTTCAAGCTGTAAGCTCATAACTAACTCCTTGCTCAGTTTTCTACCTGTCTTTGAGGTAACCAGGTCTCTTCATGACCTCTTTGGTGTGCTCTCTGCTAAGGATATATAGCTACGTACAGTCTGGACACCAGCTTCCTGGGGCCTGACAAAAGCTCCATATTATATCTTCCATTTTTTTGATTAGGAAAGATACTCAGAGAAGCAAGTTGCCTAGCCTTGATGCTTCAGGATATGCTTGGTCCTGTCTGTTGATCCTTTGTTCTTCATTCTACCACAAAATCTAAGCAGGGATCTTTGTGTTCCTGTGGGAAAAGACCCTCCCAAAATGATCATCTCCCTGTTCAGAACTGTACTGTTTCTGTCATCCTTCTTCACATTCCGTTATGAAGAGTCCACTGAAAAATGAGCTTTGGATACAAATGCTCAATATTCCTGCAGATCTACAAGTATCGTAAACTTGGATACACACCTCTGTCTCCTTACAGCTGTGGCTTGTTTGCAGCAGTAGCCAGATCTCCCTAGAATCATTAGGCACCTCATCCAGCAGTTAAAAACAAGTGCTATAATATTTCACACATGGTGCAGCTGCTGAGCTCTAGCTCCCTTCCTTAAAAGGCAGGGAAAACCCTAAAGGGCCTCTTCATAGAAAGATGGATTAAGAACCTCGAGGGTTTTTTTTTCTGTTTTGGTCTTTTAAGAGTTATTACAGTGCTTCAGGTTAGCCTTTTTAGGAAGTTTTCATGATAGTTCTTAACTGCTTGTTGTGAAGTTCAGGGACAGAGATGAAGAGTTAGTCACCAGAGAGTGTATTTGCATGAGTGCACTTTACATCCAAAGGTAGGACGGTGCTTTCCTCCTCAGGCTGTGACAGTCATCATGAGCACTGATGCCTGGGTCATGTTTGGGGATGAGTAAGTAGGAGTGGGGTCTAAGATGAAGAGGACTGTTGTTTTCACTTAGCTCTTACAGACTATTTTCTAACTAGCTGGAATCACTGCTGTTCCTGGAAGGCTTTTGTAGTGCCACACAGAACAGTGCAAATTCATCTTACAGCTTGAACTCATCACTCATGGGCTGTTCAGATTTCTGAGGGATTTTTCTGAAGTTGCGGTTTTAGATTCTTTTCCTTTCTTAGATACTTTTCCTTATTTTCCACCTCCTCCCCTCCTCCCCCCTCATATTTTTATTTCAGCAAATGCATGCTATTTTCTGTCTTCCACATTATACCGTCAAGGCAAGTAAATTATTAACCCTTACAGATGGGGCAGATGTCAGATAATGCCTATATATATATATAATGCGTACAAATATGTAGGTGTAAAATATGTACCTCCAGTCCCTAACCTCTAAACACTGGTGATAAGCCAGCATTCCAAAGGCCTGGTTTTTATCCAGTATCTGGCAATAAGAGTATTCCCTCCTTCCTACCACTCAGCATTCTTACAGTCTCATATTTCCTTCTGTTGCCTGCTAGATTTTATTTCTTTAGTAGGAGGTAAGCAACTGTCCCTCACTATTCATGCGTACGGGAGGTTGTAGGACACATGTGGTGGCTACCATGTTCAAGTTTGCCCTGTATGCTTTGGCTTTTACAAGCAGTCCGTAATTGCAAGCTTAAGCATGTCTAGATGTAGTTAGACTGCATTTTCTTTCATTACTTTCTTCATTGACTTTGCATGTTTTATCAGTAGGATGTCGTTTGCCATCTTTTTAAGACATTTGTCTGTGCAATCAATGCAAAAAAAGACAATTTGTACCCCAAGTGTTTTATTTTAATATAGTTTGCCAGGCTGGGAGCCCAGAATGTAAGATCCAGTGCAAGAGGGGAGGGAGAGGGATCCCATAGCTGGGTTTGCAGATGCTGAGCATCTTGTGCCAAGTGTAATTTGACCTGAAGCTGACCTTGAAGCTTATGGGCTGAATAGGGAACAGCCATTAAAAAGAAAATATAAGGAAAACAGACACCTGGGACTCTTATCCATAAGAAATGGAGCAAAAATGACTTTTCAATCAATCTTTTTTCATTACAGCTGCATAAATGAATGCTCCCTCTCGCTTCACCCTTAAATCAGATGGTATGAAATGAAAAACCAGACTACACTGGACAAAATCTCTTGGTTTTCTGTTAACATTCTTGGTCTGTGTTTTTAACCCCCAACCTCTTCTCAGCAGAGTGCAGGGAAAAAAGAAATCTGAAAACTTTCATATAAATTTTGTTTCTAAGTTTAAAGAATGGGGTTGAAGGGGACAGACTGCCTGAAAATGTCTCCTACCAGCTGTGTCAGGAGTGCTGCTGTTGCACAGTAACTCACTGGGGTACTGGGTAACTGAACTTGCTCTTTATGTGGCCAAGGTGCTCTGAAGGGTTTTATTCCTGTACAGATTCCAAGATGCTTCCTAAAAGCGGTGTCAGTTTTGTAGTTCACTGATGGGCTGCACCAGAGAGTGGTGGTAAGTCAGCCATTTTCAAACTGATGGCGCGTCACTAGCGGGGTCCTCAGGGATTGTTATGGGGCCCAGCGCTATTTAATATCTTTGTAAATGATCTGGGAGTTGTGAATGCTCCATCCCTGGCAGTGTTCAAGGCCAGGTTGGAAAAAGCCTTGGGTGACATGGTTTAGTGTGAGGTGTCCCTGCCCATGGCAGGGGGTTGGAACTAGGTGATCTTAAGGTCATTTCCAACCCCAACTACTCTATGATTCTATCAAGTGTACCCTGACCGAGTATGATGATGACACCAAACTGAGCGGGGAAGTGGAAATGTTGGAAGGGAGACCCATCCTGCGTGATGACCTGGATAGGCTGGAAGAGTGGGCTGACAAGAACCTTATGGAGTTCAATAAGGGCGGGTGAAAGGTCTTGCACCTGGGTAAACACAATACAAGAGTGCAGCTGGGATCTACTTGGCAGCTCTGTGGAAAGGGACCTCGGAGTCCTGGTGAACAACAAGCTCAATATGAGTGAACAGTGTGCAGCTGCAGCAAAGAAAGACAACAGGATGCAGGGTTGTATGAACAAGGGCATCACCAGCAGAGAACTCATTATCCAATTTGATACTCATCAGGCCACACTAGGGATACTGTGTTTGGTTTTGGTCCCTGCTATACAAAAAAGATGTGGACAGGCTGAAGAGAGTCCAGGCAAGGTCTACAAAGATGGTTAAAAGACTGGGAAGCCTGCAGTATAAAGGAAAGGCTGAAAGAACTGGGTCTGTTCAGCATTGAGAAATGAAGGCTCAGGGGAGACCTTACCAAAATTCCAGTTCCAGTATTTAAAGGGTGGCTACGAAGAAGATGGAAAGTCCCTTTTAACAAGGAGTCACATGGAAAAGAGGAGGGGTAATAAGCACAAGTTCCTCCTAGGGAGATTGCACTTGGACACTAGAGGAAATTTTTTCACAATGAAAACAATCAGCCATTGGAATAATCTCCCCAGGGAAGTGGTGGATTCCCCAACACTGGACACTTAAGATTTGGCTGAACATGACACTGGGACATCTAGTCTAGGTCATGTTTCCCTAGAAAGGTTGGACCAGATGATTCTTGAGGCTTCTTCCAACATGGTATTCTATGATACTATAGATTCTATTATTCATGGAGGCAATGCCTTCAAGCTTGATCCTGAAGGAGTTAGTGAAGCTCTCTACAACATGAGTGGGACTTGGGAAGGTCAAAGGCGGTGATCCTGCCCCTCTACTATGCTCTCATGAGAGCCCACTTGGAGCACTGTGTGCAGTTCTGGTGTCCTCAACATAAAAAGGACATGGAACTGTTGGAACAAGTCCAGAGAAGGGCCGCGAGGACGATCAGGGGACTGGAGCACCTCCTGTATGAAGATAGGCTGAGAAAACTGGGGCTGTTCAGCCTGGAGAAGAGAAGGCTGCATGGAGACCTCAGAGCAGCCTTCCAGTATCTGAAGGGGGCCTATAGGGATGCTGGGGAGGGACTCTTCATTAGGGACTGTAGTGATAGGACAAGGGGTAATGGGTTCAAACTGAAACAGGGGAAGTTCAGGCTAGATATAAGGAAGAAGTTCTTTCCTGTGAGGGTAGTGAGGCACTGGCACAGATTGTCCAAAGAAGTGGTAAATGCTCCATCCCTGGCAGTGTTCAAGGCCAGGTTGGACAAAGCCTTGAGCAACATGGTTTAGTGTGAAGTGTCTCTGCCTACAGCAGAGAACTGGAACTGGATGATCTTAAGGTCCTTTCCAACCCGAACAATTCTGTGAGTCTATTTTTGGGGGTGTTTGTTCATGGAAAAGGCAGTTGTATGTGTGAGTGTGAGAAGAGTAATTTTGAAACTTACTGCTCCTTCTTGGAATTTTAGTCAAACTTTGTCTTTTATTACAAAGAAAGAGGAGGAATAAACTGTCAGGGCTAAAAGCTTCTTTTCTGCTTCCTTCGCTAAGCATAAATCTTTTGAGCATTAGGGCATAAGTGATAGTTACTGAAAGACAGGACAGGGCATGTTTTGAATGCAAGTGTAAATAAAGCTAATGAAGCCTTTACATGTGAAAAGTTACCTTTTAGAAGTAACAGAGGTGATAACCTAGCTGTTTTCAGGGGATAAATTTCTCCTAAAGAAATGAAACTAAGTTCTCTGGACATTGGTATAGGATACTTTTGGTAACAGCAGCTCTACTGGAGAAAAACACTGAACCCAGAAAGTGTCTGTTGTGGTAACAATGGGGACATTGAAAGCTTGAAGCTGTCACCTGCCGAACCTCGTATCAGACTGAATTTGCACCTGATTAAATGCATGGGTTACATCAGTTCTGAACTGACTTTATCTATTGTATTCTTCCTTCTAGAAAGCCAAATCATCTTCATTTCTCATATATATTTCCTACTAGAGGAGGAAACAAAATCGGATTCCATACAGAGTGGAAATCTTGTACGTGTACGTTATACTACCATAAGGTCTCACTTCTATGTTCTCTGTCAAAGGAAGAGACTACAAACAAACACTTATGCTCTCCTAGCTACTTCTAGACTCAAAGAGAATGTCCCCACATGTATAAAGGCTTAGTCTGCAATTCATCTTTGAATGCAGAAGGCCACGCAGCAGGCCTGTTAGTGCTCTCGGATATAGGAATGGCCTTTGTGAGGGCTGTTGCCAGTGTTCCAGGCTGTGTGCTGCATTGCTAATACTGCAGAGAACTGAACTAAACAGAAGTTCCACTTCAAGGGGGTTTTGCACTCTCTTGCCACCATAGAGGAACAGAGACGCTGATCTTCCATTGCCTTTCAATACTTGTATCCTTTTGCGAATCTTCTCTTTTGGCTGCAGTCCATAGGAAAATGCATCTGATATTGCACAATACTGTCCTAGTGGTCAATAAGAAAGCAAACTCTTCCTATAAAATGAATGAGTTTCTACATACCCAAGATGATATGCATAAGCTGTGGCAGGAGAGGATAGGAACGCTCTCCTGTTCATTTAGCTGCAGCTTAGCACTTACAAGCAGTGAGGGAACATGGTGAACAGAAGCTGCAGTTCGTGGTCTCTTTTATAGGGGTTCAGGAAACCAAATGATGAGAAGCAGACAAAGACAACAGAATTCAACACCACAAACATAAAATGAGCTGCAGAGCTCTCTAAAAGTTGTTAGACTGCATTCATCCTTCTCACTGAGACTTATTTTTTCTCTTAAGTGCAGGGCTCCTAAGCTTTAATACAAAGGGAAACACACTCTCCTTGACTTCTAAAGCAACGTGAAAAACACTATTGTCTGTCCCTTGTAAATCTCCTGGATGGGATTTTAGTGTGAAGCATCCCAGGAGAGAGAGAGGTTGTTCTGAGAATATGAAACATCCATATTGCAATAATGAAAATAAATGCCCCTCTTAAAATTGTATTGATGTAAATAGACCATTAGAAGGATTTCTGCTACCCAAAGTGACATTAGCTGTTACAAGATAGTTTTGAATCAATTCATGATGGTGTCAGGTAGATATGAGAGGTTATACACCTGGTTTCCTGAGCTGCAGGGCATTTATAATGAGGTTAAAGTTCTCTGGGTATAGTTATGTGACTTATTATCTCACTGTGTTTGCTTGCTGGACGCGCCAAGGAACCCAGCACAGAAGAGAAGATGATGTGATGGTGGCAGAGTGGGTAGAGGGGCTGAACAGGGGCATGGTCAGTCTGCAAAAGGCAGAAGGAATCTCTAGAGCTCTGGAGATCTGGGCTGCTCCTGAGGGAGGAGGCGTGCTAAGTGCAGAGAAAGCTGTTGTGTGACCGTGAGACCCCCTTCCCACCTACAGTAGAAGTTGCTGCCTCATCTCTTCCATCCTATCAGTAGTATTGGGAGCAGAAAATTGGACTTGCTAGGCAGGCTCTCAGTCCCAAGCCTGGCCCTGCATGCTCATTCATCTTGCAACTTCCACTAGGAGGAATGGATCAGTTGTAACTCCTTGTTCCTGGGACAAGGCCAGCTTTGCCTACGCAGCTAAGAAATGTCAAGTGGCTTTGATTCAGTTTGCCCTTTGCCCATGGCAGGTCTTTGACTACTTCTGTTTAACTAATCTTCTTTACAATATCAGAAAGCTAAAGGAGCCCTTGGTCTTCAAGAGGGAGAATTGAAAAAGACTTCACTATATAACGGCAGGCAAATTTGCTTTGTCTCCAGGTGGGATTGCCTAATTAATCTCTTCAACATACTGGTTTTGCAATGTTTCTTGACTTCTCATACTTCTGAATAGCATTAGCTTAAAGATCATTTCCTTCCAGCCCTAATCAGTCTGCCTCTAGGGTAGAGCACATCATGTAACAGCATACCGTGGCACTTTGCTGATGTCTGAGGACAGGAAAAAGAGAAAATAGTCACTCAGCTGAACTTCATGAGCATTTGTCTTTCCTTAATATGGACTGGCTTTCACACTAGAAATTGCGGTCCAAACGGATTTTGAAGATGTTGATTCACATCAACATCACATCAGAGCCATCTTCTGTGTGTATTGCTCCATATAACCATGGGCCGTAAGTCCTACACTTTCAGTGAGTGGCATTGTGCCCATGCAATATATCTCCCCTGGGCCAACATGGGAGAGCAAACACTCTAGAAGTGTTAGCTAACACATTGCTTGTGACACTGCCTGCTGTGGCTGCGCAGCAGCAGTCCAACTCACCAAGAGCATCCTGTGTACAGTGCATGCAGATTTCCCCAAACTGGGCTTTGCATGCATGGGTCAAACCATACTGGAGCATCTAGTTGCTAGTGGAGAAATCTCAGACAGGAATCCTGAAGTCCTGCCCCAATTGAATTAGACCTGGGCATGAACATGCAAAGCTCAGAACAGTGAAGTAAAGACCACAGGAAGTCTGGGGTTGTCTTAAGATCTCATTTGCATGGCTCTGTTAATGAGAAAGAAACAGCTTCCAGTAACTGACCACCATTAATTTCAAGGAATTGAAGTTGTGAGATGAAACCCTCTCTTTAAGTATAGAACTGTGTGAGATTGGTGCTGATCAAGCTGCAGGTGTGGTAGTGGTATGTCAGGCTTCACAATTAGTAGTCTTGTCTAGTTTTTATACTTTTCTTTAAGCCTTTTCCATTCTCCTTCAGTAGTGTCCCCACCCTTCTTCACAAGTGATATTAATCTTGCTGGCCTATTGTTTTCAGCTTTCTCTTCTTGACCCTTTGTACTTTGCTTGCCCTGGCTCAGTTCAGCTGAATTGATTTTTTTTGTTTTCATTCTGTTTTCAGTTCAGTTTTGTCTCCAAGGTGGCCTGCACTTACGTCCTTGCTCCTTCTGCATCTCTATGGCTGCTGCTCAGAGGAGCTAGCATTCATGTGTGACAAGGACTTGGCCACTGGAATCTTCTCTACGACACCAGGGCACCTGGGTGAAACTCTTCCTCTGCCCCTGAACAGATTGCTCACGTGCTCTGTGTGCGCCTGTCACAAGTACTGTGTGGATGTTTATAAGAAGCCTGTCTCCTTGACTTCTGCAGCTTGCAGAGAAAAGGGCGTAAAGCTTGTTTGCAGAGTAAGAAGGGACTTGGGATGAAGGCTGGCTCCTGTCCCAGGCAATAGCCCATAGAAGTTGTGTTTACTCTCTGAATGCTTCTCTAGAATCTGAGGATGGAGAAGAGGGGTAATGGGGCACATGCCCAAAGCCAAAAGGTGACACTTTCTTTACCAAGCCTGTTTAATTTTATCTAGCAAGAGTTGTAGGCACAAACTGCGTAGCTGGGACCTAACATGTGGCCAAACAGCTATTAAACACTATGTAGGTAGGAAGTGCGGATTTAGGGTGATTTTTGAACAGTGGCACACAGCCCTCTTTAAGAGTCACCCTCCCCAGGAAGGCTGGTTTCTTAATGACAGATGTGACATCTAAGAGACAATTTCCAGATGTGCTCTATAGTGTTAGTTCAAGGGTACAGCTACTCAGCTGACCAGTGACTGGTTCTACACCCCTGGTATCCATGCTGTGATTTGGAGGTTGTGGTTTTGAGTTTGCCCTGCTAAATGTAAAAATAATTGGAGATGGATGAAAAATAATTAGTTCATTTTGTTTTTATAATGCCACAGGTTTTCAAAGAGAATGCTTTATTTGCAATTTCATACAAGCTCACTTTTATTTTTTTTCTTCTATTTTCCTTTTCTCTCTTTTTTTTCTTTTCTACCTGCTTTTTTGTCACTTTATCACTGATGGAAAAAAAAACATGGGGAAGGGAAGAAATAAAGAAAGGTAAAAATCTGTTTCAGTGTTCAGCTAAAAAAGAAGGAAATGAAAAGTCTGTAGATCTTAGGAGAAAATTTAGTTCAAGTTTTTCAGCCAGCGGTACAGCATGTATCCAAAATGCTACCAGGCTGGACTCTGCCTTGTGTTACAGACAAACATAAGCCAGGTCTTTAGGTGGCACAGACAATGACAACAGGGCAAGTTCTTGTTCACCCAGGCCTCCACCTACCCAAAAGGAGCTCTTTCTAGCATTGCTGAAAGATTTCTTTTTTCATGGCTATTAAATCTACTTCCATAGTGGCTTCTGAATGACACTGATCACTGTTTTGGCCATTTCCCTTACAGAAACCATTATGTAGTGCCATAACAGTAAAGTGCAAACAGAAGGGTGGCTGATTCCTGGTGTAGGAGAAGCCATTCAGCCTTGCTGGCTTTAACCATCTTCTGTCAAATGCGAAACAGGCTGTCACAGGATCAAGAGTGGAGCTGAAAAATGCTGTGACCCAGTCTTCTCCCAGGTACTATCTTCTCAAAGCTGGGTCTGCCTTTTGTTCCTGGGGAGAAGCAGGGAGCAGCTAACTGTATTGTTCTAGGTCACAACTGGAAACCCCTTGGAAGTGAACCCCTAATTCACTGCAGGAAGGTGGCCTGTCCTGCACCGGAGATAGCAGCTGGGAAGTGACTGCCACCATACGCAGCTAACAGACCCCTCTAGTGGCTTTGAGATAAACCCTTTCGCAATGTGGATGGGGGTCTCAGCTTGCCCAACATGTTCATTGGCACCTCTCCCTTCTAACAGCTGTATATTTCATGCAGTAGAAGAGGTTGTTTATTTAATTTGCCTTTTAAGATGTTAAAATTCAGTCTGACTACTCAAGGTAGAAAGTTAGACTGTCTTTGCCCCTGGTTACATGTGAACTCTGATTCTTCTTCTTCCTGGCAATGTTCGTAATAGCTAAGGATATGAGGGAAATAGAACCTTGACATTAGCTTATGTGGTCACAGTGCTACCAGAGTTTAAAGCCATTGCTGCAGAGTGCTTGGGGAGAGCTTCTGTCTGAGGGCCTGCTGGCACTTGAGAGTTCATTTGCATCCAAGGCAGGCTGTGAATGTAAAGTGCAACAGAACATTTCTTGAGCAATTCTTATTCAGGAACAAGAGCATCTTATTCCTTCTTAGCTGAATATGCTTCAAAGCAGATTCCGCAATAAGGCAGTCTCCAAATAGAATTCTTTAGGAAATGGTGGGTTTTTTTGTCTTCCTTAAACATCAACAACAAAACCCTTAGGTGCTTAGAGGGACCCTGAAATATAAATCCTCCTTACTTTCCTTCCTTGTGCTCTTCAGATGGAAAGATGTACTTTATACCCTTCTGGAGACTTTTACCTCTTCATAACCAGAGATACCAGTTGCTCGTGGCAGCCCTACTCGTGCAAGGACAGTTTGCTCTCTGAATATTCCTTCTTCAGTGCTAATTACAATCACCTTTATGATTTGGAGTGTGGCTCCATTTCCACAGCAGGATTTTCTCTGGAGGAGAAGTGGAGTCTTATGACATATTCCAATGTTTAGGCAGGAGCAGGAGCACATCTGTACTGACAGGGAGTGGCCCTAATTTATATCTGCAGAGCTTATTTCTTGCCTGGATATCATGCGGTGTAAATAAAAGAGCAGATCTATCTCCATTGGTGAGGGGCAGAGCAGCACTTTTGCAGGTTTTTTCCTCATGTAGAGACACGGTCGTTTTTGACAAAAAATTAAATCACATTAAAAAGGCTTTTTCCTGCTGGAGTCCAGTGCATGCAGTTATCCAACAAGTCCCCTCCAGCACCACTGGAAGCAACTTGCAGTATACAACTTTCATCTGGGAATCACAGAGAGAAAATTCAGATGCAGCCAGCATTTTCTGGGCCATCAGATCTTCCCAGAGGGTTAGGGTTTTGTTTAACAAATCACTCTTATTCCTCTTTCCCCCAGTCTGATCAGCTCATGGCTCAACCAGAAGTAGTCCTGGTGTTGTATACAGTCCCTGCTCTCATTGTCTGCCCAGACTGAAGTTACAGACTTTGCTGTGCAAACGGGTTTCTGTTTCATTTCAGTTTTGACTATCATTGATTAGAACTGCTCAGCCTCTGCCACCAACTTCCATGTATCGAGGGGGAAATGGATGCAGACTGTCTCTTGTCTCACATGCCATTTGTTTTGCTTGTGCAGTACTTTCAGATGTTCAGTACCTTAGGTGTAAACCCAGAGCAAGCAGAAAGCTCACCCTAGCTTCAGGGGAAAGGTAGCCACTTCTCAGGAAGAGCAAACTGGCTGCAATGCCGCTTGCCTTTCTCATGGTAGAAGGCAACAACAGGAAAGTGTAAAGTAGCTCTTTGCTGAAATAACAGGACTCTTTTCTGTTTCTGGAATTTGATAGTCCATTTTAGACCTGCTGCTTTGCTGGGTGACACCAGTATTGCATAGTTCTTGTGGACTCTGTGCCGCACTTTCCTACCGGAGTCTTACGAGTGACTTTGCTCACGTGCAAACAATCAAGCTGTATTGCACCTTTATAGTTGATTTGAATTGAAAGAAAGGAAAATCCTATAAAACTGAGGCAGTATGAACTGCAAACCAGGTAAAGCAGAAATCAGTGAAGTAGCCAAAAGATGCCATTAAAGCTGGCTTAGTGTTTCCACATAACAAGAGTAACAGAAAGCGACCACTTCTCTTGTCCCCATGGGGAAAACAAGCATGAAGAGTTGTTCAGGTTTCCTTTAGGCACAGGCTGTCAGTTGCCACTGTTAGGATCTGAGGAATGTATGTAAATATATGCCATCTTTGTATATGAACGGCGAAACAGCAGGTCTTGGTAGAAGTGAGCAGCTGGGATTCAGTCCTGAAGAGTGGACACCTCAGCTCTTCAGCTGAGAGGGTTAAAGTTCTGAGCTGGAGCACAAAATAATGCAGTATGTGCTGCTCCCAAATTCCTCTCAGCTCAGCTTCACACCTTGTTCTGAATCTCACATGTGTATCGTCTTGAGAGACACAGGCCGTTAGGGCACAGCATCACCCCTGCAAACTCCTCCTTCCCCGTGTGCTTTTGCTCCTTTCCAGAAATATGGGTTCTGCTTTCATACCAGCAGTGGGTCACACCAGGATTCTTTCTAGCTGAGTAGCCTACTTGTGACAGTGGCCGCTTGCAAGTGCTTACAAGTTATTAAAGGTGAGGGCAAATTAACAGAGATGCTCCACAATATAGTCTTGCAACACTCTACAGCTGAAGGAAACTGGAAAGGATAGTTGTGAGTGACCGGCCTTCTACAGTGCCCCTCTAGCCTCTTTGTCACAGCTTTATGTGCCTGCCTGGTTCGTACCCATTGCTTCTGGGTCTCTGCTTGACTGAGCAGCGCGTTTTCAGATGCTGGAAACCATTTTTAGAATGTCTTTAAAAGTATGTATTTTTCATTTCTTCCCTATGTAATTTATGTAATGCCCTTTTTCACTGTGTATTAGATTTTCACATGTAAATGTATTCTCCACCTTTCTCCAGAGAAATCTACCTTTTGCCTTCTTGGCTTATAACACATTCTTTGCTTGGGCTGATCTATCCATCTTAAGACGTCCATAGTTCTTATTGCTGCCACAGTTAATGCCATAAGACTAAGAGCACAATGTAGCTGCTTGCTTGTGCTTTTACTGTCTATGCAAAACAGCGCTATATGACAAGCCCCAGAGGGAGGTGTTAGGTCAAACTAGTCCCTTCATTCCCAGTCCCCTCCTTGTTAAACTAAGCACAGTGAAAATCCAAACGTTACTTGTCCGCAGAGAAAGTGACTACTGACAGATTGTGGAAAGGTAACTCTGGGCATAGGGAGTGCTCAGGGTCCTGGTGAAACGAATCAGCAAAGGGCTTAAAAGGATAACTGTCATCACCTCTGGCTACTCCTCATAATCCAGCAACCTTTAGTGGTTTCCCAAGTAGAACAAAGTCTGCTTAGTCCTCCCTGGGCCCATAAAAGAGTTTCTTTTTATCACTTAGAAAACTTGGAATCTTTTCCCTGGTGCCGGCAACTTTGGAAATGTTACACTTGTGGTGCACTCTCCTTGCTGGCCCTGGAAGGGTTTCTGACCTCCTTGTGTCTGGCTGTCATGGAGGGGAAGAGAACAGTTGTCTCTGGGGAGCTCAGCCTACTTCTAGACATAGCAGCAATACATAATGTTCTAGATTTTTTTTCCTCTGCAAGACCCTGATAGCTCTTAGAAATAGAAAACCGAAGAAGTGATTTTCTGTTTCAGGGTTTTTTTTTTACATCTTAGTGCTGTGTGAGCCAGTGGTGTACAGCTGAAACTCCCCTTTAGGGCCATGGTGAAAAGAGTGATGCTTTGTAAGTCGATAAGGAAACAACGCAAGGATGGCTGAGTTAATTCTGCCAAGGTACATGCCTGCTTAACCCTGGTTCATGCATTCAGGGTTTTTCTATTCGTGTGTATACCTTTTCCCCCTTTGCAATCAAAGCGCTTTCCTGGGTTGCAGCCCTCTTGTCTCGCATGTCAGGGAAGGTGGATCTCCTGCATATTTCTGTTCAGTTCTAAGGCTTGAATCTTAGCTGTATTTAACATTACTTAATTCTGTAAAAAAATTGAGGGCCATAATCCAGCAAATGTTTTCAATGCTGTCTGGAGGACTCACACTTATGGGAAGGACAGACTTTGAATAATAATAACCAAACACATCATCTTCGGAAGAAACATCTTTAGAATGGTTCTGATAAATCCCAAGTAATTCGTTAATAGAGCGAGATCATCTGATCCCTGCAGTGTTTCTCCAGGAACCCTTTTGTTTCTTCCCAGGAGGAAAAGAGAGGCGTCATCTGGGGGGTATTGGCAGGCTCATTTTGATGCAATGAGAACTCCAAGCTCCTTACAGCATATTAGGAAAATTAAAGGAAACAAAGCAACAAACAAAACCACCCACTCAGTCTGTGCTGTGCACTGAATTTAGGAACCCTTCGGGCAACCCTGCAGCAGATGTATGCTCCTGCTGATAAGGTCTCTCTCTTTGACAGCCTGACACGTTCTTTCAAGTCAATTCCACAGGTCTTTGCACCAGTTCTACTGGAGGGCTGTATGACTGCCCTCTGGGTCTGGGGGGATTAGTTTGTAGGTAAGCAAGCTACATCAGCCACCAGGGTAATTAAGTGGCTGAGCCTATGGGTGGTCAGGAGGCAGCCCGCTCCTTTCTATTCAGTCTTGCATATTTAACCAGACAAATTCAGCCCTGGCCTCATTCCACTCCCTTAATATTGGTCTGCTTTTGAAGCTGGTGGGGATCCCATTGCTGTAAAGAACAGGAGATGCAAATACCATGGAATAATGGGAGAGGTTAACCGGATGTGCCACCTGGACTCACAGTGAGTACCAGGTGCTGTTGGAGTGTATGAGTCCCATGCATTCAGAGCTGCAGTGGGAGGAGGTAGATGGCATCACTAATACCCTATGGCTTCTTTGATCAAGTGTTCAAGCAGCATGAACCCCCAAGTTTGAAGCTGTTGAGAATCTATTTTTTTCCATTGTTCTGTGTCTTTTTCCAAAGTCTGAAAAGACCCAAAATCCAAATCAATGGCATCAAAATGAGTCCTGAGGTCATAAATTGCTGGTTCCAGCAAGTAAGAGAAAGGGTCAAACTGCTAGGTTCCCTGGAGTCTCAAGCTATTAAACTGTCAAAGCATCAGAGCAAATTTTAAGGCATGCTAGAAGACTGCTTTTGCAGAATAACATTACGTAAATATGACTAGGCAGTCTTTGGTAATGAGGCAATTCTTGTGGTCTTATCACTTACTAAGGTCTGTTTAGTACTGTTGTTTTTCAGGCAAGATCAAGTACCAGCTACAGTAAAGTACCTGGAGGATTTTCAAGTAGGAACTGGACTTGCTGTCATGAAATGTTTAATTGTCTCTTTTTTGGCTGATGGTTTTAACAGTTAAAATTCAAATACCCCATCTGACCCTCCCCAGGCCATCCTGTGAGGTGAGCATGTCCTATGCTTTGTGGAACACTTTCAGTTCTCCTTGATTTTGTCTGGAAGGAAAAACAGCAGAGCTGAGAAGTACTCAAGCCTGCATTTCTGAGCTGACCAGCCATTCTGGTTGTCTCTGTTTCCAAAATGTTTTCCATCTTGAGCTCTATAGGAAGTGCTTATCTAAGTGGAGGGAATGGACTGGCAGTGGTGCAGATCTCTAGTGGCAACTGGGTAGAGAACAGAAAATGTTCAGAACTTGTTCAACACCTAGCAAACACTTTTTGTTGCCCCTTGAAACATTTCCACGTGCAGTCAGCACTATTCAGCATTATGAGTGAGCTTGTCTGAAAAATCCATCTGCTGGTTTTGGTCCCAAAGACACTGCCCTGAATATCTGGCTATTGCTATCTCAGGTTGAACATACTGACATATCAGACTCTGGTAGCAAGTTGCCAAAACTCAGACCAAGATCAGGCATTCCAGCTCCTGGTCCCACATCCTAATCACTGGGAATGCCAAATTTAATTATAATTTACTGGCAGTGTGTATCTTTTCAGTACTCCATCAGGATGTTGTGCTTCAGCCCAGCACCAGCAGTCATATACCCTCCAAACCAGATGTGGATCTTTTTATGAGCGAAGAGCCACAGCTCTTAAAAATACATAGGAAATCCCAAACACTTCTCACCAACTTTTTGCACTGAATTGATTCTACTTCTAGACTGTTGATTTGTGGCTCACCCTGTTCCAGTTGTATCTATTTCTCTGCCTATAGCCCCCTGCTTGAAATCCATCTGCAGCAGCATGGTCTGGAACTCTTTTGGGTTTTGAAGCAATGTTTGCATGGTCTAAATGAAGACGTCTAGCAAAAAGAGTCAGATAGTCAGTGCATGTGAAAGGTAGAGGGTGTAAAAGTACCTCCTTTGTGTGAAAACAAGATTTCCTTGTAAAGGAAAGAATTCACAAGGTGTTTTCCACCCCAGTTTGTCCCATCCATTCTTAATCAGCAGACATACTAAAATGGGCAAGAAGGTCTGCCTAGTGGCATCATATGGTCCATCTTATTCCTCAAGGTATTCCCACATCTTCATTGAATTTGCAATCCTAATGTCATTTAATCTGTAATGGCAGAAATGTCTCCTGTATCCACACATCAGTGTGAGAGGATTTTTATAACTTTATTGGGTGTTCTGGCAAGCGGAATGCTTGGGTGCCAGAATGGGCTGAAGCCTTCTTTAAATGGGGAGCTTTGATGCACTAGAACACAACTGCTACTCGCTGTCTTCACAAACTGTGGTCTGCTGATCTGCTGATACAGAGGCCTGCTATGCACTCATTGTCCTCCAGCAGACACTTCAGTCCCTTTGGTTAGATCACTGTATGCAGAATACATCTGAGAAACCTAATGGGGTGGAGGTGGGGTTGGGATGCCCTAATTCAGATAAGGGATTGACAGAGCCATCTTTCTCTCTGATGCTGTCAGAGCCTCTTTTGGGAAGCTCTTGACTGCTCTTCCCACCTCTTGCTTCCTTTTCCTGGATTTCTGTTTCAGCCACACTGAATGACAGATTAGCTATTTGTGGAACTAATGCTAACTGGGGGACAGAGGGAGGGAGAGGACAGGTACAATAATTTCTTTAAATTTTCTTTAGATCAATTACCGTCTGTGCTTACCATGCACATTAAAATTTGAGTTAAAATCCATAGTGCCTTGCTCTTCCATCTTGTTGCTAGTCATTATCAATTCCTTTGCATGCAATCCCTGCAGCAGAAGCACAGTTTTCTCTGGAGCTGATATTAGCACTGTTTCACTGGGCTGGCAAAAGGCAGTGAGGTAGTGCGTTCCCTGGGAGACTGGCTGGTTTCATTTATTCCACTGCTGTGGAAACAGCCCTAGCTGTAATGGCCTAACATATCTTAAAATAGTGAAATTACTAACTCGAGTCAGTGAGCATATTTTCATTTTAAAACAGTAACAAATTAAATAAACTCCCTGCATTTTGCATTTGAGACCTCAGTGTTTCATCTGCTGTAATCTAATTCACTCATTAATTTCCTGCACATTCATTTTATCCCATTATTTGAGATTTCCTTTGCTTTTAATCCTGTGTTTTTAAGAAATACAGAGTTACAGCAGAGAATAGATGGGAGAATAAATGGTAAATAAAAGAACAAATATGCCATAATATAGCTGGATATGCTCCTAATCAATCTTATCCTAGCTGCATCCTTAATGTTAGGTGTGCAACTTTTCTATCTCAGGTTGATTAAAACTCCTTTAAAAATGTGAGGTGGGGCCATCTATACAACCCACCAGGGACTTAACAGTTGCTTTTATTTTTTTATGATAGTAATGATAGTTACAAATATAAACCCACTGAAATGACCACAGGAGACTAAAGACTTTTTGGGGGTGGTTCTAACCAGCCACACTCAAGCAATGAGATCTTATTTAGCACTGAGATGTTTGTCCAGCTGAGGACAAAGTCTTGGTATTCCAGGAGAATCAATCAACTTTTTCTTTGTGTACTTTTGATGAGCTGTAACCAGGGATGTATCTGGTTGACCTATTGCATCCTCTCCAAAGCTGTCTCACCTGTGTTGGTTGGTTCCTGTGTGTTTTGTCCTGGGTAATGGTGCTGTTTAGCAGTTGTCTCCTTTGAGAGCTTCCCGTCCATGGGAAATACTGGGAAAAAATGTTATCTTCTCTGCATTTTCTAGGAACTTGATTGTTTTTCATCATATGGTACATTCAGTCCTGTGCGGGCCCCCTCTGAGCCTATCCTAGGGGAAGGTTAGGTGGAATTTGAGTTATACGGAATTCAGTACAGAGAAGATACGAAGAACATGAAAAGGTTGACCTGAAAGGTAGGATCTGACGAATACTCACTGAGGATGGTACTTCATTCCTCTCTGAGTGCAAGCAATTCCCTTGCACTTGTGCGTATTGAGGATGGCCAGAGAGGGAGTTAATGAAAAACGGCCAGTGCTCTGGATCTTCCCACTCTCAACTGCAGTAACTACTCAGAGAGAGGCATATGTATGCAGACATACATCAGACTTGGCAACTGGAAACTGTTGACTGATGTACTTCAGGCAACAAATTTTCCTTCATCTGATGCCATTAACTAGGTGCCCGTTTTAGTTTTGCAGTGCTCCTTCATTACCCATATTATTTTTATAATTTTGATGAAATAAACTTTGATTTTGCCATGGATTCCAAAGGGGCATTTGGAAAGTTAAGGAAACCAATTAATGACACATTCCTAAATCTACAAATTCCTTCTGTATGGATGTCTGAATCAATGTGCACACCCTTTTGCACCCCTTCAGCCCAAATAAATGTGATTCTATAGAGTATATAAAAAAGAAAACCCCAAACCAACAAACCACAGTTGAGTTTGGCAGTCTGTTTTTACACATAAAGTGGAGAAGCAGCACTCTAAGAAAAGCAGAGTCAGCATCTGCAATGATCTTGTGCTTATGGATCACTCTATGTGATGATCTTCTGTAGGGATAATTTCAATGACAGCATGATGTTAGATCATGTCAATAACCCTGCTGTGAGTCAGCTCTGCTCGTTTATCACCATTCGCATGCCTTTTCTTCTTTTTCCCTTGCTGTGTGTTGAATATTGGGAACACTTCAGGCTAAGACATTATTGGATCATTTCTGACTATTGGCCTGTGCTGGAGGCTGCTCTGGAAGCACAGATGCACTATCTGTAGAGACCATGCTGGCACAGCGTTGCTGTGACCTGTGCTGGGTAAGGTTCAGTGTGTGTGACATCTTTCCCACCATGCTGGGTTGGAGAGGAACATCTATGTGTCTTTTTCATGTTTTGTTCCCTTGTTTTGGGAGGGAAGGGGGGCAGGAGGTGTGGTGTTTTGTTTTGTTGTTGTTTTCCTGCAGTCCCATGAGAAAAGGCAAAGGTTGAACAGACAAGGGCCCCTTTGCCAAAAGAGAATTGCTTCACAAACCAGTGGTCGCATGGCAGTGCCCTGCTGCTGTTTACTGCTTGTGCTATACTTGTTCTGTGGCTATAGGGCTAAGCAGCTACAATATTCTATCACCTTAGATTTTTTTCACCATCACATTAAAAAAATCTCTTCAAAAAGCCCGACCCCACATTTTTGCTTTCCCGTTCTCCACAGATGTGTCTTTCATGTTGGTTTCACTCTCCTGTAATAGAACATTTCAATGGTTTTATATAAGCTAAGCATCCAGGACTCCTTTGTGTTTATTTTCCAGTTGATATATCCTATTGGTTTTAGAGCTTAATTCTTACCTTCTCTTTAAACTGTAGGTTATAGTGAGCTGACTGGAGGATACCAGCAGCTATTTAGCATTAGGAAAATGGGTCTGAAAATAAAAATGACTTCTTTCTTGGCATATACTAGACACAGTACAGGATATATTTGCATTAGCAGTTGCCATATTGCATTAGGATCTGTGGAGATTAGATTTTCAGTAATAGAAGCAGGGAAAATGCATTATATAGTTATACAATTAAGTATATTGCCAGACTGAGAGTAAAAGGATGGGGTAATGGTGAAACAGGGGACAAGACACGCTTTTGTTTGCAAGGAGCAAATGTGGAGAGGTCATGTTAGAGGCAGCAGGAAGTTTAAACAGAGTTTAAAGTGGTTGACTGGGGAAACATCCAGACAGAGCAGTGGAAATCATGTGAGCAGAGAAGGTTGCTTTGGCATGTTATGGGTGAGGAAACAATCGACTTGCTTGTGAAGCACCAGTAGCTAATTTGAGCCTGGATTAGGGCAAGTAAAGAGATTCCACAGGATTTGGTGTTGAGGTAGGTGAGTGGTGCTGAGCTGTGAAAGACAGCAGGAATTTGAGAAAGGGCATTTAGCCTTGAGAAAGAGTAATGACAGAGAAGTTACTTGGAGTAGAGGAGATTTGGTCCTGATTTAGCAGTTTCCATGAAGCTGCATTTACCAACTAAAACTAAGTTTCTTCTTATGTCATGGCTAAATTGCTAATTTTTGAGCTGTTCTGGTTCCAGGCAGCATCTATAATTGCATGTTATTATTTGAAAAATAATTATTTTAATTACTTTCCAGAAAGCTTGATATGAAAATATTCTGTATTGTTTTGCCTCTATTAATTGGAGAACTTTTCCACACTGTAATGTGCCTGAGTAGGCCCATTCCATCTTCTCCATTTTATTTTAAAGTCAGTTGAAGAGCTAATACGTAGTTATTGGGCTATATTCCTTGATCCCCAGCCACAGAGCTTTGTTTTTAAATAGTGCTTGTCTTATTTTTCATAGCTGATGTGACTGATTCAGATTGGATTATTTCATTTGACCCAAACTGGGGCTGCAGTTCGAAGATCCAACCAATCTGTGGGCAGCCCTTTTTTTCCTTTAATAGCAGACTAATTGGCAGACCAATTAATCTGCTCATCTGTGAAGAGAAAATTTATAGCAATAAGTAGTTCTATTTCCAGAAGTCATTCTCTAAAGTAACATTATAGTGGCCTTGTTTACTTCGTGCCCTGCAACACGATCCAGTGCTTCAACAGTAGCACAGGTCAATTAGTGGACAAATTAAGCAATTATTAGCCACTAACAAGGGTGACTGGCATCATTACCCTTCCTGTTTACCAGCAAACTGTTATTTTAATACAAAGATCAACAAATAAATTAGGGCATCTGTTGTATTGCCATGTAGCCTTGAACTAAATGATATTAAATGGGCTTTGGTTGCTGCCAAATTCTTAACCCCAGCCTACTGAGATAAGCTGATATGTCTCTTGCTGATTATAGAAGCTGTAAAATTTAGTTTGTATTGATTTATTAACAGGAGGACCAAGTTCTCTGCAATGGTATTTTTAAATAGTCTGATATCTGTCTTTTTACTTTAAGTGTTATTGATCTAGAGACTATTGGGTTCCTCTGAAAGAGAAAGCTATTTGCTAATTGTATTCATTATTTGGATGCTTACAATCATTTTATGGTGAGGTTTGTATATGTAGTTGTATGCTTTCACCTGATGCTTCTCTTTAGCCTTTAATTCCAGGTTAGATTTCTGTGAGTTGGTTATTTTTAGCTCTTGCTTTGTATTTTTATCATGTGGGGTAAGACTTCTTCAGATTCAATCGTCTCCTAAATGAAAAAAAACAGAGTTAATTTCTTTGGATTGGGTGAACTTGGCTGTGGTATCCCCTAGTAGGTTGTGATACATTGCAAAATGTCGGGTCTCATTTGCTACTGAGCTGCTGGGTGTCCAAGGCCAGTCTTTTCCCTTAGTCTGGTGTGTCCAGTGCAATAGTGAATTGTGCAGAGCAGAGGCTCGCCCATTAGGTGTTTAAACACAGCTTTCCTTGTCATAGCCCTTTCTTGCTTGTGGCAAAAATAATTCCCTGTGTGAAGCTGAAATCTGTAGCTTCTAGCTGCCGAGATGCCTTTGCCAAGCTCTGTGAGTGAGGCTGCATCAATAACAGGAGCAAAATGAGCAGAACCTGGACAAGCCTCTTCCCTGGCATGATTACAGCCAGAGCAAAGCTCTGAGTGTTTGGGCTCTTGGGTTACCTCCTGAATGAAAAGCAGTCATGTAATCCCTGAGGTATTTGCCATCCAGCATGCAGAGCTGTCACAAGTACACACTTGGTACACTGCCAGATCTCATGGCAAAAGTGTTCCACCAAGGTCTTTGGTGAAGTGTTGATCATGCACAGAATGTAATATTTGCGCTTCTTTTATTGTAGCTCTTTTGAAAGATCATACTTGACCTAGGATAAAGGATGTTCTGGACAAACTGATTTCTGAATAGCTAACTCTTTCCAGTACTTCAGAAAACAACTGATGTGATGTTTGGAGTCTAATCTTTTCCAACCCTAACTATTCTGTGATTCTATACTGTCTCAAGAGCCATAGACTAAGTGCAGGACCATATCCCTTTCAGTAATTTAGAGCCCTGCAGGTGTATGTACTGTGGATTATGTTTTAGACGCTGTCAGAAAACAGTTAGAGCAGCAGGTTAACATAGCTGAGACTTTCATGTTTGCATACAGTTAGGAAATGTGGTTATTCAGGATCCAACTGTGTCCCTGTAGTTTCTTCATGTTCTTGCTGCTGTATAATGAACAAAAGACACAACACTAGCCAAAAAGCAGATCAATGTTTGTTTTCCTTCACTGGGGGGAGGTAATTACAGAATCATTTCCTGAGCAATATAATTATGTGTATGCTAATTTGCCTCAGAAATTCAGGTTTAGTTTCTTCTCAAGTGGAAGACCTGGTTACAGAAAGGGGCTTTTTCTTATTTAGGATTTGTCACTAAATAGAAATAAAAATTGCTGGTGTTTTGAGTCGAGTATACCTTGATCATCTTAGACATTTCAGAAGCCTCATTTTTTTCCCACGTGCATCAGCAAATTAGAATTCATTCTAACAGTAGCACAGGTTCAGATTTGTTAGTATTTGAAGCACAAAATGGGTCTTAGGAAATAAGCTAACTGAAGAAATTGTACAGCACGTGAGATTTTGGTCCTATCTTTAATGTATGTTTCAGCTAACTGTAAACAAGTATGTTTAACCTGGCATGTATGGATGTTTTAATTTGTTTTTAAAGATTTTGGTTGGCTCACAAAAAATCCGGTCTGAAATTAGCTTTTTTGAAGTCAGCTAGTTAGCCCATGTCATCTCTTCTATGCCTCATAGTTACTTGTTAGATCTGTTCCCTAGGGCTTTGCCCTGTCCAGCATCTCTGATGACAGGATTCCACCCTTCCCCTGGAGAGACAATTCCACAGTCTAATAGAGCTCACCATTAGTGAAATTTCACTGATGATAGGCCTTAATTTTTCTCTGCTTAATTTTATCCTGTTACTAGAGCGTAGTGATTGATTTATTCTGGGGAAATTCAGTAAATGGTTCCTGCTTCACAGGATGGACCTCACAATAAATAGCAAATTGTCATGACCTATCTGTGGGTGTCCTGAGATTACACAGGAACTCAATTTATCTCGACATTAATTCCCTGGAAGCTATTTCTGTCAGTACCAACTCAGTGGAGGAATCAGCAAAGAATTTAACTGCCAGACCGCCTGCCTCCTGCCCCAGCACCAGCCTTGCAGCAAGGCAATGTTTAGTCGCTCCCTGAGCACAATGCCCAAAGGCAGTAGCTCCTGTGGGGTCTGGTGCTGTGACTGTGCCTGAAGGAAGGGCATTTAGGGCTTGGTTCCCTGTCACTTGCCTTGGTTCCACATCAAAGGAGCTTTGCTGATGAGTTACTCCTGATTTTTATGGGTGTAAAATAAGTGAAGAATCTGACCTTCTAAATCCCAGCCTGTCAATCCCAGTTTTCCTCTGCCTGTTACAGAGTTTATGTAACTCTCACAGATCTAGTGAGGCATTTTATACCTCTTTATACATGCAGATGATCTGAACTCTGTGTTCATATGTCAAGAGTAGGTCTGGGCACATGCTCAAACAAATTTGAGGTGCCTCCACTCACCAAATTGCCACTCATGAGCTGAGCTGCAGCACGTGCCCCTGAATACCTGCTGTGTATGTAAGGTGCCAACAAGTAAAACTTGTAGGTTGTACTTCATTTCACCACTTAAGAGGAGAAATGTTTTGTTGTGGCTCAGCTGATGAGCAGTAACTTTTCCTGCTGTGGAAACTTGACTGTGTCTGATAATGTAGGTGTATTGTACTTGGTATGAGGATGAGCTAAGATATTTATCCTTAAAGTTCTTATTTCTGGAATTTTAGAAGGTGGCAGGTGCTGTGTGATTGCAAGTGGTTTGTTCTGTTGGAAGCAGGAGCAGTGCTAGGAACCAAGATGGGTGATTATTCTAATCTAATATGTGAAATTTCAGCTAGATATCTGGAAATGGTTGATGATATAACCCCTCCTCTTCAAACTCTGCTTTGATTTTTCTCAGGTATAATTGATTTCCTTGTGAGCCAGCATCCTATTGCGAAGGTACTGAGAGACCACCTGGTCTTCAAGATTGCACCCATGCTCAATCCTGATGGAGTATACCTAGGAAATTACAGGTATGGTATAGAGAATGAATTTGGTGTTGCTGTATCTACCTTATACACTGCACTGTTTTGTCACTGAATCTTATATGGCTTGTTTCAACTGATTCTTCTTAAACTGAAGGTTCTCATGTGGCTGTGTGCTTCCTGAAGTTCCTGTTGAGGAAGAGAGCTCAAAGGCAAATTTGCTTGCTTTAGGAGGTAGAGAGCAACTCTCCAAGACAACAGGATATCTGCTCTGCAAACCTCCTCTAGCTGTGGGCGTTCAAGTCAGCTTAGAGTTAAACCTTAGCTGTGTTTTATAAATGCATTCATTATGCTGCTCATCAGCCTCTATGTGTCAGTCAATCACAGTTCCCTTCAGCTACCCAGATCATCCATTAAAGTCGCAGATTTCAGTCTATTATTGTACTGTAATAGATAGGGATACATGGAATGGAGTAATCATTCCACCCTATGCTAATTTTGCTTCATTTTAGTATTTGAATTACTACTTTACCACCTCCTCTGTTGAGAACGCATTCAGATAATCTTTTGTTTTCCCTAAAATTGGTTGCTGTTAATGCATTTATTTACAAAATAAATGTGCTGCTGGAGGTGATAATGAAAAGCAGTTGATTAGTTGATGATTTGTTTGTGGGGGCAATTACATGTACCACATAGTTCTCTGGAGAAGCCCCTGAGAAACGTAATACACTGTATGTGGTTTTGCTTACAGCGCAAGACTAAATAACACAATAAACTCTGTAGCCGGGCTACCTTGAGCTTTGATCTAATTAGGTATTGCATTGCTAAGCAGAATAAGACTAGGTTATTGTGTGGATGAGGAGACCAATGAAGATAGGAGACAGGAAGAAGATGGAAGTCACAGAAAACAGTGCTGCTGGCTGTTCTTTGTTTTGATATGTGCTCTTTACCCCCCTGAAATGAAGTAGTTTTCATTTTTTCTCATAAATTCACTTGCCCTGTACATTTTTCTCCTGCACTTTTTTTTTTTATGTATTACGTTTTTTTTATTTATACTTTTTGAAAGGCATGCAGATTTACAGTCATATGCATGGCTCATAACTTCAAAAGCCTTTTGGGAACCCAGGTATTATGAAACGGCATTAGAATTCATTTGGAATTGCTGAGCCTGATTGTATATTATTGTTTTAGCTTTTCATGATATGAAGAGTTTTCAACCCTCCTGAACTAAAGAGATTTTTAATGAGGTAGTTGGAAAAGCATTTGATTTTCTTGCAATTCTTCACTTTATTTACAAATGCCCTAATGTTACTAATAACTTAAAAATGAGGGTAGTAAGCAAAATACTACCTATTATCTTGAGAAGAATATTAAAAAGCCTAGTAATGCGCCAGCATTGTAGTTAACTAGTGCTGAGTGAATAATTTACAGCAAACACTTTATTTCCAGCTCATACAAAATCCACAAGCACATCACAATGTGTTTGCTTGAATTTACTGGATGAATTTTAAAAAAACCTCTAAGGATCAATTGCTAGTATTTGAAAATTTAACTCTGAGGCTTCTCTGTGATTGGCGAGATAACTCCGTTTCATCTCTTTTGGTCTTTGTTCAAATTAGCACATAAATAGGACTTTCAGAAGTCTTCCACGTACTGTGGTATAACACAGATCTATTGGCTGGGGACAATCCCCATGCTTTTGCAAACAAGGTCTGTGGTGCCACATGCAGCAAGAGCAGTTTCAGGCATTTGAACTTCTACTTCCTGTTATCTCCTTCTTTCTCAAAGCAGCAGCTGGTGACTATTTCTTTGGTTCATTGAAGGTTCACATTCAGAGCTATGCAAGCTAAGATAATGAAATGGGTAATTAAACCTCATGCTTGAGTTTGTAAATTGATCTCCTGCCAGTGTGAGAGGGACTTTTTTTTTACCCCACCAGTACACAGCTTTGTACAATTGACAAAGTATACTGTCGGATGCACTTCACTGTCCTCTGAAATCCCAGGCGCAGTGGGCAGCATTAGAAGCCTGAGTATGTCAGCAGTTCTCATAGAAGGGATGGGATATACCAGTTCTCCTGTGACCAAAACAGAAACTAACCACTCATTTACCCAGGGTGATGTAGTATCGGTTGGCCGTTGGGATTTTCTTCAGTGTCACTTTTGGGGATGCAAAGCTTTCACAGAGGGTGTGCGTCCTGTGCTTTTCTTATCCTTGTTCCTTTGTTCTGAGTGCTCAGGAGCTGCGGTTTAGGAGTTTGAGCCAAATCTGCAACAATAATGCCAAGAATTGCCTATTATCTATAAAATGTTGCTCATTCTCAAGGGAATAGACCAAATGGGTTGTGACTCTAAAGGGACTTCCATGTGGTGAAATGCTCATAACCAGCAACAAGTGAGTTTAATATCACAGCCATAAAGCACAAGTGCTCGCGGCACAGACACATCTGTGAGGAAAGTTGTTTATATGTTGCATGTACATTCTGGCAGCTCTAAAATAAATGGCCATGGAAATCAGTGCTCAGCATATCAGAATGCATGGAAACAAGGTGCTAAACTTTACTGGTTTATTCAAGTATATGCAAGAATTTAAGTGTATCTGTGGACCCATACAGTTAAGAATGAAAAAGACAAGGGGCCTTAAGGGACTTAAAGGAGTGGTTAAGCATCCCTTCTAATTTAGAATGTTTGTAAGGTCCATACACAATTTTTAAAAGTATTTTTTAAAAATAAATGGACCAAATTCAGAATTGGATTGTAATCTTAGAGCATTAATCTTTTAATAGAAAATGAACTAGTACGGTCTTCTCTCTTTATAGCAATTTCTTACGTACATAAACCAAGACAGTTGGTGAAATTACCTCTGCTAGATTTTGTTTCCAGTGACATTTCTGAGTGGCTGTTTAAAAATCAGAACATTAACATTGCTTTCACCTGTTTCATTCTGAAAAGAGCTGAGAAATGACAAATCACAGGCAAACCATAGTACAATAGATCAGAGTTGGCTGGGTACAAGTGTCGGAAGGGTTAGATGCAGAGAAGTGGTACTCTGGGTGTACAAATTTACCTGCAAGCTGAAGTACTGACTGGCTAACTGGGATTGCTTCTGTTTGCAATGCTCACTCTTTGTTGGTTTGCTAGCATCAGACCCTTCTGTGCATATGTCTGTTACACTGCACTCTTTCTTCAGTGATAAAAACGCACCTCCATAGTCCTTTTCTTGCCACATGGGTACACCCAGCTCTTTCTAGCATACAGGATAATGATAGGTACTTTTTCACTGTGATCAGCAATGTAAGGTCTCTCCTAAAACAGGATGACAGGCTTTTATCCCTTGCTCAAAGTCTTTAAAGCCTGGTTTTCCCGTGCATCTAAGTCTAACTGGCTTTGCAGTTACCGTGTGTAGAAAATGCTATGCCACATGGGCTTGTTAATTAAATTGCCCAGGAAGATACCATTTGTTTACCTAGCTAAAATAGTTCATCTTCAGCATAATTTGGTCTCTGTTGTGGTAACCTGTCCTCAGCTCTCACTAGAATTGAAAGACCCCTTTTGCTGGGGATGGTGCATGACTTGATCTTTAGCTTTGTGATAGAACGTGGCAGAAAATACAAGTATTTGTGAGTTTCTCTATACACTAATCTCATCCTTTCTGATGGATTAAACTGTGAAACAGCTTTAGGAAGTACAGGAAAACTAGTGCTGGGAAGCTCTCTCTGCTTGCAGTCCAGCATTATCATCTTCTGAACCTACCACCATCCCCAGGGACGCAGGGTTAGCCTAAGAAGAAAAAAAGTGTTCTTGATTTAAAAGTCGTGCGTCCCCAGGCTTGGCCTGAACTTTCCTTTATCGAGAGCTTGCTCTTAAGCTGGCATTCTGCAGCTGAATGCTGGAATGTGTCCCCGCAGGCAAGATGACTGTACCACACCGTCTTAGATTAGTTCCAATTTGTCAGCCTCACCTTCAGGAGATGAAACCCTATACTGGCACCGAAAGGGATGTGTTTCTTAGACTGGGCAGCTCTTCACTGAGATATCCCAGAAATGCCATGACAAGACAGTGCAAGTATCCAGGCTGTTCTCTAAAGGCTTTGCTGCATGATCCAGTAAAGCTTCCCATTCCGTAGCGTTTCTGTGTTGCCTTCAGCTGGTTAACTGTGACAGTATCAGCCTTCAGTAAATTAAAGCCATGAATTAGCTGAAATGTTCTGAACTGTCATTGCTACAATATCCTTCTAGCTTGATTGTAGGGATTGCAAGGATTTGTGTGAATGGGAAAAGAGGGCACACGCTGATTCTAATCTTTTCTTGTTTCACTGTCAAGTACAATGTTTTTGTAGTCAACACAATTTCTACTGCTTGCTTCTGTGAAGGGTTAACAAAGCAATTTGTTGGATGGAAAGGAAGCTGGTCTTACCCAGACTGGCAAGCCAAATTCACCATGTACAGTGTCAGAGTCAGTATTGCAATGAAAGCTGTGCTGGAGTGAAATGTTTTTGACAAACCAAACATTTGCTTGCTCCAGAAACATAATTTTGTAAGGACTGAAAAGGTTTGTGGAAGTGAGTTGAATTTGACAAATTGTTTTGGGTCGAAAAAAGGAGCCAAAAAGGCTCAAGAAACATTTAAAATAGAATCATAGAATAGTTACGGTTGGAAAGAACCTTAGGATCATCCAGTTCCACTCCCCCTGCCATGGGCAGGGACACCTCACACTAAACCGTGTCACCCAAGGTTCTGTCCATCCTGACCTTGGACACCACCAGGGATGGAGCATTCACAACTTCCCTGGGCAACCAATTCCAGTGCCTCACCACCCTCACAGTAAAGAATTTCTTCCTTATATCCAATCTAAACTTCCCCTGCTTAAGTTTGAATCCATTACCCCTTGTCCTGTCTCTACAGTCCCTAATGAAAAGTCCCTCCCCAGCATCCCTATAGGCCCCCTTCAGATACTGGAAGGCTGCTATGAGGTCTCCATGCAGCCTTCTCTTCTCCAGGCTGAACAGCCCCAACTTTCTCAGCCTGTCTTCATTCGGGAGGTGCTCCATATCAGCTTTTTCTAAAGGACAATCTTCTCTTGTTTGTGAATGGCATGTTTTATTTTAAAAAATTGCCCTTTTTAAAGATCCCTTTTGAAAAGTCTGAAATACAAACAGAAGACTAGGCTTTGGACCAGGCAAAATATGTACCTATACCTGCATATACAAGCGTATACGTATGGTCACAGTGACTGGATATGTTACATGGCTCTTATTATCCCTTGTTCATTTGTAAGACATGGCTACTTCTGTGCATAATGTCACTTGCACAATAGCTCTTTATGATGTTAACCTATCTTTCTGGTGGGGAAGGCTTGCTGTTTTTCTTAGCTTCGTTTAATGCATGTGAAATTCATGTATTGCCTTGAATTGAAAAACAGAGTATCCGTCTCAGATGACAAGATGAAGCTCTCAGTGGAGTTTATTTTTCCTAATTAGGTGTTTGTCATTGTGTATTCTATATAACAACATATAAGTAAACAATCATGGACCTTTTGAATAAATTTATTGGCTTTATTTATGTTACTGGGCATAAAAAATCTATAATTACCAGGTACAGCCGCAATCTAACTGGTATTTAATGACAATTACTTTTTGTTACCATAGAAATGAGTCCAAGGTAGTTACCTATAATTTCTCATTCCCAAACCTCACACATGCTGTATTGCAGTATTACCATAGTAATTGCCTATTAGTCATCATAAAATAAGCAGTTACCCAGAAGATATCAGGATAGTGTGAAATTTCTCATCTCCTTCAAAACTTGCGGCACATGCCGCTTCTCGTCTTCCTTTAGTAGGATTTCTGCCTGAATGACAAGAATGTCCATTGTACATTAACCCAAGGGAAAAAGGGATGTGATTGAGACAGAATTGTACTCTAAAAATACACCAAGTCAAGAAAAATATGTTCCATCCCCTAGATGTAAAACTATTTCTTATTATTGCAAAATAGGGATTTTTCAATCCCACAAAATGGATGTTTGTTCCTTGCCATGAATTTCTGTTTATTAGTTGTGACCAAAGCAGAGGCTATGCATCTTAGGGGGTGTGTGAGAACAGCCGTGCTGTGTCAGTCCTCACCAGCCCAGTATCCACTAATGCAGCAGTAGACAGCGCCACTCTCATAAGAGCAGGAGATGCTCTTAAAATCCTTTTCCCCAAGTACTTTCCCAGCTTCCAGAGACTTTTGTTTCGGGCATTTTTTTGAACTATTGAGATTTCTGCCTGCTCAGTAATGTGCAGTGGGTTTGTCTTCCCAGTACTTGTCCAGTTTGCTGTCAGATGGTGAGCATTAGCTCTGTCTCCTCTGGCCTGAGGCTGCTTAATCCCGCATCTCCCACTTCAGCCTGCTGTGAGCTTCGTGGACTTCTCCTCAGTGGCCCCTCTTGCACCTTGTTTGTTGTCTTAATTTAGATTTCATGTTACTGAGGCCAGTGAATCTCTGTCTGTGCCTGCTTAGATCACATTTAGGATCAGCTGGGGGTTGGTGACTCATGTGGAGGCAATTGATGTTCCCTGTCCTAGCTGCGACTAGAGGGGAGGCAGGCCATACGTGCCAAGTGTGTTACTGACCCCCTGATAGAGTGGTGGCGGTGGAGCTCTTCTCCCTTTCCAGTTTCAAAATCAGAAATCCAGTGTAGCTTTCCAATGCTCTAGTGCCTTTTGACAGCCTCTTAGATTAGAAACAGAGCTGTGGCCAGGACCAACCACCCTGATAATGTGGAAAAACAAACAGAAAGAGACCTGCCATGGTGAGTGAATGGCCATTTCCTTGTATCGCCTTCTCCCATGTAGCTGGGGGAGAGGGTAAGGCACAGCAGAAACTTCCTCCTACCCCAGCTTGGCATTGAGGACAGGTCAGGAGTGTTCTGTGCTGCCTTGCTCCCATGTTCTGAGTGTGTTTGTGACTGTTTTGTACCTCCCAGCTCATGCGGTGTGCCAGGTTAGAGACTTGGAAAGCAGGTCCAGGGTGGATCTGCAGCTGTGATACAGGTCAGTGCTGGGCAGCAGCAATGCAAAAGACCAGGGAGGTGAGTGATCAGCAGGGGTTTGCTCTGGCTCTCATATCCATCTGGCTCGTAGCATTGCCATTCCTTTCCTGCTTGGAGGTTTTCTTTCCTTTGTGGCCTTTATTGCCCAGAGAGTGCTGTGATTGTAAGACAGTTACAGTGCTTGCTGTTTTGCTCACCATTACTTAAAAAGAAATCCTCCTTGTGAAAAAGTTGTCATCCTTTATCTTAAAACAAATACTGGGTTTGCAAAAGGGTTCCTATCTACTGCCATTGAAAATGCTCTTTATATTGATGCTGTAACTGCTCATTTAAACCATATTGCAGCTCCTGAGTATTTTTCAGTTGCTATTGATGTGACAAATTCTCTAGCACAGAGGACTACACCAATCAATAGACTCAGTATATGTGCTTTAACAACAAAGCCACTTGCCTTGGGGTTCCAGCTGAATCTGAACCTTTTAGTAGCATTAAATAAAGCTATATTTATTTTGCTTTTGGTGTAAGGAAAAAAAAATCCTAAGTCAACCTAATTTAATACAACTTATTGGAAGGATTTGAAGGCGGCATTATGGGGCCATTTTCACATGTGATGAATATGTAACTAGTGTCAGAGCTGCAATTTCGTTGTTGTAAGTGAACCCTTCTCTTTTAGTAAGATTGATCTGGGACTACAGAGTAGCCTTTTATTTTTAGACAAGCAGAGAAAGAAGTCATAACGAGAAATTCTGAAATCATAGATTTTTATATCTGCCATTATTCCCTTGAGAATAAGACATGATATCCTTAAAGAGACAGGGCTATTTATTTTCCATTTAAATAACACCATTTGTGATTATTACCTTTGAGCTATTATGCAGAGAATAAGCACCCAACTCATGAATCCCAGCCAAATGAATCAAAGTTTTGTACCTAAGTGCCATTTATGTCTGAGTTGGTAAAGGAGCCTATTCTTGACCTTCATTGACTTCATTTTATTGCATGTTTTTGTCTTCTAGAATGTATTTGTAATTAACAGCATTCTTAATGTCAGTTTGGTTGATATCATAGAATCCCAGACTGGTTTGGGTTGGAAGGCACCTTAAAGCTCATCCAGTTCCAACCCCTGCCATGGGCAGGGACACCTTCCACTAGAGCAGGTTGCTCCAAGCCCCATCCAACCTGGCCTTGAGCACTGCCAGGGATGGGGCAGCCACAGCTTCTTTGGGCACCCTGTGCCAGCGCCTCAGCACCCCCACAGGGAAGAACTTCTTTCTAATGTCTAATCTAAATCTCCTGTCAGTTTAAATCCATTCCCCTTGTCCTGTCCCTACAGGCCCTCGTAAAAAGCCCTTCTCCAGAGTTCTTGTCAGTCCCTTTAGGCACTGGAAGCTGCTCTGAGGTCTCCCTGGAGCCTTCCCTTTTCCAGGCTGAACAAGACCAACTCAGCCTGTCTCCATAGCAAAGGTGCTCCAGCCCTCTGAATATGAATTCCTTTCCTCCCCTCTGAATAGCTGATCTCAGGTCTGAATAATCCCATCTGGGTTTCTTAGCTTTACTTTCAGTTAAGTAACTAAACATATTCAGCTTTCTTCTCTTTTTTTTTCTTTCTTTTTTAAATCTGGCTTGTATCTCTGGCGTTTTGAGTTTTTCTTCATAGTAGCAAAGGAACAAAGTGTCCAGTGGGGTTTTCTTTTTCTTTGTGCGCTTTATTTGGGGTTTTGGTCTTTGGATTTGTTGGTTTGGTTTGTTGAAAATGACTTGGTAAACTTCAGCCAATTTGCTGTAGATCTTTGTTTTGTTTTACCCATTTGCAATTTAGGAATAATAATGTCTTATGTATCTAAAAGTAGCTGTAGCTTTTTTTACACACATTTATTAGTGTGTGTAAAAAAAAACTATGTTGCATTCATTGGTTTTGAGCCACTATGTAGGTACCAAGCCATATTAGAAAAATGCTATCTTTAAATACACCCATGCAATCAAAGCAGTGCTTTATTGTTAGTTTTGCAAGTGGGAGAAGGGAGAAACGCTCCGAGTTGGTCTCTGTCTAATGAGATAATTAGCTGAGCTCTACTTCAACAGCAGTTGCCAGGCCACACTCTCTGGCATTTAAGGACTGATACAGAAGACAGGAAGGGCAGCTCAGAAAAGGCTATTTGCCAGACCCAGGAAGTTATGGCTGTGACACAGCCCAAGAAATATGCCATGTCTTCACTGCTGGTACAGTTTGTTGAGCTGTTTCCAGTAATAGGCAACTGGCCTTTGTTACTGGTGGTCTTCAGGCAGCTGCCTGCTTACATGGCACATATTGTTAGCTTCTGACGTGGGTTGCACCTGGTTGCAAACGCATCAAAGTAATCCTCGCACCCTAGCAGTCGCCATAAGGATGCTGTGCCAAAGTGACTTGAAAGAGGGGAGGTGTCAGCTCAGCATCAATGGGCAAGAGAGGTGTCCATGTTGCACTTATCCCAGGAGGAGATGGTCTGTGGTATGGAAAGTGTCTGTGCAGCTGTCAGCAATGGGGACAATCCAGATTCCAATTCCCAAGGCTTTGTCTTCTCTCTTCACCCAAATGAAGTTGGTAATACTGTTGCTCTGCTGAAGGTCTACTTCAGGGAAGTGCTCAGACGCATCTGTTTCAATGAAGGCTGTGACTCAGGAGTGTGCGTTCACTCTGTATAGACTTTCTTCCTATCCTGCCCTTGCCCTTTGTTTAGTTTTCCCTCCTCAACACAATTAGTGGCCCAAACAAAAAGTGTGGTTCCTTGCAGAAATCAAAAGCAGATGAAGCTTAGTATGAACTGTCTTTATCTGTGTTATATTTGCCTTGCCAGCAACACCACTGGGCTGTCGACCCATCTGGGAGAAAACCTCAGAACCTGAAGTATTGACAAGGTTGAGCTCAGCTCCAGCCTTGTTTGTATCCCCCCATACTGGGATGTAAGAACTGCATCCAGCAGTGCACACACCCTAGCAGTTGAGGATGTAGACAGGGAGTCAAGCTGTCTTTGTACTGTCAGTTATTGAGTGGGGCTGTTCCCTACCTAGACTATGCAATTCTTCCCCATCTTTGGGACTTACTTTGGAAGAGATTTCTCTGTCCTGGCTCCTGCTTGATATAGAGTTACTGTAGGACTTGATAGTACTCTCCTGACTTCCTGGAGAAGAGAAATCTCTTGGGTGACATTATTGCAGCTGTTCAATACTTAAAGGGGGCTTATGAGAAAGGTGGGGACAGACTGTTTAATATGGTCTGCAGTGTTAGGACAAGGGATAATGGTTTTAAACTAAAAGAAAGTAGATACACTAGATATAAGGAAGACATTTTTTACAATGAGGATTATGAAACACTGGCACAGTTTGCCCAGAGAGGTTGTGGAAGACCCAGCTCTGGAAACATTCAGTGTCAGATTGGACACGGCTTTAGTTGAGCATGTCCCTGCTCATTGCAGGGGAGTTGGACTAAATGACCTTTTAAATGTCCCTTCCAACCCAAACCGTTCCATGCTTCTATTGCTCTCAAAGACCCTTCTATCTGCTAGTCCAGGGGGCAGAGCCATGCTACTTCTGTATTTTTGCTTTACAGGTTTACAGTGAGGTGTTTTGCCAGCAGGGTTTGTCTTTGCAACAATTAAGTGAAGGATGGAAGCTACAGTCAAGAGCACAAATATTTTCCTTAACTGTAGAATGACCAATTAGAGCTCAACAAGAGCACCTCTTGTCCCTTCTAGGTGAACAACCTAAAGGAGAGCAAGGAAAGCTGTTTGCATGCTGTGAGCATAGGAAGCCTCAGCACATGATTAGTGTGTATCCCAGTTTTGTGCAGTTTCAACCCAAAGAGCATCTCAGAATCTTCTCCAATGTAACTAACGTTCCTTTCCCCACTCCCACTCCACCATTTCAGCAACATCTGCTCACCTAGACCCACAGATCCACCATCTGTCAGAGAAGGCAGTTTAGGGATTAAGTCTTCCTGAAGAGCTTTCTGGACTGAGATGCTGGGATTTTCTGAAGTTGTGCCCATTTACACATGATCACCAGCAAATAGTGATCAATTCAGTGGTTTTTGCAAGAGTCCCTTCCTTGAGCCCAATTTTATCATGTTATATACAAGCACAGGGTTCAGTACTAAACTTCAGATCACAGGGGAAGAATTTAATGCCTTTCAATGGAAAAGTCCTGTCTTCCAACTGTGGCTACATGGGTGAGGAGGGGGAAATCCCATCCAAGTTATTAGGAAAAAAAACAGCAGCCTAAGGGAATGTTTGTTTAGGTTTGTTTTTTGTTGTTTTCTTTTCCTGGGTGACAGCTGTTCTTTTATTTTTATTTTCTTTTTTCTTTTTTTTTAATTGCAGCACTTAAAAGGATGGCAGCTTGCTGTATAATTTATAATATTAGTCCTAAGGGCAGTGTCATGCAACATGAAAACAATCCTGAGACAAATCTAAATAATAAACATCCATTACCTAAAACAATATTGCATTAATAAAACAACATTAAATAATCTGAGGATGTACATCACTTGTGGAGGGTGTCAAGGCAGACATCTCCCACCCACATTTCTTGGTCAGCATGTTGGCTCCCGGGCACCGTAATGTCTTTGTGACTTAGAACAGCCCTGTTTTCACTCTTTGTAGTAAAGAATCTCATGGTTCACAGCTGTGATGTTTCCTCTTCTCTCTTTGGAGAAGATACAGATTTTCTTGTGCTAATTCTTATAGCTGAAGTCTCCCAAAAGAAACAAAGATAAGTCTTGGGTTTCAGGAGCTTGCAAGGTCTTGAAAACTAGACCTGGTGCTCAGTTGAAAATGCTGGTTGTGGCTGTAAAGGAAACTATTTAGATACTGGTACACAAGCTTTTCCTGCTGAAGCAGAGAGACGTTGGAGACTGCTGTTTCACAGCTGCTTTAAGCTAATGCAAGTGCGTGCTGGTACCCAAAGGGGCAGTTCAGTTGTTTTTCCTTCTGGCTGTGCATCCCTTCCATCTCCTTTTTGCCAAGAGTGTCACTTGTGTGGCAGTGCTGTGAGCCAGAAAAGGACCGATCCTGCAGAAAACCAGGCTGACAAAACAGTTCTCTTATGGCTCCCTGTGCAGCCAGATAAATGGGACGAAGACAGGAGGGAGGAATGAGTAGAGAGGAATCCCTTTTTAGCGGCAGCTTGGGTGTAGATGGGCTTACAGCAATTCTGAAGTCAGAGACAAGATCTAAGCGGCTGTCGTGCAGCTGCTCTGGGAATCTTGGAAATGAAAGACAAGGTGTAACTAGTGATTTCTTGGGTAGGTTGTTGGTATATTCAAATATAACCATGCCTATATGATTTCTTTCTTAGGATTATTGTTTGCTAATAGCAGTAAATGATTAGTTATGCTTCTTGGTAACAAGTTGGGTGACTCAGCATGTCCATTCAGGAAAACAGGGGCTTTGTGGTGTCAGAGGCTGGAAATGAGCTGTTTCCATGCAACTGCTATACCCCATTATGTCCACACACTGAAAAACTGTCTACAAAATCCTTTTCTCTCTCCACTCCCTATAAATACAAAAGCCATCGTAGCTATGCTGACATGGCAGAAGGGGCAAATAATCTCGTATCAGTTTACTTCTCTGCTGCCCCTGGCGCCAGGCAGAGGTGAGATGTCAGGGCAGTCTGGGAGGAGGTAGACATGACAGCTGATTGACAGCTGATGGCTTTACCTGGTTGGTGCCTAAGAGCTGGAGGAAGACTGTCCTTCCAACATGGAGCAGTTGGATCAGGAAAGGGATGTGACATTTCTGGACACACAGTGTCAAGCCACAGAAGCATTAGCTGACTCCATCAGTGAGTGGGACAGCTATTCCGCCTCTTCCCCTCCCAGATGGGAAAGGATGTATGTTAAGAGAAGTATATGCGATTTACCGTGCAGCTACTCCATGTTAACCCAGGTCCCCAGGGAAAAGAAGTGCTTATTTCAGGTTGTGCAGATCATAAACCTGCTGCTTTGTGTGGTGCGTGTGCTCTGAATGCTAATGTTCCCTTTCCCTTTTCTTTACTGACATGGCCATTGAGCTGATGAATTGTATAGATAATACAATGATAATGGATTGGGAAGCCGAATTTCATCTGTCTCTTTAACCAAAGTATGAACAGTAAATCCTGCCTGTTTGCAGAGAACAGCTGGATTTCTAATAACACTGGAATGCTGTTGTGGTGGTGAGGAGTGGGTTTAGCTGCCCCCTCCCTTTCATCACTGCCATTCAGACATTCAGATGCTAACAAAAGAGCTGGAACTTTCCAATACCCTGAGGCTAATGCAGCAGTTATCCTGGGAATCTGCCAGCTCTCTTGGATCTAGGAAGAACCTGAACCCCTCTATGGTGCCTCTGTGCTATGCCCAGGGGAGGAAAGGGAGGCAGAGGCCTTGCATTTCATTTTCCAAATAACAGCTGGGTGAGAGAATGGGTTTTTCATTTAAGCGAGACCAGTCTCTAGTCATAGAGTAGGCTGAGCTATGATCTGATCCTTTGCAAAGCAGTGAGTAAGCTGCATTGTGGAAGGGGTTATGGTAAGGTGGTATCTTTGCGAATGTCAAGAACAGAGAGAAGTATGTCACAGAAACGTGCAAAGCCAGTCAAGCGGGTCATTTTTTTATTATTAATAATGAATTTTGTATATTAGTTTGAGTTGAAATAGTTTATCAAGAGAACCTGAATGTTCACAGGATTGATAATTCATTGACACTGCAGAAGCCAGTCCTGTTCTGCTAGGTGCTGTACAAGTACATCATAAATGATCCTCACTTTCCCAAAGTGCTTTCAGAGCTTAAAGAGTATGGCACGGCAAGTGGACGTCGCAATCAAGCAAGCTGTTATGGCAGAGGAAGACAGAGTACTAAATATAGCAGAATGAATAGAGGTAGGGTTGTGTTTTTTTTTTTTTCCTTTTTTATGGGTTGTTTTGCACCCTCACATCCTCACACCCCCCTGCTGGTGGCAGGAAACACAATAGCTAACTATGCAATCAGGCTGAATAACCTTCATATATCAACTGATAGTAAAACTACTCTAAATTTGGGAAGGAACTTTCAGTGACCAAATGTATTTTCAAAGGAAGGTTGACCCAAAAAGTGTGTTTCTGCAGAATGGATTACTTTTAGATGTCCCTCTGTTCACCTAGTCTTTACTCCTTGGGTAGAAGCTCCCAGTTTAAGCATCATTTAAATTCTAGCACTAGGGTTTTCATTATTGTGTTGCAGCTGAGCATTATTATGGTTCTACCCATTGTTTTACATCTGGATTAAATTGTCATTTTGTGCATCTGGAGGTAGGTTTGTTCAGTAGGTTTTGGAAATCTATAGATGTTCAAGGCCCAGTCAATCTTTTGGCAGTGCTTGCTAGTGAGGAAGCTACACAGTAAGAATATCCATTCCATGCAGGCACTCCCAGCAAGATTTGTACCACAGCAGTTATCCATAGATCTTCTGTCTGCCCTTCCGAGATTGAAAAGGATCAATTGACAAACTGCCAGTCTACCTCCTTTACTTTCCATTATGCCTTTGTTAAACTTCTGTGCGTTTTCAGCTGCTAAAATCTTTTTTGTTTTTAATTCTTCCAGCAGGGCTTACTTTTACTCCTGCTGTTGACGTGCAAGAAAGAACTGATGCTGGCGTAGATTTGTTCTTGACATCTCCATCTAGTGCTAACTAGTGTAAAAGAAAGACAGGTCACATCCAGGAGATATGCTGTTATTGGTATGAGAGGCAAGAGCAATCCTAGTAGACAGTTCTTATTCTTTACATTGGTCACCTTTTCAATTACAGATCTGATCTGCTAAAGTCTTGTCATTCTCATTCTAGTTTCTGTTAATGAAATGCATTTAACTGTCAGCTCATGTTAACAGTAACAACACAGCTGAGGATTCATAAATTCCCATGGAAGTCAAATGATTGCTACCTTAGAAGAACTCAGTAAAGTTCTTTTTCATCTTGAAGGTGAAGGAGGATACAACCGCAGCATTCCTGATCCAGCCAACCAGAGTATTCTGAACAATGACTCTATCTCAGAGTCATTTCTGATTCCTATCTGAAAAGGTCTAAGTAAACATTCTGTTTCTAAGAACCTTGGCTTTTCAAGTTCATGGCATCACTCATTTGTGCTCTTTGTATCTTGGATCTGTCTCAAATTATTACTTGTTACCTGGAATATTCAAAAACCCAATGCTTCAAAAGCCAGTCAGACAAGTGAGGTGCATAGATACATAAACAGTTGTTTAGCACAGGATTGGCCTGTTCTGAAGAGCTAAAAGAATGAGAAGAGAATTAGAAAAATTGCTGTGTGGCAAGAGAGTCTTAAAGCTTATTATTTTAGATTAACAGGCAGCAGGTAAAGGAGGGAATGACATGATCTGAGACCATATGTGGGGATTTATCAGCCCATGATCTGAATACATAAGGAATATACTAACATGGAGTAACCTGAAGGTTACTTTTCAGTATAATAAGGGAGGGAATTAAAGAGCAGAATCTCTTCACACTTATGTTTAAATAAATGAAGATTCAAGTCCTTGAGGGGATGGTTAAAGACTCTGGTGTATTTTCCCTGATGGTCTGTTCTGAAATCCAAATATTTCCTGAAAAGATCTGCTTAGGGGTTGCTTGTTTCGTTGATTATTTTTGTTAATTTTGTTTGTTTGTGAATGGGAATGGCTTCAAAGGCTTAAATATCTTTTGGTGTGAATTGTAGATCAGCAACAATGATCACAGTAGACTCTTTCTGGCTTCAAAATGTATAATTTTCTAATAGTTTTCTTTTGTAAGAAGCCAGAGTCTTTTTCTTTCAGCTATCCAATATGGAGGGGTTTATGGTTTGGTATCGTGTGGCTTAATAGGTAAAGAAGAAACATCACAAGTCTAAAAGGAAAGTGGGCCTAAACCAACAGCAAGTAAAATCTCCCAGGAGATTGCCTGCAGGCATAAATGCATCAGTGCTGGGACATGTGGCATGATGAGGCATCTCAGGACAGAGAGCATATGAGGAATGGAATTTGGAGGAGAGTGTTCAGCTTCAGGACAGAATTGTGCCTTGCCATACTCTCTCTTTCTTTTTCTCCTCTTGAGACTGTTAAACTTCTCCCGAGAACAGCTACACAGTTTGAAATGTTTCCCTTTGTCCATGGGACTTTTTGGTCTTCTGGGTTATGGCTTGAAAAGAAAAACCAACTAAAAAACCCAAGAAATCCTCAAACGAAAATAAAACCAGAAAAAAAAACACAAACAAACAGACGCCCCAAAATAAAATTATATAAATCACAAACACACCCCCCCCAAAAAAACAACCAACTAAATCCAAAACACTCCCTTCCCATTCCATCCCCCCCCCCCCAAAAAAAAAAATGACAACCCACAAAAACCCAGCGCAGGGCTTTCCGGTAAAGGGTAGATTTCTAGACCTAACTTTGTATAGGAGATAGGAGTTGTAAAGGAGAATAGGCCTTTTGTATACAGACTGGAAGAGGAGGAAGAAAGTGCTGTCATCTGCTTTTTTGTCTCTTTAAAATACTGAATCCTCTGCTCAGAGATGAGGAGCAGAGGTCTGGCTTTAGTGCTGTAATACCTAATTGAATTGCGAGCCTAGGTGTGTAGTCCTGCGAGAGAGGACTTGGTGCAAATTCTCACACTGATTTTGACACTTAAATTACCTTTCAACCAATGACACTTGCTTTAATTTGAGTACCTACACTGCAGCTACTCTGGGGCATATTTTTAAAGGTTATCTGTGCCTAATTCCCATTGATTCCAGCAACATGTCATGAGGCAGAACCTGCTACCAGGAGATTAAGAATTAGCTACTTTATAACTGGCAGGCAAGAACTTGAGGTCCACCACCCACTGGACACATGGAATGCGATCTCACTGGGCTAATCCTGTGCTCTCACCTAGTTAATGTGCTGTGTTGCACTGACTCTGCTTTGGGAGGCTTAAAATGGGAGTGTAAAAGAAAGTAGAAGAAAGAGGCAAAGATCTGGCATCTGGAAAACGTATCTTGTAGTGCAAGATAAAGGAGATAATTCCATTTCATGTAGGAAGCTGATAGCACCTTAAGGCATGCCTTCAGTCAGAAGGGCAAGGCAAGTGCTGAAAACATTAGCTGAGGAGGATATGACAGAAATATTTGGCGAGAGAAACTTTCAAATAAGGAAGCAAATGTTTTGAATAGAAAAGTAAATGTTTTTTATAGGAAAGTAAATGTTTCAACTGGGGAAACAACCCACCAAGGCAAGTCACATATTGTAATCTCATGAGGCCTGAAGATTAAGACCAAGTTTTTTTCTCCCTTATAGATATGTCTGTAGAAGCTTGTCATGAAATGGCCTGTTGTTTAGACAAGTCAGCTTAGGTGAAGCGTCTCCCCTGGCTTTCAGATTATGTGAATGTTATGAACTTCATGACAACTTCAGGGCCCCTAGTCTAGTCTTCTGGTTCCCTTCTGCATAGCTTTCTAAAAATCTCCTGCAGGAATGTGCTCTATTCCCCAAAAGACCAACAGTGTTTTGCAGTGCTTGGCACCCTGCTGACCAGGGCTTCCTTCTAGACAAAAACACATTAAGTAGAAATAGAAAAGTTATCGAGAGAATGAAACAAAATTGCAGATGCAATAATTATACCCACTGGTGTCAGAACACTGTTATAACAAGAAATAATAATGAAAAAACATTTACTTTATCCTTTTTCAGGGGCCAATAAAAGATAATGTGACCATATTCAAAAATAATCTTTTTTTTAATGTTCCATATTGCCTTCATTAACATTTTTTTCCATTTCTTATTTTATAAACCTTTTAATTGAAAGAGGGGTGGGAAGCATAAGGAGGACACATTTAGGAGGAACGGCAGCTGAGAAAAGTTTCCTCCTAAGCATTATTATTTCCACTGCGATATCAAGAATGCCGCTGCCACTTTGTATTGCAGCTCCTTGGATTAGAGATTTCATTAAAACCTTTTGTTGAAGTTCCTTTCACACAAAGTTTTTCTTTGGAAGTCTCATTTCATACAATTGACTTTCCCATATCTTTGAGGTTCAGCCGAGATCAGTAAGACAGTGACTGCTGCTTCCCGGGAAGCGACACAGAGTAGCACAGAAGTCTTATAGGGTAACAAAGGTTGGTGGGGTGTTTTTGGATGCCTTTTGCCATTCTTGAGGCTCATTCATCTCAATGTTGTGGGAAGGGAGTAGCAGCTTGGGTGCTTTTTTGGTGGTCTTTTGCTCTGCACATGAATTCAGTTGCCAGAACTTTGCAGCTATTAATGTGCTTTTAGATTTATTCACTATGCAACGCTGCGTTGTGCGTTTGCATTTTTAAAGAGGTATGAAAGTATCCTTGTATACAAATTCCTTGAATATAGAGCAGTATCCAATGGAGAACAGAACTGGTACAAGAGAAGACAAGTCAGTGAGCCAAAGCTCTCCTTGTCTCCCCCAAAGTGCAGGCTCTCAAAAGTTAACCTAATTAAGGAGGGCGGTTAGGCCACAGGGTTAACAGCTGTTTGGGAGACAACAGAGAGCTCATTTAGGAGCTGAGGTTAGACTTTGGAAATAGCTCCTCCTGGGAGTATACAGGAAAATTGCTGTGCACGTGTGCATGTATGTGCGTCGAATTCAGAATGAAGGGTTTAGATGCAACAACACTGACAAGGATGGAAATAGGTCAGTCAGTTGTTTAAGTGTTCTCTACGTGCTCCTTCTCTGTGACAGCTCTGAGTAGCAGTTGGAAGACAGCCTGGGATTTCATTTAGAAGTGTGAACCAGAAGAAAAGAGAAAGGAGGGGGTCATTTTGCTTGTTTTGATGCCCACGTGTCCCATTTTCAATTATCCCTCTCATCCACTCTTACTGGGATGCACTGAGATGCCTACAAATGAGCCATGAGAAAATTTCAAACGTTTGGATGCTCCATTTGGAAAACTCAGTGGAGAAAAAAAAACCAAAACCCTGCGCACCGCTTTGGGTCGTTAAACTTGATTTGAAATTGCTTGAGGACAAAGTTTCCCTTGAGGTTTCAATATTTTGAAAAGCCTGAAGGACTCTGTGTACCCAATTAGGGAGCTACTATCTTCATATTGCCAGATCTTGCTCTGTAGATTCTGGACTTTGCTTAGGAGATATAACACTACCTACACTTTAAATACTTTTTGAATAATACAAGTTGGATTAATTTTGTTTAGCTTTTGCCCATCTAAAAGTTAGTTATCTACTCTAGACCAGTGGCTTAGAGCTCCCTGTGACCAGTGGAGCATTCTCAGGAAGTGATCTGTATCATCTACAGTAGATGGGCTAGCCTGACATATTGACAGATTTTTCTGACCCTGTTAACCTGCAGGAGTTGAGGGGGCTGGCATTAGAGTGAGATGTATCTCGCCTTTCCTAAGCTGTTTAACGTGAATCAGAAGACCTGCTGCCAGCTGCCACAATTTTACTGATATCCATGCATACAGTTATCAACAGAGTTGTTCCAATTTACACTGGCTGTGGCCCATTGGATATTTGTTTATATTATTTACTCTTTTAAGGAAGTATATAGTACCAGATGCTGCTAGATTAACCAGATTCTAGCTGTGGCTCAATAACAGTACATGAATGGTCAGTCTGATTACTTATTACCGTTGAAGTATTTTCTAAGAACATGAGGATTGCTACAGAAGACAAAACCAACAGTCTATTTAGTTAAGTATCTTGTTTGTGACAAGCTAGTGCCGTATGCTGGTGTTGATACACTGGTCTCAGCAATGTGTTAAGTATCTTGGGTTTTGGTGTTGGGTTGTTGTTAGGTTAGGGTTTTTACTTTCCCTGTGGTTTTCTCCTTCCATCTTTCAATTTTGAGATATTTCCAGGCACAACTTTAAGCATTTGTAACATGGGAATCCTGTATGTTTTGTGGTGGAAACAGCTACATTTGTGGCCTGAGTTTGGATGGCGCTCTAGAAATAGATCCAGAAGGCAAACTTTTGATTGCTTCCATTCTCCATATGTCTTTAAACAGTGACACAGTAATCTCTGGCCACTTGGGATGTCTCTGTCTTCTGGCTAGGCATGCTCTGCTTTTTGTGACCAGGTGTCACAGTTGCATGCCCAGTTGTGTGCTCTTCACTTCCACTTCCACTTTTATCTTCTTTATTCTCACTCTGGTTTTTATCACTCCCTTATCTTTTAGTCTCCTCAGTCCTTAGTTTCTTATCCTGATAACTGATCATCTGCATTCATACATCTTCCCCAACAGCATATCTCCCTTTGAATTGTGAATCTAACACATTTTCTGCCATTTGTCATAGTGCTTTTGCACCATTCCTCTTCCCCAGACCTTTGACCATGATTATCTAGTCTTACTTAATATGTACATTCCATTTTGTCCAGAACTGGATATTACTCTGTGTAGTACTCCCTTCGATCTGTTAAGTTTAAAAGTTTCTCTTCACAAGTTCTTGTCATCTGCTCACATATTGGAGCAAGCAGCACGGCACAGTGGAGAAAGAAGCAAACAGGGCTAAAGAGATTTTGTGATGTCAGAATTTGTCTCAAAATATCCTTTTCTTGCAACAGGGGATAACTAAAAGCCAAATGCCTCCTGTCTACAGTATTGCTCTGGGGTTTTAAAACACCTTTTCTTTCAGTTTGGGCAAACTGTGAGCCAGGTTAATGATCCTAGTTTGTTGAGCAGTGTAGGCACAGACATGGCTCCAGAGCGTGTTTTGTGCCAGCATGGAGAATACCAGTGTTGGCAAATTTAAGTCCTCACATGGAATTCAAAGGGGGGCAAGGGGAGGTCAAAAGCGCAATGAATACAGATTTGGAGAGAGACTTGTTTTGTTTGAGAATTGTCCCAATTATTGTGCTCGTTGCCTCAGGTAAACCACCTTTCAGTTTTCAATTATATGCTTGTGTTTTGTGCATTGTTGGAAAGCTGTTTCAAATATTTCTGAAGGAGAAAAAGAGTTGGTAATTGGCCTTTTTCTGCTTTACATCTATCTCTGAACCTCCATCTGATAGTCATCTTGTCAAAGCTGTCAAGAGAAGTAAAAGGTAAACAGCCTTTTTTAGCCCAAATAATATACTGTGAGTTTTCCTGTTAAGCTTGAATATTGCATTCTTGGGAGTGGGGAGGTATCTGCAGTGCTTTGGTCAAGCACAGTTCTTTGGGTTTATTCATTCCCTATCATGAACACCAGTTAAGCTTTCATGTTGCACTAAGGGGAGAGTATCAACACTAATTTGTTTTTAGCTTCGCTACAGTTGTCCATCCCAGTCTAGGGCAAGTTGCTTTTTCATATCTGAAGATAAACCTGACATATTTAGCTGTCCTGTGTCCGCTTGTTGAATGTCATTTGCTGTTTATTCCTGCATAGAAAACCCATGAGAAAACATGAGTAAATTCGGAACTAAGTTTCTCTTCAGATAAATAAGGCTTACTGAGATATCTCAAATCCTTATGGCAGTATCTTGGATCTTACACATTCAAGTAAAATTCTTGTGAGGATATGCGGGTTTTGCACACATTACTTATGGCTAAAAGTCTGCCTGGACTTTTTGTGGGATATACCTAGCTCAGAATAGTGGTGTTTCCTTTCCTGGCTGTAACCCAGAAGCCTGGAAGGATGCATGCAGTTAAAATTAACCAAATATTTTGCTGCTTCTTCCAGGGAGGAAGGTGATTTATTTACTTTCTGCAGAGTCCTGATTTCTGTTTGTGGCTCTGTCAGACAAGTCCAGAATGATCTTGGGTGATTCACTCAGTCCCCCTCTGTTTCTTGGTCATCTTACTTGCAAAGTGAGACTAATACTACGCACCTGCCTCACTGAGGCACTGGAAGACATTTCATTGATGTTGTTCATTAATGTTTGTTCCAAGAATTTCAGTGAAAAGCAAATTGTAGATGTCTGGATTTTAGGGGATTTGATTTAAATCTTGAAGTACAAAGTCATTGGTTCTGGAAACCAAGAAAACTCTGTAGAATAGTAATGTCTGGGTGCAAAATTCCCATCCCTAATTCCAGGTTATTTGCAATTGTTCATAGTTTAACATGAGCTTCACTCTGTTAATGTGGGATACCTAGAATTAAGCCAATTAGCCATTTCATGAAACAGTCTGTCTGTTAAGGTATTGCATTCTTGTAACCTAAAGGGAATGTAACACATCAGTAAACCAGTAACTAAAGCATAGATCTCTATGAGTGTAAGGAAAACAGAGCAAGCTGCTGGACATGATTACAGTAGCCAGAATAGTAAGGAGGCCAGGCTGGATGAAGCTTGAGTGATATGGTCTAGTGTGAAGTGTCCCTGCCCATGGCAGGGGGTGGAACTAGATGATCTTAAGGTCCTTTCCAGTCCAAACCATTCTATGATTCTGTGCCATGCATTTATGCTTTCTACTTGTCTGGGATTCAGTGCAGGAATAATTCCTCTTAATGTGGACTTTTCTAGATGCATTTAAGTTATTTTTTTGCCTTTTTTCCTCCCTCTTCTACAGACAAATGTTTCTTCAGATTTTTTGCTATGTGTGGTTTGTTAGGACACGGGGGGGGGGGGTTGCCTTTGGCACTAAGATATGGATTTTCTATTTGTGTGACAAAAAAGATAGCAGTTTACTTAGGAATTTTTGTTCCACTTGTTGCTCAAGGTCCCCAGCTTTAAATCTCACTCTTTAGTTGGAATTGTTTTCAGGCATCTACTGTGACACTTGACAACGTTGCAAAAAAAACCTAAAAATTCAGCGTGTGAGCTTCATAATTGCAAGGGGCTGTCCCCATATCAGATCTTTCTTGTCTGTGGACTTTTCTATCACCTTACATTGAGCTAAACAATAATACCAATCCATTCATCACCTTGAATATTTTGCTAATCTGTAATTTTCCTGTGAAGCTGTCTTCAGTATTTAGGTAGGAAATGCAAATGGAGACCAGGGAAATACAAAGTGATTATGATGTTGTGATGTTCTTTGTCTTTTGAAGAAAGCATTTGATGTCATCTCTCTTAAATGCTCATGGTTTCTGATTTGGTCTCACGTTATTGATAATCATGGACTATTTCTGTGCATTGCTTTTATTTAAGAGCCATTACAAAGCAATCTTATGAATCTTACTTTCCTGTGTGGCAATGACATTAGCATGTTGGGTTTGTATTTAATGTGCTTTGGGATGTTTTGCTCAGAATCTTTTAGTGTGTTTTATCCTATGAGTTTTATGGGGTTTACCATGCTGCTATTAATCTGGGTTTGCATATCTTTCATTCCAGTATCATCATAAGCTCAGGCAATAGATGGAATAAATACGAGAAGACATCTATGTCCTTCATTTGAACAAAAAATACATTTGTAAAAGAAGTTAGAAGCTGTTTAGGATCATTGCCTAATTTTTTGAAAGTATGTTTTGGAAAAAGTCGTGTTATCTTCCTCCACATGGATTTTCATCGTTCTTCCCATCATTTCTAATCCTGTTGCCAAAACTGCTTTCTCAACTTCAAAATCTTTCTGGAATTAAGTGGCTTCTGGATTTTGACAATGCAACATTTTGATGCATGTGTTTGTCACATCCTGATTAGATTGGTATAACTCCTGCTCTCTCAGGTCCCTCTGAAAACTCAATTCATAAACCAGAGTTTCATACAAGATGCTACCACTAGGGTGATGAGACAGAGAAATTCAATCACACCACGCATAGGTTATCCATTTTCCAGAGGCTGATGGGAGAGATTGGATTTTCTGAGCTTTTCTGGGCTGTTTTGTTTTGGTTTCTCTTTGTTTCTGTTCCTGTCTTCCGGGCTTCAATAAATTTTCTTTAAAGTGGAGAAAATCATTTTCCTCTCCTCTTTTCCTGGCCATCAAACTATTTCTTCCATGTGCCTCCACTGCAGTGAGCCACTCAATTTTGTGAGCCCCACATTTGTTTGCCTCTATCTTCACTTTCAAGCACATGCATGGTTGGGGGTTTCATTCATTAATTGTGCCCTGTGAGTTTCACACAGGGATACCTCAATGTTCTTAGCAGGCATTCAGGTCAAGCCACTGTAGAGTAATGGTAGTGACTTGCTTTGAAATGTTGATGGTAGTGACTTGCTTTTTTCTGTACAGGCCTCCAGTAGTCCCATTTGATGAGCCTTACAAACAAGTTGCCTTGCATTTTTTTTGTCAGGAGGCAAGAATGAGAATTATCTTCTGAAATAGTTGAAGGTGGGAGCACTAAATACCAAAACCAAAGAACTAAATCAGTCCACAGTGGAAGTCACGCCATTCAGATCCTAGTCTGAGCTTGAGCAAACCAGGTATCAGGACTGGTAAACAGTCTTCTGTCTTGCCTGACAAATACTGAAGTATTGCTAAAGATTCCTAACTCCATCAGGAAGATTGTTGGGGCATGGGTTGACAAAACCAGGACTGGTGCTTTGCTTCATTAGAAGAAGTTGTTTTAGTGGCTTAAGGGTGTAGTCTGAACTAGTGATACTCAGTTTTGTCAGTGATGCTTTGAAACAAACTTAAAGACAGGAGGCACTGGAGGTGCTAAACCAGTGAGCAAGAATCTACTCAGTTAATAATTGGGTTTCTTACTGTGGGAAACAGCAAAAAATGGACAGATCAGCTGGGAAGATGAACTTTCTGTGCCTGTCCATTTACAACTAGGAGAAGTGTCTACAAGCATCTGTAACAGAGAAGCAGGCCATCTCCCTAATTACTTCATAATCACTTCAAGACCACTGCACTGTCTGTCAAGTAAAATGTGTAGAAATGGGACACCATCTCAGATGAGCATTTAGTTTTAGTCCCATGTCAGCTTGGCTGTGGGCATAGGATGAATTTATAAGACATAAAGGAGAGGAAAATGTAAAATTCAAATAGACCTTGCAGGCTCATAAAGAGACTTAGCTCAGTGTGACTTCTTTAGAAGCTATTTCTGTGACTCTCTCTCGAAAGTCATTGGACTGTTCTTATTTTTCCAAAATCTGTTCACCCATTCCAAGCTTTAACTGAGATTTTCAAAGGTCGTATTTGTTAAGGGGACAGCGACATTTGATAGAGCTGGCTTATTTTTGACAATACAAGGGGCAGCAGTGTATAAAGAGAATTGCTACAACCCCAGTGAATGAATTGGGAATGAACCTTTGCTTCTAAGTTTCCTAAGGCATTAAATAGTTTCTGAAATGTTCTTTTCCCTCCAGGCTCCCTAGTTCTCAGTCTCTCTGTGCGTCTAGAGGACACTGTCAACGTCCCCCTCCCACCTCTATGTTCTGAGGATGAATTGTTTCATGTTTGTTTATGCTAAGCCATGAAAGCTTGAAATTGAAATCTGTTTGCTCCTCCACTTCCCACTCATATATGCTCTCATTCGCTGTACATTTTTGCAATAAGATTTTATCTCAAGGGTGTCTCTGAAGGTACTGTCAAATTTGATTGAAGTTCACTAGCTGACCCGAAAGTTACTGAAATGTGACACAGGTACAAACAGGATGGCCTAATCAGCCTTCTTTCCTTTCCTAAAAGGAGACAAGTCAAATGGCAAGTCTTTCCCTTTCAGTGCTATAGGACAGGATGTGCTGTGATCTCTAAACTCTTTAGTTTCAGCTGGACATGGTAAAGCTTAACCTTCTTAAAGTACCAGCCTTGGTTGAAATAAGCACAGCGTTCTCCTGTGTGGAGTCTGAATCCCAGGACAGGAGGAAGTTATTTCTAGTGTCAAGCATTTCTGCTGGAATCTCTTTCTAGCAAAAAGCCAAGAACTCACCAAAAACTCCTGCCAAACATTGCTGATTGTCTGTGGGGACCCCTTCTCATGGCACTGCCCTGCCACTGTACCTCATTTCTCATCCTATAAATGAGGTGCACAGGGAACCAGATGAAGAGCAGAGACCAGGCCTTGCTGAATTTATGAAAGAGGTTTAGGTGCAACTCCTTCCCTAAGCCTCATCATTCCCCCTTATGCACACATGCACAAGGGTTTTATATGTACATGTAATCCTCTTTGTCGTTTTCTTCCTTTTCTGTGAAATAGAACAAAAATTGGGTGGTATGTTTAGAAATTAGGTGTGGGGTACAGATAGAGAAGGACAGGCAAACCCACACTTTTGTGTGATCAGTATGGTTATTCAAGTCTTTTTTTCTTAAGAAGGCAGACTGAAACAACGCTTGTCTTGCTCCAGCAGATGTGGTGAGGAAATGGCATTCTGACAACAACTAGCATGCAAAAGCGAAAGGTATTGAGTGCTGCAACATGCAAAAGAGGGGGAGCATTTGCTCTTTTAACCATGAGGTGATCTTGCACTGAGTTTCCCTACAGTGCCGCAGTATCTTTCATTTCACAGGCAATGTGCTTAAGAGAACAGGTATAACACCCTCTCAACAGAGGATTACATAGGCTGACTCTTCCATTTATGATGCTGATGCAGTGTCAGGCATAAGTATTTCTTCTGGAGTAAATATAATTTTCCCCATAAAACTTGGTTGCAGTAATATTGGCATTTTGCTCTACCTATTCGCTTCTTGAGTGACAATGGACAAGGTTGCAAGTGACCCACTATACGGTTAAGCTTTTTTGTTTCAATTTGCTTACATGATTTAATGTACCCAAGTATCTTACTGCTTTAATATTAACAATTATTTAGTAACTAATTTGTAATTTCTGGCTGATTGGAAGGCAGGTTCACCAGAAATAGAGATACAGTTACACTGAAGGGTGTACTCCTGCTTTGCCAAATATGGAGCTCTCAACATTCTACAGTAAGAGAGGGAAGTATCCAAGGATGAGATGTATAAAGCCAAATGAAGTGGCACGTCATAATTTTACATAGAATGATGTCTCAAACTGTTATGTAAGAAAATAAGATCAGTTTTGTATCACAGGTTTAATTCAAGTAATTGGCATGACAAGAAATCTTTCCTTCATTAATATTTAGGCAACAGCTGTTTTCTTGATTAAGTAAACTAAATGTACGGAGTAGGATAAGAGGGATATTAAGATCAGCTTTCACTTGAACTCTTCCTTAGTCTTGTTATGTGAAGATTTAGCTTACAATGGTATTTCAACCTCGCTCCTTCCTTCAGCTGTTACATGTCTTCAGTCAGTGTTTCATTCCTCTAGACACCACAAAAAAAGGGTATAATAAGTTTTTCTACTAACTAGTAGATAAAACCTGCTTTTATGACCATTTTTACCACCAAGTGCCTATTTTTGAGGGATAATAACAAAAAAAAAAGAAAAAGTGCTCAGAATCCCTGACGGTTTAAATTGTTCAGATTTTACATTCTCATCAGGATTCTCAAACTAGCCTTTCATTGTACCATTATTCATTGCAAAGAGATGTTTCAGTGCTCTGGAATCAAAATCTGTAGTTTCAGCTTGGCCTGGTATCAAATCACATTCTGCTGGTGCATTGCAGTGATTGATAGAAGTTACAGTTTGAGTGCTTTACATTCCCATTCTTCTGCATCGGACAAGTATTCGTACCGGACAACTGACCCATATCTCATGTGATGGCACCAAATCCCTTCATATATTCTTTTGAGTTAGTAAGAGGAGATGTCATGGAGTATTATGAGAAATATATCTTTGCCAGGTAGCTTGCCTTCTAGGGCATATAGTGTGCTTAACTGATGGGATTGGTGGAAAATATAAAGCCTAAGTGATCTGAGGTAGAAACTGGTAATGGAACAGAGACCACCATGCTGTCAAACGGTTCCTCCTTCTCTGTGTTATTTGGGCTGAGGCAATACCACGCAGTGAAGCTCAGATGGTAAAACTCTGCCCCTTAAATTAACAAGTGATTGGAAAAGATCTGAGCCTGATTTAACTCCCTTTGAAAGCATCTGGGCTTTTTGTTGATTGCAATCAAAGACAGATCAGGGCCTTATAGCTTGCCTGCCATCTTCTGAAATGTTATGTGACAAACAAGATACTGATATTATTTCTCCTATGAAATGTTTGTTATTTTATAGTAGCAGTGATAATGTGAAGAATATTTGCATCATGCTCAGAGTTTCTGGTGAACTTTCCAAGCATAAAATGGTCTGGCTTCTGGTGTTTTGTTGTTTGGGTTTTGTTGCTGGTTTTCTTAAACTGATTTGGCCATGCTGTTCCTTTGCTAATGTGGAGTAGTCAGCTGGCAGGTACTAAAACAATCTAATAGAATAAGGTTGATCTTCTCTCTTTAATTAGACAGCAATGTTCAACGTACCCAGTGGGCCAGATGACCTTAAAAATTAAAGTGAGAATAGAGACACATTTGAGAGTAAAATATCTTTACTTGCAAGGGGTTGAGGATAGAATAAACAGGGGGAAGTATTCATTGATAGAACAGCCCAAACCCTCAGAATTTCTCTCATAAAATGAACTGGGATATTTTATTGCTTTTACAGGCATTTCAGAAGTGTTTGTTAAGTGTGAAGTAGAGCAATCTTACTGGAAGTGAACCTGGCAAAATTCAGGATCTGTCAGAAAACCTTTCTGTGATTTCATCAATCGCTTAATCTCCATCTGTAGAGCCCAATATATCCCCATCACTGTAGCGCCAAAGCACTTCATAATCCTTCATGTGTTTCCTCTCAAAACACCATGAGGGGTTGATACTACAGTTATTTTTGCAAAAGAAGAACCAAGGCATTTCAGTTTTTCCTCAGGTGACATGAGAGGTCTTAACAGTCACATGTCACCCTAAGCAAACCACTGGGTTGTTTTCCCTTTTTATCTTCCATAATATTATGAGACCCAGGGTTTTGTTCAGGACTTTCCATACAACTGTAAGTTTTTCACTTCCTAGTGGTAAAGGGACTTTGGGTATTGGAGTGGCTGGCTAACGGACACATACCTGACTCTAACTTTTGCTGACAACTGTACATGCTAATTAATGAAGCAGGGGTAGGCTGTAGACAGTGTGTATGGGTTAAGTAACACTGATTCATTCATAGGTGAATACTAATGTATCTGAAAAGTCATTTGCAAGCTGAATGAATTACAGATATAGTAAGACTATGCTTGAATACAATCAATATTCTGTCTGTGTATGGGAGTGAGAAACACCTAACTGTGTTAGAACCTGTTAGCAAGCACAGGTACAGAAGGAAGCCAGCAGTCGTGCTTTCTGATGCTGGGCAGTTAAGCCTTGCTAGTTAGTATTCAGCCAGCAGTTTGTCAGTCCAGTGTTGCTTTGCTGTCTCGTCAGAATAGCACACATCTTCCTGACAGTTTTGGTATCAAGTCAAACCCTCGCTTCTGGGTATTGAAGAGGAAAAGGCCTTTGTGATGATGCAGATGGACTACTGGCTGAGTTTTGGCATGACCTTTTGAGAATGTGTGTGCAGCATCACTGCCGTTGCTTAAGTGACGTTCTGGATGCAAATGGACTGGTAGCTTGTAATGTAGTGAAGTAAACATTTAGTCCTATTTGGGAGAGTAAAGGCAGTATCAGGTACAGTGCTAACCCTAGCCACCATTTATTATTGCAGGTTCTCAGACACAGTTGAATGCAGCAGTATTGGGATCCAAACCCAAGGAAAATAGCTGAATTAAGGTGTAACTGATTCAAAAAGACTCAAAACACATTCATGATCTGGTAATAGTCATTTTATAGTAACCTCTGTCCCAGTTCCACAAACTTGGATGTTTCTAATATTTTATCTGCTCACATTGCCACTTTGGGGTCAGATCTGGAAAAGCCTTGTGTACAAATAAGAGTGTACAAATAAGAGTGAGATGCTAAACATGTAATCTAAGTTCTTTTAAGCAAAATTCCTGTCCTTGATATGGTGGCCCAAACTAGTAGGTCTTTTTTCATATAAGTCACTTCTTGTCCCAATTGCCCTGTTATGAACTGGGGACAATGTGGTCCCCTCTGGTACCAGTGCTGTTGGGAAAATTAGTCCATCAGTGTTTATAAAGCAGTTGTCTCCTGCAGTGTTAAGCACTTTAGAAAAACCATGCAGAGCTGAATAGCTCTGTCCTCAGAGCAGGCTTTGAGTAGCATGCTGTAAGCAGGAGCCTAGGGTTGCATACTGAACAATAAGGAAAAGCCAAAATGTTGAATAATCTGCTCATTAATGAACAGTGTTGATACTGCGCACAGAAGAAAGCAAGAGCCCTTTGGAAAAACACCCCATGCTCCTGCAGTTAAAGGCTGTGTCATAATAATGACAGACACAGGGCTGACTGAAGGTTGTATGTATCCGTGCAACTCTTAAGCATGCAACTTTGTGATGTTGAGGTTATCTGCTTTGACTGCAGCTTTCTGTGTGTAATAGGACTGATAGTAAGAGTGGAACCACCTTTTAGGGGTGTTCATATAATGCCAGTCTACAGGGAACATGGTACTCCTTTCCTCTTGCCCAAAGGTGAGTAGGTTAAGCAAGACTGGCAGCTTCATATGCCAAGGACTGTGTGAAATATATGTTGTAATAGGGGGGAATAGTCTAAGGAGGAACAGAATCGTACAAGAGTATGATTCAAGATAGGCTGTGTCTGAAGTAATGCTTATGAGTATATTAGCTGTTTTCTGTGAACCACTGCAATGAGTTTCCCTTATCTCCACCCAACCTCCACCTTCAGGAATGTAGAATGACAAATACAAATAGTTTAAAGGAGGTCTGCCTGTCTAAAGGGAAAGGTTTGTAAGGAGACAGGATTAGGGCACTCTGTGGAAGTGTCAGGCAGACTGGGCAGGAGTGCCTAGAGGAATTTGGCTTGTTGACAGCGCTCACAGAAGTGAGAGTCCAGCAAATTAAGCACAAGTGAAGTTAAATTTCTCTTTCTCAGTGGTTTACAGCTTACAATCCATGAGTTGCAGCTGGCTTTTGGACTACATCAGGAAAGTTCATATAATGCTGCACTATGGTCTATGTATGTGAAATTTCTGAAGGGTCAGTGCCTGCAGTGAAAATTTTTGGGGATCCAGAAGTTGGTAAAACCCACTTGTCTGTTGTGCTCCTCTCATTAGGTCAATTATATGTTTGGTTGTGAAAAGGCCAAACAATGAATCAGGCTTTAAAATGGAAGAGCTGTAGGTGTTCTCAGGAACTTGGTTAAAGCATCTGGGTGTGAAAGATGGATGTGGCAGTGTGACTCAGCATGCTGCTGGGAGTGGGAGTGTCCAGAACACCTTCCAGGGGCATGACAGATGAGACCCGCTCCTGCAGAGCATTCATGCAGAGAGACCCACATGTAGAGCCAGATATGCCCTTCCTATGGGAAAACTTTGCTAAACAGTGGCTTGCCTCCCAGGGGATGCCCTGGAAACCCTGTCCCTTGGAAAACAAAACTGGACTGGGCTGCAGGAAAGTATGCAACAGGGGAAGAGTCCAATACCAGCCACAGGGATAAGCTACGCTAGTGATAGGATCTTATAGTCTTACATCCCAGCCACGCTCCCAGGGCATGGTTCTTCTAAGTGCAGGTTGGGTTTTAATTTCCATCATTCTGCTTCATGCCTGGGGATCCTTCTGGCATTCCTGAGGACCCGGGGTGTGTAGGGAAAGTTAAATACTAGAATTGAGATATAACCTGAAGATCAGAGAAGGGAGTCTGCCCGTGTCAGGTGGGGAAGTGTGTTCTCCTGGGTATGTGCGTCTGTAACGCCTCTTACCACCTCTGAGAAATGCATGTATTCATCAGAAGGAGAAAATATCCCTTTGTGTTTATTCTTATTTAGCATTGTTTACACAGAAAATGGAGAAACACATCTTTAACCATCATGTACTCTTTAAAATTATGTCAGGACACCACGCAGCGCTCATTCTGTAAACATCTACTCCACCATGTGGTCTCTGGGAGCTAATGCTCTTCTGCTCTGTATGGCCACTTGTGCTCAGCCTGGGGCACACCGCAGTGGTTCTGTTAAGCAGCCTTTGTGAAGGTTTCCAGAGCTCTAAATTAAAAATGCAGAGAGCTGGGGAGGGGGAGAGATAGTTGGAAGGGGGGATTCTCTGTAGCTGGAGTGTTAGGATGTCTTGCTGCCTAATTGCCTTAGAACACGTGGGCTTGAATGAATCCTCTTTAATGAATAATAGGCAAATGCATAAATTGTAAACCCCGAGCACCCCAACGGTGAAATGCACACTAATGAAGACTCTGACTTTGATGGCAGGTGTAGAGCTGATTTGTAAAATGTGGTGAATATAACGGGTTTAAAATGATACATTTATTAAAAGAAGCAAGTCTTCCATGTGCTCTCCTTGTATTCACTCTCTCGCACTGCACACCTACCCTTCCCGCATGATATTGCAGGCTGCAGTCTCACAGCAGTTTCTTGCTATAACTCTTGCTTCGACAAAGTATAACAATAGAGACCAATTACCCTCAATCTCCACTCTTACGGCAATAAGCCTGAGGAGGGGGGATAAAAATGAGTGCACCCCCTCCACCCAATACCTTTTCAATTTCAAAGCCTAACCCTGTTGGTAGTGCCATTTGTGGATTTGAACTCCCTGGCTTTGTGTGCGGCATTATCTGGAGATTCACCTGGTACTGATCCAATGAACCAATGCAACCTTACAAAGCTGAAGGGAAGAGTGTAGAGTTCTCTTTGTAATAAATCATATGCCATGAAAAAGGATTTCTTTAACTCCTTTCCTCCATTATTCTCCATATCTCACCTTGTGGAAATGGGTCTGTTAGTGAGAGACTTAGACTCACATAGCAGGAAAAATGAACAGGGGAGGAAGAACTGAAGTGACAGGAAGGCAGAGCTCCTGGAGGTTTCATTAACTTGGAGATTCCAGAAAAAAGAAGCACAGTTTGAAAGAACAGGAAGCAGCTCTAAAAATAAGCTCAGCACAGGCCTTGGTACTAAACCTTTCTTAGCTCTAGAAAGGGACAAGGACATATTCATTAAGCAGCTGCACAAGAAATCCCTAAAACCAGTGGCAAGTTAAGACCCCAAAGGCAAGGAGGTTCCATCCACAGAGCTGCCCAGCAAGCTGAATGCTGGTCTGAACATCTTTGGTTTTACTGAGTTGAGCTGGTAACCTCTTGAGATCTGGCTGCCTCCCAAGGAGGGAGGGATGAATACTGCAAAATGTTTCAGTTTTCCATTGCAATTTTGAAACTCATTTGCTTTGACTGAATTTGCACTGTGTTTATGTAAATTTATAAACACTGTAATAAATTTATCTACTTACAGAAAATAGAAATTTTACAAAAAGGCTGGAGAACATTTGTGAAACACAAATTCTAATTCGACGAGTATAATCACAGAACCTGATTGAAATGTACACTGAATCACAAAGCAGAAGCATGGTATGTGGTCTATAAATCTAGCAAACCCCGATGAGCATAATCCAAAATTCACACAGTTGTTAACAGCTTACATATTTTAAATTACATACATGTCGTTTTTTGTGGTGGCAATGACTGTGACTCACAACCTGGGTTTTCAGAGTGTGAATGAGGACCACTGTCAGGTAATGGTACCAGTTTGCTACTTTGCTTTTTATAGAAAGCTCACTCTCTATGCTATATATATAGTTTCTATATAGAATTATATATATATGTATTTTTTTCTCTACTTCTGATTATACTTTTTTCTAACCTAGAAAAAAGGTTAGAGAGTCTGTGCCAGCATGTCATTCTTATCTGGCTCTATATCAATATTACCTGCCACACTTATAAGAGCATTCATGGGCATGGCCATTAAACCCCATAGAATGGGATATTCTCCAGTGTCTTTACTCTGGAGATGTTTACTTCCTCCAACCCTAATTTTGAAGCTGCTTTTGTCTCCTTTTGTACCTCTTGGAGTCTGTTTTGCTCTCCTCCATATCCCCTTTGAAAGATCATCCTCAAACAGTCCTTTGATATACTATTGGGTTTTTCCCCTGCTTAATTTTGTACTGAACACATTAGTTTATTTACTGCACAAAATAAACCTAATCTGTATAGGACAGATTTACTATAAATCTAGAGAACACTTACACGTCACATGAGAAACTGCACTGGGGCCGATGACAACACTTGCAGTAAGTGAACTGGTCTCAAATATTGAAGGAGCCTGTATTATATTAGCAAGCAGATGTTTCCCATTGTAGAGCTGCTCTTTCCAGAGTATAACTATATTTCTACTTTGCCTTCCCAGTGCTTGAAGCAGTAGGTAAACAGTTAAGAAATGGAAGCAGCAAGCTATGTGTAGTAGAAATGGGCTGGTTTAAGATTGGTAGGGGGAATTAAAAAGCAGTGCAAGAAGCAATTTTTAAGTTATCCTGTACAAGTTCTTGCTTGGGAGGTATTAGCCACAAGGGAGATCACATCATCTGGGAGCAAGAGAATATAACAAATGCAGGATCCAAAATAGGCATGCGGGAGACTCTTACCATGTGTTTTGGTCATGTCCTGATATACGTGAGCTGAGGGAGACAGTTCTACATGTAATAGAGCCAATAATCAAATCTGAAGTACCAAGGAACACAACTTGATGTTTCCTTAGAGAGACCCTAAGTTTGAATAAAGAGAGAATGTAGAAGATACAAATTTGTCTTTAAGCAAAAAGGAAAGAAAAAAGGCTTTAAAATGGAGGGAAGGGCGGGGGTATAAAATTTTACACTGTTCCCAGACTGGAAAGCAATAGTAATGCCTACATCAGAAATTTAATTAATTGTTGTTACACTGATAAAGATGTGATATACCACATCAAAGACTGGCTAAATGGTATTTGGAAATTAATTTGGATTCCTATTAAACAGAGCTCAGAGGAGCTTCCCAAATGAATAACTTGTTTGTCAAGCATTGCTTCCTTCTGTTTATAAAAAGTCTTCTCAAGCAAATACAACTATTTTCAACTGTTCTTGTTGCTTGAAATGCACAATGAGATTCATCGCTAACCAGACATTCGTGGCACATTCAAATACTGCAAATTGTAATGCCTTAGTATCTTACAGAGGTTAGATATTGCTTACTTCTGTTCCCTGTAGGGATGACTTATATAAAGTTACCTAAAAAGTCTTATATTTAGTATTGTCAATCCATGTTTGAATTTAAAATTTGCTTTTGGTGCTCTGTAGCTTGGCCACTTTAACATGCTTTGGAGATGAACACAATAGAAGCACAGCGTACTTGTTTTCTGTGGCAGGGGAGCTAGAACTACATGATCAAGGTCCCTTCCAACCCAAACCATTCTGTGATTCTGTAGTGTTAATAGCTTTAAGTATTCTTAAAACAAAATGCAAGTGGAAACACATTAACCATAGAAAAGATGTGTTTTCAGGTTCTGATCTCTTAAGCAAGTTATCCTGTTGAATGAGCACACAGTTTACTTGACAACTGTGCCAAAATACAGTAAGATTCATGATGATCACCACAGTTTCTGCTTTTTGTTAAATGAAAAACTCATCCCTGTGATTCTGCCTGTGCACTGTTTTTTTTGCTAGTGTAATTTCACCTATGTCTCTGGAAGTTCTTCTGATCTTACACTAATATTTGTGAGTTCAAAAGAAGGTAGGATTTAGTAGGACTGAATTTATGTGAAGGCAAAAAAAAAAGAGATATATAAATGTTATATGTTTTGCTTTATGGTGTGATGGAAACAACTTTCAGAGTTGTCTGTAGAACTGCAGCTGTTGGAGTATCCAGAGAAGAAATCCATATGTTCTCTAGACAAGCAGATAAGTGATCACCAAGACAAGGAGGTGGTTTTCTCCAGCACAGAAAGCAATGTGTCTCATCTGTAGACCATGTCAGCACTGATTGATAGCGTTGCAAAGCTGGTAGCTGGGTGTTTGAACTCCCAGACGGCCTGACTGTTGGGTTGTCTAAGGCCAAGGAGCATGACAGCTCCTCGCTGCTTAGCTTCCCAAGGGAATTTTTATAAAAGAATGTCCCATTAATTTTATAATTTTTGGTTCACAGAAAAACATTCATTCATCATTTCTAGAAATGAATTTTACCCTCTGGTTTCATCCCTTCACTTTTCTATGTATTTCACCTCTCTTAGTTTTTATTTCTGTTTGTATGCAACCATTTGCTTCAGCTGTTAGAGAAGAGAGGATTTTTCTTTCTTTTTGCCAATTAAACTTATGGGGTTTGGTCATCATACTCTTAGAAATTCTATCAAAGGGTAGCTCTACGGGAGTAAATCTCTATTGTTTGCATAGGTGTGTTTAAAAGATTAAGGCTGAACAGACATTCTCATAATAGACTAGGGATCAATGAAAGCTCTTCTTTCCTCAAAAAGCTTTAAAGCTTAGCAGTAAAGTTGATTTTTTATTTGTTTGTTTTAAATATAGAGGAAGTTGCATCTTTTCCTGGGTTTTTATTATTTGTGTGGTCTTTCATAGAATTTCTGAGCAAGAATTACCCAAGGTCCCACTGGTCCTAAGCTCAGTTTTAGATGACAGGAGAGACTTCTCTCCCTGCTTGTATTAGAGGCCACAGATTGTCTAGGAGATCTCTGCAGTAGGCAAGGGACATTTCCCCCTCCTATTTGTGCCACTTTCAGCTTTTTGATTTCTTCTGTTTTCGTTCTAACAACACCCATTTGAGTTTCAACGGGGCTTCACAAGGAATGGGATATTACTCTGTGGGACTGGAAGTAGCAGATTCAAACTCAAGACAATGCACTGAAACGGCAGGGCAGGAAGGAGAAGCCAAGGTGGCACACATGCTTCAATGACTACACGATTTCATGGCCAATAAGCATTTTAACTTAGTGTCTTGGTTGGCTAACTTTTGTGTAGGCAATTGCAGGAGGGGAAGAGACTAAGGCCCTGGGTTAGTGGAACAATTACATTCATGCTTTAAATCCCTTAAGCACATACTTAATGGCCATTGATTTCAATGCTCTTAACAGCTTTGCTGAATCAAGGCCTGACTGAGGGTAAAGTAAAGGACTGGTGATGAAGTTTATGAATCGTCCTCATAGCTATAGACCCCCAGCTAAAGCACTGGTGAGAAGAGGACCTCAAAGACCAAGGAGGTTCTTCCCGTGGCAAGGTGGCAGAAGGTGAAGGACAGAGCAAGCAGACGGGTTGTTGAGGGGAAGAAGTCTGAATGACCAAAGATGTTTCAGTTGATACTCTTCTGATCATGTTATTTCTAAAAGTGCCTATTGCTGCAGGCTTTCCTCATCCTCAGAGGAGCATTTTCTTTGGTCTTTTTCCGTGATAATAACTTGCTTAAACACGTCAGCTGCAGATGTATTTCTGCAGCTGAAGCCTGAAGAGGCTGCAGCCCATATATGTCATTTGTGTGTGTTTTCTTATGTGTGTGTCTGCAGGTGCTCCCTGATGGGGTTTGATTTAAACCGGCACTGGGCAAATCCATCTCCTTGGGCTCATCCAACACTGCATGGAGTGAAACAGCTCATCATTGAGATGTACAACAATCCGGTGAGTGAGGAAAGGTGGTGCCAGCACAGCTGCTTCCTGAGGTACTGATTCATTGTGCAAGATGCCAGTAATTCTGACGTGACTTAATCCAGTGATAAAACAAAATAAGAGAGAAGTAAAACAACACCACCCCCACTGCATGAGATCAGGGAACACTTGTGTCTTTAAAGTCTTTTATCATCAGAGTGGAGAAAGCAAGTGAAATGAAGTTCAGCCCAGATTAAATATGGAATAATTCTGAAAGCAGGGCCTAAATTCAGTCGAGCACCTCTCATCATGTCCTGAGCTGGATTCAAAGCAGCAGGCCCCCCAGATTGAATTAGTGAATGGCACTGATGTTTAATCCAGTGCTCTGGCAGGGGCTGCTCTGCAGCGTGCAGAGCATGAGGGGGATAATATTTGCAAATATTATATAAACACACGCGCTCGCACTCGTGCTCACTCAGAGAAGCAGAGGTGTTCTTGAAGGTGAAATCTCAGCTAATCAGACGAGATGGATCGCAGAGAATATGGAGGAGTGGGAGGGAGGCAGACAGCTATTGAATGTTTGACATCAAAGTGCAGAAGGATTATTGAACGTGGCACCTAAGAAAAACTGCTGAACAAAGATAGAGATTGGGTAGGAAAAAAATCACTGCCTTAAAAGTAAGAGGAGATTTTATAGGTTATTCTTTTTTTCTGTATGGAATTCCTGGTATTTGTCCTTTCTTTTTACTTCACATCATGGAGATTGCTTTGGATCTTTAATTCCCTGAAGTTTTGTTGGGTTAGTTTTCTTTTCTTAGTGTATAAAAAAACGCTGGTTTGCCTTGCTAGTAAAGAAAGAGGATTCTTACCCCTGGCTACATCATTTATAGGATAAGAGCTCCTTTAATTTAACTCCTGGTTCTTCCAATACATCTTGATTGGACTTTTTATCTTCCAGCTGGTAGTAATACCTGTACAGAAGGGGTTTTAGGTACAAGAAAGGTAGGTTAATAGATAAGGTCCTCACATACAGAGTGAAATCCAATTGCATGGAAAATATTTTCTTAGACTGCTAATTGTTTGGCACAGGATTTGTCTTTCTATTCTGTTTGTACAGGACCTAGCATTCTGCCTGTGACCAAGGCTCCTAAGCCCTGCTGTATTAGTGATGATCATGGAAAGTACAGAAAGGAGCTTTACAGCCAGCCTGGTATTTTCTCTGTTTCCTTCCCCAAACAGCAAGACAATTTTCCTTCTAGATGAAGGAAAGAACATGCAGGCTGCTTTTCTTAAGGGAAAATAAGTTTTTTTTTTCCAAGAAAAAAAAGAAGTCATTAAACATTAGGAGAAGGTTGGTATAAAGAAACGCTTCTAGATAGCAAAGCAACAAATCCTGGCACTATTCAAGGTCATTATAAGTAAAATAGGGGGATTCTTTTCAGTTTTGTCCCATTCCAGGGAAGCTTTGAAAACTCTGGTAGTTCCCAGCTGTGAACTACCTTATTACTTATTGCCTTCATGTGAAGAATGAATTTATTTACTATGGTGGCTAAAATGAAAAACCAAAAGAAATGTTTGGTCAGAGTTGGTCTGAATTGGAAATGTTTTCTTTCTCCATCCCTCTGCCTCTCACCCCTCCCCAGTGAACAACCTGAGATGAACCAGTTCCAGTTCATTTCCTTATGTGGGAAAGAAAAAGGAGCCTTTCAAACACGAGTGTAACATTTCATTTTCAGGGTTATTTAATTTAGAAAAAAAAAAACCAAAAACTATTTAGGACCCTTTTTTGGATTAAACCACCAGCAAAGTTCTCATGGCTCTTCAGAGTTCACTTCTCAGTGAGTTAGCTACTCACCTAAAAACTTTCTTGTCTGATTTTATCATCCCCTAGTCCATACCAGCCTGTCTGACAGTTTTAGAGACCCTCAGCAATACAGTGCAGTATGTGGGATTATTGTTTTGTTTTTTTTCAGGCAATACCAGATTCTTAGTCCCTCTGATTGCCATGATATTTGTATGAACAGACTATAGACAAAGTGCTGAGACAAAATGGGAAACCATGGCTGGGACTGTACATGTGCCATCCTGCTTTATCAGTGACTGTTTTCATTAAGTTCTTGAGATAAAAAAAAACCACCCTGACAGAGTGCCAAAATAACAACCTGCTTTGAATCACTTCAGGCTGCAAAAGCTTTTAACTACTCTCCAGTGTAGAGTGTAACTTTTAGATGAGTAATACATGATAGATGGTTGGCTGCATGCAAAGGTGAACCGGTTGCAGGAGGGCTGTTGTCAGACTGCGAAAGATCAGGGATTATGCATTTGAACACGTCTGTCCTGCCACCGTCTCCTCGCCTGAAGTCTTGCCAGACTGGGGGATATGGAATGAAATAAAATGCAAAGTAAAGTTCTCTGCAAAATAATGCAATAAAAAAATAACCTACCTCCCTCCCAGTCTAAACAAGATCTGCCGTGAGGAGCTGTCCATGAGAGATTAGATTCTTTAAAGCAGAGGCAGTTTAGCTTCGTGTTGCCATTGCGGAATGGCTCAGTGCTGGTCTTTGAGATGTATTCATTCCCTTAAATCATTTAAGGAAAACTAGCTGCTATAAGAGCATAAAACCACATTTTAAATATTGCTGCATAGGAGGATTTTTCTTCTGCTGCTGCAGTGTGGAAGATAGGCTGTTTCCTTTGAAAAAGGGTTCCTTGTGGAGGGGGAGGGTGACCGACACAGAAATAAGTGAAGTGGGTATGAGGTGCGCACACAATGCCATAGCTACTGTGATTCCAGCACTGAGTGGTCCAAGGCTAAGTGCTTACTGTAGTTACTGTATAAAAACAAACCCAAGCACCTGTGGTTCTCTGTCCTGGGTTTTACAAAGAGTGCTAGTTTTGGTTTTAGTGTTTCAGTTTCCATAATGACCATATACAATTTAGGAGGGAGTAGATGAGCCAAGAAACCAGAGAATGATAGGAAGCTTTTGATCTCCATGTCACTGATTTTGAAACAGTCACTCCTGGTGGGAAGTCACCGTGTTGGCCTGTGTGAAGCAAGGGGATATTTGCAGTCGTTTCTAGTGCTGTCAGTCTTGCAGATGAGACTGAAGTGACAGACTTGCTCTTCTAGATCATGTGCTGTTGGCAGAAGACATTTCTGTCTTTAAGTACCTTTCCCTGCTCATATGCCAATCATCGCTGCCTTCCCACCTCTTCACCCGATGGTATGTGTGCATGGCTCCCCTGTCTATGCTGGAGCAGGTTAGCTGCTTTAGCTCAGAACATTAACGTATCGTTTAAACCAAGCCATCTGGCTTTTATCTGGAGTATGTCAAAGGATGTTCATGTGAGCTGTTCCAACGGCTAAACTGTGGGGCCAGGAAGTTCTGCTTGGGCATGATAACATACTTCAAGTAGAGGGCTGTTAAGAGAATGAACGTCAATAGCCTAGCTAAGGAATCTCATAAAGCATATATGCACAGCTAGATTTAAAGACATGAATAATCTGATTGAACTCAGCAGTGTTCCTTGTGCGTTTATGGTTCAGCAGGTGCTTAAATGTTTTGGACTGGGGATAAAGTGCTCAGCACTGGCAAGCTCAGGATATGGATGGTCTACAGAGATCAAACAGTCCTTATCTCTGAGATAACACGAAGCCTCAGAGACACAGTGCAGCATAAGGGCTTGATTGTTGGACAGGTTTCGTGTGGCCATTCAGCACTTTTCCCAACAAGCAAACACACTCTTTAAAACAGATTTAATGAGTGAAGTTAGGTAGTGTGTTCACTGCCAGCTCAGCCCCCTTGAGTATGTGCATTGTGGTATGGTCTTTAGCCATAGGGGCTCATGTTGTTCTCTGAGTTCTCCAAATGGAAAACTTTTACATAATAAGCAGCTATTCAACGTTTTGTTTTAGCTTCAGTGTTCATTGTGTAGCTCTGTCCTGTATTTACTGTGCGCTATTCAGATCCTGCTCTGAGGATAGAATTGTTAATCTCGTGGACTTTTCTGTATTGCTCAGTGCTATACCCTGGGAGCATTTCAGAAGTGTTAATTAATTATTTGGGGGGAAGACACCCCTGTGAGAGACAAATACTTTATCCTTGTATGGATAGTAAAAGAGAAGCAGAGACAGTTATAATCATAGCTACCTGCTGATTTGACATAGATTATTTAAGATGCTTGGGATCAGATTTGTTTCATGCCATTCACCAGGGTTTGATATATCCGCTGTCTCATTTCCACCCCTTCCTTTCCCAAGGAAGACTGGGATAGGCTATTTCTGTCATGTGGAGCTCTTAGGGCCTAGAAGACAAAGAATAGGCAGTGACTGGTCACTTGGGAAGCATTTGTTTCGAGTGATTTGACCCCCTGAAATGAAATTGCAGTGATGGGATGCAGTGCTCCCAGGCACTCTGTTTGCAACACTACTTTGTCTTCTTGCTTCCATCTTTCTTTTATTCTGCTTATTTTCCATGTCCTGTTGTCATTGAGGCTGGAATCCTACATTTAATTGATTCTTATGTTAGACACTGTTCACCTTTGTGTCCTGAGTGACCCGAAGACTTGACCAAAAAGAAAAGAAAACAAAAAACCACTCACCTGGGGTGTGCTCATTCATTATCATCTTCTTCGTCATGCACACATATACCAAAGTTTTAAATTATTTCTGCATAAGCAACTTTTCTGTTTCCATTCCTTCCTTCTGAATGCTTGATGTTGCAGCCTTTGCATACTTTTAATACTATTCTGGGTGAAAGTTTTGAATCAAAGCAAAACATACAGTTGAAACAAAGTCCCAGCATGCTGAAATCTGAGTCATCAGCTGGGCTGGAACCTTTAGATCCACCACACAGACATCTGCCACAAGAACTGATGAATTAACTGACAGAGGATGACAATCTGCTCCTGCTGTGGCCTGGTGTGAGGGAGGGAGAAACACTGCCTGTGGGCTCTGTGGGTATCAGCTGACAACAGATTTTATAATAAGGAAGGATGAGTAAACATAATACTGAAGACTTGAGGGAGATATTTAGGGCTGAATGACACCTTTTAAGTTTTTGAGAAGATGTTTTAAGATCCCATGTGTAGGCTTAGATTTGAATAAAAGCGTGTTTCCAACAGGCCAGGTTGGATGGGGTTTTGAGCAACCTGGTCCAGTGGAAGGTGTCCCTGACCAAGGCAGGGAGGTTAGAGCTGGATCATCTTCAAGTCCTTTCCAGTCCAAACCACTCCATGATTCTGTGATTTTCCTGTCTCTGAGGAGGCCTTGTTTTTTATCCAGTTAGGCTTGGGTATGCAAGCATTAAGACTACATATGAATTAACATTTGTATAATAAATCAATGTAATTTATATTCTTTGGCAGGTTACTACATTCCTCTTCATAAAGAGAATATTTCTACTTTCTTCTGAATGTATTGAACATACACTCTTCCAGTCCTGTTATCATCTATCTCTATACCCTTTAGAGGGAGATGATAATCCTTCACAAGGGTTGGCTCCCCTGAGTATATCATGCACCTTCACTATTGCAGAAAGACAGTAGTAATAGCTTTGACTGGGGAAATGGCCTGAGCTGATCTCTGAGTTCTAGCTTCTTGCTTTCTCTGCTGATAAACCTAGGTATCGTAAGGCAGGTGAAGTTAAATGTCGATTGGTGTGTGGAGCAGGTTAGTGTAGCTGGTTGAAATGAAACACATTTTATCCCCGATAATCTATAACTAACTGTCACTGCCCTTTTGCATGTTCCTCTGACTGACTGTTGTTGTCCTCAGACACTGTTTAGACTGCCTACTGTCAATGCTGTTCTTAAACCTACTTCTTCTCTAGGTCTTCAGTACAGCATCCAGTGCGTAATTGTCAAGCACAGCGGTTTTGACAGTGTGGGAGCCATGTTCAAAAGGTGGCACAGTGGGAGTGCCCCATGGGCTGCACATCCACCCCCCAACTTTCTTCATTATCATGAACTTTTGTAACGATGGAAACCAGGATTTTTGTTTTTGTAGTATCCCTAGTTATAAAGACAGTGACATATTTTGAGGAAAGCTTTCCGGTTCCTTGGAAAAATAGGTCACAAAATGAAGACTTAGAAACCTGTATCTGATATTTTACAGCTTCCCACTGTCCCTAATGGCAGCATTGCTTTCGTGACCTCCCCTCATCTCTGCCTTTGGCAGTGCTACATTCTTCACCAGATAACTCCACATTAAGAAAAGTGCAGCTGGTCTCCGAGATGCAAAGACTTGGCTGGAACACGACATAAATTTGATTGTTGTCAGTCCTGCAAATTGTGTCAATCTTAGAGGCTCTACTTCCACTCATCTGGTGAAATGATGCTATTAGTATTATCATCAGTGTGATACTGGATAGTTGGCAAATAAAGTATAGCAACAGATTTTGCAAGGGTTTCACATCACAGTTGTACGCTTAGGCTTCTTATACTATAAGCCCACAAGTAGTATTATCTAATCTAACGTTTGAATGACTGGAAGCAATTGTTTTCTGTATGAAAATTCTTTTCCCTCATCATCTCCCCTGCTTCTGTTATAAATTGGAGCAGCACAGTGGAATATATTTCACTGCAAAATTATAAGCTGATTCTCATTCCAGCTGAAGCCAGTTTGGATGCTAATAAATGTTTGGAAAGGCTGTGGGTTGGGGTTTGGTGTTGCTCAGAAATCACACAGAGCCAAACAAATCAGCTGAGGTCTGCATCATCTGGTATATGGAGTCATAACAGATTAACATAGGGTAATGAGATCTGTAGCATAACACACTACCTGGGTCCATTTTGCTGTTAGCAGAGCTCTTAGACTTCCTTCCCCAGCTAAACAATACAATTGAATAATCATTGTTAACACAATATTTAATTTTAACAACCTGCTAGGAAGTGATGTTCAGATAGTCCCTTAGATATCCTGAGTTGTCATTTGTACCTGATGGTTTTCACTCAGACATCAAAACAGCTATCATCAGGCATCACATTCTGCCAATAATTCTCAACCTAATATAGTACATGTTATTCTGAGTTCTTCTCAAGCAAAATGGCCAACATGCTGCCTCTTAGTTTTCTCCTCCTGAAATTGGAAGAGATTTTACCTCTTCTTATGCAGTTTGTGTTCAACTTTGATAACCCTGCTGCTGCTTTCTATGGTAATGTTTGTGTTTATGCCAGTTTGTTGACACTGTAGAAATGCCCTGTATCACTTCTATCTTGCAAGTCCCTTTTGAGTGAAGTGTAACTTTTTTGTATTGCAAATATAATTCTTATTTCAGTTCACTGTTGAACAAAACAGTAGTAAGGGCAACCTTTCTTTCACTGGTGCTAGGGTGTAATTTAATGTGATGTACTGATTAGTGTCTAATTCTGCAGATTTTGCTTAGAATCAAAATCCTAAGCACCTGCCATTTCCCACCTCACTGTTGGGATAGCATACTATGAGTTAGTAATGCTCTAGCTAACATATTTCATGTAGACTGGTAAAAAGTATTTCCATTAAACTCTTCTCATTGTTTAATATAGCTATTAAACATAATTGGGTATATGCTGAAAGAAATAAATGTGATGTGCAGGATCAGTTTGTTAGCTGTAGCATTTTCTGATAAGTGACCTCATGGAAGTTGGTGTCGTGGTTTAAGCCCAGCCATAAATCAGAACCATGCAGCCGCTCTCTCACTGCCCCCCCCCTTCCTCCCCCCCTGCTCCCAGAGGGATGGGGAGGAGAATAGCAAGAACTCCCACGGGTTGAGATAAGAGCAGTCCAGTAACTAAGGTACAACACAAACCACTGCTGCTGCCACCAATAATAATGATAATACAGGAAATAACAAGGAAAGAGAATACAATACACCACCTGCCGACCGATACCCAGCCCAACTGAGCAGTGATCTAGCCCTTCCGGGTAACTGCCCCCGGTTTATATAGTGGGCATGATGTGTTGTGGTATGGAATACCTCTTTGGTTAGTTTGGGTCAGGTGTCCTGTCTCTGCTTCCTTGCAGAAAAGGAAAGTCCTTGGTCAGAGTAAACATTACTGATCAGCACCTAAAGACATCGGTGTTATCAGCACTGTTCCCAGGCTGAAAGTCAAAAACACAGCACTGAACTACCTACTAAGAAGGAGAAAAATGACTGCTACTGCTGAACCCAGGACAGTGGGAATAACAGTTCAGAAGAATTCCTCTGTTTCTTTTACTCAGTTTTAACAAATCTACTTCCAGTTTGCTCTGGAGTAAACATTCTTTCATGATCCAGTAACATGTTCTATTTTTCTGATAGGTAAAGCAGCTTCTGATGTTAGTAGCTTCCTTCCATAGTCCTTTAAACACACAAAATATTATGAGAAACTTGCTAGTCACAGAGCTAATTTGACACTAGAGTAGATTATTTTCAGAAGATGCCGAATCTTTACCACTGGAGGCTTTTATGACAGGTACTTATTGGAAAAGGTTTAGATAAGAATTAATTTCCTTTTGAAGAAGTCGAATACACTCAGTAACCTCTACAAATTTCCTTCTTATCTCTAATTAATCTATGATCTTTGTCCCTTCTCTTTGTTTTCAACACGTAAACTGCCTACATGTGTATCTTCATGTATAAAAATGTATATATAAAAGTGAATTTAGAATTTCTCTGGTAACATCTTAGGAAACATTGACACAGTTAGATGAAGTCCCACCTGAAACTGTGAACTCCTTCGTAAAGTGATAGTCATGGAATGGATGAGCTGTTCAGGCCACCCTATGTTAATAGCCTTATTTTTTGCAAAGACAAATTTATAACTTGGGAGTTATAAGCCATATTTCATCTAGAGAGGCTTTTGGTTGGTTTTGTTTTGGTCACACTGATATGTTCATAGTCTAGCTCTGGATGATGCTCCATTGTATTTTTGTCACTTATTCTAGACTCTCCAGGAAATGTGTCTACAGCTACCAAATTTCTCTCTGTATTTAAAGTGCTAATCATATCACTATAGTGTTGGATCTCCGAGACAGCGTGTGGTTTCTTTGGCTGGTTGGTTAGTTTTTTTTGCTATCCCCATTTAGTAGTCTTTGTACAGAATAGGAACAGTTAAAGCTAAATTCACCTCCTAAAGACGAAGGAAACATTTTAATCCCAGAGATAAAGCCAAAATCTCCTTTGTTTCAATGTGATGATGATCAGTGTTTGCACCCGGCACTTCTAAGATGTTCTTTTCCATTAAACTCAGACACTCTTTGAAGGCCTGTAGACAAATTGTATGTGGTTCACCATCATATCTCTAAATAAGTAGCCCTTTAGTTAACTCTTCCAGTTTCTCAAATGTTGTATTTGCATCTTGTGATTGGGGCTATCTGGGTGCAGCATCGTTTCCAGGTTGCTACTCTAAACATCAGGCACATGGCTTTTTTTCTCCTGTAGCTTGCCATTCTGAGAAATCTTTGTACTGCTGTTTTTTGTTCAAGGCAGACATGTTAGTTATGACCCTCACTTTGCAGTGATCTACTGTGCACCTTATCTTTTCTTCCTCGTGTTTTATTGCTGTTACACGGGACTTGCATTGTTGCTTTCTTAGTTTTAGCTCAGCAGCTCCGTCTCTTTCCACAGCTCTTTAGGGCCTTTAATCAAACCTCTCTCTTTTACCTTGGATCAAAATATTATCCATCAAAGCTTTAGTGTCCTCTCTACCATCAAAACATGGTTGTATTTTCCTGGGATGTGCCTAGGGGGCTGAACACAACTCAGATATCCCTCTGAGGAAATAGTGTCTCCTAAAATAGTGGTTTGAAGATGTACAGCCATGTTCTCTATTTTTCTAGGGGCATCTGCCAGCACCCTGCTGATGAATCAGAGCCATCTCTTCAAAGAATTTACCCCGTGTCAGTTGAGGAAAACATTCCCTTTGTATAATACACAGATATTTTTTTGGTCTGAGTGTACAAGAGAGGTTCAGTATGGCTTCTTTCCTCACTCTCTTGCATCTTCTTTCTGCTCTCTGTGATTCTTACAGCTGTGATTTTATTGAATTCCTTTTTTACTATCTGCTTTGGGGAGACAGGCTTGTGTTTTGTTTATTTTAAGGAGCATTAAATCAGGGAGTGGCTGACACATCCAGTGCTGTGTTGAGAGCTTCCCTGAGCCGGAGACACACATTTAAGCTCCTCCTCAGTAATTCTGGTTTCATGTTTCCCCTCCCTTTCTCTGTTTTTCAGTGAGACACAGGGTTTGAGAGGTTTTTTTACCTACTCATGGAAAATTCCCTTTTCGCTTCTGTTCCTTCCCCAAGTGCTTTATAAACTGGGTCAGAGTCAAGGTCAGTGACAAGTCTGCTTCACTCAATGGTTACGTTTGAACTGATGAGCACTGAGGAGAATGAGCTCCTGAGCGATACAGCAGTAAATTCCAGCTGGCTCTTGCCATAGCTTCTTAGAGATGGGGCTTCTCACAGGATGCAAGTGGAAATGCCTGGAATGAGCTGATTTTTCCTACTTCAGACAGCATTGCGAACATGCCCTTTGTTCACGTAGCTCAATTTTCCGCCTGGGATTGCATTTGCCTTTTAAGACACAGGGGCAAAGTCACTGCCAGGCCTTTTTTATGTAATACAAAAGAGCTCTTAGTATTCAAAAATGATTTACAGACAGCTGGCCAAGTGTTTGACCTGACTATGTCTGTTCGTGCTATTCTACTGGTTCACTATAGCTGTAATAGAGGCTTACCCAGCCAGTGGACAATTAGCCCAGTGTATGCAATGAAGATGGTAAAGTGAAATGCTGATGTTAAATGAGGATATTGACATAATAGCATCTCAATCAGTGAGCACTGGAATAGCAGTGTAAAATTACCCACGAATAGTAGAGGAAACCAAGCCAGTGGAGGAGTGATATTATGGTTAAAAGAAAGCTCAGGGGAAAAAAAAAATGGGAGGGAAAAGGGAAGAAAAAAGGCAGGGAGTGAAATCATATCAAATACTGAACAATCTTAGAATCTCATGCCAGAATGAGATAGCAAAAGTGGGCTTTATAATATGCTCAGAATTGCAAAAGAAGCAGTGAGGACTCAGAACGTAATGGTGGGAACTGATTAAGTGTCATCATTTAATGTAATGTAGAAGCTACGTTTATACACTTTAAAAATGGCATCTTCCTGAAACAAGAAATCAAAGAGTCCAAAAGCAAAGAGTGGGTTTTTTTATCCCTGAACAAGGATTAAGCCTTGATCGAAGAGGTACCTCTCAAAGGATCATTCTGTAAACACGCTCAGATTCATCATTCCTGGTGGACTGCAAAAGCCAAAAGTCCTTAGATTGGCACACACTTCTGAATGGGGACCGACATCAAATGGAAAAGAAAGCTAAAAGCAGTAGCTAAAAGGGCAAAGCGGAATGCAATAACACTTTCAGGTGTCATAGCAGCTATATAAAATCACCATTGTAGGAATGCATTTTTGCAGTCTTACCATCAGTAAGTACCATTACTAAGTGTATTTCCCCTATTTGAAAAACTCCACAACTTTATAAAAGGTTGCATGAGAAGTTAGCAAAAGTGATTATTAGACTGAAGAAGGCCATTAGCATTAAAGGACACCCTCTGAAGTCCTGCCCAAATGAACTGAGGGAAAAAACCCAGTACACTCTGGCAAGTTAAATGCAAAAAATATAATAATAAAGGACAAAAACAATTTTGAAGAATAACTTGCTAAAGGCATAAAAACTAATAATGAAAACTTTTTCAAACACATCAGAGGCAAGAAGCCTGCCTGGAGGTCTATAAGGTTGATAGATGATGAAGATGTAAAAGAAGTGCTCAAGGAAAATAAGGTCTTTGCAGAAAAGCTAAATGAATGATTTGCTTTGGTGTTCACTGTAAAGAGCCTAGAGGGAATTCCAAAATTAGAGTTGCTTTCTATAAGGGACAAGTCAGATAACATGGCTAACAGTGGTTTAATGGTATGTGTCATTTTGGGAAAGGAATTTGCGCCTTGTACACCACCTTTCTGGGGGGTAATTGATGAACATGAAGGTAAAGGCAATCCGCTACCTGCTGCATATTTTAAATTTCTGAAGAGCTTTGGCATAGCTGTTAACCAAATGATTTGAAAGAAATTAAGAATCCAAGCTGTCATTGGATGACATGGGCATCCTTCCTTAGCATTAAAGACAAATGAAGCTGAAAACGTGTTTTAAAAGTGAGTTTTCACATTGGGTGCAAGTTACATGTGTGGATTGTGTGGGATTATTCAAAATATTCATAAATTATTCAGGAAAAAAAGAAGGAATATTTTTTTCTGGCGGCATACAATTATTCGATGCCATCAAAGATGCATCACAGAAGGGACTTATGATACTGCATGGTAAAGTGGCAGATGAAGTCCAGCGTTAATAAGTGCAAACCCATTTGTGTCTCTTTATGATGAAAAGGAAGGAAAGTCAAGCCAAAGAAGCAGACAATAAAAAGTCCAATGCCAGTCAGTGATATAATAGCACTTGTGAAAGAAGCTCATGAGACAGCTTCAGAATACCCTTATCAGTGATCAGCTGTGCTCAAGAAGACAAAGACCATGTTAAATTCATCATTCTGATACTTCATGTTTACCTGCATCTTGGGAAAAGACAGTCTTATCTCAGGAATAATGCAATAAGGATTTTCTAGAGAAGGGTAAAGAAGAAAAAGACAAGAAGTTTAAAATTATTTGTGTATGACAAAAGAATTACATAGTGTAGGCCCTTTGGCTTGGAATAGAGACATCTGAGGAGGAATAAATAAGTTTTTTCATAAAAAGTGTCAAATATATGGAAGTAATCAAAAAAAGAGAAACAAGAAGTAATCAGTCAAAGTCTATTAATGCTGTTCCCCTAGCTGGGAGCTCTAGAAGCTGCCAAAAATAGGGTTGCTATTACTTGAGGAAGCACTGTTCGTATTTGTGCTTTCTCTTGCATTGTTTTCTTAAACAATCTGTGCTGCCCACATCCAGGGATCTCTGTGTGACTGCTTTTATATGAGTTCCTCCATGGCAAAGAACGTGGCTTATTCTCCTGCCCTCTGACAGTCTCTTGTGCTATTCCCAGAATAAAGTAGAAGCGGGTAGCCGTACGACAGCTGGGTTGGCACTATCAGTTTTATGGACAAAAAATAGTAGTTGTTCTGCCTAAAAAAAAGCTCTGTTCTTCACTAAAAGAAAGTGCTGTTCTTCCCTTCTGATTATCCTGTGTACATCTGCATTCTTGTAATTATGGTGCTTGAAGCTACCTGAAGCTCGGTGGAGGCAGTATGCGATACCATACAATATCATTAAATTGCCAAAAAAAGATGTGAAACTGTATTTTGAATGGGAAAAGCCCACAAACTGTACGATTTCCCTAGATAAGAGCATTATTCTCAGTGGAAGCCATTATATTGCCTTTGTGGCAATACACAAAGGCATAGGCTAAATCCCTTGATTTCTTGGCATATCTCATTCCAAAATAGTAATCCCAAATAATCCTGTAGATAGGATTCGCCACTACTTATTTTTATTTTGTGCCTTTTTTATTGTGTCATCCAGAGCCTGGGCCTGAGAACAGGAATCCTGTGAGAAGAACACAGCAGCTGCCTGACAGCTTAAAGAAAAGTGTAGTAACTAATGGATCCAATGGGGATATTTTAGGTAGATAGGCTTTAGTTACAGAGTGGATGACTAGAGCTTAACAAATAATACTGTTTCTCTTTTGAAAAGTATAAAAGATATCCTTTGTGATTTCAAGTTGCCAGGATCTTTGCCTTTTTGAAAACTCATTCTATGAGAATTATAATGAAGCAGAGCTGCTTCCAGTTATTATTTTTCTTAAACCTAAAAAACTACACTTTTTAGGCTCATAGGTATCAAAAACAGCTTAATGCTGGTAGCATTGCTAGCTGGATTTTGCAGGCAGCAACCCTGCAGTTTTGCATATGTTTTCTTGATCTAGAGCCCAGTTTAAGCTGTTGAATGGGGTCTGTGTCTGTAATGTTCCCTAAGTGCTATTATGCAAAGAGATTGCTTATTTGAATCATTAATCAGTCTCAGGATGGCTGCAAGTTCTTATATTTCATGGCTGGTTTTCATGATGTATGTGAACTATTCAGTGTTACTCAAGCTGCACTGGAACAAGACTTAATTCCTATTCTTGTTAAAGCTTTTCTGCTGACTATCTTCACTAGTGTATGCTCAGAAACTATCCCAAACCCAGAAGAATACTATGCAAAACAGCTGGAAAAGTTCCTCAGACTATTTCAAGTCAGAGTTAACATGATAGATTGTTGTTTCCTATGTGGATGCGTTTAGTCATCTTTCCACAATCTGTTTACTATATGCCTTGTGAAAAATCCAATTAAAATGGATGTATTAATTAGCAGAAGTTTAATTTTCTTTTTGTCAGGAGATACATTGTGAGGCTGGAATTTTATAGCATCAAAGTTAACAATAGTTCCCATCTTATATAAGTATTTTGAAAGCTTCTACTTGCTGTCTTCTGCAGTGCTGACACCAGTGGATCAATAGGTTTTTAAAACGAGACCCGAATCACCATGATAATCTAGTCTGACTTACAAAGTACTGAATATCATCCATCATGATTTTCCTAAATGGGCATCAAAGTCTGAGCTTCCTCAGCTTCTGGTGCCTTAGCTGTTAGAGAGAATGACTGATCTATAAGAGCTTAGAGAGTTTATCTTACAAGAGCATCTGGAATATCAAATCTTTCTCCAAGTATCTTCAAAACCCCATCCCTGTGTTGGTAAGGTTGTTAAGATTTTTTTTTTTTTAATATTTTTTTCTTCTTATTTTTTGAAACAAATTATTTCCTTTTCAGTATATCTACCTTCTGGGAAGTGACATATAGGAAACCACAATGTAGAGCAGGATTACTGATCTGGGTCACTTTGATGGCCTGAGCTGTAGAATCTGAGCATACTTCATGCAATAAGTCCACCTGAGTGTACAGAAAGCTAGGGGTACTCCAACACGTGAGCTGCTTCCTTCAGGTCTCTTGGGGTTGCTCATGTTCCATTGTGACTTCCTTAGAGACAATGCTGATAATTATTTCACTGTTTCTCAAAACATTGTAAGAAGAGGAGGAAGGATCCCATTATGAGGACTGGTAACCCTTGGTTCACATAAACATATGTGTGGGAGAAAGAGAGGGCTGCCTGAGCATAAACAGCAGCATCTAAGTGAAGATGAACACACACAATAGCAAGTTTGCAGAAGGGAGGAAAAGCGAATGATGCATTTAATGGTGCTGTAAAGGGAGCAAAATAATTTGCATGCAAAGTTTGTAAAGTGAGTACAGCTTTGGTCCCTCCTTCCTCATGGTATTTTGGTCTGGTTTACCGTTTAAACGTGTTGATGTACAGAATTTGATGGGGGGGGAGGTTGGTGTTTTTTATGTTTTTACTCAATAACACAGCAGAAAATGTAATGCTGAAATGTTACCATTTTATTCTGTTAAATAGGTTGTTGCTTTAAATGTTTTTACTTATGGAATGTCCCCTAAAAAAGATTATTTTCCAACTGTAAGAATATCTTGCATTTAGGTTTGGAGTTTCAAAAGCAGCTTCTGAAATAGAATCCTGTCCTGTCTCATTATATCTTAAATTCAAAGTTCTAAAGTTTAAAGGCAAGTGAGGAATCAGTTTATGACCTACTGAATTGTAGTCACCTCTGAAAAGACCCCATTAGCAAAGCGCTCTTTAAAGGTTGTTTGCTCAGATGTACATCAAGAAAAATCTTTTTTCTGTTCTGAGTTCAGCTGATCTATTGTTTTGTATTTTTTGAAAATAAACTGCCTTCATCTTCCTGTTGGTCTTCTGCTGGGGAATTTGTGGTGGTTTATGACTTCCCCCAGAAAGGGTACTCAATGCAGAATTAAATCTCAGCAGGAATAGATTTAATCCTCCCCTATGTCTTGTAGTCTATGGAAACATTATTGCCTTTGCTTGGTTGGCAAGTATGCCCTTCAGGAGCTGGATGTTCTTCTCTTGCTGCAGTTAACTCATGCAGTAGAGACGGTGTTTTATTCTGTTTATGTCCCCTGATAATGGCTGTATTGATCTGGCCTGATGTAAGCAAAGGTTCACAGTTCGCCAAATGTTACTAAGGGTACCAGACTATTACTGCCACCAGCAGACGCATTCCATCATCCCTCAACCTCCATGTGTGAAAGCTAGAGCAGCAGGATGCCACATGATGGTAACTCAGGAAAATAGCGTGTGTCAGTATTGGCATATGTCAGACCTGGATACTTCTAAAACTAGATTGTATATTTTGTCATGCTTGTTTTGTCTGCCAAGCAAAGCAGGAACATTTAAAGGTTAGCTTAATTTTCAGTTGTTTGGAAATGAAAGCCATGATGACAATGCTGTGCAAGAACACCTATGAATTTTGCTTTCACATAAGCTAAACATTCATTTCCTTTGAAGCAATATTAAAGTTACTGAAAATGACCTACTCTACTCTGGGAGCAAGAAAGGTGAGGAAGGTGGTCTGTTGTCCAGCCTTACAGCTCTAGGCAAATGACTTAATTGTCTCCTTGCTTGCTTGGTTCAACAAGGAATTTTCCTTAGAAGGCAAAAGCTAAAAGAAAAGGTTTTGAGCCTAAATTCTTACTTGTGGCGCCTCAAAGCACAGCTGTAGAAATGAGAACTGAATCTCCTAATACTGCTTGGGGGATTTGGCTCTTTGTTCAGAAAACGATTTAAATCTGTTTACCTGTTTTCCTAGTACAAAATCCCATTTTATTTTGAAATAAGAATTATTCTAGCTTTGCAATGGTGAATATGTCACATCATGATGGAATAATTTGATGGGTTTTAGACTGTTTTTAACAGCAAGAGGCCTGAGACTGTAGCTGGGAAGGGGTGGTGGTGAAAGAACAGGACTAGCTTTTAGATTATTGGGTTGATCTTTTTCCCAGAGTCCAAGAGGAAGGAGAGATTAGCTGATATAGAGGGCAAACTGTTTGTTTTTTCTCTTCTCCTTGAGAGCTGGAAAATGCTGATTGCTTGATCCCATCTCGTCCTGGTTCTGGTTGGTTAATTCCAAAGATCATTCTCCAAGTGGCATGGTTACTAACAAGATTAGAGGGAGAGGGGCAGTGAACTACTCACTTGCACTCCAGAGACCCTTGGAAAGTGTGATTTGGAGTGGCTAGAGGACATAGCACAAAGAGGCCTGTCCAACCTAGCATATTATTGCAAAGATTTTACATCCATCACAATAGTGGATTGTTCTCTGCAAAATCAAATATTTAGCAATTACTGGCTGTGTTAGTCAAACTGATATATGAAACTGTTGTATAATAAGGTGATGTTCTGTACACTGTTGAATTCCACACTATTGTAATAGAAAAGGGCAATGAAAATTTATATCATAACAGACATTGTGATTTTATGTTATTACTGAAAATAACTTCAAATGCAGTTTGCTAGATCTGAAACACAGAAATTCATCCAGGTGGAATACTACTTTAGCTTCCAGTCTTGTTCTGAGCGTGCCAGTATCTTCTATTGGAGTCAGTGGAAGCTGTAAATGGTTACTGTGGCTACTTTTATCCATTCAGATTAATTTATCATCTGAACCCATTAATATCTGTGCACTGAGAGCAGTAGGAAAAGTGTATGTGTGTCTATACATATGTTACACCTATAGTATGTTTTATCCGTTGTTTTCCTGATTATGTATTTTGCAGAAGTATTTGTCTGCGTCTCTTCCCTGTGGCGTTCAGAAGTACGATTGGATCTAGTTATACTGCAGCTCAGGGAGAGACTAGAGCATTTGGAATAAAGCTTGAGAGTCATTTACCAGGGCATTACAAACACTGTGGTCTGCACCAGGTACCCAGGCCCAGAATGCCAAGGAGAAGCTGCCATATGGCTTTGCAGGCTGGCCAGCATCAAAAGGGTCTGTGCTAATTGGAGCACAGCCCTTCAGTTAGCTGTAGGGATCCATCCTGCAGGAACTCCGAGACTGGATGGATGACCTGATAGGAATTTTCCTTCTCTCACTTGTGGGATGGGGAGTTGGCTGGACTGCACTGCCAGCTGCCACCCTCTTTCAGGACCCTGTAGGGAGAATAAAGTTGGCTCTGTACCCTGGCTAACTTTGTTAATAAGGAAGTTGATGCCCTCTTGAACCACACTGGGACTAGATGGGGTATTTAAGGTTTTATTTATCCTTTGGACTGGAACTGGTAGAACAGACTGCAGATGGAACAGATTGAATTATCCCTTCCTAAGTAGAGTTTTCACTTTCTGCCTTGTACAGTAGTTGTAAAGTGTAGGTGAAGCTCAGAAAGTTTGCTTTCTGAGGGGCAGGGTGATACTGATTTACCTCAGGGTATGCAAATATTTAAAGTCATCCTGAAATCAGTACTCACTTCCTGTGTACTGCAAAACCCCCTCAGATTTACTGCTTTGCGGATGTTTAGACTAAGTGTGAGTTCTCATCAATACCATGTGTGGGTTTAACCAAGCCTCCATTCACACCTCAGCCCTGCAGCTTGTCCATTGGAGGCGTCAACCCTTTAGCCACCAGATAGGGGAGGTATGCACACAGGATCTTCTAATGCATGCTGTAGTCCCCCTGTTCCTGGAAATGGCCCTCTTGTGCCTTCTGCACCCAAGTTCCTGGCCATGGAATAACCATGGAAGCAGCTAAACTCCTTAGGAAGGCTCCTAGAAGTCTGCTTGAGGAACAATGCGCTGTGTAAGTGGCTTTTGTCATGACTTGCAAGATGGGATGTAAATTGGCAACAACAAACTGGGGGGAAATGATTTCCAAAGCCAACCCTAAATATAGAGTTGCTTATTTATGCATAGGTATTTTGAGTCAAATTTCTCTGTTCTGCCTGTCTAGAAAGCATCTCTACATCCATACTGAAGGTTTGAAAGACAAACAGCATGATTTCCGTCAGTTCTGGGCAAAGGAAAGTACACTTGGTTTCTGAACATCTGAAAATTATGCTCCTTTGACTGTCACTGTCATAAATGATATATAGCTGGTTCTGGTATGCAAGCATGTGGATGCTGCTGCAGCTTTCTCTGAACTTTATTATTTCAGTACCAGTAAACTCCATTTATTTTAACCTTCCTCTGCTCATCTGAACTAATTATACTTTGTAGTCCATGCTTTTATCATGGTGCCACTCAGTCCCTGTGCATTAAAATTAAAGGAAAGGACAAGGGCAAGACATAAAAATTCAGAGGGTGAAGTGGCTTATGTTAAACTAAGAACATGGAAAGGGCCAATTTGGTTGTAACAGTTTGACATCAGAAATTATGTTTACAAAAGGAGAGTATTTTTAAGATACAGCTTTTTTCCTTCTTCTTGCAGTATCTTTAAAACTGCCTCTGGTGATGGCCTTGAGGATTGTAGCTCTCAGAAACAATTCTCAGACAGGATATATATGAAAAGCCTTGCTGAAATTTCGCTGAAGGTGCAAAAGGACAGATGAATGGAGACAGAAGGGCAAAAAGAGGATGCTGGCTTTCCCCTCAACATCTTGTAGTAGTAGGCATTTTAACGCAATTTTGAATAACCTCATAGAATATGAGGGAAACAGCTTTACTGTACATTGGGCAATAACTGAGTAGGTTTGACATACCTTGTGAGGTGACACCCTTGGATGTAATAAAGTGACTATATTAAGTCTAGGAGCAAAATAAATAACACAGAGGTTATTAAACTCCCTGTGTTATTCATGACCATGTTGTATTCAGCAAAAATTTCCATTCTTAAATCTCCTGCAAGCTGCCATGGACAAATCAAGTCTCTCCTATGAAGCAAAACAGGAGTCCAGGGAATGCCATGGCAGGCACATGGCCAGGTTATTTTAGAGCATACAGAGCACTGCTGATGCATTGAGGTGGTATGCTAAGAGAAGAAAACCTAGTAAGAAACAGTTCATTAGGCTTCTCAGGGGAGTTGCTGACCATTCCTACGTTATTATAAGAGGGGGTGACCAACTTGTCTCCTTTGAAGACTTGTCCTTTTATCCAATTGCCAGCCAAATGAGGAATCTAGAGACAAAAACCTTCATCTGGCTACATTTAAAGGTGTATCAGAAAGGAAAATGCATTACAAATTTTGCTTGAGGGGCTGCTTGGTGCCAAGTGGCCTTCAGGTATTCAGTCGCCTGGCAGTGGCACTTCACTGCTTGAAGGAATCTTAGGGCTATGTGTGAGGGATAGATAAGAGTGCTTAGGAAGAAATGGCATTTATTCTGAATAGAGATGCATCTGCAGCCTCCCTACTGGAATATAATCCTTGCAGTTCTGGGTTATTTCAATCAACCTTAGAAGACAGCCTCTTAAATCTGGCCGTCATTCAAATGGATTTGCCCACTGCAGCGGTACCACAGCCGTGACCAGCTGTGGAGCATGCTGCTATCTCCGCCACAACAAGATGATGCATTGATTTCTGTGTTAAGCCGCACCTACAGAGCCAAAGGAAAATAGAACAGGAAGGTGAGGCTAATTTGAGGGGGAAAGGGAGGGAATCAGTCAGGAATCCAGTGAAGCATGTACTTTTGCTAGGAGTCATTGGGCCATGAGCATGTCATGGTTGGCTGGGTCCATGTAAGGAAAACTAATCACTACTGTTACCAAACCTGCCTATTTTGTTATCTGGTCAAATTCTGTCCCCTTGTGACTGTATTTAAAGATCAAACCTTATACTTGACACGTTTGTGCAGAGAGACCATTACATTGTCCTACTTTTTGTTTTCTAAGAAATTGATGTTTTAAAAGTTAGGTCTTAAGTTTCACATCCAACTTGAACTGGATCAGATGCCGTCTTCACCCACCCAAGGTCAGTTTGCAAGCCCTGCCAGCAGGAAAAGGAAGGTGAATGTGCTTTCGCTTTTCTCCCTGCATCATTTGGTAAAGGAAGGAGCAGATCCCTTTGGCTGTAGGTGGTTCACAGCCTTGAAAATGACTTTTTACGGGTGCAACAAATGTTTCACTTTGTGCCAGGAACTGTCCCTTTGGATATTGAATGAGCAGATGCCTAATTAGCCTATTATTTACCATGGTTGAGATAGCTGAATTTTGATGAAAGAGACTTTACTTTAATCACTGATTCATGACACATATGCTCATATCGTGTATTAGGCTGTTTAACCTTCCACAAATATAGTTGCCCCATGCACCCTTTTATAAATACCCTGGCAACTGCTCTGTCTTCCTTCGTTCTTTGTGAGGGGGAAGCTTGGGAGCTTCCAAATTGGTCCTTAGTGCCAATAATGCGTGTATCAAATGCAAGCAGAAAACACCGAGCGGCACAGGGGCACTGTGTAGTTTAGGCATAATGCTAGTTTTTAGGGGAAGGAAGAGTTGCCTATGCTGGGGTGGAGGGGGCTTGTTCTGAATCCTGCCATGCACCGCCTGAATCTGGAAAGCTGAGCTGAGGCATCCAAGGGAACAGGTTTCTCAGGATAACCCTGTATTTTTGGGGCAGGTTTCTTCAGGATACCCCTGTATTTTGGGTAGTGCAGCTGTAAATCCAGAAGGACAGACAGATGGAGATGGGGTTGTTCTAGGCCTCTTTTCCACTGCTCCCAGTGTGGTTGTGTTAAACCCTATCACCCTCCCTTGTTTCTTTTCTTCTCTGGAACACGTATTGCAGACTCTTGAAGGAGGGACAGTGCTAGTCTGATCACTTTGAGGAAGCTGAATCCCCACACGGCAATAGCTCCTCCCCATATTCTCTTTCTGGTCTCCGCTCCTCAGCTGATTGTACTTTGCTATCAGAAGAAAATGACAAGTATCTGCGTAAGAGAAAAGATGAGCAAGACTCTGCTGATGGGCTGAGCTGCTCCGTGCAACCATTCCACAGCGGTTTTACAGCTGGGGGCTCCTTAAAAACTAGTTGAATCTGCTTTAAGTAGGTGCCAAACTTCTGTTTGGCTCTCTTATGCTTCCTGCTTTATCAGGCACAGGATGCCTACCGTGCATCCTATGGTCAGAGACATGAGCAGCCCAAAGAGGCAGAGCTGTAAAAACAAGCTGGATAAACAGCGACTGTATTTAGAAATCTGAATAATTGTTGGGTCTGCTCTGTTGGGAAGAGAAAAGGAGTTAAAGATTTGCTCTCTGTTTGGTGTGATAAATGGCACGTTCTATGTAATACCAATGATGGATGCAGCCTGAAAGGTCAGGGGAATTCCCAGCACAGGGTCTGACCTTTATTTTACTCAGTTCTTCGCACTGAGTTTAGAATAAATTCACCGGTTGGAAGCAATCTACCACTGGAGGTTTTATCTTTGTGTTTTATTTTAGAATGAGCTCTTTTGCTTTAAATTCTTCTCAGGGATTTTTATTTTTTGGGGGGAGGGGGGATGGGGGAGTGTGTTCTCTGGGGTTTGTGCATTTTATGGGTTTTTTTAGTAGCAGGAGTTGGTGAAGAGAAGGGAACATCGTTTAAAAATATTTGGAAGATTTCAGAGGCCAAACAAAGAGGAGACATTTTCTTTTTTTGGAGCTTTGAGATTAGTCACGCTGCTGTCTGTTTGGGAAAAGTGTTGATATAATAGAGAAGCCAATCTTGTGTTAGTATGTATGGACTGATACAGGCTTCTCTGTGCTGCAGAAATCCTTCCAACTGTAATAAATTGGAAACCCTTTATTCTGAGAAGAGCAATTATCGGAATCCAGCATATTTCTCCCCCTCACTATATAAATAACAGTCAACCAACTTTGTGCTCTCTTCTAGATTTTTTTGACTTGCATAAGCCCCAAAGAGAAAGAGATTTATTTAGTGTTGACCAAAGGTTTAGCAGTGTGAGTTAACCGGAATAAGTTAAGGGGAAAACTTCCCTTTACTATGAGTTTTATTAGACTGCTGGAGGAGCCTCCCAGTTAAAACAGAAAAAAGGATTAATTTTCTAAGTGATTGAAAACTGTCACAGAGAGATTCTTTGTATATTTGGTGTGTCCGGACCATGACCCACTATTTAGCAGTTTAGGAGTTAGGACCACATGGTCCTAAATAAGAAGATATGCACTGATGGAGGATATGATATTGGTGTGACTCAGATACTTCTGGAGGCAGTGGTGGGCCTATGCCCACTGTGAGCTGGATGAGTAATGTTATGTCAGTATTTCGAATGAGGAAGCTGAATTACAAAGAGAATTAGAAACTGTACTTTATTCTCTGAAAATGGATATACAGCAGCAGTTGAAGTCACCAGGAAAGAACACAAAGGTAGAACACAGCTGAAACTATTGCTTGCCCGGGAAAATTACTGTAGTTGTGTGGGGTAAGAGCTGCCCTTTCTCAGACCAGTAAGTGATGCAGTATGGTGTGGAAACTGGCTGCCTTCTGCCCTGAATACTATTGCACAGTATTGTCTGTGTTCATCACCTGCAGTTTCTGTGAAACTGCCTTACAGAAATGTGAGAAAGATTTGTTAGACTACACAGTGAAGACTTCTGGGAGGATATTCTTGTGGGGCGAGGTGTAATGTTATTGTGGCTGCCATGGTTTCAGAATAGAAAAGAAGCAAAGACTTTCAGGAGGAGAGGTAGTAATTTTTCTTAGCCCAGCTGGTATTGTTGGACAAGGAGGACACTTTTGTCCTTGTTTTGTGACGCAGACACTCTGCCAGCAAGTTGCATTTTATGAATCATGCCTGGTCCCTGGAGAACCAGGATGGATTTTCATCTGAGAAATACAGCCTCCTAAAATGCTATTTAAATTACACATCTGATGCCTTTATAACCAGGTGTTCATAACAATTTGTTCAACAGTTTGGGCGTCTACTGAATATAACTTGCACCTTTCCCACACAGTATGGTGTTTGTGAGATAAGCCACTGAGGCACCATCTTTCTTTCCTGAAAACATCCCATAGGTGACAAAGGTGAGGAGCCTGTAACATCTGCAGGACATCTTGTTGGGCTATTGTCCTCCGAATGGTCTTGAACCACTTGAGAGAACTGCTTCTCTGCCCCAGTCTCACCCCAGGGTGGGTTTAATCATTCATACCTAGAAAAGCAACCCAGCCCTAGTGATAAGACTGCCCTTAACCAGTTTTGAACCAGTCCTTATGAAGTTCTTTCCTTTTTTGATTTAAAGCTCAGGATTCTCAAACTGGATTTTAATCATTTTATGCTTAAGAAAGTAGATCTTTCAGGAGAAACTCCCACCATAGTCCCACTGAAAAGCAGGTATCTGAAAACCAGTGAGAATTGCAAAATGTCCCCTTCCCTTTTCTTTTGATTAGTTTCCCACTTATGTTTCAAATTCCTTCGCAGCTGAAATTCAGGGCAGCACTTGCAATGCAGAAGCTTTTGTGTTTCCTGAATTTAAGCCTAAATTTGAGAGTGTTGCATAAATTGGAGGATATTTTTTAATGTTCATTTGACTTGTTCAACCATTGAAGTAGATTCCCATCTGAGAGCTCCTGAAGACACCATCTTTGTTTTTTTCCATATAACAGGCATTTGTGGAAGATGCTTGGTACCCTATTTCTAAAATCCTGTATTGAAAACATGATAAAAGAAACGATTTTTTCATAATCAAATGAATAAGTTTCTACCTTTTGCATGTAGCAAATCCTGGAAAGAATTAACTTTGACCAGTTAATCAGTACTAACATTTATTACTCAAAATGTTATCCCTTCTGATCTGACAGGCTTGTTTTGGATAATTTGTCAAAGATGACAAAAAGGCTCATATGCCTCTCATTCATTTTGACCTTTCTTACTATTAGGAAATTAATTTCAGAACTGAAACAAATGTATTAGTGTTGTCATTTAAGGGAAGAAAAAAAAAGAGATGAATACCTTGCCTTCAAGCTGTTTCTTCATATTAATCCATCACACTGTAACATGATCGCTTTTTGACACATAACATCTTACCAAGACACTTTCGACATTCACACCAGCTCTTATTAAATACTGCACATAAATTCCAAGTGTTGGAATTTACTGATTGAAAAGGATGAATAACAGAAAGTATACATACGGGAAACACTTTGAGGGGAGAAAGGTTTTCTTTAGTGAAAAGGTTTATCAGGTCTGGACATGTGGTTTTATGATTGTCAAGGATAAGACCAAGCAAATGCTCAGTTTTTCCTTTCATAATGTTTTATTTTGTAACTCACCAAGCAGGAATCGATAAATACTTGCAATAAATACTTCGTAGCTTTCTTACTGAGGATATTTAGGTTTTCTTTTAGTTTTGCTTAGTGGAGTTTGCAAGTTCTGATCCAGTCGTGTTTCAAAGCCTGGGACTGCAGTTTCTTCTTGTTGTTGTTGTAGCAACGTTAGTTTTCCTTTATGTCATTTTAATATTTACTGCTGTTTACCCATAATTCCCACCACATCCTCCCCCTAAATTGCCAGTAGATCTTGGAAAAGTGGCAGTAGGTGCCTTACTGAATAACAGTCATGAGCGATCTCTTTCATCCTTTTCAGTTATTTATCAAAGCAAGCATTTGAGCTATATGGACAAATTAAATGATGCACTACTCCAAGACATAAAGAGCTACAGACTTGCTAAGCACTGGTGGCTGTCAAGCACAGTTGCTGGGTAATGTTGAGTTGGATTCACAGCTGTTAATGAGGGCTTAAGCCTGGCAGGGTTTGAAGTTCAGGTGGAATCTGAGTAAACACTTAAACATTTGGATGCTTGTTCAGAAGAGATTTTATCTACTGTTATTCTTTGTATTGATGTGTCTGTTAATCTGTGCTTCACAGCTTTAGAAAACTGCAGCAAAGGTTGTGGTGTAAGAAAGAATGAGAATCACACTAATATATTGTTAAGATGCCTTTTTAGCCAACGCACTTAGCATGGCTTTAGAGAGTCACATTCATCATGTAACTGTATTATTGAACCTTAGGTAACCTTTTTTGAATTCTTAGTAACCTCTTTTGTGAATTCCACCTTTCCAAGAAATGCACTTAATATATGGATTTTAAATCTATGGTTCAGGGGTAGACTGGAGCAGAAGGGTCACATGAGGTGCATGTTAAATACCACATAGATTTATCAATCAAACATTATCACATTGGAACAGCAACACCTATTATTTTGTAAAGATGAGTTCAGCAAAGTGCCAGATATGCGCAGGGGACAGCTCTGTTTATGCAGCTATCAGCTGCTGCTTCTTTCCATTTTTCATAGCTTAAATGGAAGGCAGACTCCTGAAACTAAAGGACACATTTTGTTACCGCTGGTGCTGCTGTTTTCTTGTGCCATGAGATCACAGTAACGAAAATGTTGAGAATGATTTTCAATGGGGAGGATATACAACTCAATAAAGGGAAGGGAGTTGCACAGGGACAGAGCATCTGCTTGCAGTGGGGCATGATGACACTAACTGTGCTCAGGTCTGGGGCCCCCAGCACCAGAGGGTTGTTGTGTGAGTTCCAACACAAGACTGTGTGAGATCTAACACAAGATTGTTGGAGTGAGTTGAGAGGAGGCCACAAAGATGCTCAGAGGGCTGGAACACCTCTGCTATGGGGACAGGATGAGAGAGCTGGGCTTGTTCAGCCTGGAAAAGAGAACGCTCCAGGGAGACCTTTAAAGCAGCTCCTAGTCCCTAAAGGTGGCCCACAGGAAATCTGGAGAGGGCCTCTTTACAGGAGCCTGTAGGGACAGGACAAGGGGGAATGGCTTTGAACTGACAGAGGGGAGATTTAGATCAGACACAAGGAATAAATTCTTCCCTATGAGAATGGTGAGACACCGGTGCAGGGTGCCCAGAGGAGCTGTGGCTGCCCCATCCCTGGCAGCGTTCAAGGCCAGGTTGGACGTGGCTTGGAGCAACTTGGTCTAGCGGAAGGTGTCCCTGCCCAAGGCAGGAGACTGGAACGATGTGATGTTTAAGGTCCCTTCCAACCCAAACCGTTCTATGATTCTAAGGCTTTCTGCAGAGAAAGACATGATCTCTTTTAGGAAGGAAGGAAAGACCATGTGTCATCAAGAACTGATCAATTTTCTGTCCATGTGAATCAGTCACAGGCAAATCTTGCATATACATAGACCATTGCAGCCAGGACGCCTCTCCTGATTGAGCATCTCTGCTGAGGACTGCCTTACCTCATACATTTGATTTTGGAATTCAAACTTATTTTGAAGTATGAAAAATAAGGGAGAGGAAATATCTGAATAAACGTATTAGTGACTGAAAATGATGATTCTCCTCCCCTTCCTTTATATTCTTTGTGTCTTGTTCGGAGGAGTTGAAACTGTTTTTCTTTGAAGTTTTGTTTTGCTTTGCTTTACTTTAAAATATCCTTTCTGGCATGTGAGCAAGCATGAGAAAAAATGCAGTCCAAACAAAGGGAAAATTTACAAACTCTCAGGATGGACTGAAAAGCTTAAAAAATGGTGGTGGTAGCTGAAAGCACCATCTCAACAAAAATATAGCATCACATACATAATACTAGAATACCTTGATTATTTTTTATTATCCTGAATATATTTACTAAATTGGCTAAGTGAAATAACTTAGATTTTAGAGATTTTCTGTCTCTCTCATCTCACCTCACTGAAATTATGTGCGAATTCCTGCACTCTGGCTAATATTTCAACAGAAACAGCGAATGGATATATTGTTGAACAATTTGCTGGTGGTTTGCTGTATATCTGTAAGAGTAAATGCATTGAGCTCCATGTACTTTCTGGAAGATAATGTCCGTGTGAGTTGTGGGTACACATTGCTTTCTGAAGCTAGACCCCATCTGATCTTCAATCACATCATCGCAATCAGGGGGCACACTTGTGAAATGCAGGTAATTAAGAGTCACCTGCATTGGCTTTATGGTAGATTTGTCATTTCTGTAGCAACTTGGAAGACAGAGATGTGAACAATCCGTCAGATTAGCCTGTCCACCCCCAGAACCAAGTTGTTTCTTATCATACTGTAGTTTTAAACCCCCACTTTGTTCTAGCAGTTATTTTCTTTACTCTTATGAAGAAACCCACTATCACATTGAAGTGGCATTTACTCACATATGTGACAATCACAAGGGAACAATTCTGTGTAGCATGTAGAACACTTTGTACTACATACATGAAAATGTCCATGTTAAAGCAGTATTAGGAGAGTTCTGGTTCTAGGTTTTTTGTAAAACTTGTAACATACATGCTTTAGTTTTTATTAAAATGAATTCTCTGTGTGATGAAAACTTAAACAAGGGAGATTTAGGTTAGATATAAGGAAGAAATTATTTACTATGAATGTGGTGAGACACTGGAAGTTGTCTAAGGAAGCTGTGGATGCCCCATCCCCAGCAGTGTTCAAGGCCAGGTTGGACAGGACCTTGAGCAGCCTGATCTAATGGAAGGTGTCCCTGCCCATGGCAGAAGGGTTGGAACTGGATGATCTTAAGGTCCTTTCCAACCCAAACCATTCTGCGATTATATGATTCTGTATTTAGCTTACACACCATTTATGTTGGTGGAGCATAAGAACAGAAATATCTGTATTTTTTGCAAAGCACTTCCTTCTAGACAAAAAGTTTATTTTATTTTTTCCTGAAAAACTGTGTCTTGTCATAGGCCTTTTTAGCTGGAAAGGGCCAGGCAGTAACTCTGCAGCCAACTCTCTTCTTTTGGACTATACGACTGCTTGCACCTACTCCTTCTGTCAGAAGCAGAATTCCAGTTGGTTCCAGTAAAAATATGATGAATATCTTGTTTTCTGCTAGACTTCCTGTATGAATAAGCAGAGGCACTTACTGTTGAACACACCAATAAACGTCAGCAGGGCTTGGCTCCCTATCCAGCTTAGCTGGTGAGCCACCCATTCAGTGAGTCAGAATAATGAACTGATTGAGAAAAATGATTGATCTTTTCAATGTGACCAGTAGGAAAAGCATGGGATCATTACAGCCAGTGGCTTGGTCTTATGGATCACTCTATGCTGTTTCTTGGGATCTCAGTTTTCTCCCATCATCACTGAGATACTAAGGGATATCCCGTAATTTCTTTTCAGGAATGTAAAAACTTTTAAGCCTAGCACCAGCAAAAGAATTTGTCACTTTTTTCATGCCACAGATCCATAGTGGTATAGAATTGAGTGGAATAGATCAAGTTGGAATGAATCTCTCTCATCAAATCTTCTCAGGACATTTGCAGTTTTTGGAGGATCTTTGATTAAAGGAATGGAAACAGATGATGGGTCTCAGGAAGCAGTTTGTTGGTAGGGAAAGGTAAAGATGGTAGAAGAGATGTTCAAATCAAACCAGTTGATTCCAGTTCAGCTGTTGGCCTGTGGCTGGATTTGGTCAGCAGGATCCTTCCATCTTCTCTGCTCTCAGAGCAGAGCATGTCATGGGGGACAAGGAGCAGCTGCCATGATGATGAGGCTCTGAAACCTGTTCTCTGCACCTCTTGTGGGGGAACCACCTGGGCTTTTCATTTGTTTTTCTTCTCATGGGCTTTTCATTCAGGTGCACTCAAGGCATGAGTGAGTGTGTGTGTATGTATGTGTGTGTGTATGTTATTCCTTGAGGTTTATTGGACAGGGCCTATGACTCTTTCCTCATTGCCTCCTGAAATCCCTTCTAACTACCCTGGAAAGGGAGAGCTTGACTTAACCCCCCACATAATATGTCCTTACTGTCCCTTACCCAGCAGCACAAAGCTGGGGAGAGCTGAGGTTGGAGTCTAGACCTAAACTGCTTTGATGCTAGTCTTGCTTTATAGAAACAGGAGATATTATTAAATCATTTCCCCATCTATGCACATATCCTCCAAGCAGGTAGTTTCTGTACTTGCACTGAGCAGGCAGCTGTGATATTCAGCCCCCCCACCCCTCTCCAAGCCCCAGAAAATGCTAACTGTTCCTTTAAAACATCTGTACAGTGACTTTCCCTTTCCCTTGATCCTGCTTCTCGCTGCCATCTTCCTAACAAGGGAGTTGTTACCCAAAGACTTGTTATCCCTCTCTCTGCTGACGACTCGCCTGACAGCTCTGTCTGTATGTAAATTAACTTTTTCTTGTTGTTTTATTTTTTATCTAGAGGCATCTCGGTTTTGGCAGTCTCATCAAAAAAGCATATTCTGCTTTAAATTACCCCCGGTTCTCCAAAATGCCTCCCACGCGGCGCTTAAAAATCATTCTTTCTTCTTCTGATTGGGAATTTCAGCAACGCTTCAGTCTTAAAATAAATGGCTTGTTTGTGGTTGAATGCTTCCCCCACGCGACACCTTTTTGTTATTAATATCTGCACATCTGTTTGTTTAATTATTTGATCTCCTGCATGAAACCAGAAGCCATGATTTTTATAGTAGCTTGAATGAGCTGATCCAAGAAAATCTTCTCATTTGGGGTCACAGCAGCTTTCATTCCTTCGCCTTCTGGGCAGGGTCCGATGTCAGTCACTTATCATAAATAATCTGTTTCATCAGGTTACTGCAGAGATCCAGCTAATTGCAGGCTCGTAGAGGGTAAATCTGGCCTTAACTCCGGGCTGAAAGTGGCCTTTCAAAACTAATTTGGGGATTTACAAAATGAGAGGCAGGCTCTCCTCATGTGCTGAGTCGCCTGCTCCATGTTGTTGCTGGTTGGGTGTTTTTCTTTAATTGCCTAGTTAATATAATCTGACACACTTCTAATGGCCCGCTGGTGAGTTCAGTAGGGGAGTGATCGGGTGCTGGTAATAGGGTAAAGGAGCTTGGTTTAAAACCTGTTAAAGATGCAGCAATTTTATTTCTTTAAAAGCTCACTGTTAGCAGGCCTTCTGGAGCCTGGGTTAAAGGATATTAATGTAGGAGTTGCTTCGCTACCAGAGACTCAAGCCAAGTTCTGCATATTCTTGTGTACATTTGGTAAGCAGGAAACCACCAGCCCTTATGGCAAATCCTGGGGTGGGGCTTAGGGATGCAGAATATGGGATGCGACTGAGTCTGGGGCAGAACAAACTGGGCCCTAGGAGAACAACCCCACTGAATGTCATAGAAACACCAAAGCGTGTGATGTCCAGGTCCCAGCCTGACAGCGGGAACAGATCTGTCCCTGGCTACATCTCTTTGGAGAGAGGTTATTCAGGGAATAAACCTATTTTTAGAGAGCATGCAGGAGGTGAGAGAATCACTAGAAAGCCATAGGCTGTATGTTTGGAAGGTCGGGTAGGAACTAACCAAGCGTGCTGTGTCCTTCTGAACCGGAGTTGAGTATTACGTCCTGCGGCATGACCATTTAAAGTACTGAAACATTCGTTGTTTCTCTTGATAGAGTATTATCTTCTTCAACGCTGCTGCAAAGAAACGACCACTTTTAAATTCCCTGAGTGCCCCAGCAGCCACTCTTGACTCTATTTCTCATCAAGGAGGAGCTTGTAATGATGGGGTAAAAAGTAGAAAGTCCCAGTGAAAAGGAAGGTTTTTTAGACTGCAGTTTCTTGCTGAAATATGTTGCTTCTTCCAAAAAGTTAGTCAGACTGCTGGACCTAAGGAGGTTTCCCATTTGTGCACACTTTTAATTTCCTGTTCTGCATTTCGCTTTAATTCATGTTGTGGTTTTGCTTAAGAAATGTAAGCATTTGTTGACATTTCTTCTGCTTGACAGTCCTTTTTTTGGAGTGAGAACCTGCAATAATTCTCCCTTGCCCCTTGCTGTGAACTTTCCTTCTCACATACCTGAAGGGAGGAAAACATCGCTAGCTGTCAGCCCTTCTTTGCCTTTTCAAATAGAGATGGATCAAAGCTGGGGGTTAATTTCATTTCAAAATATATACAGTTTGAATCCAGGCTGTAACCTGAACTTTGAAGCACAAGCTCACTACTAATTGCAAACCATTGCAAACCTTTATTGAGGTGGTCAGTGTTATTTCATCACAGCCTTTTGATTTTCATGGTTTCTTGGCACACGTATTAGTAACTGAACTACCATGTGTGCTCTCTGACCCATGCCGTGCCTTTGTTACACGCTCTCTACTTTTTCTGCCTGAGGGTCTTTGATTGACATCATGAGCTAGGGACCCATAGCATTAAGTATGATGGGGAGTTTAGCCCTCTGTATTTTCATTGCAAGGGGACCACACATACTGCACATGAGGTTTTACCCACATAGTAATCCTGAGGGGGAAAAGTAATTAAAAGAAGAAGAGGAAAAAGTCAGGACTCCAGATTTCAAACGGTAAAAGGAGAGAGGACATTGGTTGTTTCATGTTTTTCTGCACCAGTGTGAGCATCTGCCTGCCATATCCAGTCACCTCCTGTCATGGCAATGGGCATGCTGCAAAAAGCACCAAAGCAATTGCAAAGGTGATGTTTTCATTTTGCAAGGGGTCTGGGCTGTGGAGAATCCCTGGGGCACACAGGGAGCTGCAGCACTGTCCCTTCTCCTCTGAAACAGTTGAGGTCCAAGGACAAAGATTCCAATTTACCTTGGTAGCGGGAGTACTTTGCTTTCCTCTGCTGTTTTGTATTGTTGCTGAGATGGGAAAGCCTTGCTTGTGCCCTCATATCACACTGCTATCCCTTTTATTTTCTTTGTGATCACCGCTGGAAATTTTGTCCGATTAGAAGAAACTTTTACCTCTATTAAGCCCCCGAATCTCCATCAAGTGTCTGATAGACTGGGCCCTAACGGCAGCCGCTTTACTTCTTTTCAGGCACCATCCATCAGGCTGACAGTGACTGCCGATGGGCCAGTCATATTGTCTATATTTCATACACAAACATCAGGCCTGCTGACAGCACTTTGCACACTCGGAAATTGCTTTTGCTGTGAGCTGAATTTCAACTAGAGCTTTTTTGCTGGCTCCATCTCTCAGTGTTTATGACCCTCAGGAGCAGAGGAACTGCTGTGAATAGATAATGCTGAAAGCACTCTTGTAGCGCAGAAGGTTTCATGTCTGAAGTATTTAATGTTTACAGCAAATTTGGTGTTTGTTAATTTGCATTTTTATTCTTTCCTTAAAGAACTGTCACCTTACTCTCTGCTTGTCCTTTGTACGGATGTGTGGCAATTTGTGCTGGGGGGACAGGGCTGATGGAGTGGGGGGGAAAGAGGAGAAGGAGGTGTTAAGGGGTGGGAAGAAGGCTGGGTAGAGTTAAGAAATGCTTCATGGCTTAGGCAGCAATCTTGAATAGCACTGCTCCGGAAGATGGGGAAGGAAAGGCTTCCAAGCAGTGTAAAGCTACCCCTTTGCTCTAAGTCAGAATAATTTTGATAGATAACCCATTAGCAGCTTAAAAATCCAATACATTAACATATAGGAAAAGGACTATAATCTGGAAGGAACAGTATCTGCTTGTCTTTTCCTCTTCAAGAGCACACAAATTATTGTAATTACTGAAAATGACCTCTCCCTGCTAATAATACACCCCTCACAGCAGCTGAATTGTATTTCTTGTTGGTATAGAAATACTTCTGCTGGAGTGTAGTTATTATGTTTGTACATATACGTGGGTTTGCACTTGGATTGGTAGGCAAGGGACTGTGTGTTTGTGGGTAAGCCTGAGTCTTCATCTGTGCCACTGTCCATGTTTTACATGGACAGGAAGAAAAGTGCTTGTGTTCACCTCTGTATTTGTTTCCAGCTATCCTTGAGAAAGCATGTGCCTAGGAATCACTCAGAAACTGAAGAGCGGATGAGGAAATAGACAGCTGTTTAGAAAGTAGTGCAGCAGTTTCAGATGAACTATGGAGGTCACATAGATTAACCTTCCCCTACCAAATGCTCCCCAGGCAATCAGATTGCACTGGCTAGCCAGGCGGTTTTATAAGGACAATAAAGTATGTACAGAGACATATCCCTGTAAAACCATCTCTTACCTGAAAGTTCAATGAGCCATCAAATTCCAGAAAAGAGCAGCCATTTCTTGGGAAAATATAATGTTAAGTATCCCAAAATTAAACTCCAAGCCAACATATTTTGATGTGCAGCTAGAGCAACCTATGTTCGAGTAACATTAAAGAGAAATTGTCAGAGTAAAAATCCCATGTTAATAGGAAAAAAAAACCCAACCCTTAAACTTCTCCCTTGGTATCAGGAGCAGCTTATTACATGTGATTGAAACAGAAGGATTTTTGAAGTGTTATTTATTCTTTCAATTGTCCTAATGTTTTGCTGGTTTTCTTCCTTTTGGTCATTTTTTCAGCTTGGAGTGAGCTGGAGACTCGACTAGTTGGTTTGTCTGCGTATGTGCGGTAGATTTTACTGTCGTGCTCTAGTTCAGTGATCTGTTTGGGTTGCAAACTATAAAGGGTAACATTTAAACTCTGTGTTTTTTGCCAAGCCTGACTGACATTTGTGTTAGGGATTTTTGGTTGGGTTTTTTTCTCTTCGCTTTACCCTTTTACACTTTGATTTTTAAATGGAAACTGAACGTAGTGCCTGTAACTTCCTGACAGGGTAAAAAAATGACACTTTGATTTCAAAAATTATTTCACTATATGAAAAGTGTGGAGCAAAACTGATTTTCAAAAGACAGCATTTTATTGATGATATATTGTATGACCTTTTGCATCATTATTGTTGAGATATTGGAACGGAAGGAGTATTTCCTGCGCTGATTTAACCTGAAGTACGAAACATTAAATACAAAGTAAGGATGGTTTCTTGAGTAAACAGCACTTTTTCAAATAACAGGTTATCTGGATGTTCCTGTTACAATAACTCCTGCACTTCCATCCTGAAGCACAATGAAATGGAGTTGTGTTTAGGTCTGTGTAATCACAGGTTATTTGTAGTACAGCTACAGCAGTTCCTGGAAGCTCCTGTTCTGATCAGCATCCCATTGAATTTGTGCTACTGTACACTATGAGAAAGTGTGTTCCACCAGGAGGTGGTGATTTATGAAAATTAGGCAGACTGGCATTCTGCAGTCCCCATTATAAGAGTGAGTGCTGAGAAGGAACTGAATGACTTGAAGGTCAAATGCAAAGCCCATGTCAGAACTGAGGAATCGATGCACATATCATTTCACGATACAGAGGCTTCCTGCCCCTTCCATTTCTGTTGGCTTGGGAACAGTGGAAGGAAGGCCTCCTGAAGCTAGCGTTATAGCCAGGAGTATTATGAAACAGCATCTTCAATGTGTGATAAATGAGCACAGTGACTGGGGAACCAACTAAAGACATCCACAAAATATCGGCATGCTGGGAGTTATGCTCCCAGGTAGCTGACGCTGCATCCTTATCTCTAGTGGAGTGGAACAGAGCCAAAACTATGTGTTCATATTGGAATACTTCCTTCTTTGTATCTCAACTCCAAAATGAAGGAAGTGAGATTCACAGTGTAAAAGTGCAGAAAATAGCAAGGAGGAGTAATAGTTATCCTGAAACCCAGCTTCTTTCTGTCACCTTTGCCCACAGAAGGTGGGTAGAAACTGGAATCTGCTATGAAGACTCTATCTCCCTTAAATCAAGTACTTATACAGAAGTAGGACAGAAAGAGATTAGTAGCCTCTCATCTCCACATAATTTTTGCAGTTACAACCTCCACATTTGCTCTACTTGAAAATGGGGCCTAACGTAAAGAAGATTTTGGTTCAGTACCTGGAGCCTCTGCCTGCTGCTTCAATACAAATAAGAGCAGCAGCATAATGGACAGAAATTGAAAGTGTTGGTTGACTTTTTCTAACATCCTGCATGACCTTGGGCAAGTTGTTTTACCTCTGGGCTTCAGTTTGCCAAGCTGCAATGTGACACCAATAACTTTAAGTTAATTCGTGAAGTGTTTTAAGACCTGCTAAAGATTAAAAGTGCCATAGGGAGCACAGGCATATTGAACAGCAGCCACAGTTATCTGTGATGTTTATTGAGACTTGTTCCATTAGTAACACTGTGGTGGTGGCTGTAGTGCATGAAACAGTAGATTAATAGATTGGGAATCTATCATGGGACCATCTCTATGATTTCACTCCAAGAAATTTGAGTGTTCCTGAGCTTTGTCTGGCTGCATTGTAAAGGAAGAGGAAGGATGCATAGCTTTTCCAGAATGTAAGTTATCATGGGCTTGACTAAGGAAGAGAAAGAATGCAACCACTTAACTCTTCTCTTAGATAAATCTATACGCAGCTGTTAGAATATCAACAGTTGTGAAGCAGTGAAATAAGTGCTTGATGATGTTTTTTATCAACTTCCAAGCTCCTCATAGAGAAATAGGTGGCTTTCAGAGGCAACTATATACCATACTAGGCAGCATGATAGTCTAAGGCAATAAAATATCCCCTAGATCCCCTTTGATGTAGAGGATGAGTGGCAGGTTCCACACTGGCAGGGAATCTCATCAGGTATTGCTGGAAGGAAGTGACACAGTCAAGAAGCTACTCAGCCTCTCTCTTTTCTCTCTTAACATATTAGCCATCAAGAAGCAATTTCCTTTTGTTGTTTGGTGATCCTTGAAGATGAGCTGATGATCACAGTCTTATTCTCTGAATAAGCAGAAAAGGTTTTGAGGGCGTTTGTCCCCTTTCCTGGTATTTGAAAACTATTTTCCCAAGCCCTGTTTTGATAATACCAGTATCTATAATAAGCAGGAGAACAGGCTGAGGAAGTTGGGGCTGTTCAGACTGGAGTTGGGGCTGTTCAGCCTGGAGAAGAGAAGGCTGCGTGGAGACCTCATAGCAGCCTCCCAGTATCTGAAGGGGGCCTATAGGGATGCTGGAGAGGGACTCTTCATTAGGGACTGTAGTGATAGGACAAGGGCTAACGGGTTAAAACTTAAACAGGGGAAGTTTAGATTGGATATAAGGAGGAAATTCTTTCCTGTTAGGGTGGTGAGGCACTGGAATGGGTTGCCCAGGGAGGTTGTGAATGCTCATCCCTGGCAGCGTTCAAGCCCAGGTTGGACGAGGCCTTGGGTGAGATGGTTTAGCGTGAGGTGTCCCTGCCCATGGCAGGGGGGTTGCAACTGGATGATCTTAAGGTCCTTTCCAACCCTGACTATTCTATGATTCTATGATTCTGCCCTATAATATATATCTGAAATATCAGGAAGTCCCACAGGAGCTGTGTTCCGTTTAGGAACATTGGAACCTCATGTCTCCCTTTCCCTTCCACACATGTATGTGTGCATAAAGTTAATATTTAGCATTAAAAATAGCATTTTAAATGCCCTGAGAAAAAAATCAGTGATCCTTTCAGGTCACTCACTGCAACACTTCTATTTTAGTTCAATAATTTCTAATCAACTGAGATCGCTCAGCAAATACATGTGGGATAATATTTCCCCCTGTAGATTAAAAAAGAAGAATTTATTTCCATGTCAAAGGGTAAGTAAACTTTTCCCCATCATTATTAATCTTTTTATTTCCTTGATGATGCTACAATAAATGACAATAAGTTTGTTATGGAAGGGAGATCTAAAAGGTGTGTAATTCCTATGATTTGTTCCCCTGAAGCATTCCTGATTATTGATACGTTCTGTCAGTTAAGATTTACATCATTGATTAGTGTGATTTAGAGTGTCATGGCTTCACATTCTTCCAGCCTTTCTAGCAAAGCAAGCAATTTAAAGTCATTGCATGCAATACAAGATTTCAAAGCATAATTCAGCTGCAGTGTTATGTTTGAACCAGTGTTTACTGCCTACCCCCTATAACAACTGGCAGTTTATAAAATTAAAGATTAAAATGATGAGAGCTTTAGAAACTCATAACAATAACGAAGAAGTAGTGTGTGAATGCCTGTGATCTTTTTTCTGCAGTTCTCCTCAGCATGCTCAGGTATTTGGCAGACATTGGGGATGTTCACAGATGTGTGCCCAATCCACAAAGTGCAGATCAGCTATCATAATGAATCCAGAGAGAGTTCAGAGTTGGAGGGTTTGTTCGTGTCTTTCTCCCACATAATTTTATGCAATCTGAATATCTGCCTGTCTTCAGTACATCTCTGTTCAAAGTGTGAAAGTGAGCTTTTATTTTCGCCAAGCCTCATAGTTGCTTAGAGTATCACTGAATGTTCTAATGTCTAGGGCTTAACAGTGCCACAGATTATCACAGTCAGAACAAGATACTGGAATGGATGGACTTTAGGTCATATTATATTATAGAATCATAGAATAGTTAGGGTTGGAAAGGACCTTACGATCATCTAGTTCTAACCCCAAGCTATCTTAAAATCCCTATGTCCATGCTGTTCAGGAACTGGACTGGACCTGTCTGATTCTGCCACTGGACTCAGATTTTCATAGCTGAGAAGTTTCATAGGGGAAGTTGTTTAAAGGTTGTCTCAGCTGTTGCAATGCCCTGGCTTATCAGATATTACATTACTGCTGTTTCCAGAGGTCTAAAATTTCCCCAGGTCCTTTCATGCAGCCTTTCTGTAACATACCTGTTGACATGA